>NC_090935.1:1263103528-1263728528 GCF_040938575.1 Ambystoma mexicanum | reverse complement strand
AGAGCTCTGGAGACAGTGAACTTCTGGGGGAAGGAGAGGAAAGGAAGAATACCTCTAAGGAGGTGCAGCTGGTAGTGTGACTTTTTTGTGATGTCAGAGATGTGAGGAGAGAAGGAAAGTGTGGAGTCGAAGATGACACCGAGATTTTTAGCCTCACAGGTGGAAGCAGGAAGAGGGCCAAGAGCGGCCAGCCAGAGACTGGCAGGAAAGGCGGGAGCAGGTGTGCCGATGAGGAGAATCTCGGTCTTACTGGCATTAAGGCAGAGATCATTGGCAGCACACCACTCATGGATGGCGGACAGACAGACAGAAATGAGAAAAGGAGAAGAGGTGGCGGAAGGGAGCCTGAAAATCAGTTGTCATATCCACATAGCACTGAAAGTTGGGGCAAAGAGTGGCAATGCGGTGGGCAAGAAGGGCCAGATATTGGTTGAACAGCCAGGGAGAGAGGTTAGACCCCTGGGAAACACCACAGGTAGAGATAGAGGAGAGAAAGGACCCAAGTTGGACCTGGGATGGTGAATCGGAGAGGAAGGAGGTCAGCCAAGCCCAGGCTTGACCCATGATGCCCAAGTTATCACAGAGATGGTTGAGTAGGATGGCATGGTTCACTGTGTCAAAGGCAGAAGAGAGATCAAGTAAAATGAGGACACAGGGGGTGTTGGAATCAAGGTTGGAGAGCAGGTCTTCGCGGATATTCAGGAAAGCTGTTTCTGTGCTTCTGGCAGCTCTGATTCCAGGCTGATGGTCATGGAGACAACCAACAGATTCAGTGTGAAGATTAAACTGGGAGATGGCCAGCTTTTCCAGGAGTTTGCCAAGGAAAGGAGTGATGGAGATTGGATGATAGCTAGCCGGGCAGGAAGGGTCAGCAGAGGGTTTCTTAAGAAGACAGTGCACAGGGGAGTGCTTCAGGGGTGAGGGGAAGACTCCAGTGGTGAAGGAGTGGATGCAGAAGTTGGCCAGAGCCAGGGTGTTAATGTGGTCCTTGATTGTTTTGGAGGAACCAGGCTGAACCTGTTTTCACAAGACTTTCATGGATCAGACTTGTCTAGAAACCTTGTCTGAGGAGAACAGGGGAAAGGCAGAGATGGAGGGAGGAGAGGTGGCCGAAGAGGGGCCAGGGCAAGAGCAGGGAGTAGAAGGAGGAGGGGGAGAGGAAGAGAGAGAGGACAGGATGTCCTGAGTTTTAGAGATTAAATGAGAAGCTAGACCGAGCAGAGGACCTGGGAGGGGACAGGAGAGGTAAGAGACTGCAGCAGGATTGGCCAGCTCCTTGTAGATTTTAAAGAGTTTGGCCTAGTTGTTAGATGCCGCAGAGACGCGGGCTTGGGTGTGAGCTCTCTTCTTGGTACGGATAGAGAGCCGGCATTGCCTTTGGAGCAGGCAGCAGGCCAGTTTGTTATAGGATGTACCGGAAGCATGCATTTCCTCTCAGCCACCCTGCACTTGTGTTTAAGGGTGACGAGGTCTGAGTCGTACCAAGAGTTGCACTTGGTTTTGGGTTTCAAGGGGATCCTCATGACGGGGGCAAGAACATCAAGAGTATCAGATATAGCATAATGGAGCATGCAAAGGGCTGTGTCAGGGTGTGAGTCAGGCAGGGAGGTTAGGAGGGTGGGAGAAAGTGGCGACGAAAGCCTCAACTGACACACGCTTCATGGGTCGAATAACCGAGAAGGTAGGTGGCAGTGCTGGAGTTGGCTGGGCTTGAGGGGTGGAGAGGGTGAGATCGGAGGAAAGGAGAAAGTGAGCACTCCAGGAGAGAGGAGTGGTGAGAGTGATTGAAAGGGGAAAGTCTGAGGAGATCAGAACATCCAGAGTGTGCCCTGCAGAGTGAGTCGGTCCAGAAGGGAGAATAGAGAGCGAGAGAGAGTCGTAGTGGTCACAACAGAGTCCAGTGGAAGGACAGGAAGCATCCAGGTGGATGTAGAAGTCTCCTAGAAGGAGTAGTCGAGTGGTTGAGACCAGGAGGGAAGAGGAGAGGCCCACCCACTCGGAGAGGAAGGAGGAGCATGCTTTCAGCATCTTCCTGCAGCATTTCCCCCCTTATGCCATCGTAACCATGCTTAGTATTCATTCATTCTTTTCTTGGTTGTTATCGTTTTATTTGGTTCCTCCAATGCTTTGGCCACCCTAAGTACTTTTATCATTTGCATTCTTTTCTGCACTAACAGGCCATCGTACATGTGTCTGTGCTTGTTCCTGGAGTTCACCTGGCCCTTTTTGTGCCCTTGAAGCTGCACAATAATAATGGGTAATCAACTAATTACTTTATATCACCCCTCGGGCCCTGATTAACTCTTTGAAGATATTTCCTGGTTAGTAGATCTACATTTTTATTACTCATTCGGGGGCTATTACCATCCTTGGGAACCTCAAAGGACGCATAAATCGCACTATCCTTAGTGCCAGTTTACAATACTGTTAGGCAGAAACCTCTGCAGTTCCCTTAGGGACCACTGCAAAAGATTTAAGACTACAGGTGTTGGCAGTAAACCCACTTGGTAGCAGTCTGCACCACCCAGATTTACCTGGTAGCTGTGGCTGAGCAGTCAGACTTCCCTCAAGAAGAGTTAGGCAGTATGCAAAGTATACACAATAGGCACTCAGATACAATAATACAAGCAAACACTGACCAGAGCTTTGGTATCAAAGTATATAATTATTTATTTAAAAACACAGTTGAAACACTCCAGCACTCTTATTGTAAAATATTCTAAACACAGTTACTATTGTAATATATACACCCCTTTTTCCTTATCAGATAAGTCACAGTAAAACACCACTTATTTTCATACAGAGGTGAGCGCTTAACTAGATTGCACTCCAATAAGTTTGTGAAAAAGGGAGGGAAAAAGACAGAATATGGAAATGTACACCACTCTAAGATTCAGGAACACTGTTAGCAAGGTAGAAGAGCAAAAGTCACTGGTGAGCCAAAGTCCAAAGGCTGGGCCCACTCTTAGAGAGAGCAGAGCACAAATGCGCCCAAGTTAACACAGTTACACTAGGCTTAGAAAGTCTTGCAGAGGGTTCAAAAGAGTTTAGAGAGGCTTTAGGAAAGTTTAGCCAGGGTGTCCCAGACTAACCCAGCTTCGAAAGCCGGGGGCTAAATCTACCCTGTACAGTCGGTAGCAAGGGAAGCCAGGCGGGACACGGTACCTTAAGTGGGAAGGATCCTCCAGCGGTGGCAGTTGTTCCTGGTGGTGGGTGCAAGTTGCGTCGCCGTCCAGGGGAAGAGAAGATCTCGACTTGGAGGAAAGATGAAGGTCGTTGCACTACCAGGGAAGAAACCAGCCGCAGAGTTTTCCGGTTAAAGGTGGTACCTTTGTTTCGCGGTCGTGGTAAAACGTGGTATCCCGGTTGCCGGGGTGCTTGGCACGGGCAAGGCAGCCACGAGGTACGTCGGGAAAGCGAAAAGA
Organism: Ambystoma mexicanum; assembly: GCF_040938575.1. Taxonomy (NCBI): domain Eukaryota; kingdom Metazoa; phylum Chordata; class Amphibia; order Caudata; family Ambystomatidae; genus Ambystoma; species Ambystoma mexicanum. The sequence goes on along the minus strand of NC_090935.1, from coordinate 1,263,725,103 downwards.
CAGTGAAACTGGTTATCCCCACCAGTCAAAGGAAGAAGACTCTCCGGCGGGAGATCTCCTCTGTCGTTGGGAAAAGTGGTGAGGCAGTCCAGCAGGGCCCCACCAGTGGTGGTGTCGTGGCAGGTCGGCTCAGCTTCTCCCTCGTCGGATTCTTAGGTCCTGTGGCGACTTCTGAAGTTCCAGTCCCCAAAGCCCTGCTTTTATGCAGCAAACCCCCATTCACTCAGCCTAGCTCTCACTCAAACATGCTAAGTGGTGAGCCGGCCGGCTCACCACTTGGGCCAATCAGGATGGAGTGCGACTTGAGTTGCCTAGGCAACTCAGTCCAGGGTGCCTAAATTTCCCTCCACCCCTCCTAAGTACCCCAGACAGAGTGGCACCACTTTGGAGGGCTTCTGTGGAGAAGCCCACCAAAAAGTGGAACAAAGGGCTCGACTTGGGTTGGAGTCACAGAAGAGAACACAAACGCCATTTTAGAATCAAGTTTCGGCAAAAAATACCAACCGGAGAATTAATATTAATTAAATAAACCGTCGGTATGTTCGAGGCTACCGTAAATAATTAAATAAAGATAGTAGCCTAAAACAATGGGAAATCCCATAGGAAAATATTCGCGGTTGAATATAAAAAGTAGTATCCACTGCCACCAGCCAAAACTCGATCAGGGGGGACGGAGACGTGCCCCCTCGACTAACAGACCCCGGGGCAATTGAATTGCCCCAGCCAGTACGTCCACAATATGATGGTTTGTACTGGTTCTGTTAAGAATTTAAGACTAGTAAAGTCAATGGTGACTTTACATGCCCTGGGAGACAGTAGTTAGTCCCAGGGTATGGAGTCTATACTGGGGGGTCACTATGACACCCCTGTGTCACCGCACTGAGGGTGCTGTGTAACACACATCACAAAAACACATCAAGCCCTATGGAGTAAAAGACCCCATAGCCCATTAAACACATCTAGATTCAAAGAAACACACTCAAATCATGCCCAAGAGTGAGGGTAAAAGAGTCTCACTCTTGGCAGGAGAAAAAAATAAACCCCAAAAATCCAGCAAAGCTACTGGGGGACTCACTAGGTTAGGAAATTCAGCCTAAACAGAGAATTCTCCCTAACAAATACCCAAGACATTTTTAACAGATCATCATCGATGGCAACAGTTCGTACTACCCCAAAGTCGCGCACAAGAGACAACGTGGGTCTAGACAGAAAAACATAGTCTATTTTTACTGTTTGATCTTCTCGTGCCCAAGTTGTTTGGCACGATATGTCTCCTTCAAAGTGGCCGTTCAAATGTGCAGGTCTCTTGATGGCATGAGCTTCATCCAAGCCAAACAACTACTTTTTGCGGCACTGAAACCAGTTCCTCGACACTGATTGCTGCTCCTTCCTTATTCAGGCAATTTGATTTAAATTGCTACAAAAAAAAAGATGAATCCAGGACCGACTTCACGGTAGGACTCATCAATAAGATCAGCTACTTTCCCAATCAGTTCTTCAGCCTGCATTGCGAACGGATTCCAGTAAATGTTAATAATGGATAACCGAGACTTCTGGTTTAAGTCATTCCCAGAGTCCAATGGGTACCACCCCACCACAACTCGTTGGATGTATAAACAGACTCAGATTTGAGTGCCTCCAGTCCCGATCCATTCTTAATGGCCATTAATAGACTGGAAATTGGCCACCCCTTTGGACCTTTTTTTGCTGGATTCAATATGACAGAATATCCATCTATACTCGGTCTCTGTTGGAACCAGGTTTCTTGTAGGCAAAGGAGATCAAATTCTCCCAGGTTGAGCTCACTTTTTGGGCTTTTCCTCTTAGCCAGCTATTTTTGTGTTGAACCACCCAATTCTCCCGGGAACCAGTCCCAAGACTTATGCTCCAGGCCACTCGCAGACATATTACCACTGTTCTATCCCCACTGTGATCCCTTTAACAGGTAATTGTCATGGAGAGGTTCTCTTTCTTTGCAAAGGCCTTGTTTGTGTCCTTCCTTGCTACCTCTGACCTGGCCTGAGTTGGTGTTGAGGCCTCGGCTACTTTTGTTTATTTATTTATTGTGCAATTGTTAGGCTGTTAGGCGCTTATACAACAAGTTCATTGTGTTTCGAAGCGTCCACATGGCAACGGGGAGGGAACATGGGATTGAAAACCGTATATACTGGAGGATAAATACAAACCTACTAGGCCTTACGAATATTCAGAACGTGGAAGTATAGAGAGGCAAGAGGGCAATAGGGGAAGAGGAAGTGGGGGTAAGTGCTGGAGTGACCAAGCTTGTGGGAGAGCAGCAGATGTGAGTGCCAAGGATAGTAAGTGCTAGGGAGCGTTGAGCTGCAATACGTGGGTAAGTGCAGGCCTACAGTGGCATAGGCCAGTGGTTGCAAAGGGTGAGTGCTGTGGGTAGGTAGAAGCTGAGGTGATTGGATGTTGGTGGCCGGGGCCCAGGTCACCAATCACATCAACCTTCGAGGTTAGCAGAGGAGGGAAGGAGGAAGTGAAAAGTAAAGTCTTGAGGAGCTGCCAGAATTTGAAGAGGTTCGGTTCAAGACGAAGAGGAAGGGGGAGGTTGTTCAACAAGAAGGAGCCAGCTGAAGCAAGAGATCGGCCTCCAGCTGTCTGTTTAGCTAAAATGCTTCACACACAGAGAGGTGGTACCAGAGGAGCGTAGAGGTCTTGAGGGAGAGTGTTTAGTAATAGCAAGTTGCAGATAGCGTGGTTCCCGGCCCCAGACAGCCTTGTGGATGATGCAGGGCGATTTGAATTTAATCCGTGCAACAACCGGCAGCCAGTGAACAGATTTTAGGGCAGGAAAGATGTGGTCCCTTGGCTTGAGGTCAAGGATAAGTCTTGCTGCTCTATTCTGGATTATCTGGAGGGGTCGTAGCAAGTAGGCAGGTAGATTCAAGAGAAGCCTATTGCAGTAGTCAAGCCAAGAGAGAACTAGAGCTCTGGTAACATTGAGCTTCTGGGGCAAAGTGAGAAAACAGAGAATTACTTTGAGAAGGAAGAGTTGAAAGTTGGACTTCTTGGCAGTGTCTTGGATGTGAGGGAGGAAGGAGAGAGAGGGGTCGAAGATGACTGAAGGTTTCTGGCTTCGGAAGAAGGAGAGTCCATAGAGGATGGTGTAGGGGAAGCATGGTATCACAAGTATTACACTGACACAATGGATACAATTTGTAGAACCTTTATTGAAAATGTTGGGAGTGGAGAAGCTTCTACTTTGCCCTATAGCTAAGATGGGAGTAGTTTCGACCATAAAACAATAAACAAAACAGTTCTAGTAGATTCCGTCATATCAAAGTGGCCTATGCTAACGAAACCTAATACCTGCCCTATCTCTTATACAAAAAGTGAAAAAAGGATAACTGTATGCAAAAGGAAAAATCAGTGTTCAAAAACAATAAACCAGCTCTCCTCTGTCCGTGTAGGTAGCATGAAACACTCTTGCTCGGTTTTCAACACTATAAACAGTTCCAAAACGTGGATCGAGGCCCACCTGGCCTTCCACGTTAAAGTCTCTTTTCTTGTCTTTCTTAAATAATACTTCAACACATAGGTCCCCCTCTGTCAGGCTCAGACTTCTCAGCATACAGTTCACATAGGTCCCCCTATGTTGGACTCAGACCTCTCACGTCAAAGTTCAAAACAAGCTTGAAAGGGGGGGGGCCCTTCCCCAAGCTTATTATACTTCGGGTCTCCCTCTTTCGGACTTCGAAGACTTTCGAATGTGCGTGGCATTCTTTGCAGACTACCAGAGGACCACTTCAACTCAAAGTTCACGTTTACCCTTGCTTATTTTATCCGCTTTATTGCTTCAAACAATGTACCTTTCACAGAGACTTTTGAGTGGGCTACTTCCTTTCGCCAGATCACTCCTTTACTTAGTATCGCTGATCTTGCAGCTGTCCTTGTTTCAAAATTTCACTCACAAGTCTGCCTTTCTTTGCTTGTCATTCATATGCGTGCAGCATTCACTTGCGATATAATGTTGCTACTTCATTCGTTTTAACACACACCGGTCTCTCAGTTCTCTTGCCCACTCACTGGTTGTGTGTGTCTCTTTCTTCCTTTTGCTATTTCCAGTTTACGAGTCAAGGTTGGTACAACAGGCTTGGCCTCACCTCCCCAACTGTGCCGTTCACCCGGGAGGGTTGCTGGCGTCCTTGAAACACAATGCAGTCTTCACTTGTGGGATCTGGCCTTCCCCACGTGTCTTTCATGGCCTGTCGGAGGCAACGACATCCAGTAGGGAACTCCTGGGGTTTTCGGCCCGCTGCTCTCGTCCCTTGGTCCGCTGTTCTGTTCCAGTAAGTGTGCCTTCGTCCCGGAAGTTCTGCTCATACTCGTATTCCGTCTTGTTCAGAGTGTGTCGTTATGTATCCCCTTTTTTTTATTCTATTGTTTTATTGTTATTTGGTTAACAAAGTAACCTTTAACAAACACAGATAGATAAAAAAGCATAACATTGTTACCTTACATTACATCATTACCTTAATTCGTTACATTATAAAACAAAAGAACAAAGAAAGATAACTGAAAACTGGACTAAAAAAAAATAATCGTGTAAACATTTCAGTGAAATGCCAACAAGTCAAGTTACCAGTTCACCTGGATCCAAAATTTCCTTTAAAAAGTGAATAGCGACAACCAACCATTTATTATGACCGTAGGAATGCATAATCAGCTGCCGCACTATTTCAGTTTGGATCTGAGGATAAAATTGGCAAAATAAATCCTACGCCTTTCTTCTAAGGGTCTACAGTGCAGCAGTATATGACGCAGTTTCAAGCTATTCAGCTGCTGCGCAAAAGCGACATGTTCTCAAGGATCTCAGGCCTTTAATCCTGGTACCAAGAATTACTTTTGTGTGAATCCGGTTTAACCGCAACCTCATCACCCTAGACTGCCATAATCTGCTAGGTGACCTAATCAGATACTCTGGGCATATTCCGACTGGTCTGATATCAACCAGCAGGTCAGTATATAGACAATCTGTTCTGACTTTACCGTTTGTGTCAATCCAGTCCCATTCTCTGAGTCTCCTTTTTAGTTTGGTTGTATTCTGGCAGACTGTTTCTTTTCAAGATTCCATACCTTTCAGAAATCAAATAGCATTCCATTGCCCACACATTTAGAGCAGACCAGGACTTCTTGTGCAGCAATTGTTTCAAAAGCCACCATATAGAGCCTTCACTTGCGCAGAGTACATTCTTCAATACGTTGCCTTTTATTTGTGTGAGGAGAGCCAATTGGTGTTCGGGGTATGCACTTAGAGTAAAGTGCCTGTCTTTCCCTGACCCGATTAACTTGACATGTCCAATATGATGTGAGAGAGTTGATCTAGTTGCTCTCAGTCATCCTCTTCCTCGGCCCAGTGTTTGTGTAAAAAACAGGGGGGGGGAGTTGGGACTTCAGAAGAACTTCAAAAATAGGATGGATCAGATAAACAAAAGAGGGGGGAATACCGTGTCTCGCCATCGGTTGCCTCACCCCCACTTCCCGAAGACACCTCGCCCAGGTGATCCTCCCGCACTGGTCCACCCCCAGGGTCTGGATCCAAAGGTGATGGCTGTGCTCTGGCCACCTTAGAGAGAGCTCCCCGGGGACTAGTGGGTGAGACACCCTCTGGTTTCTCACAATGCCCAGAGTTAGGGGGAAAAAAGAGGCAGCAGGGTTCCCAATAGGAAGGATCTCAGTCTTGCTGGCATTAAGGCAGAGCTCATTGGAAGTGCACCAGAACTGGATGGCAGATAGGCAGTTCTGGGATGATGAAAGAAGCAAGCGGGTCAGCAGAAATTTTGAAGAAGAGTTGAGTGTCATCTGCGTAGCACTGGAGGTTGGTGGAGAAGGAGGAAATGATGCATGCCAGCAGAGCAAGTTAAGTGTTTAAAAGTCAGCGGGAGAGGTTGAAGCCCTGGGGGACACCACAGGTAGAGGGGGTGGTAGGTGAGGAGAAGGTGCCCGGAATAACCTGGGATGGACAGGCAGTTAGGAAGGAGGTCAGCCAGTCCAGTGCCCTCTACGAGATACCCACTGTATCATGGAGCCGTTTAATGAGGATGGAGTGGTTGACTGTGTCAAAGTGAGAGGAGAGATCAAGTAGAATGAGTACAACTGGAGAGTTAGAATCCAGATATGCAAGCAGTTCTTCACAGGTGTTCAGAAGAGCAGTTTCTGTGCATCTGGATGCTCAGAATCCAGAATGATGGTTGTGGTGATCGCCAACAAGTTCAGTGTGTGAGGTAAGTTGGGGGAAGGCCAGCTTATCCAGGGGTTTCCCAAAGGAAGGGGGTGATAGAAATAGGCAGTAGTTAACTGGACAAGTAGGGTCTGCTGAAGGTTTTTTCAGGAGGGGGTGCACAAGGAAGTGCTTGAGGGAGGAGGCGAAAGATCCAGTAACAGAAAAGTGGTTGCAGAAATCAGCAAGAGCGGGGGCAAGAGAGCCAATGTTGTCCTTGATGGTTCTGGAGGAGCAATTGGAAACCTGTTTGAAGGAGACCTTCATAGAGAGGACAACTCTGGTAACCTCTTCAGGTGTGACAGGGGAGAAGGAGGAGAGGGAGGAAGAAGGAGGGTGGAAGGCCATAGGAGGTAAGTGGGTGGAGGCGGGTTTGGGTAGCAAGGGTGCTCAGGATATCTAGAGTTTTAGTGGTGAAGTGTGTGGCAAGTGCATTGCAGAGGGACTGGGACGGAAGAGGGGAGAAGGAGACTGCGGGAGGGTTGGCTAGTTCCCTGCAGATTTTAAAGAGTTCAGCCGTGTTGTTGGATGCACCAGATACCCGTGGCCGGATGTGGGCCCTTTTCTTGACACGGATGGAGAGTCTGTATTGCCTTTGGAGCAGGCGGCATGCCAGTTTGTCAGAGGGTGAGCCTGAGGTTTGCCACTTCCGTTCCGCAGGTCTACACTTGCGTTTCAGGGAGTCGTACCAGGTATTACGCTTAGAGGCAGGTTTCAGGTGGATACTCATGATTGAGGCAAGAATGTCCAGAGTGTTAGTAATGGTCAGATGGAGGTTGCTGAGAGCAGAATCACAGGTAGGGTCTGGGGTGGGGGCAGAGAAGGGGATTAAGTTGGATGCGAAGGCAGCAGCTGACACTCGTTTCATCGGTCGGATGTTCGTGACTGAGGTTGGCCGGGCTGGAGGAGGTGCAGTAAGAGGGCCAAGGGGACCTAGGTAAGAGGATAGGAGAGAGTGGTCTGACCAGGAGAGAGGTGTGATCAGAGGGGGGATGGTAAAAGATAAGAGTGGATGAGGGCATCAACAGTGTGTTATGCCGAGTGAGTTGGACCGGACGGGAGGATGGAGAGGGAGAGGGAGAGGGAGAGCGAGGTGCAGAGGTCAAGGAAGAGGGTGGAGGCTGTGCTAGAGGAGTCCAAATGGATGTTGAAGTTGCCCAAGAGAAGGAGTTTAGAGGTAGTAGTGAGGAGAGAGGAGACGTAGTCAGCCCATTCAGAGTGGAACGGGTTTCCTCTTGAGCCACCTGTAAAGGCTTGTACATAGTTGAGTCTTGGACCTGGTCATCCCTATCCCTTTGAGAGCTATCGGACCCTGATCAGGGCTTTTAATTGTTGTGAAAACAAACCCTAACAATTGGAAGCTGGCCGCTGCATTCAGCATAATTTGTCTGACATTTGGTGAGTAGATATGGAGGAACAAATGATCCACGCGTACCTCGTCCACAAAGTCAATCACTTTTAAATCCTTGGAGTAGATTTGCTTAAGGTTGGAATACAGTATATGAGGTCAAGGACCAACCTTTCCAGGGATAGACATTTTGAATTATCTCTTTCTTGGGGTTTGCCAAGTCCCTCGCAGGTAACCAATCTCTTTCTCCCTTTCTCAATTTACTTTTCACCTGCACCGTTATCTTTCCAGATTCTGAAAAGGGATATACTGTGTTCAGAGTAGGAAATTGGGCAGCCGGCACAATCTTTGCAATTCCCTCTTCATATTCCAAATTCCCTGATCTCGATGGCCTGCGATATTGGATGTTTAATTGGTTTTGCTTGAATAGTTAATCCGCCGCTTGTCTCTTCTTGGGCTAGTGTTACACATTTTGGTGTTGGCAGGTCCAATTTATCTTTGCGGCCATCCTCAATTTCCCTACCAACCATTCCAGCTCTATTTGCAGCGAGCTGGGTATTGTTAGTTCTCTAGCATGGGGTCTGGCATGAATTCACATGCTCATGAATATTCCCCGTCGTCAGGCTGGGAATCCTCGGTAAAAGAAAAAACAATTTCACTTTCGTTTATAAACTGTCTTTCTCCTATAAACCAATCAATGAGCTCTGGGTCATACTGCCCCCAGCCAGTGACTGCCCTCTCCCTAAGCCCCTCCTCTGGCAGCCATCTTCAGATTTTTACTGCACATTCAAGTGTTGGGAGTCCTCGTGTTTCGCTCTGAGAGCTTTCGGCGTCTTGCATGCTTTTTTGGTAGGAAAATCCTATTTTTGATCAATTGAGCCTGTGCGCTCCATCGTCTGTTCATCTGATTAATGGGGACCCGTGTTTCGGCATCTTTCATCGCCCCTCAAGGGCAAAATCGAGTGAGTGTTTCTTCTTGGAAATTTGCAAATGGCCATCAGGCGTGCACTGCGCCGGATCATGTCAGAGGAGAAGGACGATGGGGCTTGCCTCTTCCAGCTCTGCACCAGTTGCGGCTTGCAGAATGTTTTCACGACGACAAGCATTTCCAGTGCCTTTATGTCTTCACCCGACACACAAGGAGGAAGAGTGCGAGATCTACCGTGGCTTTTCCAAGTGAACAATGAAGGATCGGCACATCCGACTAGAGCCATGGCTCAAAGCCAGGGCTTCTACCCTGTGTGGTCCACAGGGGTATGCCTCCTCCGGATCCAGCCAGCCAGAGCGTGCTTCTAAGTCCTTTGAGGGCGCTCCATCCGTGTGGGGCCCAAGACAAGGCCAAGCGCCGTGAGTCAACTTCTGTTAGGGTCGCCGGGCAAGCGGGTACCGCGACGGTCAGGGCGCATTCATAGTCTCCATCAGCCTCAATCTCCAGCCATCGTTCCAGCTCTTCGTCGAACAAAAAGTCAGCTACCCCGGGGAAGCTGTGTGAGAAGCCGGAGGAGGCCAAACAGGACAAGCTGTCTGACCTGCCAATTCAGGCCCGGGTGATCCAAGCCAAATGGTCGTCCTCTATCGAAATGGTTGCTGGACCCCTCTCGAACACGAAAGGGGCTGACCTGGTCCAGGGTACCCCGGCGGCGGTCAGAGTGGCTCTTCCTCCCAGGCGGACAGCTTTGGCCAAACCAGTGGAGAAGACTTTGGAAAAGAGGGTGCCGGTCCTTAGCCCGATGCCGACCCCTTAGGACCCAAAGAGGGGGGTGTGAAGGTACTCCAGGGCACAGATATTTCTTTGTTTGATGAGGAAGATATAGTTTCTGTCCACACCATCCCGGAGGAGGGTGGTGATGATGAAAACGTCGAGGAGATGCCCGCCAGAGTCAGCGACGACGATGATGACGTCGGTGGGGGTGACGACATAGGAGCTGGGCCCAGTGACCCTGCCCCCCAGGCACCTCCCAGATATCTGTTGCATGATATTCTCGCGACCCTCCACACACAGGTGTCGGAGATTCAGAAGAGGATGCCGTCAGCACTACCAGCGACACCACTGTCGATGGCCCTGTTGACACTGGGGCCACCACCGTCGAAGAAAAGGAGGAGACACCCTACGCCTCCATTCCAACCGTCACTCCCCCTCCCCCCTTGGGATACAGGGACGGACACGACGACGACAGACACCGACGACGGCGGAATCTCTCCACCTCTAGGGCCTCCCCGCCAGACGAAGTTGAATCCTTCCACTCCATGATCGCCCGGGCGTCAGAACTCTTCCAGCTCACCACGGAAGAGAAATAGCGCTTCCTGTGTCAGTGCTGGGAGGCGAAAATGAAGACCATTCTATCAGTACCACTCCTGGACGACGTCTGGGATCAGGGGCTGCCGCTGCTGAAGAACCCCACCTCAGCCCCGGCGAAGAGGGACCGGCTAGAAAAGAAATACTGGGTGCCGGAATTTGCACCCAAATGTTTGCGGTCACAACCATCGCCGGACTCAGTGGTCTCAGCTGTGGCTAAGAAGAAGTTGTCCAACCTGTCATCGTCAGCCTCTGTTCCCCATGGACAGCGAGGGGAAGATAATGGCCACCGTGGGACGGAAGGTAATTTACTCAGCAGCGACTATAGTCATGGTGGCCACGCCTTAGCGATCCTGACCAGATACGACCAGGTGCTATGGTACAATATGGCTCTGATCTTGGATTTCCTCCCTGAGGACAAGAGGCTAGAGGCAATGGAGACCTTTCAGGAGGTTGCGTTGGACCATAACATCACCGTGGCCCTGGACATTGCGGACACTGGGTTCTGCCAGATGGGAAACAGGGTTTGCCTCCGTCGTCGTGACTGACTGAAGGCCACCAACTTCAAGCAAGACGTCCAGACGACGGTCCTGGACTTGCCGTTCGACGGAGACAATCTTTTCGGCAAGGCCGTCGATGAATCTCTTCAGGCCATCAAGACCGTCACAGAGATGGCCCGTGCCCTGGGCACTCTGCAACAGCACAGTCTGTCCTTTCGCTCCTCAGAAGGGATGTCGGGTAGATCTTTGAAGAGTTTCGGCGGTGGATCATCCTCCTACCGCCAACCCTCCCGTTTCATGACCCAGGAATCCTACAGGGTTCATTCGAAGGCCTTCGGAGGTGGCCGCCGTCATCATCAAGGCTCATTAGGTGACATGCTGGCCTCCAAGCAGGACTGAACGGCTGGGATGTCGGGCCCCCACCCCTGCCCTCCAATGGGAGGCCGGCTGTCGAACTTGGTCAGCGTGTGGGAAAACATCCCCACTGATCGATGGGTGCTGGACACTCTCGCCCATGGGCACACTTTGGAGTTTCAACGAAAGTGTCCGCGAATACCACTGATGGCCCGGCAGGATCAACACATCCCTCAGCTGCTGCTGGAGGTTCGGGCCATGTTAAAAAAGGGGTGATAGAGCTGGTTCCGAAGCGACTCCGGGGCTCCGGAATTTACTCAAGATACTTTCTGGTAAGAAAGAAGACCGGGGGCTGGAGGCCCATTCTCGATCTACGATGACTCAACAAGTACATCAAGTCCTAGAAATTCAGGATGGTCACGTTGCAGCACGTGCTCGGCCAACTAGAGGAGGGAGACTTTGCCGTTGGATCTAGAGGACGTGTACTTCCATGCCCCCATTCATGAAAAACATTGCAAGCTCCTGTGCTTCGTTGTACAAGGGAAGCACTACCAGTTCAAGGCTCTCCTTTCGGACTGAAGTTGGTGCCCAGAGCGTTTACGAAGTGCCTGGCTCTGGTGGCGGTCCATCTTGGGCTACAGGGAAATCATGTGTACCCATACCTTGACGACTGGCTCATCCGGGCCAAGTCAAGGGACAACGCCATCGATCACATGGAGATGACCGTCCGGCTCTTGACGGAACTGGGTGTCAGAATGCACCAAAGTATCAACCGAAAAGGATACAATATTCAAAAGGATACAGGAGGTAGGGTCTTCCGGATCCCTGTTCACCCGACTTGATAGTCGTGAAGTCAACAAAGACCTTCCAAATGATACAACCCTCTGACTGATAAAACAGGCAGAGCGATGGATCACTGGAAAGGGCGTGGGTAAGGTATAGTAATCCAGCCTAGGACAAATTAAAGTATCATGAATAACTGCTCCAACCTGAGTATGATGAGTTAGATAATGACAGGAATGATCACACTGACCTGTATCTCTGGGTAGAACAATCCAGAAGTCTCTTGATGGATTTGAAATGAAGAACAAAACGACAGGGAAGGGAAAATTAGTAAGGGAGACTTATCCCGGACGGAACGAGGCTCACGCTAGATACGGGTTGAATTCACCACAGGATAGCGTCCGAAGTTCAGTTCAAAGTCACTTCCAATAATCCTTGAAAGGCTTCCTTCCCACTTAGGGATCAATCCTTCTGTTAATTCCACAGATGCAGGAGTTAGAAGAAAAATAGTGTTTGAAGACAACGTGAGCGTGTGGATTTACACGCGGGCAGGAATCGCGCAGCCTGGGCCAGCCGCGTGTGAAGACAACGTGCGCGTGTGGATTTACACGCGGGCAGGGTTCGCGCAGCCTTGGCCAGCCGCACTTGAAGACGAAGAGCGCGTGTGGATTTTACACGCGGGCAGGATTCACGCAGCCTGGGCCGGCCGCACTTGAAGACGAAGAGCGCGTGTGGATGTTACACGCGGGCAGGATTTACGCAGCCTTGGCCAGCCGCGTATGAAGACAAAGAGCGCGTGTGGACTTTACACGCGGGCAGGATTCACGCAGCCTGGGCCGGCCGCACTTGAAGACGAAGAGCGCGTGTGGCTGTTACACGCGGGCAGGTTTTACGCAGCCTTGGCCAGCCGCGTATGAAGACAAAGAGCGCGTGTGGACTTTACACGCGGGCAGGATTCACGCAGCCTGGGCCGGCCGCACTTGAAGACGAAGAGCGCGTGTGGATGTTACACGCGGGCAGGTTTTACGCAGCCTTGGCCAGCCGCGTATGAAGACAAAGAGCGCGTGTGGATTTTACACGCGGGCAGGATTCACGCAGCCTGGGCCGGCCGCACTTGCAGACGAAGAGCGCGTGTGGAAAAGCACGCGAAGGGATAGCTCCAGGAATCAGCGTGTGGCGGAACACACGCTATCGAAGACCCAAAAGTAGCTGTAGGAATATACCAGGATGTAGATCAGAGGTTCAGCTACACGACGCCAATAGAGACGATCAGAAGCAGCGAGTGAAGTTTCTACGCTGCTTAAATACGTGATACCGTAGTTCACGTGACGAAGCAAAAGTCACGTGACGTTAGCGACGTGAAAAGTGTAAACGTCGTTTTCCCGGTAACGTATCGAATAGCCTCCATTTGGAGTAGAACGGTCTAGCTGTTCTACGAGCGTAGCGTCCAGCATGCATGACAGTGCCATCCCCCAAAGGGACAACCTCTCCCCTTCTTGTGTGGAAGCGCTTCAATAAAGCAGGAGCATGAATGTTGGAAAGAGGTTCCCAGGACCTATCTTCGGGTCCATAGCCCTTCCAGTCCACCAGATAAAATGGTCTAACAGAACGGAGTTTCATATCCAGTATGTCTTGTACCTCGTATTCATCAGACCCCCGCACAGAAATAGCAACAGGCCGTACCGGCAGTCTAGTAGTGTCAGAGAAAGGCTTGATGAGCGAGACGTGGAATACAGGATGCACCCGCCATCGTTGTGGCAAAGCCAGACGTACAGCAGCAGGATTAAGAACATGGAGCACAACATACGGACCGATGAATCTAGGCAACAATTTCTTTTTGCCCGGAATTCTTAAGTTCTTAGTGGATAGCCAGACTTTCATCCCAGCCTTATAGACAGGTGCGGACACCCTATGAGCATCGGCATAGAACTTGTCACGTCGTTTGGCCAGCTCCAAATGCTGCTTCACCTTTCTTTGTAATCTCTTCAGATCACGAAGCGTACGGCCTGCGGCAGGCGTGTCCAGGGATAGACCGGAGTCTAGAGGTATTGATCGGGGGTGTTGTCCATAGAGAGCATAGAACGGTGAAGTGCCTATGGCACTATGATAAGAGTTGTTATAGGCGAATTCAGCCGCCGGCAGTACCGTGAGCCAATCCGATTGGTATTGCAAACACAGACACCGCAGATATTGTTCCATAGTACAATTGACCCTTTCGGTCTGTCCGTCGGTTTGAGGATGATAAGCGCTGGACATTCTATCATCAATTAGTAATGCAGATGTTAAGGCTCTCCAAAAGCGTGACGCAAACTGCGAGCCCCTGTCAGTAATGATTACTGATGGTAGACCAAAGAAACGGAATATATGTTGGATGAATAGATCAGCCAGAACAGTAGCAGTTGGTAAACCAATACAAGGAATAAATAGGGCCAATTTAGTGAAATAATCCACTACGACCCATAGGGTATCATATCCTTGATTTGGGGGGAGTTCCACCACAAAGTCCATAGATATCATGTCCCATGGTTTGGTAGGGACAGGCAGGGATTGGAGTAAGCCCACTGGTTTACCAGGAGTATTTTTACATTGGATACATACAGAACAAGAAGATACGTAGTTTATAACGTCTTTTGCCATGGATGGCCACCAGCACCACCTTTTGAGCAGGTCCAGTGTTTTCTTCTGTCCAGGATGGGCTGCAATCAAGGAATCATGATTCCATTTGAGGGCTTTATCCCGCATTGAAGGAGTTGATAGATAAAGCACCCCCTGTGTGAATGGTAAACCGTTATGCACGTCTAGATTCATATCCTGGACTACTTGTGGATTATTTTTTACCCACTCTTGTATTTCGGTTTTTAAGGATGGTTGAACCGAACAACCACAAATCACATGATCTGCCAACAGCTGGATCTGTACTTGTTTTTCTTCCTGCGCCTCTTTACTCATACGGGACAAAGCGTCCGACTTAACATGTTCTCGGGCAGGACGATAGGTGACCTGGAAATCGTATTGGGCAAAAAAGACATGCCATCTGGCCTGACGGGCCGTAAGGCATTTCATGGATTTGAATGCTTGGAGATTTCTATGGTCAGAGTACACCAACACCTGTTGTTTGGCCCCAAGAAGATGATGACGCCATTCTCGGAAGGCATCTTTGATAGCCAGTAGTTCCCGTTCAGTAACGGTGTAGTTCCGTTCATATGAGGTGAGTTTACGAGAGAAGAAAGCCACTGGGTGTTCCTCCTTGGTTTCTGTGCAGACTTGTGAGAGCACTGCGCCAATAGCGACACTGGATGCATCCGCTTCAACGACAAACTGGCGATCAGGATCCGGATGTTGAAGCACGGGTGCAGTGGTAAATGCTTCCTTCAGTTTTTCGAATGCTGCTTGGGCATGTTGGTTCCAACAGAAAGGTACTTTGGAACTAGTTAAAGCCGTCAAAGGAGCTACTGTTTTGGAAAAGGAATGGATGAATCTGCGATAGAAATTCGCAAAGCCCAAGAAAGACTGTAGCGATTTGACGTTATGTGGAACTGGCCAATTCAAGACGGCCTTTACCTTGGAACGACTCATTCGAGCACCTAGATTGGTAATGTCGTAACCAAGGAATTCCACTTCCTGCGAATGAAAGACACATTTTTCGGCTTTCACATAGAGGTGGTTCTCCCTAAGTCGTTGTAGGACTGTAGAAACATGTCTGACGTGTTCCGATAGAGATGAGGAGTAAATCAAAATGTCGTCCAGATAGACAACCACAAATCGGTCCATGATGTCTCTGAATATATCATTCATGAAGAATTGAAATGTGGCGGGAGCATTGCACAGACCAAAAGGCATCACCAAATATTCGTAAAGACCATACCGTGTCTTAAAAGCGGTCTTCCATTCGTCGCCTTCACGAATGCGAACCAAATTGTATGCACCTCGCAAGTCCAGTTTGGTGAAGTAGCTGGAAGTGCCTAACTGATCCAACAGCACGTTTATTAGCGGTAAGGGGTATTGGTTTTTGATGGTGATATCATTAAGTGCCCTGTAATCAATGCAGGGTCTGAGGTCTCCCTCTTTCTTAGGAACAAAGAATAGAGGAGATGCAGCAGGAGATTGCGAGGGTCGTATAAAGCCCATGGCTAGCGCCTTGTCGATGTATTCCTTTAACACGACATCTTCTTTAGGTGTTAAAGAATAAACACGGCCTGTAGGAATTTTGGCACCCGGAATCAGTTTGATAGGACAGTCGTACTGTCGATGAGGAGGTAATTGTTCTGCCTGGCCTTTATCAAAGACATCAGCATAATCAGCGTATTCGCATGGTATGATATTGTCGCATTGATGTACAACGCTGATAGCAGAATCCTCCACCACAGAGGCCAATATGTGTTGTTTATTTGACACCTCCTGACTGGTAAAGCAATGTTCGTTGCAATGAGTCGAAGGATATTGGAGCGATCCCGAAACCCAGTCAACAGTAGGATTGTGAAGGGTTAACCATGCAAGACCAAGTATGATCTCGTACTGCGGAGCAGCAATAACATCGAAGACGATTTCTTCTGAATGGTTATTTGATAACGTCATCCGAACAGGTACCGTCTCCTGGGTTACCATACCAGAAGTTAACACAGATCCGTCCACGGTATTCACCGTTTCAGGTTTTTTTTTGTTTACTAGGGGTAAGGAACGGTTCTTGGCATAGGTGATGTCTATATAATTGCTGGTGGCGCCAGAATCAACCATGGCCTTGGAAACCACTTCTCGCTCATCACAATGTAACGTCACCTGTACTATTACAGGTGCATGTTTAGGAATGGTACTGGAGTCCGATGAAACACTCGACATAGGGACTCCTGCTAATGTCGAGTTTTGGCGTTTCCCGCACGCTTGACGGGTTTTTTAGGACATGTTGCCAATAAATGCTCGGAAGAACCACAATACATACATAAGTGGTTTTTTCTTCGGTTCTCCCGTTCTGTATTGGACAATCGGCCTCTCACGGCGCCTATTTGCATGGGTTCAGGGTCGTTAGAGATGACTGCTGGTGTCTCTGACCGCCCCGAGACTGGCATGAAGGGCTTTTTCTCTCCCTTTCGAGCATTCCTTCGGGCGTCGATTTGTAGAACCAAATCAAGCAGCTCTGGGAAACCCGTAGGAACCACAGGAACAGTAGATAAGGCGTCTTTCAGTTCTTCAGAAAGACCCTTGTAAAAAACAGCCGTTTTCTTGCTGTCAGGCCATTGGGTTTCCGCCGTCAGTTGATTAAACCGGGCGACGTAAGACATAAGGGGTTGGCTGCCTTGTTGTAGGTTAAGCAACTCCAAATCTGTGGCTTGAGTAGAGTAACGCATGTCAAAGACTTTACTCATAGCAGTCAAGAGATCGTCACAATCGTACAACAAAGGGCTATTAGTTTCCAACAAAGGGTTAGCCCAAGCAGCAGCCGTGCCCCCTAAATGGGAAAGCACGAAGGCTGCTTTTGTGGTTAGGTCAGGAAAAGACGTAGGACGGCAAAGGAAATGGAGTCGGCACTGGTTTACAAAGGTTCTGTAGGTTTTGGGATCACCCGTGAACCTTTCTGGAGGGGCCAAGGGAAACTGAGTGGGCATAACCACGTTAAGTCTCCTGTGGGGGTGCCGTAGTCCCAGATCCGGATGCGGTAGCCATCGGCGCTTGTGTTCCCTGAGGACTACCATGTAGGGCGTCTTGCATAACGTCCATACGGTGCCGTAACATGTCCTGTGCAGTAACCATTTCGTTTCTCAAATCGTGGGTCAACTGTGTCAAAACAGTTAAAGGATCCGTACCCTCCATGGCTTCTGATTCTGTCAGAATGCACCAAAGTATCAACCGAAAAGGATACAATATTCAAAAGGATACAGGAGGTAGGGTCTTCCGGATCCCTGTTCACCCGACTTGATAGTCGTGAAGTCAACAAAGACCTTCCAAATGATACAACCCTCTGACTGATAAAACAGGCAGAGCGATGGATCACTGGAAAGGGCGTGGGTAAGGTATAGTAATCCAGCCTAGGACAAATTAAAGTATCATGAATAACTGCTCCAACCTGAGTATGATGAGTTAGATAATGACAGGAATGATCACACTGACCTGTATCTCTGGGTAGAACAATCCAGAAGTCTCTTGATGGATTTGAAATGAAGAACAAAACGACAGGGAAGGGAAAATTAGTAAGGGAGACTTATCCCGGACGGAACGAGGCTCACGCTAGATACGGGTTGAATTCACCACAGGATAGCGTCCAAAGTTCAGTTCAAAGTCACTTCCAATAATCCTTGAAAGGCTTCCTTCCCACTTAGGGATCAATCCTTCTGTTAATTCCACAGATGCAGGAGTTAGAAGAAAAATAGTGTTTGAAGACAACGTGAGCGTGTGGATTTACACGCGGGCAGGAATCGCGCAGCCTGGGCCAGCCGCGTGTGAAGACAACGTGCGCGTGTGGATTTACACGCGGGCAGGGTTCGCGCAGCCTTGGCCAGCCGCACTTGAAGACGAAGAGCGCGTGTGGATTTTACACGCGGGCAGGATTCACGCAGCCTGGGCCGGCCGCACTTGAAGACGAAGAGCGCGTGTGGATGTTACACGCGGGCAGGATTTACGCAGCCTTGGCCAGCCGCGTATGAAGACAAAGAGCGCGTGTGGACTTTACACGCGGGCAGGATTCACGCAGCCTGGGCCGGCCGCACTTGAAGACGAAGAGCGCGTGTGGCTGTTACACGCGGGCAGGTTTTACGCAGCCTTGGCCAGCCGCGTATGAAGACAAAGAGCGCGTGTGGACTTTACACGCGGGCAGGATTCACGCAGCCTGGGCCGGCCGCACTTGAAGACGAAGAGCGCGTGTGGATGTTACACGCGGGCAGGTTTTACGCAGCCTTGGCCAGCCGCGTATGAAGACAAAGAGCGCGTGTGGATTTTACACGCGGGCAGGATTCACGCAGCCTGGGCCGGCCGCACTTGCAGACGAAGAGCGCGTGTGGAAAAGCACGCGAAGGGATAGCTCCAGGAATCAGCGTGTGGCGGAACACACGCTATCGAAGACCCAAAAGTAGCTGTAGGAATATACCAGGATGTAGATCAGAGGTTCAGCTACACGACGCCAATAGAGACGATCAGAAGCAGCGAGTGAAGTTTCTACGCTGCTTAAATACGTGATACCGTAGTTCACGTGACGAAGCAAAAGTCACGTGAAGTTAGCGACGTGAAAAGTGTAAACGTCGTTTTCCCGGTAACGTATCGAATAGCCTCCATTTGGAGTAGAACGGTCTAGCTGTTCTACGAGCGTAGCGTCCAGCATGCATGACACTGGGGTTCTCAGTGAACTCTGCAAAATCCTGCTTGACTCCATCGCAGAACGCGCTGTTACTGGGGTCAGTCATTTTGGGCAAGGTGCAACAGCTGTTAGCACTGAAGATCACCAGGGTGAGGACCATCAAGTCGCTGCTTTGCATGATGTCATCATGTATCTTCCAGATCCGGCTCTGCAGGTTGCGGATGCGACCGCTCCAGGAATTCCTGGATTCCCTTTGGATCCAGGTGTCTGGAAGCTTCAAGGAGAGGCTCGTGCTCGACGAGGAGTTCGGTCGAGCGATAAGGTGGTGGGGCGTGCGCTCCAACCTCGCCGGGGGGACAGACTTCCAGAGTCCCCCGTACCAGGAGATGGTCACGATGGACGCTTCCCTGCAGGGGTGGGGGGTACACACCGGTCATCTCCGGGCCAGAGGCCTGTGGCTGCCAGAGAAGGCGCTACACATCAACGTCCTGGAACTACAGGCTGTGTTTTGGGCCCTCAAGTATTTTCTTCCATCCCTTAGGGACAAAGTGGTGAGGGTCTTCACAGACAATAACACCACAATGTTTTACATCCGGAAGCATGGGGGCACCAAATCCCCAGCGCTCTCCAGAGAGGTGCAGGAGTTGTGGCACTGGGCCGTCGCCCAGGGGGGATGTTCCTCATTCATTTTCACCTGGCGGGAGTCAAGAACACTGTCGCCGACTACCTCAGCAGGGAGCTGCGCTCATTTCACGAGTGGGAGCTTCGGCAGGATCAAGTGAACAATCTCTTCCTCAGGTGGGGCAGTCCCCAGATCGATCTGTTTGCGACGGCGATGAACACCAAGTGCCAGAGGTTTGCCAGCAGGTTCCCCCAGCCAGGGGGCATGGGGGGACGCATTCTCCTTCCCTTGGGAAGGCCTGTTCCTGTATGCTTTCCCTCCGTTGCCGCTGCTACTACAGGTGATCAGTCAACTCAGAGGGTGCCAGTGCAGAATGATCCTCATCACGCCAGTGTGGCTGAGGCAAATAGGGTACCCGGACCTTCTCAGCATTTCAGCGTCCCCTCCAGTCAAGCTACCAGTGGTCGTGGATCTTCTCGCCAGGGAAGGAGGCTCAATCCTGCACCATGACCCAGGATTGCTGAACCTGAAGGCTTGGCTCCTGTAGCGTTAAGAGTTTGGTGGTTACGAGCTACCTGCTGACTGCAGGGAGGACCTCGCCATGGCTAGGGCATTGTCAACTCTGAAGTGTTACGGACACAAATGGAAGCGTTTCACGATTTGGTGCTGGTCGCAGAAGATTAACCCTCTGTGGGTCACGGCCCCCCTTCCGTACTTGTCGTTGGCTAAGTCAGAGCTGGCTCCCGCCTCCAGCAAGGTACATCTGGCAGCTATCTGCCGCTACACCAGGTCTCCGGGACGGTCTTCTATTTGGTCGCACCATCTAGTGAAGGAGTTCATCAAAGGACTGGTTTGTTTGTTCCGGCTGGTGAAGGCTCCTGCCCCGGTGTGGGAACTCAACATGGTGCTGACTAGGCTCATGGTGGTCCCATTTTAGCCGATGCAGCAACCTCCGCTTAAATTCCTGTCTTGGAAGACAGCTTTCCTCGTGGCCATCACCTCTGCCAGGAGAGTAGGTGAGATGCAGGCCATCCTGCAAGGTTCTGTTGGAATTTTATCTCAACAAGCCCTTTCTGTTGCCTGTGTTTTTTCCGACGCCTTCACCGCCGGCCGAAAGGACTTTGCACTCGCTGGATTTGGCTCGAGCTCTGAAGTTTTATGTGGCCCGCACAAAGCGTTTCCGGAAGACTTCTCAGCTTTTTTTTACTTTGGTCCTGTGCACCATGAGAAGGCCTTGTCGATGGCTTCCATCTTCAGGTGGCTCTCCGGCTGCATCACTCATTGCCACCAGTTGGCAAACTGACAGTTGCCTGGCAGGCCGAGAGCCCATTCTACCAGAGCGTTGGCTGCGATGACGGCGTTCCTGCCTGGTGTGCCCCTGCTGGACATCTGCAGGGCTGCTATGTGGAGGTCTATGCACACCTTCACGAAATTCTACTGCGTCGACAGGGATTCCAGGGAGGAGTCCATAGTCGGCCAAGCAATGCTAAGCAACCTGTTCATGTGAAGGTGAGCCTGGTGAGGAGGTAAGAGAAATTGCTTCTGTTGAGCCTTGCCGCCTCCCGTGGTTGTGAATTTATGTACTGCTATGTATTCTTTATTCATGAGCATGTGACTCCATGCCGGACCCACGCTGGAGAAGGAAAACGTTACTTACCTGTAACTGTTGTTCTCCAGCATGGGTTGGGCATGGATTCACATGCGAACCCTCCATCCTGCCCCTCTGCGGCTCTTCTTGGTCATTCTGCCAGTTTACGTGCTACCAAATCTGAAGATGGCTGCAGAGGAGGGGCTTAGGGAGAGGGCAGTTATTGGCTAGGGGTAGTATGAACCAGAGCTCAGTGATTGGTTTATAGGAGAAAGACAGTATATAAACGAAAGTGAAACTGTTTTTTCTTTTACCAAGGATTCCCAGCCTGACGACGGGGAATATTCATGAGCGTGGGAATTCATGCCAGACCCATGCTGGAGAACAACATTTACAGGTAAGTAACTTGTTCCATACACTGACCAGTTCATTAGATCACCCGAGACTGGGTCCTTTTCTATCATCTCCATTTCCTCGACCTCCACCACCGGGTCCAATAGGAATTTCTTGCCCATCTTTTTTAATGTTTCTGTGATAGTCATTGGGAATGATACATTTCTTAGAAATTTCCGAGAGTTATCTCATTTTGCCTTGTATAGGGAAAAGATCTGCAAGTGACTTCTAGGGATAGATCTTCCCCAGGCATGACGTCACTCGTTTCCTTAGTAATTGCGTCCCCCACAGTTTCTACACCATCCTATTGGCATATCTCATTCAAGGACTTGTCATTACTATTAGGGTTTACCACTATGTCCTCAATGCTGCCATTCATGTACTGCTGTCCACCCTCACTTCCCTCTACAGGGCTCTCCTGACAAGCCACATCCTTCATTAGAGCTGTACTTTTTAATTGGGCTATATGCCCTAGATTTGGATTATGTACTTAGTAAGGAACTCATGTTGGCAACAGTAAAGACAGACAAAAGTGATCACAGTTCAAGGGTGTTTATTGAACTTTATAATGGGTGAGATAAACGCCTAATCTAAACCTAAATCTAAGATGGGAGCAAGCTACCACCATCAAATCAAATAATAATAAGGCAGTCCTAGTGGTGTCTTGTGAAATAAAAAGGTCCTATACTAAAAGAAACCTATTGCCAATTCCTTACTACTAAATTACAAAAAGAGTGTGGGATAATGTTTACCAGAAAAGAAAGAGGTGTTCACAAAATAAAAAGTCAGGACGGTATGGCTGGGTCTCCCTTCTCCACGTTTGAAGCACGGGACAAGGCAGGATTCTCGAGTACAGCACACTCCTGGGTCTCGTCTGCAAAAGGTTCACAGTTCTGGTTCAATGATATCAAAACCTTCAGAGGCTAAGTCTCTTTCCTGATAAGTCTCTTGCCTTAGAAGGCCTACTGATTCTCAACGATAAACAAGCAAACAAAAGGCACCTTCAGTACTCTTATATGTTGGGGGATTTCTCTTTGCCCACTGGATCTCCCTCCGCCGGGCTTGGATCATTCTTGCAAGTTGGGCCTCCCTCTGTCGGGTTCACTACAGCCTTTCAATAACACAGTTCATGTATTCTTAACACAGATCATGCATTGCTCATTTTCACCAAATAGCAGGGGTTTCCTTCTTCTAGCTTTCTCACAGCATCCCTCTTTCGGGTTAACACTTGCCTTATTCCACAGTTCACAATCTTATCGGAAAGCGGGGTTCCCTTGCCCTAGCTTTCCTCTTGCAACGGGCCAGAGACTTTCGATTGAACAAGGGATTTGACGTGACCCTTGTAGGTCCTCTCTGACGCCTCACACCACCCTTTCCTAGGGTCTTCTGGTTCTCGTAGTTTCAAAGAACTGGTCCCGGTCAGAGTCTTTCGATTAAGCGCCCCCCGTGGCGCTGGACCCCTCTGCACCTGGACCTCAACTGGGCTTTCTTTAAAGTTCCAACACATACACAAGTTATTTCTCTTTCGAATTCCTTGCATTCAGAATGTTGCTACTTGCAACCTTGGGCTCAACACAGTTCGGTTTGCTATCAGCTTCCTATGACTCACCGGTTGTGCTGAACCCATTGGCTTCTTTGTTCTCTGAAGTCAAGGATAGTACCATGGTAGCCAGCTTGCCTCTCCACCTGTGTTATCAAAGCGGGAGGCCCCTGTGTACCATTAACGTCTGCAGCTTTGCGCGCCAGCTGTAGCTCCCGGTGTTATGATTTCCCTTTCGGAGGCTTCGCAGGTCTGAGTTGAAAAGGGCAAGGACAACTCCCCCTTCGTCCTCCTTCCAGGTCTCACCGCATTTCTTCTCTGTTTGAACTGCCGGTTTGGTGTCACTGTCTCATCGTGCATTCAGCCTTGCTCGAAGTGTGCTTTCGTGCTCTGCCTTTTATCCCTGTGGGGAAGGTTAAGGCCTGTCAGGTGTGCGTGGTTATTGTCAATTGCCTGACCCGTGTATTGGGACATGTCAGGTAAATGGCTCTTGTGTTAGTCTGTTGTCTGTTACGTGTAAGAAAGTGTTTCTGTGGGAAAGGGAGTGGGGTGGAGCTTCTAAATACCCTACAGGGTAGGATGGGGAAAAGGTGTTACAGGGAAGAGGATACAGCATCTCAACCCTCCGTGTCCTACTTCCACTCCCCGAAGACCCCTCGCCCAGGTGATCCTCCCCCACTGGTCCACCCCTAGGAACTGGATCCAATAGCGATGGCCGTGTCCTGGTCACCTGGACGACAGATCTCCGGGGACGAGTGGGTGAGGCACCTTCACGTTTCTCACAACTTCCACAGATGGGTCCTGTTCGGTTACCTGTTGTTGTTGGGTGAGTTTACAGACATCCTCGTTGCTTCGACTGTCCGTTTACTTCTCCCAATGATTCCCTATTTATTGATTTTTGTTGCAGTGAGGTATCCTTCCATAAATATTAGCTTTGAATGCAACATTGCCAGCAAAGTACTTTGATCCCTCAATGCGTTGTTCAAGGTCTCACACAATTTAGTAAAAGGGGCGAGTGCAATGGTCAGCAAGGACATAGTGCTAGATGGATCAGATCTGTGAGGAATGTGGATGGCAAAGTCGCTCCCTGCGCTCTGCCTTTCTCCTCAGTTTCCTATTCGTCTTTCTTCATGTCGCTGTTCATTTGACATGGAATTTACCGAGGTTGATGTATCAGTGGACAAATCTATACCCTAAGATCTTTCTTCAGGATTCAATATGACTGTTACGGCTGGTAGTTCAATGCCTAAACACCCCAAGGTCTCCTCAAAAACGGCTTTGTCCGTCCCATTATCTCATTTATGAGAGTTCAAGGGGGTCAAAAGTTTCCTCTCTACCAAGTGAATCATCTGCTCAATTCTGGCGATGTCTGATTTTAGTGATCTTTCCATCTCCTTCTCCTCTTCTTTTGCTGTGATGATAATCCCCCTAATGAAATCGGGGGTACTGGTATAATTAGCTTTGTTGCTAGGTAACTTCGTTTTTGCAGGATTTACCCACCCTTCACAGTCATCACAATTTTCACCAGTGTTGTCATTCACTATTTGATCTTGAGATGGGCCCCTAGCAACCATAGTCTCATTTACTCTCCCCTGTTGTTGATAATGTTGTTTTGTTAAGTTTCTCTCCGCGAGGATCAACAGAGTCTCACCAATTATGCCTGATATTGTTGGCCCTCGTCAAGTCATTATCAGTCTTGGCCCCCACACTTTCCAAATGTTCTACCCCCTCTAGGATTTCAGATTAGGTTAAATCCAACTCCCTGTGCCTCCACTGACACTCTTTCAGCTTATTAGATTTTAGGCAGTCTGTAATTTTCTCCCTACCCAAACCGCCCTGTCACCTCTCTATGGAACAGGCCAAGAGACTGTTTTCATGGTGCCATGCAAGAGATTCGACTGTGAAGTCATGTCACCCTCATGAAAGTCTTTGTTCTCTTTGTTATCTCCGTCTTGGCACCTCTGCCAAGTTACAATCGTAATTGTATTGGTGGTTGTGTTAACATGGTACATTTCCGCAGGAGGTCGCCCCTCTTCCTTATTAACCTTAGCCTTGATTATATTCTCGTCTTCTGTCATCTCTCCTGAGGTGGCTTTTTCCTGCATAACTTTTGCACGTTTATCACTTGATATAGCGCTAAGGGTGCGTTCCTGAGAGCTTGTGCTTACAATCCATGCAGCCTCTCTCCCATCCAAGACAATACTTCTTACGTCTTGTGTGGCCATTATGTGGTTTGGGGGGGGCCGTGGAAAGAATGGTGTGAGTATTACTAGTGTTCTTACGGTGTGTTCATATAAACGTTGGCCACTGCTGAGGCCTCACCGCTTAGGTGGACCTTAGGTTTAACTCCATGCTGGCCCTCGACAGCTAGCTCATGTTAGGCTCAGGAACAAGCCCATCAGCTGTGACGGCCTTCGGAGCCCAACCATGCTCAGACACGTTCCCCATTTTAGCTGGTAATAATTTGGCCTATGAATCACTTGGTATCTGGGTCGGGGCAGAGACTTCGACCTGGGAGGAGGGCATTGCCAGGTCCCCTGAAGACACAATCCAGGCACTGTACGCTTGGATGGCCCTCACATAGGCTCTGTTCCACCCCTCCAATGACGACAAACCCCCTTGAATAATTCACCCCCATGCTAACCAACCTATCCATCACAAGACACATGAATAGACCACCGCTTGAACATACCTGGTCCCCCCTCTTCTTGAACTCCCCCACCCCCGTGTTGACCCTCTCAAACTATTGAACTAATTTCCAACCACATGGAGACAATCACTGTTATTGTTCATTGTTTATGTTGATGTTGTTTATTGTTCAATTAAATGACTGGCTTTACATAGATAAGTTCACTTCATGCCGCAGTTGGCACCCACTGCCACACTGCTGTTGTACCAATAATAAATGCCAATAAAGAAATTTGAAAATAAATGAATCACTTGGTTTGAGGGTTAAAAGTTCTCGCCTAAAATTTTCTGATCTTTCTTTAGGTGACAGTAGGGGCTTTAAGGCTGACCTGCCGGCGGACTCGCACGCCAGCACAGCAGCCATAATAGTCAAAATAGTGATCGCAGGACTGGGTACCAAAGGAGCCAATGGTGTAACAGGAGTCACAGGGTTTGAAACAATCACAATTGGCATTGGCAGAGCACAGGTTGGGATACTTGAAGCCATAGCAGAGTTTAGGTCAGGGTGCAATCGCTTACCTCGACACTATCTTTGCATCCCCTCGCGCCCTTGCTGCTTTCCAATAGGGTCAACTTTGGGGATGAACATCCAGGTCTGCCGCCCCTCCTCAGACGCACACTCCTCAGATTTCGATTTTCTTCCATCCTGGATGTGACAGCACTGTTGCCCTTGAACCCCTTGAGCCATTTGACGGCCAACTGACGAGCGACTGAACTCATCGCTGTCGAACTCTGCTCCAAATCCGGGTTTTAAACCCTTAAAGTGACACACCACCAGAGCTGAATACAAAATGCCATTTCACCATTTCATGCAGGAATTGAGACTTAGTCTATTGGTTTCTCCTTCTATCGTTAGAAACGCACTTATGCTAGGGATAGGTATTCCTGGTGGTTGTTTCATTCCCCTCCCCAAAAGTGGTGTCAGGAAAGACAGGACTACAATGAAACTTTAGTTTGCAACCTTCATTGCAATGTCTAAGGCACCAAAAGAAGAGAGGGAGAAGATTCAAACTTTGAATCCTCCCGTCCCCTGAACACTATAGAGTGTTGGTAAACCAATTACTGTAGTCTGGAGAAGATAGTTTTAAAGATTCAAATGTAGACAATAATTTTCAACCACAGTCATTTTTGTAAAACACATTTGTGTATATATATTTTTTTGTGAATTACAAATTGCATACAAGAAACAGTGACAATATTATTACAGAAGAGAATAATTAGAGGGATTGTTGTCAGTAGTCCGTTTTTCAAATGGCGACGCGTTTCGAGGGAAATGCCTCTTCTTCATAGGCCTAAAACAGACTATAAAGAAATATATGTTTTACAAAGAGACTGTCCAATTTGATAAACCTTCAATACTAAATAGCATATATATCGAGAGAAAATTCAAAGAAAGATCAAAGGAAATTAAAGTACTTTTAGTTTACAAAATATAAACAGAAATACTTTTTGTATGTTTACATCAAGATTTGTTATAAATGAGTAAAGCATGGGTGCATTCATATATTTCAAAACAGGAACCAATGGATCCTTTCCTAATATCAATATAATCACTAGTGTGGTGCCCCAAAGACATATTCAAAATGAGATAGGTGGGGGTCTCGTGAATCCAATGACAGTCCAACCAGGATATTGACCATGCGGTTTATTTGTATTAAAATGGTAAAGGTTACCTGATTGTACAGAAATGAAGATGTGTGACGATTTCTACCACCACCAACAGGTGTATACACAGATGTAACAGATTACTGTTTCCAAAGTTTAATACTGTGGATTGGCAGAGTGATGCTAATATTCTAATAAGAGTCGAGTAACCGGAGCCAGTTCAATCTAAGAGGTAAAAAGTAATTAAGACGCTGATGTCAGGTATAGTGTGGAACAAATTTGTGGAGAAACCGAATGGTCCTAAGGCATCTGGTACTAATGGTAACACAATTCGGTTCAATTTAATTTAAAGCTGCAATCACAGTCATAAGGAGATACATTATCTGGGATAATGGTGAAAAATAATGATACTTCTGTGTACTGCACAAGGGTGTAGTGGTTCATATCAAACCTGCCAACAGCAAGTCACAAGTTTACATATAAATAGTGCGGTAAGCAGTAAAGAATGTAGTACCGAAGACATATGCCTCTTGGTATGGAGCCCGCCAGAAGAACAAAGTAATCAGAGGATAGTATATTAAAGAATAGATAAATGTGAGGATGGAGAAAGTCCCACAAAACTTACACTGATCCACAAATAAGTTTAGCAGCCAAGTAGTATATTAGCGTTCTGCCTGATAGGTCGTAAGTAGCAGCCAGGGTGATTTGACATGCAGAGAAAAATCAAGTGTGAAACAGTCTAAACGAAAACAACGAAAAAAGCACAAAATAGGCTTATTAAGTATAGAATTATTCCACAAATAAAGATATTAGAGGAGGTATCAAACCAAAATAAAAGAACGAACGATAAAGATAGACAAAGTCATACCCAGATGTTAGTTTATCAAAGTATGAGTTTGATAAATGTTAGCCCATAAGCTGGATGTGTGAAGACCAGAACTTCACTGTAAAGGCAGAATCCCGAAGTGATTCAATAGCGCCAACGCTAAAACCAACGTGAAGAAAATACATAGTCAAACGTGGTGGTTCACCACTTTGACGAGAGTCCCTAACATTAAATTGAAGGAGCGATGGTTCTTTCCTGCGACCGCGGAGAAAATGCGCAGTCACAAACTCGCATGCAAGCATCGGCACAAGTCATCATGGTAACAACGTTAACCCTTAAAGAAGATTTACGTGATGTATGCATCACGTGATCTTCCAAACGGGTGCAATGGACGTCGAACCAGAAGAAGGACAACGATTGTCCTGTTCGATGTAGCGCGGTGGCGATATTGTAATATAACTCGAGTGCCGTTAGCTGACATCCCAGGTGAAATGGATGATCAAAGAGGTTTTGCAAAGTAAAACCAAGAATCCGAAATAACTGGAGAATACAAATGGAAAATGGATAAAATGAATAATAGAAGTATGTATAGCGATACATGAACTGTATTAGAAGTGGAGTAAATGGGAAAAAAAGGGGGAAAGGAATTGTCAGATCCTCACTCCTCTTGACTGGCACAGAGGCAGCACAAACTCCTCCCTCCCCATTGAGTCTTGGCACCTAGGAAATAGAAACCGCAGGCCACCGCAACCCTTTGGGGAAAGAGGGTTAGGGTCCGTTGAGTGGATGGGTAGAGGGAGTTCAGGATAACCGGAAAGAGGTTTAGGGAATAACAATGGATGGAAAGGGGAATTGGGGAAACATGCTCCTCGACTCCTGTGCTGTTCTTGCTGGTGGTTGCTGGTAGTGTCTCCGCCCTTGCACACTCACACCAAACAATCACTCTCTTAGGAGTTACACAGATGGGAGGCCTTTGTATTGGAGCCTCTAACCAAATGTGTTTAGTTCACTAGTGCAACTTTTGCTTTGACACTGCCACCCTTAAACACGGATAATTCAGCACCTTCCCCACATTACTTCATGTAGGCAATCCCCCTGTGTGCTTAACAAATCCCTCCCCACATCATGTCATATAAATGGTCACTTCCCACCCATATGCAAACCTCAAGTTCCCCACATTACCCCATGTGAGGGTAGAAAACAATAACATGCACACAAGGTGCTGATACACTTAGCTCTGGCTTCTGCAGGAGTTTTAGGTCCTTCTGCCTTTTCATGTTGGTGGGCCGTGATACGTCTCCCCGATCCGATCAGGTCAAAGAGCTGAAAATAGCAAGACAAAGTCAGTGCACGTGCGTGCAAAATGTTGTTCCTTTGAACGTTCCGCAAAGGGTTAAAGATCTTTACAGGTGTGGTTACTTCCGCCAGGTTAACTCCAATACTGGGTTAATATTCATGCACTGCAGGCAAGGTTAATAAGTTGTATCCTCGTGCTTCCGGATAGTTTAATTGTAAACTGTCCCTGTGGCGCGTAGCGCGTCTCCCTCCGACGGGAAAAACAGCTGTTCTAAATAAAGGACGAGTATTTAGCTTTTCATGTACGCGGGGCCGGGGGTTGAAGCAGGCGGGCGGTGCCCCACGTAGGCGTGCCTCCAGGAGCTCGTGATACGCACGTCCTCTCTTGCCGGTGGTCAGGATTGCGAGCGGTGCTTTCTGGGCGCGGCTCGTGCATGCGCATTAGTGCGAGTATGCTCCTTCTTCTCCCAGCAGGCCCGTGAAGCACACGGCCTGCTGGGTAATGTAGTTTCCGGGCGGTTCTCCATCCCTGGGCCTTGTTCCTGCAAAAAGGGTGGAGAACTCGCCTGGAAAAGCTGGCTGGACACCTGAGGGCCTCCTTAACTCCCCCTAAGGCCCCATCAGAGGCTGTAACCGACCCCATAGCCCCAAAACACTCCCAATTGTCCCAGCCCTGACAGTACTCCCCCTCCCTCCAGCAGGCCCTGGTTTAGCAGGATGTAGCCGATGAAATTGGCGGAGGAGTCGAGGAGCATGAATGTTATGTGCGGGCTCCCAGGAACGGTCTTCTGGGCCATACCCTTTCCAGTCCACCAAATACCACAGAGATCCCTGTCTACGGCGTGAGTCGAAAAGATTGTGGACTTCGTACTCTGGATACCCATCTATCATGACTGGTGGGGGTCTCTTGGATTTCACTGAAGCTGGGGCTGGTTTTAGTAAAGAGATGTGAAACACTGGGTGTATCTTCATGGATGGAGGTAGAGTCAACTTTACTGCCACAGGGACGACCAGTGCCGCAATTGGAAACGGGCCAATGAAACAGGGACAACATTTACGGGA
This sequence comes from Ambystoma mexicanum, assembly GCF_040938575.1. Classification (NCBI taxonomy): domain Eukaryota; kingdom Metazoa; phylum Chordata; class Amphibia; order Caudata; family Ambystomatidae; genus Ambystoma; species Ambystoma mexicanum. The sequence goes on along the minus strand of NC_090935.1, from coordinate 1,263,694,673 downwards.
ACCTTGTAGATGGTGATTGCGAGTAGAAAGCCACACCCGATCTCCCACTTGGTATTGCGGACTTGGTCTTCTTTTCCTATCAGCGTGATGTTTGTTGGCTGCTTTAACGAGGTTTAGGTTGCGTTGCGCCGCTTGCCAGGCCCTCTCCAAATGTTTCTTTCTCTCACTGGCTGCAGGAACCTCTGGTATTGTTTCATGAGGTACGGGCTGAAATCGTGGGTGATAGCCATAGGCACAATAAAATGGTGTGGCCTTCGTGGATGTATGTATGGCGTTGTTGTAGGCCAGTTCAGCTAACCAGATAACCTCTGCCCAATCGTTCTCTTTTCCTAGTGTCAGACAACGTAAGTACTGTTCCAAAGTCTGGTTCATTCTCTCAGTTTGACCATCAGTCTCTGGATGGTTACTGGTTGATAACCGGATTTCAATTCCTGCAAATTTGCAAAAGGCGTGCCAAAATCGTGATGTAAATTGAGGTCCCTGATCAGAAACTATTCCATATGGTATACCGTGCAGCCGGACCACATTTTGCAGGAACAAGTTCGCTAGTGTGCTGGCTGTTGGTGTGCCCTTGCATGGTATGAAATGAGCCATTTTAGTTAGGTGGTCCACAACAACCAGGATAGCAGAAAACCCCTGACTCTAGGGCAGTTCGACGATTAAATCCAACGACACAGTGTGCCATGGTGTTGGAGGAGTTGGGAGGGGTTGTAGAGGACCCACAGGTTTCGGGTGTTCGGTTTTGTTCTGTAAACAGGTTTCACAATTAGATAAATACTGTTGCACGTCCCTTTTTATGCAAGTCCACCAGAAATGGTGCCTGAGTAGCTCCTTGGTTTTAAGTGCTCCGGGATGACCCACGAAAGGGGAGTCATGACACCACTTGATGGCTTGTTGTCGAAGCGGTATAGTAGGTAAGTATAATGCTGATTTGTAAAATGGCAATCCATCCTTGATAGTTTGCTCCTCACCCTTGCTTGCCCATTGCACTAGATCTTGCGCCGACATGGCCTTCCGGATCTTCTCAAATACGGCGTTTACCACCACACTTCCTACTATGCGTACTGCGTCCACAATTGGTTTGGGCTCTTCATTGGTCTTTGATAGAACCGAATTTGTCTCTGGATACCGAGAAAGTATATCCGCTTTCTGGTTTTCCACCCCATGGCGGTTTGTGACCACAAAGTCGTATTCTGAAAACTGTATGGCCCACCTGAGTTGTCTCGGACTAAGTGCCCTGGCGGATTTCAAAAATTGCAAATTACGATGATCGGTATAAATGGTGATAGGATGGCGGGCTCCTATGAGGTAATGACGCCACTCGTCGAAGGCTACTTTAATAGCTAACAATTCTTTGCAATAACATAGTTTTGCTCGGCTGGTAGCAGCGTTCGTGAGTAATAAGCGACTGGATGTAATTGCCCATTGTTGTCTCGCTGCGACAGGATGGCACCCACCACATAACTAGACGCGTCCGTTTCAATGATGTATGGCTTGGCGGGATCTGGATGTTGCAGAACAGGTGCTGTCACAAACGCTTCCTTCAAAGTTCGGAAACTAGCCTCGGCCTTATCATTCCATTGAAATGGAACTCCCTTCCGTAATAGTTGTGTGATGGGTTGCACCTTTTTAGCAAAATCGTCAATAAAACGGCGGTAGAAGTTGGCAAATTCCAAAACCGTCTGGACGTCCTTCACAGAACTCGGAGAGGGCCAGTTGGCAATAGCCTGTAATTTTTTTTGGTCCATTGTGATACCTTGAGGTGACAGGATAAACCCTAAAAACTCAACTGTGGTTTGATGGAATTGACACTTCTCAAGCTTTGCATACAACTTATGTTCACGTAACCTCTGTAAAAAAGCCTTTACATGGCTCTGATGTTCTGCAGCATTTTGGGAATAGATTAAGATGTCATTGATGTATACAATGGTAAAGACATCTAGGTAACTGCGTAAAACCTCATCTAAAAAGTGCTGAAATGCTGCTGGGGCATTGCATAGCCCGAAGGGCATGACCTGATATTCATACAGGCCAAACTTTGTCCGAAAGGCTGTCTTCCATTCATCGCCCTCTCTGACGCGTACCAAATGATACGCGCCACGTAGATCTAACTTTGTGTATACGGTGGATCCCCGTATCTGGTCCAACAACACAGGAATTGGGGGCAACGGGTAACGGTTCTTGATGGCGATACGATTGATTGCCCTATAATCGATGCAAGTTCTTCGGTCTCCCGTCTTTTTAGGTATGAATAATAAAGGGGAGGAGACTGGAGATGTAGAGTGCCGTATGAAGCTGTTTGCCAGGTTGGTCTCGATGTACTCCTGTAAGTGTTCATTCTCAGCTTCAGTCAGTGCGTATATTCTACTGCAAGGTAGCACAGCGCCCGCTTCTAGATCTATCCGGCAATCAAAAGGTCTATGTTCCAGTAGGGTCTCTGCGGCCACCTTACTGAAGACATCCCGATACTCCTCATACTCCTCAGGTAGATCTACTTCCGTACTGCCTCCTATGAAGTGGGGACTAGACCCCAACATACTACAATTCGCCTGGCAATACATCGAAGAGAACTGTAGTATACCTGCGGTCCAGTCCACTCCTGGGTTGTGGAGTCTCAGCCAAGTTAGACCCAAAATGAATCCAAATTGGGGTGCAGTTATCACATCAAACTCGATAATTTCTTGATGCCTTTTCCCGCACTCCAGTTGCATGAGTTGTGTCTGCTGGGTGATAGGGCCTGAAACCAATTGCGAACCATCCACTGACTTAACTTGCTCTGGCTGCTTTTTAGTCTTCAATGGAAGTCCAAGTCTTTGCGCTACCTGATCCTCAACAAAGTTACCAGTGGCCCGGAGTCGACCATAAGCGATACAGGTATGCGCTTTCCTTGTACATTCAGATGGCCAGCCAGCATTACGTGAGCAGACTGGGTGTGATGTATGTTTGCTAGCCCTTTGTGGTATCTTCAGTTTTGCTCGCCCTCACCCCCCTCATGGACGAGCTGGTGCGTTTCCCGACGGTGTTCCTTTGGCTGGTGGTTTATTAGTGCATTCCCGAACAAAGTGGCCCGATTTACCACAATAGAGACATAATTTGTCTCTCCTTCTTCTCTCTTTCTCATCTTTGGTCAGAGGGCCTCGTATGGTTCCGATCTGCATTGGTTCCTCGGTTCCCTTTTCAGATAACTTGGTGGTTTTTTGTTGATCTAGTCGTACCATAGGCTTATTGTCCCATTTACGACGGTCCTGGCGACGTTCACTCTGCCTCTGATCTAACCGCAGTGCTAGGTCAATCATGGTAGAACAGGTTTCTGGCTGGGGGTCAACTTGTGCCACTAAATCCTTCAGATCCTCCCTTAGGCCCTGATAGAATAGGGCCATTCTCTTTTCCTGGGGCCAATCGGTTTCTACGGCTAGCCGGTTGAAGGCCGTTACATACGACACCAAATCTCTGCTTCCTTGCCTGAGCGTCAACAATTCCCGATCCTTAATCAGTGTCGCTACCCTGCGGTTAAATATTTTGCTGAATTCTTCCAAGAATGTATCCCAACTGTACAACAAGGCATCGTCCTTGCGAACTAAAGGTGTAGCCGATGAAGCAGTGTCCCCAGTGAGATTGGATATTACTAATGCTGTGCGAGCTTGTGCAATACTGAAAACAACTGGTTTGGTTAAGAAATGCAACTGACACTGCATGATAAACTGGTTGAAACTCTGTGGATCCCCATGGTATCTTTCCGAGGCTGCAAGTGGCACAGATGGTTCAGTGGCTACCTGCACTTGAACTGGCGTTGGCGAGGGGGGTCTGGGCAAGGGAGTTGCTTGGGCCTGAGTCTGAATAGTCAGGGTATGGATTTGACCCGCTAAATTCTGATAATCCTGCCTGGTTGCTGCTAATTCAGCCTTCAGGTCCTGGAGGAGGGCTACAACGTCTGCCATGATTGTGCTGCCTAGGCGCCGAAAGAATACGTGGGCTTGCAATTCTGTCAGATCCTCACTCCTCTTGAATGACGCAGAGGCAGCACAAACTCCTCCCTCCCCATTGAGTCTTGGCACCTGGGAAATAGAAACCGCAGGCCACCGCAACCCTCTGGGGAAAGAGGGTTAGGGTCCGTTCAGTGGATGGGGAGAGGGAGTTCAGGATAACCGGAAAGAGGTTTAGGGAATAACAATTGGTGGGAAAGGGGAATAAGGGAAACATGCTCCTCGACTCCTGTGCTGTTCTTGCTGGTGGTTGCTGGTAGTGTCTCCGCCCTTGCACACTCACACCAAACAATCACTCTCTTAGGAGTTACACAGATGGGAGGCCTTTGTATTGGAGCCTCTAACCAAATGTGTTTAGTTCACTAGTACAACTTTTGCTTTGACACTGCCACCCTTAAACACAGATAATTCAGCACCTTCCCCACATTACTTCATGTAGGCAATTCTCCTGTGTGCTTAACAAAGCCCTCCCCACATCATGTCATATAAATGGTCACTTCCCACCCATATGCAAACCTCAAGTTCCCCACATTACCCCATGTGAGGGTAGAAAACAATAACATGCACACAAGGTGCTGATACACTTAGCTCTGGCTTCTGCAGGAGTTCTAGGTTCTTCGGCCTTTTCGTGTTGGTGGGCCGTGATACGTCTCTCCGATCAGGTCAAAGAGCTGAAAATAGCAAGACCAAGTCAGTGCACGTGCGTGCAAAATGTCGTTCCTTTTAACGTTCCCTAAAGGGTTAAAGATCGTTACAGGTGCGGTTACTTCACCGCCAGGTTAACTCCAACACTGGGTTAATATTCATGCACTGCATGCAAGGTTAATAAGTCGTATCCTCGTGCTTCCGGATAGTTTAATTGCAAACTGTCCCTGTGGCGCGTAGTACGTCTTCCTCCGACGGGAAAAACAGCTGTTCTAAATAAAGGACGAGTACTTAGCTTTTCATGTACGCGGGGCCGGGGGTTGAAGCAGGCGGGCGGTGCCCCGCTTAGGTGTGCCTCCAGGAGCTTGTGCTACACACGTCATCTCTTGCCGGTGGTCAGGATTGCGAGTGGTGCTTTCTCGGCATGGCTCGCGCATGCGGATTAGCGCGAGTATGGTCCTTCTTCTCCCAGTAGGCCCGTGAAGCACATGTAGTTTCCGGGCGGTTCTCCATCCCTGGGCCTTGTTCCTGCAAAAAGGGTGGAGAACTCGCCTGGAAAAGCTGGTTGGACACCTGAGGGCCTCCTTAACTCCCCTTAAGGCCCCATCACAGGCTGTAACTGACCCTATAGCCCCAAAACACTCCCAATTGCCCCAGCCGTGACAAGAATACATGAAAATAAAAATGGAAGTAAAAAATATGTAAATTATAGAAAAGGATGTAATAAAGATCCCCGAAAACTGATAAGATTGTGGTGTAACCCTACAAGAAGTCGATACTAGTGCTGATGTAAAGAAAAAGAGGCCGCATAAGGTCCTCATTCAGGTAGGATAGTCATGGATATCACGTAATAGACCTCCAAACCAAGCTATGTTGGTACTGAAAGTTATAAAATGGGGCCTCCTACCACAGTGTTCATAATTGTACAGAGGAAATAATCTTCGACTTAAAGTTTTTATGAACAACCAAGTGATTAATTAACTTGTAATGTAGGACAAATAATTAAGAGTTGTTATTCAATTCACATGATATTGTTGTAATACACAGAGGGATATTAAATTAACAGTCTAGTATAATAAATAAAGAGTGAATGGCGAGATTAGTTTCAAAACGTCCATGGTCAAGTACCTAGGAGTCTAAAAAAATTGATAGATCACAGTGAGATTAAAATCAAAACAATTGTTAACGCTTTTAAAGCAGTTGTATCAAGCAAAAATGGAAAAGTCCAAAATCAACCTTTATAAAAAAAACAATTCAATGAATGCTCTTCATTTAGTCCTTTGGGTTGCACAGTGTCTAAAAAATTGATCCAGAATATTTCTCTTCGAAGGAGCATAGAGTGATAATCCCCACCTCTTTGGGGTTTTCTTACGACCTCAAGAATCTGAAATCGCATCTGGGCAATTGTGTGGTGTTCAGAGTTCAAATGTCTTGCCACTGGTGAACGTTGATTATTGCATTGTATGTTGGATTTATGTTCTGACCACTGTTCCTTGGCTGGTCTCGTAGTCTGACCTACGTAAAGTTTACCGCAGGGACATTTAATCGTGTAAATGACTCCTGGTGTTAAGCAGGTAGAAAAGTCGTGATTTTTTATTTTCTTGCCTGTTTGTGGATGAGAAAGCAAATTACCCTTGGTGATGTTATTACATTGGGTGCAGCTCAGACATGGGTAAGTGCCTTTCTTCTGAGTGCTTAGGAATCTCTGGTTTTCTTTCAACGGTCTTTCAGCTTTAATGAGTTTGTCCCTCAAATTTTTACCTCTTTTGAAACACATCATAGGGGCCTTCGGGAATAGTCTAACAAGTGATTAATCATTATATAGGATTGACCAATGTTTCTTAATGCTTTTACTGATTTGGAAACTCTGCCGTGAGAATTTAGATATGAATAGTAAAGGGGTGTCTTTCTCACAAGATTTTGCTTTTAATAAATCAGTTCTTGTCACGTTAAGGGATCTAGTCTTGGCATCATTCAGTACTTCATCAGGGTAACCTCTTTGTTTGAATTTTTCAATGAGTGTGGAGCATTCAGTGTCAAGACCCTCTGGTTCTGAGATGATTCTCTTTAGCCTCAAGATCTGGCTATACGGAAGACTTTGTAACATGGCTTTGGGGTGGAAGCTTGAAAAATGTAGTATATTATTCGCGTCTGTAGGTTTATGATAAATGTTGGTCGTGAAATTACCATTCTCAATCTTCAGATGCACATCTAAGAAATGAAGGGATGGGTTTCCAATTTCCATAGTGTCTAACGCACCCCCTGATACAATACTGGGATTAGGAAAATGGCAGGCATTTCTATCCTATCTGCCACCCACAGATCTTCTGCATTTCTGAACCACTTTGCTATCAAACCTCTCCCGACAGCCCCGCCAGTAGCTATGTGCAGGGGAAAAACTTCAGGGTTTGATATGCTGTCTCATTAGTTACATCATTAGTCATTATGTTGGCTTGTCACCTTCTTTTCTCTCATCTGTATGACATCACAATGTACTGAAGTATATCATGATTGTGCTAGAAACGTTTAATGTTTAGCAGTGGATGTGATTTAAGTGTTTTGTGATAATGACACATTGCTCTTTACCCTGGGTGCCAACACATGGATATGTATTTGAACTATTGCAATATAGGTGGTGAAATACTGGCCGGAACATGGCAAATGTGGATTCTTAGTGTGGCGCTACCTTCTGAGAAGAGACGATGTTGAACCTGCTCCCTGGACTCCTGAAGGAATTGAACGGTCAAAGAAACTCAGCCTTTCTATACAGGTTAGACTAATCTAGATTATGTATTTTTACACACTGGTAGCACTCATGCTTGCAATTTAGCCACTGCCAATCATGGTACATTTTCTTATGTTTTTATGATCTACTTTCTGAGTCTCCTTTACCCCAAGATTCCTAAAATGGGCCAGGCTTCAAAATCACCCCGAACTTTGAATCAACATTTATTTTGTGATGAAGTTGCCTTATTGGTAATTGCTTGTTTTGAGTTTGCACCTTATAGATCAGATGTACATAAGAGCACTGTGATTTAATTTACATTATTATTTATTTCACAGAATAGCTTCATATCACATATCGTAGGTTATTACCAGAGATGTTGTTGGATGCTATCCCCCACTTTAACAACGTTGGGTGTTTTACTTTATTTTCCTGTATGCACTGCAGTTTGGTGCTGCTGTATCCTGTCTTTCGAGTGGGATATATATTTGTGTAATCTCATACAAATGACCTGCTGGTCAACCCTGCATGATGTAAGAATGTTTGTGATTGTGAGTAAATGATTTCTCAGTGATAATGGGATGAGTAGTGATGCGCCAGTGTTCTGAAATTGTTTGCTTGACCTGAGCTGGTATGCCGGAAGATGGTCAGTGGTTGGGCTCCCTGATCTTCATGCAACTTCAAGAGTAAATGAAACCTTGGGACCTATGCAAAATAAAGCCACATGTTTTACATCTGCTGTCTCCCAACTTGTTCTTGCTGTACCTATGTTGAGAGACATCCGCTTAGAAATATAACAGGTACATTTTGACTCTAGTCCTTTTTGAAAGAAACATTTAAAGAAAACATTTTGCTTCTGTCATCTCTGATTGTGTTCTTATGAAGCTCTTCTGCTGAAGCGGCACTTTCAGAGCAATGAACTAAGTTGGCCATCTCTATGGTATGGCTCTGCTTCACCCTTTGTAAGTGGGATTCACAACAGGACTGTACTGAAAAACAGACAACGTCATAAGTGGCTTAGATTACATTTCTCAATTACTTTTGTGACTGCATTTACAATTCATTTTGATTTGTTTTGGTTATGATGGCATGCAGAATGTCACACACACCAGGCACCTAAGGAATATGAAATTCAGTTGGATGTAATGAAAGAAACATTTATTATAAAAATGTTTTCAGCTTGGTTTTATGGTTGAGGTAACTTGTTTTGAGAGATTGACATCCCTGCCTCGGAATGTGTATTTTGACCGGCAGTTGAAAAGTGCAATGTATTTGTGGGGTAAACGTCCAAATCAAGAGAGAATCAATTTGGTCCGTACCCACTGTTAAACCATGCTTTTCTGAAACACTTAACTCATATCAAAGAAAATTCTGCAATTGTCCTGAACCCACCCTCTAATATGGTAATCACGAGGAATCTACCTGTTTGGGTAGCTTATGGGAATCAGGAAAGGCATGTAACTTATCGACAGATAGATCTTGAAACGATGAAGCTTGTGTTTACAAAAGAAGTTCCAAATCAGGACAAATGTCGTTTGCAACACACAGTTTAGACCGGCTATAAGACTCAAAGACTCACACCTTCTGAATGCAAGTTTCAACAATTTTGCTGTTATCATAGCATTTATCACAAATATATAATGTTCCACGGCAGGTGTTGATGCCACCTAAATGATTCTGGGGGAAGCACATACATTAGAAACTTAGCATCAAAATGATGTAGTGTTTGCATTTTTCTAAAATTAATTTTTCTTTTGATTGTATATTTTGTGTTCTGTTCAGATTCAATATCAGTACTTTCCATTATTAAACCACAAATGCCTGCTTGTGGCTGAGTCAACAAATGAAATTACTGTAATGACTTCCATTCGAGACCTGTACTCATACAATCTCTAGAACACAGTCTACATACTGTGACAAATCCGATGGTGTCATCACTTCTTTCCCTGCAGTGACCTCTCCCTAATGTGGCCAGGGGACAGCAGCCGCTACCTGATCCTGACCCTGTGTGTGGCTATATGGGGAGGATCACATGGGGGGGGGGCAGCTCTCGGGAGGATGTCATGACATCAATACGAGACATGGGGTATCCTCTTTTTTTTAGGATACCCCCGCCATTCCCCATGCCTTAATGGAATATTGTCATGCCTCCCCTCACCCACTGTGAGCCAGCTAGTCCCCGGAGATCTGTCATCCAGATGGCCAGGACACGGCCACCTCTGTTGGATCCAGTTCCTGGGGATGGACCAGTGGGGGAGCATCACCTGGATGAGGGGTCTTCGGGGAGTGGAAGTGGGACACCGAAGGTCGAGACGCTGTACACCCTTCCTTGTAACACATTTTCCCCATCCTACCCGGTGTGATATTTAGAAGCTCCACCAAGCCCCCCCCCCTTCCGACACTAACACTTTCTTACACCATAACAGACAACAGACGAACTCCAGAACTGTTTACCTGACATGTCCCAACACATGGGTCAGGCAGAGTCAGGCAATTGACAACAACCACATACACCTGATGGCCCTTTACCTTCCCCACAGAGATAAAAGGCAGAGCACGAAAGCACACAACGAGCAAGCCCGAATGAACGAGGACACAGCTGTACCGGACTGGCAGTTCAAACGGAGGAGAAAGGCGGCAAGACCTGGAGGACAACAAAGGGGGAACGTCCCTTGCCCTTTTCAACGCAGACCCACGAAGCCTCAGAGAGGGAAATCATAAGACCGGGAGTTACAGGTGGCATGTGGAGAAACAGATGCATGGGGCCTCCCACATTGATAGCACAGGCGGGGAGGCGCACTGGCTACCGTGGTACTGTCCTTAACTCCAGAGGCAAGACACGCCAACGGGTTCAACACAGCCGGTGAGTTGGAGGAAGCTGAGCCCAAGGTTACAAGTGGCAACATTAGTTGAATGCAAGAACTTCGAACAAATAACTTGTGTGTGTTTGAACTTTTGTGAAAGCCCAGAGAAGGGCCAGCTGCAGAGTGGTCAGGCAGCGCAGGAGTGCTCATTCGAAGGACTCTCACTGGCCCCTTTTTTTGCTGGAAACTGCAAGTGCCAGAAGGCCCTAGGAAAGGGCAGCGTGAGTTGTCAGAGTTGTCCTTCAGAGGTCACGTCAATCGAAAGTCTCTGACCCATGGTCGAGAGAAAGCTAGGGGAAGGGAACCCCACTTTCTGATAAGTTTGTGAACTGTGAAATAAGGCAATTGTGGACCGGACAGAGGGATGTCGAAAGAAAGCTGGGAGAAGGGAACCCACGTTTTCTGATGGAAAAGAGCAAATCACAAACTGTGTTAAAAATGCACTTTGCAAGGAGGATCCTAGCCTTGCGGAGGGAGAACCTAGGGGCGAAGAACAGTCGCCCAGGTCCAAGACCTCCGAAGGAACTTTTGTTTGTTTGTTGTTCTGAGCCAGCAGGCCTTCTAAGGCAAGAGACTTTGAGGAAAGAGATAGCCCCTGAAGGTTCTGGTATCGTTGAACTGGAATTGTGAGCATCGTGCTGGAGAGGCCAAGGATTGTGCTGTGCTCAGGTGTTCCGCCTTGACCCGTACTTGAAACGTGGGGAAGGGAGACCCAGCCATACCATCCTAACATATCATTTTGAGAACACTTTCTTTTCTGGTGAACATTATCCCACACTCGTTTTGCAACTTGGTGGTAAGGATTGGCAATCTTTTTTTTTATTTTTAGTATAGGCCCTTTTTATTTGACAAGATGCTACTGCAGCTGCCTCATTATTTGATGGTTGTAGACTGCTGCCATCTTGGGTTTAGCTTTACATTAGGTGTTTTTTCTCACCCATGCATACAGTTTAATAAACACCCTTGAACTGTGATCACTTGTGTCTGTCTTTACTGTTGCCACCATGAGTTCCTTACACCACCTCGCAAAGGTACTGAAAATACGTTCACAGGGTCTGTTTACAAGTCCCTCAAATCTGACTTGCCTTTCAAGACTCCTGAAAACATCTTTCCAGACTGTCACGCCCCTGGAGTATCACACAACTCCTTCCTAGCCATAGAAGCCAGATGCAGTTGACCTCTTCCACCTTGGTTGGCACAGGCCCTGATTCTGCGATATACAGGTACCATAAGGCAGCCAAAGGGGGTAAGAGGGTTAGGGAGAGGTTGTGGATAGGTAGGGGGCGTTAGGGTGACCGGGAAAGGAACATGAGAAGAGAGACATCACATGCATACGTATCCTGTTAGCCAATTCCTACATGCATCTATTGCCAGCTACCATGTTTCTTAATTAGGATGTAGCCTTACTCTTGTCTTCCTAATCATCCCTGAATCAGCAACAAACAAAAGCACATGCAACGTTATGCATGGCCATGGATAACGTGCAGCTTACATACACTGTAAGAAACATCAAACACATGTAACCACATAAATCTTAATACCATGTGGTATTCTTCTGGAACATGTATCCACACCCTCCTGCCATGTCAGATGGCAAAAGGATACCATAGGCCTTTAAACATAAGAACTTCACAGAAAGCCACAAACAAACATTGCAGAACCCTGCTCTTCTGAACCAGTCCCATTCGGGAAATACTGAGCGTTCTCACACCGCAAGTAGCGGCATGCCCAGCATATATTTTCAAGCCTTAATCAGTAATCAATATGTGCAGTCCTCCGAGGCACGTGAACTCCCTCATGCGTAGTGTACAAAGGAGAAAGTCAAAATAATGAATAACGGTGCGTCCGCACCCGGTAATAGCCAATGCCTACTTGAAACACAGTGACTTATAAATGAACAAATAACTGAGGCCTGGGGAGGGCACGCCGGTGCCACCCCAGGCAATGTATTCTCAGACGTTGACGGCTTTGCCGCCGTGTTCGCGCTCTGCCCAGGAAGGGTAAAGCACTGCTCACCGCGTCCTCGCCGCTCGGTCCAGCTTCACCTGCCCGCCAGCATGAACCGCTCCATTACCAGATGAGGGATAGAGCGGAGCATAATCACAACTGGCCCCATGTTCTTCCAGACTCCAGCTCCGCACCTGCACGCCAATCTCCTCCGGCTCGTGCCTACATACAACAATCACCAACAAGCAGCATGGGCCGAGGAGTGGCTTAAGTACCGTAATTAATGGTACACCTGTTACAACTGCCAGTAAGCCACTGCCAAAGCTCATGGGAACAAGTGTGCTGCCGAGAGATTTAAACCGGTAGACCAGCTGACAGGCAGATGCTGGCTGGAGAATGCTACTTTTTTCTATGCTGACCGAGGGACCGTGATGCTGGTGCGGTGTTCGTGGAGCCCACCGGCTCGCCGACGAGGAAGAGGGGAGCAAACTGCAAGCGGTAGTATGCTGCAAGAACGCCAGAAGGAAAGGAAAAACCTCTGGGCATTTGCAGGTGCTGGAAGGCAGCCTCCACAACACCGAGGCCCAGGAAGACGCAGAACAGATAAGCAGGAGCTGCAAGGGTCAGAGAAGCAGAGGTGGCAAAAGGGAATGGAATGCCAAAAGACTGCCACAGGAGAACCAACATACGCCAGCAAGAGCCGGTGAGGGCACCCAAGGTAACAAGGGACATTGGCAACCCTGCTAAAACCCTATAACCGTAAATGAAGTGTGTGAGAGAGAACGAGCAAGTGAACATTTCTTAAAGAGGCAGTGCAGAATAAGTATAAGAAACTGTCATGGTTGTGAGTGTTTGCAGTACACCATGAGAGAGGTCCTGGCAGAATAGTAAACCATGCGGATTCAAGACAAGACAGAATAAACATAAAGATCTATCAAATTTGTAAGTGTGCGCAGTGCACCTGTAAGGAAAGGCCTGGCAGGAAAGTATACCAGGCAGAGTTCAGTCATAAGTAAAGTGGCTCAGTGTAGACATTGTGGGACTATGGGGTTGGCGGGAACATTGTCTCATCTTGTCACCTCCTTCAGTGCATTGTCTAGAGTGCGCACGGAAAAATTGAAATTCTTTGCCCCCGAAGTGATATCAATGCCAGTGGCTGAATGGTGGCACTGTATAATGATGGGAGAAAGACCACGCTTAACCATAGCAGTGTTGAAATTAGTGGAGTATGGAATGCTAGATCCTACCCAATCAGTCATTAATTGACTAGTGTTGAACGAGTGGAAAATGTGGCGGGAAGGAGAGGATGGGAGCTAATGGTGAAGGTTGGGATTGGCTGAAAAAGAGAATGGCTGACAGCCAATAGGTGGTTTTAATAAGAGGATAATGGCTGAACTGAAAGAATCAGCCGGGATTGTCTTCCATTTTTAGCTTCTAATGTATTGTTTTAGTTGAATTCTAAGACTCCCGTATCCCCTCCCACTCCCTAAGCAACTCTTGGATTCTAAAGAGATAGGGTTTATTGTGATGATTATCTCTATATTCTGTATGTAAGAAGATGGTGGAAATGTAAATGGTTGTTTTCTTTCTTTCTTTGTTTCGGTGTAAATAAGCAAGAATTAACCAATAAACATTTATTTTAACAACGTGCAACAATAAAAAACTGTTTTATATAAAAAAAAAAAAAAATAAGTATATATCTAGGAGAAAAGCCCTGGCAGGAGAATGTACCAGGCAGGCTAAAGCTGCAAGAATATATATATTTCGGAGGCTTGTGGAATCTGCTTAGATCACATGCTATGCATAGGCTGACATCTAGTGGAAGCGGCAGAGTATTACAGTTGCTGTTTTTGAAACTCAAAAAAGAACGTCGACAGGGAGTGCCAGTAATACTATCCCTAATGTGACGTCCACTGTACCCATGGTGCTTCACGTGTTGAGGTCCCTCAGATTGTTTTTTTCTGCCATCGGAGTCGGATGCTGAAAGCGGAGTTCCTTTCTGGCTATCGCCATTTTATTAACAATAATTAGAGCTAGTTACTCTTACTGTCCTTTCTTTGCTGTTACCCTATAATATCTCGGTGAAGGCTTCAAGGACTAGCTTCGTCGACTGTGGAACCCGCCTCGACATACTTTTCCAAATGGCCTCAGAAGGCTGCTTCGTGCCTCAGCCCTCACAGTACGGAGAGTGGGGGTGGAGGGGTGGTTCATATCTTCGTTCCCTAAGAGAGTGCATTTCTCCCCTTCTTCCCACTTTATTCACCAATCTGCCTTCCCCTCACAAAATGGAGAATACACCTTTTAAATTTTGCCCATCTTGCAATAAAAAAATGTCCCTGGAAAGACTTGCACCAGGTGTGCAACCTCTTGTCTTCCAAGGGACTGTAATGAGGGTCACTGCAAATTTTGCAAGCTCTTCAAGCCAAAGACTTTAAAGGACCGAAAGACAAAACCGCTGGGCCCACCACGCCATGAATGGTGAGGGTGCCTCCAGCGGCGGCAGCATCGGCGTCATTGGTGACGACAACGGCAAACGGGATCCATCCGATACCCTTGTGCAAGCCCTCGACCCCATCAGATAGGCCAGCGGCTCAGTTATGGTGACGACACCTGGCAGCACTTGCACAGACAAATATACCCACACTAAACACACAACCCTCAGCCACAAGTCAACTTCCACGCCGACTGGAAGGCCTCACACACCATCAAGGGGAAGGTTTAACAGTTCACTGTCCTCTGGGCAATCGCGAACAGAAAAGCCTGGTTCGGACGCTGTGTGCAAAACAACCAAAGCCACACACGCCGACAACCGACTGTCGAAAGACACTGCCCATGTGCAGGCCGAAAAACGACTATCGAAAGACACGTCGAAAGCTTCTGCAAAACCCCATCAGACCCCAAAAATGTCTGAACTGGTTAAAAAAACATGTCCCGGACACACTTTTAAAGGGTCGGACTTCGAAACACCACAAGTCAAAGGCCTATGAGTCCTCTAGACAAAAGGAGACTATGTCCCGGGGGAGGGGACCATTTTAGGGGCTATGAAACACAGGCAGCACCCTGCATCTGAGCCAACTCCAAGACCTCCTACTCCAGCCGTTGTAACACCACCTGCTGTCACATGTTCTTCCCAGTGGTCTTTTGAAGATATAGACCGGGTCATGCGACGCATATCCTCACTAGCTAATTTCTTTGACAGCCACCTAGAGGTCTTGGAAAACCTCCACAGCACACCACCAGCAAGTGGTCCTGCTCTTACTCAATCCCCCCACTAAAATACCCTGCACAGTCACCTCACAGACAGCTACCCCTCAACAAGACCCAGGGCAGCTTTCATTCTATGATTCCACTAAAAGCTTCCAGGACACTGGAGCATACTCGGACACTGAGAACCAAGGCGACATGGGGGATGTAGATCAGTTCTATGACACTGACAAGGAAGACAGTCGATAACCAAATCCAGTATAACAATATGCTCCTAAAGGCAGCTGAACATTTCCAAATTGACACTCTGGAAACCCAAATAGAGAAAGACTTTGTTGAAAACATCTTGGGAGACAAAAAAATCTGCTACCCAATTTATCCCTATTCTCCAGTCTGTTCAAAGGCGAATACAACTCTCTTTGGTAACCCCAAACTCAACACGGCGGTAAACTCATGTATTGAGAAGGTCTTTAGACCAGCTCAGACCCACTCTACATCTGGGGTCAGTTAAAGCCAGATTCATTGGTTGTTACCACCACAAGAAAAAAAGTGGGAACATCTCTAGCCTCATCGGAGGCACCATCCGACAAAGAAAGTAAAAAGATCTATATATTTTCGGCAGGAAAGTCGCGACATCGGCAACCTATCAGGGGAGGATTGCCAATAATGCCACCTTGATGGCCAGTTACAACTGCCACAAATGGGATCAGGTAGCCAAATTAATGGCCTCAGCCCCAGAACCCCTTAAATTCCAACCCTCTCTTGCCGTGTCAGAAGGGAAAGCTGTCGCTAACTGCATTAAAATAAATAATCTAGATGCAGCTGACAATGCAGAAGGCATGATTATCAAATGCCACGCATGGCTATGCCAGTCTGGATTTAAACTAGAAATACAAGCAACTCTTCTCAACATGTCTATAGAACCTAATGTCTTGTTTGGCAAGGCAGTAGAAGATGCCCTCAAAAGTGCCAAGGAAGAATATGACACCTTAAAGTCACTGGGCCAGCTTACCAATAAACCACCTGGTCAGAGAGGAGGATATCATTTTCGTTGCTTTAGGGGACAGAATTATCAGAGGGTCTGGGTACAACCAGGGTCAGAGCTCGTCCTGGGGCTCACCACAGGACCAATCCTCACCAGGTAACCAGAGAGGCCAGAGAAGATCCTGCGGCTCGGGCAGATCTTCCTCTTCCAGTCGTGGATCCATACCCCAAAACAATGACCACCCGCTACAGGTTCCCTCCCATGCCACTCCAGTAGGAGATGCATAACACACTTCACCCATGTATCAGGGAATCACCTCAGACAAGTGGGTGCTTTCAACCGTGACGCGCGGTTACTGTATAGAGCTGCTTCAGCAACCCGCCTTTCCATCCCCCGAGACAAAGAACCACCTCAAAGGAAAAGCAACGCATCCTACTAGAAGAGGTGGCAGCGCTGCTGTTAAAGGACGCCGTCGAAATCGTCCCGGCGAACCAGGTAAACAAGGGTATCTATTCAACTTACTACCTTGTGCCCAAGAAAGATCTCACAATGTGCCCTGTATTAGACCTGCATCATGCAAACACTTATATCAAGCCACAAAAATTCTACAAGAAGTGATCCTACTGCTAAAGCAGGGGGGACTAGATGGCAACCTTGGATATGAAAGATGCTTATTTTCATATTTCAATATTCCCAGCGCACAGAAAATGTTTGTGTTTCAAGATTGCAAACCAGCACTACCAATTCAAGGTGCTACCCTTCTACATAGCATCCGCTGTAAGGGTATTCACCAAGATACTGGCAGTGGTTTTGGCGCACCTACGCAGGAAGTTCATCCCAGTTTACCCTTACCTGGACGACTAGCTGATCACAGGGGAAATGCACCAAATTTGCAAGCAAAATACCCAAAGAACAATCAACCTTCTTTTCCAATTGGGATACTCTATCAATGAGAAAAAGTCCAAACAACACCAAACAGTTCTTAGGAGCTCTCATAAAGACAGAGGAAGGTCTAGTCTTCCCATCAAAGGAAAGAGTTCAAAACATACTGCTGCATATACTTCAATATCTAGTCGGTCGCCAGATAACCGTGCGCAAAGCAAGCGTTTGCTCGGAATGATGACGTCATGCATTTACCTGGTCCCACACGCACGTTTGCACATGAACCTGATGCAGGAGTGGTTGGCGAAACAGTGGTCTCAGACAAGCGGTCAGTGGGACTATCTAGTGGTTGTTTCGCCAACACTAGTACAAGATCTACACTGGTGGGCAAAGGAGAATCTGAAGGGAAAACCCTTCGATGACCTGGCGGTACAAGCGATTGTTACAACAGACGCATCCCTAACCGGGTCGGGGGGCCATCACCTTCATCTCACAGCGCATGGTATGTGGACTACAATCACAGCACAAAACCACATAAACCTGCTGGAACTTCTAGCAGTACTCAAAGAGCTTCATGCCTTTGAAGCACATCTGACAAATCGGTACAAATTTTCACAGAAAGCACCACTACAATGTTCTATATAAACAAGCAGGGGGGCACACATTCTCCAAATCTGTCAAGACTAGCACAGAAAATATGGAAATGGACACTCAAACGGGGAATAATCCTAACTTCCCAACATGTTCCAGGGGAACGCAACACTCTAGCGGACTCTCTAAGCAGAGATCCATTACCAGAGGAGCACGAGTGGCAGCTCGACAGAAATGTCGTAAATCACATTTTTACACAGTGGGGTGTTTCCCCTCATTAGACTTGTTCGCAATAAGATAAAACAAACAATGCCCAGACTTTGCGTACAGGTTTCCCCATCCCGACTCCAAGGGGAACGCCCTGTGGATGAGTTGGGCAGGGAAATTTGCCTGCGCTTTTCCCCCAATTCCACTAATGAGCAAAGTGGTAAACAATATTCACAGGGAACAGATGACATCAATCCTAGTTGCTCCTATGAGGGCGAGACAACCGTGGTATCCACATCTGCGCAAGCGGGTGATGTGTGGTCCAATCAAGCTCCTGTGCCCGTTCAACTTGCTATCCCATCACAGGGGGACAACATTACACCCTCATCCTCACTCTATGGACTTGGCAGCCTGGCTCCTCAGTTCATAGAGCTTGGGCATCTAAATCTACCTCAAAGGTATATGAAAATCCTCAAGGAGGCACGTAAACCAAACACCAGACATTGTTATTTTGACAAGTGGAGAAGATTTGTAATTTGGTGCCAGTCAAAACAAATAAATCCCATAGAATGCCAAATCGAAATAAATCTCCATCTCACATTCTCCATTACATGCTCACTTATTAGACTCAGGGTTAGTTTTTAACTCAATAAAGGCTCACTTAGCGGCTTTGTCCACTTACACCACCTCTCAGAGTAAGGTGTCATGGTGGAAAGTCCCTATCATTAAGGCATTCATGGAGGGAGTAAAGAGACTCCACCCCCCTATTTCAAACCCACCGCCAGGGTGGGACTACAATTTAGTCTTTGCAAAGCTCATGGGAACCCCTTTGAGCCTATGCATAGGTCAAGTCTTAACCACCAAGAAAGCCGTTTTATAGAGGTGTTTATCACCTCCATAATGATAGTCGGTGAACTGCAAGCTTTGTCAGTGCAAGACCCTTTCTTTGCGATTCACAAAGTTACATTGGTATTAAGAACACACCCTAGGTTTTCACCTAAATTCATTTCCAAGTTCCATGTCAATCAGGCCATCAAACTACCGGCTTTCTTTTAAAACACAACAAGCTCAGCTGAGGTGATACTCCATACATTAGATGTAAGGAGGGTGGTCCTCTACTACGTAGGCAAGACCAGACCGCTAAGGAAAACAGATCAACTGTTTGTCTCTGTAGCACCAGGCAGAGAAGGAGACCGCATTTCCAAAAATGCCATCTCCAGATGGATAGTGAGATGCTTACAGCTCTGCTACTCTCTATCAAGCAAGACACTGCCTTTTACACCAAAAGCTCACTCCACAAGGGGCGCAGGAGCTACTTTGTCCATTATTGCAAACGGAATAGGACAAAATGACCGAGGGCAAAAAGTCTGACCCCCAAAAGTCTGATCCCCATTTTTCCGCAGATAAATATGTAGGGGGGGTAAAGTTAACAAAAATGTATAGAGGTAAGGTGGGGGTGGGGTGTGGGGGTCTCCCCCACATATATATTTACCGAAAAATTGGAGAGAAAAAAAAGGTCGGACTTTTGCATTCGCTCATTTCACACAGATCCATTGCAAACGTCCTGCTGGACGCCATTTGCAAAGCAGCTACATGGAGCTCAATACATGCCTTTCCTAAGCACTACTGCATTGACACTCACTCTAAAGCAGATTCTCAGGTGGGACACGCTGTACTAAAACATCGATTTGCCGCTGTACCTTCTCACAACCCACCACCTTCTCCAAACACTGCTCTCTAATCTATGCATAGCATGTGATCTAAGCAGATTCCACAAGCCTCAAAAGGGATACATAACTCACCGTAATCGTATTTCTGATGCTTGTATCTGCTAAAATTCACATGCGCCCATCCTTCCTCCCCTTGGAGTAGAAGGTGCATAGATGTTTTCTGGGCTTTATCTGATACATAATCTACTTTACTGCACCTGTACTCACGATACACTTCATGCAACCTAATGTCAGAAACAAAACAAGCTGAGGGTCCTCGACGCTTGAAGCACCATGGGTGCAGTGGACGTCACACTAGGGATAGTATTACTGGCACACCCTGTAGACATCCCTTTTCGAGTATTGAAAACAACAACTGTAGTACTCTGCATCTTCCATTAGATGCCGGCCTATGTATAGAATGTGAATCTAAGCAGATACAAGCATCAGAAATATGATTATAGTGAGTAATGTATCGCATATATAAGGAAGGCCCTGATAGGAGAGTATATCAGGCAGACTCGGGTCACAAGAGAAAAGTTCAGGCAAGAGAGTACGACAGGCAGATTCATGTCACACGTGAAAAGCCCTGACACGAGAGTATACCCGGCAGATGGAAGTTGCAAGTTTGGTCATATAAGAAAAGCCCCAGCATGAGAAAATACCCAGTAGATGGAAGTTGCAAGTGTGTTCACATAAGAAAAGCCCTGGCGGGAGAATATACCAGGCAGATGCAAGTTGTAAGCGTGTTCATGTGAGAAAGCCCTGGCAGGAAAGCACACCGGCCATCGTCAAGTTGAACAGTGTGTAAAATATAGTAACCAAGTAAGACCTGGTAAGGATACATCAGGACTATCAAAAGGCTGTGGAAACATATTAAAGAGGAGAGAAAAACCTGGCAGGAGAGTACACCATCTATCCTAACAAGATATAGAATAACAGCCAAGTTGTTTTGTATGCCTGTTGTGTTGTCGATCATGAGAAACTTAAGCAACTGATATTCTTGAATATTCAATATTCTTGAACGGTGGATAGCACAGGGGCATCTTGCTGGTCTTGGAGGTAAGACCATGCAGAGCAAAAATCTGCGCTTAGAAACCGAACTACCGTATTAATCCTATTATTAAAAACAAATAAATAAAACAGAGTGAAGAGAAATCCAGGGGAAGGGGAACCACCCTCTGGAACAAGGAACTCTATCCTTCCGGAACTTTTTGTGCTGGAGTTACGCATTTCATTTTTGAACATTTTTACACTACTAAAAGCCAAATACATTTTCCCTTTTCACCTTAGAATTGGCTTTTAGAATTTGAGGGCCTGAATAGTACTTTGGACAGAGGATGTTTTGCTTTGGTCAGTCTGACATTGACAAACCCTTAGTTTTGTTTGAGATAGGGAAACGCCTCTTAGAGCAGGGACAGAGAGGCATTTCCCAACCCCCTTTCCCTTTGTCAATAAACATTTATGGCCAAAATCATAAGTCTCTGTGTCCGTGTCTCATTCCTGGTTCCTCACAACATTCAGGAAGCCATACTGTAGCTTACGGCAGCTACTAGACGCAAGAGAGGTTCCCACAGACTTGTTACATGTATTGTTTTGGTACAGAGTAGAATAACTGGAAAGCAATGGATTGCTGCACAAAGGGAATTAATCCAGGAGATAATTAATAGGGTGCACGGGTAGTAGAGAAGCATTAATGGGTACAGAGAGCAGTGGAGCGGGGGAATTCCAGTCACAGAGAAATAAGGTAGAATGGAAAGAGCAGCGATAGGCAAGATGTTTTTTACAAGCAGGGTCTTCAGGCCTCCCTGAAGTGTAGAATGGAGGTGGGCAGTCATATCTTCATTGGTAACATTTTGTTATGCCCTGGTATCCACAGGGACGCCACCGAGCCGGGTTACTCGCTGGTATGCTTCTCAGCTTTGCCCTGATGTGTTCTTCGGGGAAGGTTCTGCCTTGTGGTAGAATTAGGCGTGCTCTCCGTCCTGCCTTCTTTGCAGGCGCGCGTTGTCTTTCATGGGCGAGTGCGGTCCAGTTACTTCACTGACGCCGGCCCATTTGATATTGTTCAGGTAGGTCTTATTGCTGTTCTTTAGTTTTGTTGCTATCCTGCAAGCCTTTCTTTGTTTAAAATGTCTCTTTTTTTCTCCCTTAGGTATGCGGAGCTTCAGCGCGGCGAACTGGCTTGGTTGAGCCCCGCTGGTAAATGATGGCACATTAAGAGCGCTATGATGTGGTAAGTAAGTGCTATGCACATCGCTGCAAAGTCTTGCCTTTGCTAACCTGTGTTTTCCTTCCTTGTAGGTCGCAGTGTTCTTCAGCGCGAGTGGAATGTCCGGAGTGGTGCCAGCCGAGAGGCGACCAGCCAGGTAAGCCTTTTGAGCAGTTCGTAATTTGTAAATGTCTCTACTGCTTTCTTTAATGTTGCCTCTATCTTCCTCTTTCAGGTCATTCTGTCCGGGAGGCATGCAGATTCAAGGAAGCTGTTCTCAGTAGCTGCAAGTGTTTAAAGATGAAGACTGCAGTTAAGATGATGCTGCTGCTAATGATGTTCCTTTTGTCTCCTTGGAGGTTCTGCTTCTCCGAGGTTCGAGGGAATAGCTGGACACGGTGAGCGTCACGTTGCAAGCTGCAAAGTAAGGCGAAGCGTGTTGTCTTGCTCGGCTGTGGTTTAAATAGCCCCAACAAAATAGACCAGGTAAAGTAGTCCTTAGGCTACCACACCCAAAACACTATACCGCATAGCTTGGTTCTTAGGAACCAAGCTATGTGGATGCCTCCATGTTGGCTGACAATACAATAAAGTATTTCCCAAGCACATTGTTTTCATGATGTATGCGCCTGGCGCCATGGTGGCTTTTGACGAGGATGCCAGGCTCTAGAGGCCCGAGTCCTGACTCCACCTGGCCAATGTGTTTGCCAGAGGGGGTTTTGGGCGGGGGTCGTGACACATTTTCCACAGGCAGGGTGCAGAGCAGGGACAGCCAGTTTCCTGTTTTTTTCTCTCTAGCAGTTCTTTTTTTCCAGCCTGGCAATGTTGTGGATTATAGTGGTGTGCTGGCCTGTATAGATGTATAGTTGCCAAGTAGAGTGATCTTTTGAGTGTGACTGCTTTGTAGATGAGGCAGGCAGTCTTCAACATAATGTGTGCTTGAAGGGTAGCCCAGTGCATCTCTTGTGGAGTGGGGGTGATCTGGTTGAATTTTCTTATTCCTGTGATCGTGTGTGCTGCAGTGCAGTAGACAGCCAAGCAAGTGCGGGACCAAGGTGATATCTAGGTCTTCTCCATGTAGGGCATTGCCACCATCCAAGTAGGAAATTACCAGGGCCTGGACAACTGTTCTTAAGCTCGGGAAGGGTGGAAAGCTTGACTTTGTGGAAGAGAGCAAGCTGGTACTAAGCTACTTGTGTTTTCTTGATGATGTGTGTTTTGAATAAGGGGTCACAGTTTTTAGTAAGGCTGAGAGATTTTGTACTAGATGATAGTTTAGTCATGTATGCTGCGGTTTCCTAGGAGGATTATGTTAGGTCTATATGCTCACGCTCACTTACTTCTCTACATGCATTGTGATGTTCATACATTCTGGTTCTGTGTTCTGGTTGTGTTCTGTGTTGATTGGAACTTTGTTGTTATCCACACCTTGTGCCAGCAGGAGTGTCTGCTGCCTATTCTTAGTTATACTTAATAAATGTTCCTAAAGTTTATCTCCGGCCTCATACTTATTTAACATTGGCGACAAGGATATTCAGCACTACAACGGCACGGCGCCCACCTGATTTTTGGCGTTGTTTCCTGCCGACCTGGCCTCCCTCGTGTGGTCACTGCAGAATGAGCCAGGCCTCCAGCGCAGAACTGACGTTACGTTGCGCTGTTGAAGCCGGCCCAGACCACAGCTACCTGGCCCTGCTGAAGTGGCTCCACCTCCTCCTCTTTGCTCTACTTCACCAAGGCCGTGCGACCCAGCTTCGAGTGGCACCGGACGAGTCACGACAAGGCAGCAGACACTGAAGCCCAATAATACAGGTCAGAGCAGAAGCGCCGCGCGAGGAGGGTGGCATTATATTTATATTTTGGGACATATTTTGGGACATTTCAGGCCCTTTGTGGACTGAGCCCCTCGTTCCTCCTCGTCATCACGCAACGTGTGGGCGTGACCAGCCACATCATATGAACAGCTTGTTGTTGTTTTCCTGTTGCTGGGTAACCGAATTTGCATTGCGGGGCACCGACTATCTCATGCTGAGAGCATTTGTTTGTGATGTCATTAAGGGAATTCTCGCTGTTCATGTTGCATACTGGAGGAAAGGCAATTACGCTCCGAGCACATTCAATTGTGATGTCATAAGGGAGGCCATACGAACGTTCTCTACGCTCTGAGCACATTCAATTGTGATGTCATAAGGGAGGCCACACGAACATTCTTAAGGATATTTGTTTAATCCATTATGCGCTCTAGAACCAGTACTGCAGTGTTAATAGAAGCTCTTTGTATGTCACAGTCAATATGAAAAAGGTCTTCAACTTGGTTTCATTTAAGGAACAGTGCCCCTGCTACGCGTCCCTGCCAAGTTCTACCGGGACTAGACACAAGAAAAAAATAAATAAAGGCATTCTTCCTTGGGATTTCTTGGGGCTATTAATATGGCAGCGGCAATGCCCCTAACCTGCACCTTTTCTCAATGAGTCAGGCCGTCCCCCAGTGGGGTGGGACAGATGGATCTGTATGTTTGAGAACTATTTAGTGGCTATAGGAGGTGATAGATACAGTTCTGCTAGGAGGAAATCTTAACTCCTTCACAATCTGGGTCCCGAGGGGCTGATTGTGTTTGATGGCCTTGTACCTGGCATGGAGGAGGGGGCCGGTGATGCAGTTGGATACCTTATTGCCATAAAGAAAACTGAAAAACATTTTGAACCAAAAAAAAACTTTTTGGAGAGACACAAGTTTTTTCAGCGCGCTCTAGATAATACTGAGTCTGTGGAATCCTATCTAGCGTCCTTGAGGACTTTAAGCCACACGTGTGACTTTGGCGAACTAACTGAATCTCTCATTAGGGATCAACTAGTGCGATGTACGAATAGTACCAGAGCACAGGAAAAGTTGCTTGCAAAGGATGTATCTCTGGAAGAAGCCATAGAACTCACCCGCTATATGGAGCAGACCTCCCAATACATGAGGGCGTTGAAAATTGACAAGCAAGCCACACAAGGTGTTGCACAAAGCGTGTGTGCGGTGACATCAAAGAAAAGAACGGCCGTCAGAAGGGAATGGTGGAATCAAAGTTGTTCCAGGTGTGGAAACCCCAAACATACAGCTAATTATCTCACATGCCCAGCAAGATTGGCGGACTGCTTCAGATGCAAACGTAAAGGACATTTTGGTAATATGTGCAAAGAGTCCTCAATAAACGTAATTGAACAAAGAGAAGTAGACAACCAGATAAACAATCATCCCGCTTCAAGGACATTGGAAGGGCCACTTGTTCAGGAAAAAAACGCCAAGCACATATTCCACATCTACGCGGTCTCAGGAGACAATAAAGGGCCAATCGATCATTTCCAAATAGATGGATGTCACCTTAATATGAAAGTGGATTCAGCATCTCCATGGACGATAATTTCTGAGGATACCTTTAGGAATGTACTTTGCAAAGATCCTGATATATTGGTTCCCGCCCAAGTTCAACCTTGTGGCTATGGAGAGTCCGCCATCATGCTAATCAGTGAATGTCATGAAAGTGTGACATATGGCGGAAGGGTGTGCTCTGCAGTAATTCTTGTGGCTAAAAAGGGAGCATCTCTCTTAGGCTGGGAGGAGCAAAGAAAACTGGAGGTATGCGTACAGGCGAGTGCTGAAGACCCGGTCACCATTGCTGAACTTGAAGACAAATGGTCTAAGGAGTTTCCTGAAGTTTTCACCTCCAAGTTGGGCAAACGAAATAATTTTGAACATAACATCAAGCTAAAAAAAAGTGAGCAACCTGTAGTGCACAAAGTCAGGCGGTGCCCCTGAAGTTAAGACAACTGCGAGAAGAACTTGATGACCTGACTCAAAAAGGAGTTATTTTAGGGTATTGAGGGCACTGAGTGACTTTCCCCTGTGGTATTTGTCTCCAAAAGCAACGGTAACTTAAGACTTTGTGTAGATCTCAGAGACCTCAACAAGAACATATTCATCGAGAGACATCCTCTGCCTGTGATATCGGAGACTTTAGCTACTTTAGGACAACCCAGATCGTTCTCCGTGATCGACCTATCCACAGCCTACCATCAAGTGCCTTTGTCTGGCAACTGCCAACATGTGACGGCATTTGCTACCTCAGAGGGCACTTTCAAGTTCCTACGAATGCCATTTGGGTTGGCATCAGCTGCGTCGGTGATCCAGAGGATTATGGAAGAAGTCCTCAAGGGTCTCAATAATGTCAGTTTTTCAGGATGATATTTTAATTTATGCTGAGTCTGAATGTGAGCATGATTGTGTGTTGAGAAGTGTGTTGCAAAGGTTGAAAGAAGCTGGACTTACGGTACAGAGGAAGAAATGTAGGATTGCTCTCAGGGAGGTGGAATACTTAGGACACAAAGGGCCTCATTACAAGGAAGGCGGTAAACCATGGTACTATTAGCACCATGGTTGCCGCCGGTAGTGTACCGGTACCACCGTGGAGAAAAGGGGAATTACCACCCATTCCAAGGTTGGCGGGGCGGTAATTCCCCCTTTCTCCTTGGCCCTTCCCCATTCCCATTTTTGCCCCATAGGGCATAATGGGAATGGGGAAGGCGGTAATTACGGTACCGCAAATTGCGGTACCGTAATTAGCACCAAGGTCCCTTTGTGGGTCCCAACTTTAAGGCTGGTCTACACAAGGCGTTCAGGTCGGGTCCCGCAAAGGGACCTCATAGTAAGGCGGTAAGGGTTAACGGTCACCGGTACCCTTACCGGTGACCGTTAACCCTTACCGCCTTCTGTGTAATGAGGCCCAAAGTGTCTGGTCAGGGGGTGTCCCCAAAAGCCAATTTGGTAAAGAGCATTTGTGAAGGGCCTGTCCCTACTGATAAAGATCAACTCAGATCTTTCATGGGCATGGCAGAATTCTACCACAAATGTGTGGATAAATTTGCCACCATTTCCTCGCCCTTGACAAATCTTATGAAAAAGGGAGTAAATTATAGGTGGTCCGAAGAATGTCAAAGGGCGTTTGAGGCTATAAAGGAAGGTATAGCAAAAGCTCCCTCTATAGGTGGTTTTATTAGTGGGCGGAAGACAGTACTTATGGTGGATGCCAGTTTCAGGTCTGGGGCCTTCACTTAGCCAGTTAGATTTGGGGAAGGAAGCTCACATCATAGCGTTTGCCTCCAGGCCACTGAGAGGAGCTGCGAAAAATTACTCAGTTATTGTAAGAGAGGCCTTAGCTATGTACTGGGCAATCCTGCACTTCAAAATCTTTTTCTGGGGTCAGGAATTCCAAATTAAATCTGATCACAAACCGTTGGTACATCTGCTGAGTAGTAATGATTGGGCCAAAGGCTCCCCAAGGATTTCAAGATGGATGATAGGACTTCAGGGATATAATTTCAAGATAAGTTATATTCCTGGTAGGGACAATGTGGTTGCCGATTACTTATCAAGGTTGCCTTCAGAGAACGCTGTAGACGTTATAGGAGTAGTCAATGAGGAGGATATGTCTATCTCTGATGTGTCTGCTTGTGCTGTGGGGAGAGAAGAGTGGGTTGAGGCTCATGCTATGGACACAATACTGTCTAGAGTAAAGGAATGGACAAGGAGTGGCTGGCCCAATAGAGTATCTCTAGACAGAAATTTTGATCGCTACTTTGAAGTTAAGTTTGAGCTAAGTTTGTCGGAAGACGGGGTAAAATTGAGGAGAGGTTCTAAGATAGTTCCTCCTTTGAATATTAGATCCCGTTTGGTCACTTTGGCCCATCAAGGGCACTTGGGTATGAGTGGAACCAAAAGAGGCTTGAGGCAATCATATTGGTGGCCAGGTATGGACAGTGAAGTAGAAAGAAGTATTCAGGGATACAAAGAAAGTGAAAAGGCTGACAAAAGCAAGGTTGTCAGGGAAGTTCCCCTTAGTCCTGTCCAAGTCCCTAATGAACCATGGAAGAAACTTGCAGTTGATATTATTAGTCCCATTCAAGGTTTGGGGGATGGGTTTAGGTTCATGGTTGTGTTAGTTGACTATCATTCAAAATGGCTCTAATGGAAAGCATTGAGGAAGGCCACCACCAATGAGTTAATTGCATTCTTTGAGGAGGTTTTCTTTAGGGAAGGCTTTCCCACAGAAATGATCACAGACAATGGAGTGCAATTTCGCTCTGATAGAATGGAGTATTTGAGGCATTTTGGCATTAAACATCTACGGACTGCTTTGTACCATCCAAGTGCAAATGGGTTAGTTGAAAGAGCCAATAGGTTTATTAAGGGCGGCATACAATTGGCACTGTGTTCGGGCTTAGAGTGGTCTGAGCTTTTAAAGGAAATGGTCTGGAGCTATCGCATGACACCCCACTCCACCACGAAAGTGTCACCGTTTGTGTCTCTTAAGGGCCGTCAACCAGCTACTAGATTGTGCCCAGGATGGTTGGGTGTTGCCGGTTGTGTGGAGGCTGATAGGCAGGAAATTATGAGGTTAATCCATGACAACCAAGATGAATATAACCAAAGATTTAATGTTGAGTATGTGGTGGGAGACTATGGGCCTCATTACGAGGTTGGAGGTAGCCATGGCGCTATTAGCGCCATGGCAGCCTCCAAACTCGTTCCGACTCCGCCCTGGTGAATGGAGCAATTACCGGTCCATTCCAAAGTTGGCGGGACCGGTAATTCCCCATTCACCAGGGCCATTCCCCATTCCCATTGAGGCCCCATAGGGCTCAATGGGAATGGGGAAGGCGCTAATAACGATACTGCAAATTGCAATTCTGTAGGTTTGCTGCTTAAATTGACAATTGTATAGCACAGCCTGCTATTTAAATTACCATGTTTAATGAAAGCACAGCTCACCGTGCATTCCTCTCTTGTCCTCAGGGCTCTCTCCACCATCCTTTCTCTGTTCACTGGAAGTTGAAAGGAGGAAAATAGGGGGAGAGAGTACATCAGTAATGATCTCCCCCAATCACAAAAGTGCCAAAGTCCTTTGTGAAAGTGTTAGGCAAGACATGTTCTTTCTTTTTTAAATAATTGCAAACTAGAAGTAATTGTGACAATACTTATTAAGCTAACAATATCCTGTTTGGCAAAGACTGGTGTGCGTACATTTTTTTTTAAACACAGTCCAGCAATTCCATTTCAAAAAATGTAAGTTGTTACATAATGCATTATTACTATATTTCTACAGTAAAACACAACATTATTCCACTGTTTTTCAGAAAAGGTTACGTTAGTGTATCTAAACCTCATAGGTCAACTATATTTGATTTTGTTGGGGAAGATGCGTCATAATGACATATGAATACTTTTGGAAATTTTCATTATCACACTGCCAAATGCTTTGTATGGCAAACCTAGTCCTGTGACCTGATGGTTGCATACATTTGTGCAATTGGTGCTCAACCCATTAGCTGTTCCCAAACTCCTTGACATTTTATCTCAGCACCCTGTTGCTTTTTACCACCTACCATGAGTGAGAAATCCACAAACAACAATATTCCACCTCGTTTGCCCAGTTCTCCACCATGGGGCCTTGTATGGATTCACATGCTTATGATTATTCCCTGTCGTCAGGCTGAGAATCCTTGGTAAACAGAAAGCAGTTTAACTTTAAGCTGGATCTGCTTGTCTCCTCTATAGCCTATCAGTGTTCTTTGGGTCATACCGCCTTCAGCCAACGGCACTTGTCCTCCTAAGCTCCACCCCAGGAGGCCATCTTCAGATTTTCACAGCACGTTTCTAGTGTTGTGGGTCCTCGGGCTTCGCTCCATGAAATTCATAGGTTTTTTTCCTTTTTTGCTGTTTTTTAAGAAATCTTCCATCTCTTCGTTGTTAACGGTCATGCAGCGATGACCGTTAGCGGGACCCATTGACAGTGAAGAACTTCAATCGACCGTCGGATCTTCAATCCATGGTGCCAACAGGCCCAGGCTTGGGCCTACACCTCAGCACCTCAACCATGGCTGATGCCAGGAAGAAAAGCCTCTTCTGCCAATCCTTTTAGTCAAAAGGATTGCCTTAAATTCAGGATGATATAGAATTAACCAATACTCTGTCCTCAAGTCAATAAGTAGTTCAAACATCAGGATTCCCTTGCCCAAGTTGCACTTTCAATTATTTATTGATATAATGGTGTTGTTCAGTTCTCTTAAAGTTCTGTTCTTGTACCCTCTGCATATGGTTACTATTTGTGCAACAAAATTGTCTTGGATGAAAATTGCAGTTCGTTTTGGTTCACTTGTTAAAGTTCCTCTCCGGAGTTCCCGTCACATTGGAGTTTTTGGGTTCACTTACATTGTCAAAGTTGTATTCTTTTTTAAAATTATTATTTATTATGCATTTGCTTACTTTCAAACCTTAAGCACTACACATATTGGCAAACATAAAAGGCACATAAAACAAAATATCACACATCTTTACATTTACATAATAATAGTATTGAACGTCTAATCACAGTTAAAAGATGAATAGCCAACTTGATTATTAGTTTAACATCATTTGTGCAGTCCTCCAAATAGAATGTGCAGCAGCAGTGATAACAATTGATTCAGCCCTGTAGATAGTGTTCCAAAATTGATCAGACTCAATCCGTTCAATGGTCGTGACAGATGTCTCACATCCTTTTACATACGTGGATTTTAATCTATAACATTTAGTTAGAATATGTCGGCGAATGGTAAATGGCCAGGACCTGATGGATTTCCAATAGAGTTCTATAAAAACTTTTAGTCAGATCCTAGCATCTTTCTTCACACAATTGTATACAGAGATTGTGCATAATGAGGTGGTCGCTGAGTCGATGCAGACTGCATTAATAATGGTAATTCCCAAACCTAGTAAAAATCCCTTGTTAGATGAGAACTGCTGGCCTATTTCGCTTTTGAATGTTGATGTTAAGCTATTAGCAAAAGTATTCGCTAGAAGACTGAATGGCTTGCTTCCAAAACTGGTTCACAGAAACCAGACCGGTTTTGTATGCGGAGGGAATAGTTATGATATTTTACGGGAGTTACTTGATGTTATTTACCTCAAAAGACATTCTGCAGATGCATATGCAGCTGTCAGTATTGATGTTGTAAAAGCTTTTGACAGGGTGAGTTGGTTTTCCTACATCAAGTCTTGTTTAGAGTAAATTGTGGATTGCATTTCCTCCAACTTTTTGGAGCTGTGTATGGTGGTGCAAAGGCAACCGTGGCCGTTCATGGCTGTCGATCAGAATGTTTCCAGATCCAAAAAGGGACTTGTAAGGGCTGCCCCTTGTCTTCGTTATTTGAATTATGTATAGAACCCCTTGCCGTTGTTCTCAGGAATCAACCAGATATAATGGGCATTCCGTTTGGGAACTACACTTCAAAAGTCCTCTTGTACAAAGACACCTTTTGGTTCTGATTTCAAATCCATAGCGCTCCTATCGAGAACTTCTATTGACATTGCAGAGATTTTGACGTATCTCTAATTATAAGGTGAATGTCTCTAAGACCCTAGTTTTCCTTTTCTCCCTTTCACGTCATAGGGGGTTATTTAATGTGGAACGTGAAGTGTGGGCTGACTCAGGTCTCAAATATTTGGGTATTCATGTCAGTAGGGATATTGAATCACTACTTGTGAATATTTGTCTGAAACTTGTAGAGATAGATAGTCTTTGCTGTAAATGGGAAAAGTTAAAACTGACCCTCTGGGGCACCGTGAACGGAGTGAAGATGACTTTGCACCCAAAATATTATGTTTTTAGTATGCTCCCTCTGCCTCTTTAGAATAAACTACTCTTGAGTATTAATAAGTCCTTGAATAGATTTATGTGGGGGGATATAGGCCGTGCACAGATCCTGAAAGATGTCCTTCAGAGACCAGTGCATCTAGGTGGTTTTGGTTATCCTGACATAGAACGTTATCACAAAGCATTTACATTACATACTTTGCATCACTGGATTGCGACTGACCACATTCACTGTGCAGGCTGGGTAAGGACTGAGGGGGAAGCTGTCTCACCTACACCTCCTAGATGTTATTCTGTTTGCAGATAAAAGGCTGCCGATCAGTACGACTCCACCTTTCATAAAACATGTTGTGAAAGAATGGAAGAGATGTAATGAACTTCGAGATGGAAAATATCTACTGTGTGCGGACTCTAGTTTGTGGAGAAATACAGCTGTGAAACAGAGTAACTATGCGTTATTGTGGTTTTCATGGCCAAAAGCAGGTATTTGGAGAATTGGACAGGCCCATGATGGTCAGAGTATGGTTGACTTTGAATTCTTGCGCTTTAAATATAAGCTGAAAGCCGGGGAAATTTGCTGTTAAATTGTATTGCGTGACCTCTTTGCAGACTTCCGCCTGCGGTCTTACTCCTCTTTAGGGCCATGTCTCTCTCTACATCCACTTTATACAAATCTACTACACCTTCTATGTTTACATTAGCATTGCATTGTGGTAGAGGAAGTTGGAATTCAGACTTAGGTCGTTTGTTGTTAGATACTTAAAGAACCGCATATGTGCGGGGCCGGTTAAGTACAAAATTGTTTTTAGAACTGCGGTATACGCAGCACCAGATTAGTTACTACCTGTATTGGTCTCCTTGGAAGATGCAGTGGTGCATGCTGTCCAATGGGGATGTTTGCTGAAACTGTAAGAGTGTTGTGGGCACCACTTTCCATATGTTGTGTTTGTATAGGAAAATGCAGCTGTTCTGGGATGGTGTTTTCCAGAGAATAGACCTGGTCTTAGATCCACTTCTTGATGTGTTGGGCTTATTTACTTCATATATTGTATTCACTAGTGGTAAACTGTCCTGAACATATGATATATGATAGGTTATTTATAACGTGCTAAATACCCAGAGGTTTCAAAGCGTGGATCCAGGGATCGAACCTGTAGTGCTCAGTGTTGTCTTGCTTTCAAGGCGAGCATGTTGCCCCTGAGCTATCCTCCCGAGACAAAGCACTCATATAGAGCATGCAGTCTTGCTAGGAGACATATTTTGACATTCTGGAAAAAGCGAAACTGCCCCCTGTGTTGATGATTGGCTACAGAGTTTGTCCTGTCTAGGGGGGAGACAGTGTCCTTCAACACTAAAGATCAACATCATAGGTATGAGGCGATCTGAGGAGCTTTTAATGACCTTTATGCTTAGTTGTTTTCAATCACACTCTAAGGTTTTTTGCATCCCATGCTTGGCGGCCCCTGTCTGTAGATGCTTACTCATTCCCCGTCTCATTTGGTGTTTATTTTATTTTTCATCTCCACTTTTTATACACTTTTTCTCACCTTCTCACCCTCTTTCTCTTTAGTTTTCCTTCATAAATTGGATTAAGATATATTCATATAAGTCTTATACTTTATATTAGAATTGTTGTATTTTGACTCTTTGTGTAACTATTAAAAGAATAAATAAAATTTGGGAAACAAAAGAATGTCTATCAGTTTCTACCTCTAGCTGGCAAAATCGGCAAAATCTCAAATCGTACGGAATATCTCTCCAGGCTCCATAATATTCCCAAGTAGGCAATAAAATAAAACGCAAATATACAAAAAATCTTTTCAGGGATTGATCACAGTACTTGGTCAGATATGTGGGAGGAGCATTTAAAGAAAAGCTCTGTGTGGAATAAGCCTTATAGCTTTTCTTATTTGCTAATAAGCCCACATTTTTGATTCTATCCCATTGTCTCAATTTCTATTTTAAAATCTATTCAATGTTCGGTGAATCATACGCCTGTGCCAGAGTGATATCCAAAGAGGTCAATAAAATCTTGGCTGATTCTTCCAAATCAAGGATAAAATTATTTTCTTTTTCTATTGTGGTCTCTAATTCCAAAAATTCATACTAATTTGTTTACATTACTCTGATGAGAGCACAGTTTCATATACAATATGGTGCGCTGCACCAGCCAAAAGGTAGTAAGGGAACAGGTGCCAAATGCACTCCTAGTGGCTCGACAGGTACAGAGCTAGGCAAATTCATGGCTGACTCAAGTATTCTTGATTCAAATGTGTCAAGCCAATTGATATATTTTAAAGGGAGTGCCTGAAGACCATACAATTTGGCTGGTGTAATGCTTGTTTTGTAGATAATTAACAAGCCTTCTAAGTTGTTTTCACCAGCACTGGCGATATATCGTTTGATTAGCTATTTTCTGCAGATCATACTTGACACGATATATCCCAATTATACTGGATTGTGGGATTGAGCTTTAGTGGGAAGCCTAGATATATTTAGCTTTCAACCACTTCAAGGCTATTTTTGCCCAATTTCCAAGTAAGTCATTTTAATTTTGGCAATGAGCCCCCTAGACACATAATTGTAGTTCTGTTTGTGTTTATCTTCATATAGTTATCCAGCGCAAAGAAGCCAAAGCATCTATGGAACGCTGGAGTCCCAGGGGAGTCTGGTCAAAGAGCACAGAGTCGTCAGCATATCTTAGCCATGACACTGCCACACCATTTACTTTGGGCTGGAAATTCCTTGCTGCTTAGATCAGTGTGTCCATGTCTGAGATATATAGGTTGAAAGGCAGGGGGGCAAGAACGCACTCCTGCTTCAATCCCGTATTTGTGTCTATATGCAAACTCAACTCCCCCCTCCTGATTTAACCTAACAGCTACGGTTGTGTCTGAATACAGACATTTAATACAATAAAATAAATAAATGTAGGTCTATCCCCCATCGTGTAAGTTCGATCCACAACAATTTGTGTGACACAAGCTCAAAGGCTTTGCTGTAATCAGCACAGAAACAATATAGATTGGAATTGGCACTTTGCCTTGCTTCTGCCATCAGATACTCTATTGTACATATGCTATCCAATGTGCAATGCGCCTTTCTAAAGCATGTTTGGAAAGGTTTTAATAATCCTTGGTCATGAGCCCAGTCACTTAGTCTCCTTAACAGTATAGATGGAAACATCTTAATCTTACATCCCATCCCCTTTCCTCTATACTTTATGGGCGTCACTTCCAAGGGACGGGAGATGGAACCTTTTTCACCAGAAAAAACCTTCTTCCCCTTTAAATTTAGAGGCGTGCGGGGTTGCGGCCCAGGGAGCATGCGCTGCCCTGGCTCC
This sequence comes from Ambystoma mexicanum, assembly GCF_040938575.1. NCBI lineage: Eukaryota > Metazoa > Chordata > Amphibia > Caudata > Ambystomatidae > Ambystoma > Ambystoma mexicanum. The sequence goes on along the minus strand of NC_090935.1, from coordinate 1,263,659,702 downwards.
GCCCTCCGGCACCACACCCCAGTCCCCTATTCCCCATCGACGGGCACAGGCCGAATTCACCAGCGCTCCTGGTTTTGGCTTCGGCCATGTACTTCCATGCACAGATACTTCTTCTCTTTGGCTTCTTTTTTGTCTTTTTGTCATTCAGGTACTCGGTCCTCAGGCGTCATGCTCCTCCCCGGCGCATGTCGACTTCTACAGGGTTCAGCCAGTGTCCAGCCTGCAACGGGCTATTCCCAGCTTCATACCTCCACGCCCTCTGCCTACGTTGCCTTGGCCCAGAGCACGGTTGGCAAGCTTGTTCAGCGTGTGGCTCGCTGTCTTCGAAAGTGCCGAAGAACAGACTAGCCAGGTGGAGGGAGCTCTTCCAGAAGTCGCCTCCAGAGGACCTCAAGAGCTTCGTGAAACATTGAACCAGGCCCAAGGTAGGGCTGATATTCTCCATCGCACCCCGCAAGGGAGACTCCTTACCAGGGACGCTCCTGCGTGGGAGGGACCGGTTAGGTCCTTCTACCAGCACGTGCACTGAGGCTGCTGCAGCTACCGGCCTCCGGGCTGAGAGATCCTCTGATCCTCCTGGTGACAGTGTTGAGGGACCAGATGGGTCTTTCACCGGGTCTTCACCCGAGGGGCTCCGCCCTTGTACCGGCACCATGGCCAAGGGGCTACGCCCTAATACCGGCAATACGTCAGAGGAGGCGCCTAAACGCAGCTCTACTGACTCCCGGGTCGAGGGCGTCACACCTACCGGGCCTAGACCCGAGGAGCAGGGTAGGCCTCGTGATCCACATGCAAGAGTCTTGGTCAAGGCTGGGCCCAGCAGGCTGAGCAACACGTCACAGGCACGTGGCAGGCAGCTCGACAAAAAGGCTGCCAGACAGAGGCACCCGTCCGACGCCATTCCAGGAATTCGGCGAAGAAAGAGTGTCAAGGTGGGACTGGCCTCAACCAGGTATGTGGCCTACAGTCTAACCCTCTTTTGTGCAGGGCAGCTTTCCTTTGCAGCCATATGGACAGGGTATGCAGCAGCTCCAGCAGCTCCCCGCTACCCCGTCAGCACCCCCTGCCACCTCGGCCAGTGAAGAGGTCCTTTTCGAGAAGTTCCTCGGCCTCATGAAGTCACCTCGGATGGGGGTTATCATCAAAGATGCTATCAGGGAAGTCCTTCCCACAATGCTAGTGGCACCACAGACTCCTCTGTAAGCGCCCCAGGACCCGGCGCAGCCGCCTCCTCCCGCTCCCCAGCCGACTCCTCAGGTGGTTCCGTACCAGCCTCCGCCACCTCCTCAGCCTCTGGTCGCGGGCCCTTTACCCCAGCCTCTGGTGCCAACTACTCCTCCTCCTCCACAGGATCCCCCAGATCCACAGGATACGGATGAGGAGGATACTGACACACCATCCTCAGCCAGTGCCTTCCATGAACGTCTTGCTGGGCTGGCAGAGTATCTGGGCCTGCCCGAGGTCGAGCAGATGGCAGAGGGGGTCCTGGCTGAAGTCCTCACGCAACGCCCCTCTGCCAAAACAGGGATTCCATTGCAATACCGATTTAGTCTCCCTAGCCAAGAAGGGTTGGCTCAAGCCCCACTCGGCCCAGCTGGTCAATCGACGCCTGGACACCAAGTACAGGCAGATGGAGCGGGATTCACTCTTGCTCTCAGCCCATCCTCAGCCACACTCCTCAGTGATCGCTGCGGCATCACTGTACTCCAAGCCTCGGTCGTCCTCAGCCTCCTCCTCAGCGGCGCTGCTAGGCAATGAGGAGAAGATATTGGAGGCGTACGGCAAGAAACTGTATTCCAACGTATCCATGCATCTTCGTGAGGCCAACGTAGATGCCGTGCTGTCTACTGCCAACCAAAGATTATGGTGGGAAATTGCAGACTTCCTTCTGGAACTCCCCGCCCAGAGCCAATCATGTTGTAAGGCGGGTCTAGCCGAGTCTAAGCTGGTGGCACACAATCTCATGGAATCCACAGTGGCCCATATTGACACCTCTGCCCGTGCCATATGCATTGCCATGGACATGAGAAGGACAGCCTGGCTCCGGGCAAGAAAATTCAACCCAGACATCCAGGAACACAAACTAGATATACTGTTTGAGGGGTGGGGGGTGGCCTGTTCCACTCCTCCACGGACGAAGAGCTGGACAAAAAGAAAAACCGCTCACAAACAGCCAAGTCTTTATCCATCTTTACAAAGGCCATAAGTGTACATCCAATCTCAACAGTGCTCCGAGAGGTGTCGTACGTATGGAGGGTTCTGAGGCTTCCAGGAACAGATCCAGGCAGCAAGACCTGTCGGCGTCTCGGAACCGGCGCAAGCAACAAAAAAGGGGGTAGGGGAGGAGTAAGGGCCTCTTCCAGTCCCCCTCCTCTGCGACAGCCTCCGAGGGAAAGTAGGCATGACGCGCCCCTTCGCGTCCATGTCTCTCTGGTGGGGGCAGGCTAGGTCTCAGTGCACATTTCTGGCACCAGAATTTCGGGGACCCATGGATTCTCTCCATAGTATCCACAGGGTACTGCCTCCCAATCCCAGCCTCTACTGCCTCCTACCCTCCACTCCCACAGGTTGGGACAGCAGAGATCCGGTCGCTCGTAGAGAGCCAGGCAGTGGAGGAAGTCCCAGCCTCCCAGCGAGGCTTTGACTTTTACTCCAGGATTTTTGCCATTCAGAAGAAGAACCAGACGGGCCTGAGAGTTGTGCTGGACCTTTCCACTCTCAACCTCTGCTTACCCCTGCAAAAATTCAAGATGGTTACGCCAGCTTTTATAGAGGAGACATTGGACAAGGGAGACTGAATGTGCTCCCTGGACCTAAGGACCTGTACCTGCACGTCCCGATCTGGCAGCCCTATCGTTCTTTCCTCTGGTTCAGGATCATGGTCTACCATTTTCAGTAAAAGGTCCTTCCGTTTGGCTTCAACTCAGCCCCCAGGATGTTCAGCAGGTTCATGAATGCAGTGGCGGCCCTCCTCGGAGCACAGGGCCTCCACATTTACCCATACCTCGACGACTAGCTCGTCAGGGCTACATCTCCGGAAGCGGTTCACTACTCTTCCTATGCCCTTATGAACCTTCTGCACGATCTGGGCTTTTCGCTCAACCTCAAAAAAGTCGCAGCTGCAACCTACGCAGACTCTGACATTTTTGGGCCTCATCTGGGACATTTGCTCCCAGAAGGAGTTTCCTTCGGAGGACAAAATCTCGGCTCTCAAGAGGGCGGCCAACCACTTCCTCAGCAGAGAAGCACCATTGGCATGGTGGTACCAACATCTCCTGGTTCCCGCACACAAGACTAAGGATGAGGAGGATTCAGCTACACTTCGCGGCCTCATGGTACCAGGAGCGGGGTTCTCAATCCGACCTGATCAACGTTCCTCCATCTCTCTACCTGGACCTAACTTGGTGGTCCAGAGACTGCAACCTACAGATGGGCAAGCCCTTCCGTCCGCCCACTCCGCAGGCCACTGTCACCATGGATTCCTCGCTCGAGGGCTGGGGACCCACCTTGAACGATCTCTCGGTCCACGGCACCTGGAATCGAAAGGAGCAGGAATACCACATCAATTGACTAGAGCTGAACGCCATCTGGCTGGCGCTCAGGGCCTTCCTACCACTTCTCAGGGGCAAGGTTGTCCTTATACAGACGGACAACTCGACCAGCATGTACTACGTCAACAAGCAGGGAGGCCGCAGATCCCCTCCTCTGTCCAGACTGGCGATCAGCATGTGGGAGTGGCCCCTGGAAAATGACATTTACCTCACAGCAGTCCACCTCCCAGCGGAATGCAACCTAGAAGCGGACATACTCAGAAGGCTGGGAGCAGACAATTACGAGTGGCAGCTAAACAACCTTGTTATTCAGGAGATCTCCAACAGGTGGGGTCACCCCCAGGTGGATCCCTTTGCCACCTGGCACAACAAGAGTTGTCCCCAGTTCTCATCCTGGCAAGGTCAGGGCCACGGCTCTCTGGCCGACGCATTTCACCTCCAGTGGACCGGCATGAAAGCCTACGCCTTTCCGCCCACACCCCTGATTCACAGGGTACTTTACAAGATCAAGGCGTCTCGCCAACTCCTCATCATTCTAATAGCTCCATGGTGGCCGGCCAGGCCATGGTTTACAAAGCTTCTCAGTCTCTCAGAGGTGTCCCCGATTCACCTCCCGACGGGCCCAGCACATCTTCTGGCACAGCAGGGGGCAGAGTCATCCACCCGGCGCCAGGAAACTAGCCCTCACAGCATGGTACCGGAGCAGGTATCGGTTTGGCACCTCAGCCTCTCACAGGCCAATATGGAGATCATACAAGGCGCCAGGAGCAAGGCTACCAGGGCCCAGTACAAAAGCAAATGGACCATATTCTACCACTGGGCAGACTTCAGGGGAATCAACCCCCTGGCATGTACCTTAGACGACATGCTCTCCTTCTCGGCGCACCTCGCCCACTCAGGCGTGCAGGTGGACACCTGCTGCACATACCTCGCAGCCATAGGGGTTTACAGGAACTCGGAGGAAGGCATCTTCTCCTCCAATCCTATCGTCAAGAAACATCTGACGGGACTCGCAAGGCTCTACCTGCCCCTCAAGAGACTGCACCCCGTGTGGGACCTTAACATAGTCTTGGGCGTCCTTGAGCACAAACCGTTCAAGCAAATGGCGCTCTTGGACATCAGGCTAGTCGCCATCAAGACGGCTTTACTAGTCAGCCTCACCTCGGCTCGCAGAGTCAGCGAAATCTGGTTGCCTCGGAACCATATACTACCTTTCACAAGGACAAAGTAGTCCTGCGGACTCACCCGGCATTTCTGCCCAAGGTTCCGTCTGCTTTCCACTTGAACGAGGAAATGGTCCTTCCTATGTTTTTTACGGTGTCCGGTCAAATGGTCGAAAATAAATGGTCGAATGACCATTTGATCGAATCAAAATAGTCGAAAAAAAAAGGTTGAATTTTTTTTTATTTATTTATAAAAAAATGTAAGTTTTGGTTGCTTAAAAAATATTTTGAATAAAGAAAAAGGTGGGTTTAGGGGGGAACCCCCCCCCCCCATAAAATAACATTTAAAAAAAAATTGACCTTTTTTTTCGACCATTTTACTTCGATCAAATGGTCATTCGACTATTTTGTTTTCGACCAAATGACTGATAAACGTTTTTTACTGATCCCAAGGAGGAAGCACAGAGAGTGCTGCACTGCCTGGATGTCAGGCGTGCCCTAAAATTCTACTTGGACAGGACCAAAGGCTTACGCAAATCGTACGCCCTGTTTGTCACTTTTGGAGGCTCAACGCCAGGCTATCAGGTCTCTTAAGACTTCCATATCCCGCTGGATGGTCAATGCCATCAAAGAAGCGTATGAGGGCCAGCGCAAGCCGCTCCCAGCCATCATGCATGCCCACGCAGTCAGGGCCAAGGCAACAGCCATCGCGTTCCAGCGCAATGTCCCTTGGCAGGTCATAAGCAGGGTGGCCATGTGGGCCTCTCCCTCGGTTTTCTTACTGTTTGGATGCTGGCACTAGATCGGATGCTGTTCTCAGGAACCTATTTGCTTAAGGAGGGTCTCCTCTCCACCCTGGGGCTACAATCAGTTGTAATCTCCCATACAGTATGGAGGAAAGGGGACGGGACGTAAGAGTAATTATAAGTTACTCACCGTAGTGACTAACATGCTCTTAGTGCATAGTCCCCTTTCTTCCATACGTCCCACCAATCTCCCCCCTAATAATACTGGTGTCATTAGGCAATGAAAAATCTATTGTCGACGTGTCAATGGGGACTGAGGTGTGGCGACGGAGGGCGGAGTCAGGGCAGCGCATGCTCCCTGGGCCTCACCCCTGCGCGCCTCTAAATTTAAAGGGGAAGAATGTTTTTTCTGGTGAAAAAGGTTCTGTCTCCCATCCCTTGGAAGGGACGCCCGTACAGTATGGAGGAAAGGGGACTATGGACTAAAAGTACCCTTCTTATGAACAGGCACAAGTATAGATCTCCTCCAGCTATCTGGGATACATCCCATGTGCTCAATACGGCTGAACAGCTTTAGTAGGACTGTTTAATTTTTTATTATCATGACGACATCCTCTTCCTCAAAGCCCATGTCAAAAATCGTACTTTGGCAATTGTAGCTGCCCAAGTTGGTTTTCATTTCATCAAGCAGCACGTTTAATTGAATAACACATACTGCCCATTGCCATTCAGAGACAGCATTGAGCGCTAAAGATGTTGAGCCAGCTAAGAACTCGAAACAGAGATCAGGATTTGTAACTATCATTGATCTGCAAGGTTTTAAATAAGGTTAACTGATTCCTATAACGGGTTGTTAGCAAAGTACGTTTTTTTTTTTTTCATTGTATGAGAGATGATGTCGTTTTCTAATCTTCGCCCTGTCCCCATGGAAAGGAGTCCTTCTGCAAAGAATGACAGGATCAAATTTGGAGAGATTAGATTTCTTGACCCCACAATTGGAGTTTTGCCTCTGGGCGTCAATAGAATCAGCAAGATTTTTTACCATCAGCTCAAGATTCCAATCCTGCAAGGCCAGCCAGGGTTCAAGATAATCTTTGTTCTTTAGAATCATGATATTGATGCTTATTGTCTTTTTAGGGGACCACATGACAAGATTCCCAGTGTTGTTAAATTTTGGTGCAGTTGGAATGAAGGAAATGGTACAAGTGCTCCATTCTGGTGGTGCATGAAAGTGAGGCATTATCACTTAGATCATTATGGGCTATATTTAGTGGGCCACAACTTATTGCCATTTTTTTATTAGCGACCACATAAACTAAATATGATTTAAAACGGCCATTATTCCAAGTATATTTAGACTCTGGGAGTTCAGGATTTTTCCTTGGAAGACATATCAGATCATTCCCATTTAGGAAATTCAGCCATCTACGATCAGTATCACCATTTCTAGGTAATGTAATGTTCGGTGTGCAGTCATAATGTCGAATTCAATATAGTCGAAAACAAAAATGTCGAAAATATTTAGTCGAAAATAATAAATGTCGAAAATAAAAATCAAATTTTTCTATATTTTATAAGCAATGATTTATATATGATAAGTAATACAAACATAAATAATATACTAATACAATTGTTACATTTAAAATATGCTGTTTTATTTTATAAATATTAAATTTTATTTAATAATAACACAATTTCTAATGTAATATTTTTTTATTTAATATATATATGAAGTAATAGTTTATTTCAATTGTAAACTAAATATATTAATAAATATATAACATTCAATAACATGTATGCTTTTAACTTCAATGTGCATTATACTTTTTGTCCTGTAGATGGTGCTAGAGGATTAGAAACATTCATATAACTATATATAATGTTTGTTTTTGTTTTCTTACGCACGTTACGTCCCCTTACGTTAACGTAAGCGCCATTTTTAAAGCCCATTTGTAAACTGTTTTCCTAGCGTTCGTGTCTCCGTTACTTCGTGCTCGTGATTTTATGGATTTTTTATTTTTTCATGGATTTTTTTGAACCAAGCTTTTTTTTATCCATTGGATTAAGTGCCTTTTTCATATTTCTTCTTCCGGTCATTGTGGATTTTTTACTTATGGGTTCGTTCTGGAGTTCCGTATATTTTTCCTTCCTGGATTGTTTTTACTTTGTCTTTTTGTGGATATTTACATGGATCGGTCTTGCAGACTTGGATTAATTGAGCTTCAGGTTGGTGTTATTGGATCTACTTCTCCCGTGCCACACTGGATCGCAGATTTCCACGAAACGTAAGTTTTATTTTTTTCTTAGGTTAAATTCCACTGTACTTTTATTTAACATTTCAAATTAAATGCAACCGAATTCAAGAATGTGTCTTTATTGTGTTCGTTAAAATCTTGTATTATTTGTTCTAGTTTATTTTCGTAATCCCTGTATTTTTTACGTTTTGGTTCTTGGTTTGCTAATGAAATTGTTTGGGATATTCTAAATTCCTGGTGTTGTTCTTCCATTTGCAAGTCCTTCAAAAAATGCCATAAATTTGGATTCTTTGTATTGAAATTTTTGTTTAGTCTACTGTGCCACCCCTCTAATCTATTATTGGTGCGTGGTTTATTTTCTAATGTAGCCTGGTAGCAGTTCCACAAGTGTTCTGGGTATTTTGGTCTTCGCCGCGTTCCACTTCGAGTTAATTGTCCGATCCAAGTGGTTTCAACATAGTCTAATAAATCTGTATTTTCTGCTTCATGATCTTTGTAGTATTCACTCTCAATTAAATGTTGGTAAAATTCAACAACATGATTTTCCTGTACAAAAGCTAATTCAAACAGTTTTTTAATGTTGTATAGGTAACAACTGTCTCCTGTATATTTACTGCTTAATCCTAATTTCTGTAATTTTCGCCATATGCGTAAAATGAAGAAACACCCCTTAAGCCTTGTTTCTTTGTACACTGATTGAAAACCCTTAATTTGCGCCATTTCGTAGACCATGATTATTGTAGTCGGTTTAGAATCAGGTATAGTCTCTTTGATTTTGTCGAACATGATCACTTTTTCTCGGCATTAAAGTATATACTAGTGGAATGATTTTGTCATTTATTGTCCCATGTACGGTAAAAAACTGGTGAAAAGGTTGTGGGCACACTATAAACATTGCGTCACTTTGCCAATGTTGACTCCTATTTAGATGTTGAAAATTAGCAGCAGTAGAAAATATCAATATTTTTTCGTTGTTTACCTCCAGTGTGGCATGGTGGAAATTAGCTCCTTTGGCGGTTATTTTAAAAACATCCGGGATTGTTATTTCATTAAATAGCATTGGTGCCCGTGGTAGATTTTCCTTCTGCTGTTTTGTACGGTTTATTGTTCTTTACATTAATTTCTCCGCTGGTAACTGAGCTGATATGAGATGGCAATTTATCACACACACCGGAAACTACTGATCCACTAGTTTCACCCTGACTGTCCAAGGCTTTTCGTTTTAGTTCCGATATTGTTTTTTTAATAATAATATTCGTCTGATCAGGTAAATGATTGTGTTCATTTTTGCTCTTTACATCGGAAGCCTCAGTAATAACTTGTGCGCTGCATTTACTTTTGGCGTTCTCTACGCACTTCCAGTAAGTGCGATTTTTTTATTTATTTATTTTTTTATTTATTTTTTTCTTTCGGACTCTATAGAACACGTATCCATTCAAAACTAACTGTTTTTTGCCTTTTTGTGTGGTGATGTATTCCACTTTCTTCTCCATTGTTTATTCTAAAATAAACGAGAAAATAAACTGTTTTACCTTTTCTGTTACATATAAACGAGAAAATAACGTATTTTACCCTTGCTGTCATACACTATTATATTGTGAGATACCTTAATGTTTAGTTATGACAACATTACCTGTTTTAGTCAGAATCAACTTCAATCGATTTCCTGCAGTATGTTCTCTGGTGAGGTTCTGTCAGGTAATGATGGTTTTCCACAACCGTTATTGGGTTTGTGGTACCTATGCAAGGTTCTTTACTCGTGGTTGTCACCTACGAGTTTAACCCTTTTTTATCCTTTTGTGTCGTGTATGTGGGGTCGGGGTGAGAGGGTGGTCGGGGGGTTCCTGGTGGGTGGTGTAGGGTGAGGGGGGGTTGGGGTGGAACCCCCCCCTATTAAATGGTACTAGTGTTGACGTTTTACATTCGGTTATAGATATTATTTTTCAATTTTTTTTTCTACACTTATTTTTCAAAAAATTGACTTTTTCAATTAAATATATATATTTTCGACATTTTTATTTTCGACATTTTTGTTGTTCAATGTTATTTTTTCAACATTATCACTATAAACCGTAATATTCATTGAGATCGTCCGCAATCAAGAGCTTACTGATCGGGTGCTTACTGTACCATATTAAGATGGTGTTTGAAATAGTATGTTGTATTTTAGATGTAACATTACTATTTGGAGGCTCGTAAACATTAATAGTGTTCTTTCATTGGAGTCTGGAAAAGATAGGGAGGCTGACATAACGTAAGGAGAAGCATACTCAGAACAGACTAGTTCTAATGAAATACTGGCTCAAGCACCTGTAGCTAGACCACCACTAGGATGACCTGTATGTAAATCTTTAGCAGGGCAGCAGAGAATGTTGTAACCGTCAATATTGAAGTTGCTCGTAAGCCAAGTTCGGAATCGAAGAGTGATGGCCTTTCCCTGGTCACCTGCGCAGAGGATCCATGGGGAATAGGAGTGAGAATACCCTCAGATCCCTCACAGCACACTCATGCCTCTTCCAGGACCATCAGGTCCCATGAGCCTACTCCCTCTACTAAAAAGAGGTTGAGGTCCTTTGAGGATGATTCCTCTGCAAAGATCCAAAAGAAGGCAAAATCCCACGCTCCATCAACATCCTCGTCAACAGTTTACCTGGTTCTAGAAGGGTTGGTCGCCGGTTCCGTTGACGGTTAGTTGGTGGGTTACCTCCATCCGCGAGGAAATCGCTGATGCACAGATTGTTGAATAGCAGATCTTCTAAGGACCTGTCACCGACTCCATCGTCGACAGGGGTCCAGTCAACCACCCTGTCAACGAGCACCCCATTGACAAAGTCAAAAACAAGTCTTTTGAAGAACACGTATTCTTCCTCTTAGATATTCGTATCGTCAGCTTTGCTGCTTCGGAAAAAAAATGTCCATACCAGAGGCTGCTGTGCTTGATGTCATGACGTTGATGTCCCTCGAGGGCTGCCGTAGAGTGTCGATGTCATCCCCATTATAAATGGCTCGAGCCACGCCCATTGGCTTCAGTTCCGTTTTTCCGAAAGCTTTTGCTTCGTGGATGAAAACGGCGCTTCAGTCTTTCGAGAGGGCTTCCTCATCTAACCCTTCTACCCCTAAAACTGGCTTTAAAAAGTGCCAGAAGGGAGACCACTAGGGGGCGCGTACCATGGTGGACGCGTGAGGCTCGTGCTCCATCCTAGCCTGTTGGGCCTACTAAGCTGAGTTCTGCCCCGCCAGGGACAGAGTGATGGAGGCCCGACCAAGTACCCCCGACCCGCCAGCTGGACGTACTGGAGTACTCCCCTCAAAGAAAGTGGCGGCGGATCAGTGAATCCACACCCACACCAAGAGGCCCCAGTAACAACAACAGCGAGAGCCCGGTGCCCGGAAGGGAGAGAGCCTCATTGGTGAAATCGGCAGAGCCTCGGAGAATACTCGAACATTTACACCTGCAAAGGCCCCGACAGTGCGAAGAGAGCTCAAGTACAGCTGATCGGCCCCTGACAGAGGTGCGCTGCCGCGAGGATCTCAGAGAGATGCACTCTGAAAACAGAATAGGGATGTGGTCCGAGTGGAAGCCCCTGTCGAGTCGACTCCGTGCGAGGAAAGAGGCGGACCCCCCCCCAAGCAGCTGCAGGAGCGTGGCCGCACACAGAGGGCAGGGAGCCCACAGAAAAGGTTCCCGCCGGCCAACACCTGATCGACTTAAAGTAACCCAGGAGCACCCACAACAGAAGAGTGCCCGCACCCGGAGAAGGACTGCAACTGCCCTAACATGCGGCTCCCCGCCCGGAGCCGGGAGGCCTAAACGTAGTGCCTGAAGGACACCAAACCCACCCCCCCACCCCCCCAGAGATGCCCCAACGGAGGAAGAATCAGAACGGGGAGGCACCAGGGCGGAGGGAGCTACTTGAGAAGGACCACCACAAGGGCCAAGGTGAGGCAGGACACTAGTTCGAAACCCAAGAGCTGGAAATCACGCCAGGGAGCACAGGGCAAGACGCACGCCAGTGGCGCCCCCCCCAGGAATCAAGCTGTATGACGGGGCAGAGGGCTACCAAACAACCATCTACCCACAAGGAGAAGTGCAACCACAGGGAGCCGTGACTCCTCAGAACCAGGGGGGATAAACGGCAAAGAGGATACCCCCACATGGAACAAGCCAGCACTCGATCGGCCAGACCAAGGGGCACTTCAGACGGGGCCCAGTAACCAACGCTCCGTACATAGGGCGTGACACACGGCCCCCAGGCGGTCCCACGAGATGGAGGTGGGGGCCTGCACAATATAGAGGAGGACCTCAAAGGAGTAGATAAGACCCCAGGGAAAAAGGCCACCCCTCCAGAGAGGGAATTGAATATTGCCCCCAAGCCGGCGACAAGACGACCCCCGGGGCTCCCCAACAGCTACGGTAGTCCCTCCATTGAAGGGCTGGGCCATAGATCTCAGACACAGAGGCAGGCCTCAGAGGAAGAGGCATGAGGTCAGCGGAACCGTGCCAAACCTGTGTGATCAGGCAGTGGATCCCAATCCCTGGGAACCGGAGGGACGACATAGGGCGACCCTGGAGCAAATAAACGCAGATCCCCCAAACAGCTGGGCACCCACACAGGCCCTCTTGGCACTACAGTGCTTCTGGAGACCGCAACAGAGCACCGGAGAGGCGCGCCACGCAGCTACAATCAGGATGACCTCAGGAGATGGCTCCCCTTCACCCGCACTCACCGAGGAAGACCTCAAGGACATATTGCGAGACATTAAAGTCATTAGGACGGACATACAAGCCTCGATATGCGACTTTAGAGGAAGGGTGGATACACTGGAAGAGAAGATGGAGAAGATGGAGGGGATGGAAAACAACCACCTGCAGGCAGACCGCCTCAATCTGAAATACGAGGCAAGAATAACCAACCTCGAAACAAGAGAAGAAGATAGGGTGTTAAAAATGGACGATCTCGAAAACGGAGAACGACGCAACAACCTGCGAATCCTAGGGGTGACTCAGCAGAACGGAGAAACAGCGACAGAAGTCAGGAGGAAAGCGCAAGGCCTGATAAATCAATTATTCACCCTGGAACGAGGCAAATAAGTCCTGCCGAGAGAGCCCACAGAGGTGGGGGTGATGGAGGGAGCGGCCTAAGATCCATAGTGGTGCGCTTCCTCCGTTACAGAGACAAGATGGAGGTGCTGGAGAAGGCGAAAAGGCTTGGGAGCTTCATCTTTGAAGGGGACACAGTTAAGGTCTTTCAGGACCTCCCGGCCCTGACGCTTGCCCGCTGAAGGGAAAGTCGTCCGCTCACACTGTGGCTCACTGAGCAGGACATTAGATACAGATGGTCTTGCCCCTTTGCCCTGTCGTTTGAGCGAGCCGGAGTTGACTATCGAGTGACTGGCGGCAAGGAAACGCTCCAGGTGCTCCAAGTCCTCAAGGGAGAGGGCACCATAGCCGAGGAGAGAGGAGGAGCAACACCCGCAGAACAATCGAGAGAACCCGATGGCCCCTGGGCCTTGAAGATGATGATGAAGGGGAAGAGAAAATTCAAGAAACCAAACACATCAACTTGCACTGAAAAAGTGAATTAGACACGATAGATCAAGCACCACGGGAAGCAGAGTAGAAACGCTGGACATTGATAGACCCCAGCCGGGGGAGGCGAGGTGATAAGGGGGACACCGGAGGACGAACGGTTCTTATCCCACAGTGGATTGACCTCGGGCAGGCGTCTTAAACCAAAGGGGAGGGGAGAAGTTTACTCGGTGCGCAACAGATCTGGGACTCAGAGATCATTAAGGCCCCGTAATACCGGTGATAGGTGGAGAGAAAAGGTGATCTCCGGTGGCAAATCCTGAGAAAGGGGGCCGGGTCGAGACTCTTAAGCTGGGCTCACTGAATGTAAAAGGCCTCAACTCACCTACTAAACGCTCCCTGTTGGGGAAGGAGATGAGAAACTCAGGGTTGGATGTCCTCCTTGTGCAAGAGACTGGAACGGTGGCGGGGGAGGAGTGACGGATCCCGGGTCCCCATATTGGCCAAGTATTTTGGGCGTCTGGCCCCCTCCAAGAAAGCGGGAGTGGACATCTTAATTCACAGAAGACACAGGCCCTCAGAGCTGACAGTGTGGAGCAGAGCAGATGGAAGGGCCTTAGTGGTCTCGGGGAACCTGGACAAAAGCAGGATATCCATAGTGACCCTGTACTGCCCAAATGGGGGCCAGATACTATTTTTGAGGGAGGCAATGAGTGAGATCCTGGATAGGGTGGTAGGGCTCCTCAATTTGAGAGTTGACTTAAACATGTGGGCCGACAGAGAAATAGACCACAGCGGTGGGCTCATCCCCACAGGAAGTAGAGGGGGGATAGTGAACCGTGGGTTCATAGACTGAATGTGGGACCAAGGGCTGGTTGACATATGCAGGGAAGCGCACCCGGCTTTGGGGGGATAGACGTTCCACTCAGCAGTCCATGGCTCTGGAACTAGAATAGATTACATCTTCATGGAACTCCAACATGTCCCAGTAGAGTAGACAACTGTGAGCATCGACCTATCAGCTGGTCGGACCATGACATGGTGGGAGCGGACATTATTATGTCCGGGCTTAAACCCAGGGAATCCCTCTGGCATTGCATTGACCTGCTCCTGAGGGACGGGGTATTCAGAGAAGAAATGAGAGTGGCCATTAAGGAATATTTTGAAATAAACGACACAGGCGAAGTAGAACAAGGGATAGTGTGGGACGCAGCTAAAGCAACATGGCGGGGCAAGCTGATTAGGGAAGGAGCAGCGAAGAAGAGAACCCGGGCCCTCCTGCCCCAGAATTTAAGGGGAGAGATAAGCCTCCTAGAGAGGGTGGAGGGGAAAGGGGATGAAGAGAAGGAAAGGGACCTGGGGATAGCTAGGGAGAAACGACAGGAGTTGAAAGGAATTGAGTTGGGAAAGGTTATATCCAGCCTCCAATATTTGAGACAAAAATACTATGAAAAAGGGGATAAGGCGGGTGCCATGGTGGCGGCTAAGCTAAGGGGCCAAAGGACGGAGAGATGGGTTGACAGGCTTAGGGGAGAGGGAAATGGCATTAGATCAGACCCAGAGGCAATAGCAGGAGAATTTGCCAACTTCTACGAGACACTGTATGGGAACGAGGGGGCTTCGGACGGGCGGCAATGGATTCCTACCTAGAGGGGGTGACCCTACCGACACTTGGAAATAGCGAGTCCTCCGGGTTGGACGGGCCTGTCACAAAAGAAGAGGTTCTCATAGCAATATCTGGCATGAAACTAGGGAAGGCCCTGGGAGAAGATGGATTTACAGCAGGTTTTTTATAAGACCTTTGCAGGTCCGCTGGCTGGGTTCCTAGCAGGCCTATTCTCGAACATCATGGCAACTGAGAGAGCGCCACAGTCCTTCGGAAGGGCATTAATTACAGTAATTCCCAAGGAAGGGAAGGACCCAGGAGACTGCCGTTCCTATTGACCCATCTGTCATGACCCTTGCCTCTGGCCCTCACTGGCAAGTCAGCTTTCCAGGTAGGGCCAGGTCAAAGGCCTTAAAACCTCATCCAAGACTCTCTTGGAGTCAGTCCTGGCGCCTTTGGCGCCAGGCTCATAACCATCAAGAAGACCAACATTAGAATGGGACTATTTACTTTGGACTATTTAACTTGGGTGGGGGTTCAGCCAACATGGAGGCACACACAAAGCTCAGTTACAAGGAACTGAGCTATGCGGTCTAGTCTTTTGGGTGTGGCAGGCCTGGGACTACTTTACCTGGACTACTTTGGGTGTGGCAGGCCTGGGACTATTTTACCTGGACTACTTTAACTATTTAAACCGCACCCAAACAGCAGAACATGCTTTGCGTTATTCTGCGGTGAGCAGCGTAACGCTCACCGTATCCAGTTCTTTGATGCCAGCTTACCTGAAACCAAGGACCTGCAGAGAGAGAAAGAACACTACGAAACTTACCTGGAACAGTATCCTGTCTTCAATTCATCGCTGACTTCAGTTCCACTCACCTGAAGGTACGAACTCCATCATCCGGCACAGCATGCATCCTGGAATACCATAACCTGGAAAGAGGAGAAAGAAAGACAGCATTAGTAAGCGTTTATTCACGTTTCCTCCTGAATGAAGAAAGCCACACAATTCTTACCTGGGTAGTCATCTCCTGGTCAGTATCATTGCTGGAACATTACGGCGCTCGGCGAGGAACATTGCAACCTGCAAGGAGAGAAAAGACACAGGTTAGCCATATAAAAGGCAAAACAGCTCCGCCCATCGCGCATTACTCACCGGACAGCATCGCGCACACCGCTCTATCGTCTACTGGCCCATGCTCATCTTCAAACTGCATGACAACACAAAAATACCTTTCCATACCTAAAAGGAAAGAAGCAAGACATTATTATTCGAACTAAAATGAACATAAGAACTGTATATAAAGACTGTAAATCAGCAAACCTACAGAGTCGCAGCAGGCCTGGATTCCCAAAGGGGGGACTTGCACCAGTGAAGTAACTTGGTCACTGCTCGCCACCCACATCTACGCGCCCCTGCCACAAGGATCAGGACGGAGAATCCACCTTTTACAATATTAAGGTGAGAAGGCCCAACGGGGGAGGAAGGAGTTGAGGCCAAGGGAGGTGGGAAAACATAAAGACAATCTGGTATTGAATCCAGCTCTGCTATATTGCAGATCCATCTTTAACCAGAGGCCTTACCAAGGGACCGGGAGAGGGTTCGATAGTGCAAATCAACCAACCAGGGCTGGGTGGCGTCAACGTGGATACCAGGTGAGCGTAACACCATCTCCCTACTGAACGTTGACGCAAAGCTGTTCACTATGATAGTCGCCATGAGACTGGAAAATCTTATGCCGAAGCTCATCCACTCTGATCAGGTGGGTTTTATTTAGGGTAGACCGGGAGCAGACACCATGAGAAAGACCCTGCACCTCATGAGGGAACCATTTGCTGGAGGGGGCAATCCGGTCCTCTTGGCAATAGACGCCGAAAAGGCATTTGACCGGGTTGACTGGGGCTTCCTAAACAGGGTACTTGAGAAATGTGGGTTTGGCGAAGGAATGTTGCGGGCCATCAAGGCCCTATATGTGGATCCATCGACAAGAGTCATGGTTAATGGGCGATTGCCCCGTACGTTCAGGCTGCAACGAGGGACTCGACAGGAATGCACCTTGTCCCCTCTGTTGTTTGCCATGACGATGGAGATACTGGCGGAATACCTTAGGGGATCCGTAGAGGTGAGGGGTATCGAGGTGGGGGATATAATCTTTAAAATCGGGCTCTATGCAGACGACATAATGCTCCACCTGCGACACCCCATCCAATCAGTCCCAGCAGCCCCTCAGGTGATTGAGGACTTCAGTCGCTTCTCTGGCTTCAAGCTACACATAAGTAAATCAGTGATATTTCCCTATGCCCCAGACTCAGCCAGGAACATAAAAAAGTTGGAACCCCTTGGCCTCCGAATCCAGACCGAAGGGGTGAAATATCTCGGAATAAACATTGTTAGCCCTGACGGGGACCTGGGCCAGGCCAACTCTCCCCTTCTATTCGACAGACTATTCAGAGTTGGAGGTGTGGAACAAAGGGCAGTTGTCATGGATGGGGAGACTTAATGTAGTCAAGATGAACCTCCTGCCCAGGGTACTATACCTTTTACAAATGCTCCCAATTAAGGCCCCAGAAGAGCACTTGAAGGAAGCCAAGCATTATGAGATTTTATTTGGAACAACCGGAAACCCTGGGTGGGCTATGAGACACTTACCCTCCTAAAGGAGAAAGGAGGGGTAGGCCTCCAAGATTTGCAGGTGTACTATAGGGCTACCCAACTCAGGGCTCTGGCCCCCCATCTAAGGGAGGACACGGATAAACAGTGGGTTTACTTGGAGAACCAACACCTGCGCCCAGCTACAGTGAGGGAGTGGCTCTGGGTCTCGCTAAATAGGCCCCCAAATAGGATCAGGGAGCATCCATTTCTAGGGACCATGTGGAAAGCCTTGGCCGGGGGAAGCAAGAGGGAGAAGGCAACCACGTGGCCTTCCCCGATGAGCCACATCTGGGCGCCACCGGTCAGAATCGCAATCCCGGAGGTTGGGCACTATCAGACCTGGTTCGAAGCAGGACTCTGCAGGGTGGGCCAGCTGTTATGAGAAAATAGGTTCGTAAGCATCCAAAAGCTAGAAGACGCATTAGGTATTGGTACGCTGTCTCCATTCCTATATCTGCGATTGAAGGGAATATTAATTTCAGAGAAATGGAAGCCACACATTCGGAGGGACCTCACCCCGGTAGAGAAGGTCCCGGACACCAAAGTCGACATGAAAGGGCTCATCTGCCTTCTCTATCGAGCCCTGTTGGAATCCAGAGAGGGGGTGACCAGGGGTCTCAGGGCGAGATGGGTGAGGGATCTGGGTCTGGAGTTGGGGGATGGACTCTGAGCACGACACTGTGGAGGGGCATTTAAGACCTTGATTTTCTGCCAATATAAAATGCACGCCATAAAACTGCTACATAGATGGCAATACGACCCAGTAACGCTCACCAAGATGTTCCCCGCGGTTGACCCTCACTGCTGGCATGGGTGCAGAGAAAGAGCCAACTATTGGCACATGTGGTGGACATGTCACATGGTACAGGTGTACTGGACGGAGATTCTGGGTTGGATTAGAGATGCAGGGGGTGGGTCATATAAATCGGACCCTGTCCTAGTGCTATTTGGGCTGGAGAAAAGAGATGAACAGTGGAACACGCTGCCGTCACTGGCATACTTCCTCTTCTTAGCGGCAAGGGCCTACCTAGCCAGGCACTGGAAAAAGGGGCACCTCACCACAGTACGGGAGTGGGCTGGGACAGCCAAGGACATATATTGTATGGAAAAAATCTCAGCGGCAATCCAGGGGAGCAGTGCACTGGTGGAAACGGAATGGCTGCAGTTCCAGAACAACTTTTTTACCACCGAAAATATAGAATAGAGGGCCAAAGGAACACAGACTCGGCCCCACCAGACTCACACTTCTGATAAGAGAGCCAGACATATAAGGAATCACCACACAATTATAACTAGAACGCCCGATTGGGGCCCCAGATGGCAGAGTGACATGTGCTCCCTGATTTGTCCAACCCAAGTCTGCACCTAGGATGGAGAAGGAGGGAGGGGGCAGGTGGGAATTAATAACATTTTGGGAACCATATTCTTTAAGATGTACGGGGGGGTGTGACACCCCATATTGTTTGTTTTGAATGTTCCCTGACTTTAACAAATGCCAATAAAAACAAATTCACAACAAAAAAAAAGTGCCACAAGTACGGGAAGAAAATGTCTATAACTGATCCCCATTGAGTTTGCCTCTGGTGTTTGGGTCCGGACCATCGAGTTGACGAATGCGGTTTCTGTCAGGCTATGATGAATAAAACTCTCAAGGAACGATGCAGTAAATTGCCGGTGGGGGAGGAATTTTTGAAGTCCTCTTTGAAAAAAATAAAGACTCTGCAGAGTCTAGGGAAAAGTCCCGACGTAAACCGAAGAAATCTAGGTCGAGGAGTTGGTCAAGAAAATCTTTGGCTTCTTCTGCAAAGAAGAGGCATCACTGATCTCCCTCTTCTTCTTCTTCGTCTTCTGATACAGGCTTTATTACTTGTCCTTCAAAGCATGATTCCCCTAGAAAACGGCAGGTTTTTAGACCCTCAATGATGCGAATCTTCGAGAATGCGGCCCGACCCCCTCAAAGAAATTGTGTGAAGACCATGTCCCAGCTCATTCTATGAATGACAGGAAGGTCAGAGATTAGACGCTCTAAATCTGGTGAAAAATCGTCGAGGGTGTCGTCGAGAGAAACCTCTCTGATACCTCATAACAAGAGCAAAACAGGCCTATTGGTGCATAAACCAAAGGCAACACCAGACAAAATGGCATCAGGTGCCTTAAATCAAGACTGGACACTGCTTACAGCATCAGCAGGTCCATGGCGTCTAGCACAGTGCTACGCAGGTTTGTGTGGCTGAGAAAGTCGGCTTTGCACCGGATGTGCAGGCCAGACTTCTCAATATGCCATTTGACAGCTTGAGTTTGATTGGCAGCAAGGCGGATGAAACTTTGGAGAAGCTGCAGACCTCTAAGGCTAAGTCACTTAGCGCCTCCATGCGTCAACCTCAGCAACACTCCTACTCGGGCTCATCTTCCTGGAGGGGTCGTCCTTTTCGTTTTTATTCCTCATTTGGAAGAGGAAGAGGACAGGCTAGTCAAAGAGGACAAAGAGAATTTCCTTGGGGTGGACGAGGAAAAGGTGCTAGATCAGCCCCAGCAGCCACATCTGTCCCCTCAGCCGCTGCTGCAGCCACTGTAAAGCCACTCTGAGGCCTTGGCCCAAAGACCCTGGTGGGAGGCAGGATCTCTCAGCATCTGAACGAATGGTGGGGCATTACTTCAGATGCTGGGGCACTGGAAACAGTGGCTCGAGGTTACTGCCTTCCTTTTTCAGAAAAGGCCTCAGGACCATCCACCGGGATACAACTCTGTCAAAATGTCAGGTCCACTCCTGTTGCAGGAAATGTTAATCCTGCTAGAGAAAGGTGCAATAGAACATGTATCTGTAGCGGAGAGGAACAAGGGTTGGTATTCCCCATACTTTCTCATCCCAAAGAAGGACTGAGGATTGAGACCCATCTTGGACTTATGAAACTTGAACAAGTTCCTCAGGAAGGATAAGTTCAAGATGGTAATCCTTTCTTAGATCCTTCAGGCTCTCCAACTCCAAGACTGGTTGGTATCATTGGACCTTTAGGGTGCTTACTTTCATGTGCCAATCCATCTCAAGCACAGAAAATACCTGAGGTTCGCGATTGGCAGTTCTCACTATCAGTTTCGAGTTCTGCCATTCGGGATGACCTCCGCCCGATGGTTTTCACCAAGCTGATGGTGGTAGTGGCAGCGAGTCTCAGGAGAGGGGGTATTCACGTCTAACCTTACCTGGTCGATTGGTTTATCATGGCACATTCACCAGAACAGGCCCAGGAACATCAGAGTATGACCTGCCACTTCTTACACAGACTGGGCTTCTCCCTCAATTACAAGATTTGTAAGAGTCTTTCTTTCCCCTCTTTTCAGGTTATGGTATTCCAGGATGAATGCGGTGCCGGAGGATGGAGTTCGTACTTTCAGGTGAGTGGAACTGAAGTCAGCGATGGATTGAAGACAGGATACTGTTCCAGGTAAGTTTCATAGTGTTCTTTCTCTCTCTGCAGGTCCTTGGTTTTAGGTAAGCTGCCATCAAAGAACTGGACACGGTGAGCGTTACGCTGCTCATCGCAGAATAACGCAAAGCATGTTCTGCTGTTTGAGTGCGGTTTAAATAGTCTCAGGTAAAGTAGTCCAGGTAAAATAGTCCCAGGCCTGCCACACCCAAAGTAGTCCAGGTATAGTAGTCCCAGGCCTGCCAGACCCAAAAGATTAGACCGCATAGCTCAGTTCCTTGTAACTGAGCTATGTGTGTGCCTCCATGTTGGCTGATCCCCCACAAGTTAAATAGTCCCAAGTAAATAGTCCCATTCTAATGTTGGTCTTCATGATGGTTATGAGCCTGGCGCCAAAGGCGCCATGACTGACTCCAAGAAAGTCTTGGATGAGGTTTTAAGGCCTTTGACCTGGCCCTAACTGGAAGGCTGACTTGCCAGTGAGGGCAAGGGTCATGACATGAAGTATGTGGATGGATCAGGGTGAAGTATGTGGATGTAACGGGGAAGTACGTGGGTGGAACGGGTGAAGTGGGTGAAACGGGTGGAGTGGGGTGGATGGAGTGGGTGGAACTGGTGGAGTGGGTGGAACGGGTGGAGTGGGTGGAACGGGTGAAGTGGATGAAATGAAAGAAGTGTGTGGACGAAACGAGTGAAGTGAGTAGAATGGATGAAGTAGGTGGATGAACGGATGAAATATGTAGATGAAAAGGGTGAAATGGGTAGAACCGGTGAAGTGGGTAGAACCGGTAAAGTGGATGGTACCAGTGAAGTGGGTGGAACCGGTGAAGTGGGTGGAACGGAAGAAGTGTGTAGATGAAACGGGTAGAGAAGGTGGAACGGATGAAGTGGGTGGGTGAAAGGATGACGTATATGAATTAACGGACGAAACTGGGTATATGAAACGGGTCAGGGAGGTGGATGGAGGATGCATAGAGAACAGATAACGTGGAAATGAGCAGACCGGATGATGAAGCGATAACATGTATAGATCGGACGAAGTGCATTGATTAGGAGGAATACATAGAACTGATCCAACTGATTGTTTGCTTAGAACTGAGCGAGTACATACAACGGATGGAATGCACTGAACAGACAGAGAGCACAGAGTGGACACTTAAAAAAAAAAAAAAAGATTCAAGAGCATGGAAGGATCAAAGTACATAGAATGGCGGGAGTGCATAGGATGGCGGCAGTGCATATTATGGTGGGAGTGCATGGAACAGTTTGGAGTGCATGGAACGGCCTGGAGTGCATGAAATGGCTGAAGTGCATGGAACTACTGGAGTGTGCTCGATCTCAAGATATAAACCACCTTATCACATCTCCACGCTTACTCTCTCCTTTACACCACCACTCAACTAGAACACAGCAATACTATGACACCATTCGGTCAAGCTGTTCTCATCCCATCACCTGCCTCATACTCCCCATCATCCTATCTAAAACACTGCTGGTTACACACCCTCCAGCCTAGGCGTTCTCCTCAGGCCTAACGCAGCCAGAATCGGTCTGGATAACAACCTGCCAGAACAAACCCATACTCTTGATCTCCCAACCACCACACCTACCGCTAAGAAGCAGCTATCACAGGAATGCAACACCGCTGCACACATATCCGGTGCTCACACGCACCTTATGACTCTCTCTCTCTACTGACTTGAACTTCGGTTCCCGAGGGCGTTTAACCTACCAGCACCTTGAGATCATACCATTGGTACATAAGGCGCTATATAAATGCAAAATAACATAACAAGAGGTCAAATATGATACCACTCCAAAGACTCCAATTCATTGGAGCAGTCCTGGATACTTCCTCGGGCAAAGCCTCGCATCCCAAAGTGAGAGCTCATCATATTCTGCAGATGGTAACAAAGTTCAGGAATGCCCAGAATCTGCCGGCCTTCGATTTTTTTTGAGGTTGCTCGGCCTCATGGCATCCTGCATTTTTCTGGTGCCAGAGGCCAGATTGAGAATGAGACCCCCGTAAATGGGCCCTCAGGACTCAATGGTCCCAATTTTCAGGGAATATGTCAGATCCTTTGCAAGTTCCGGCCAGGGTGTCTCAAGATCTTCTATGTTGGGCTTGCAAGGACAATATTCTGAAGGGATAATCTTTTTGGCAACCATGGCCGGAGATAACAGTAGTGGCACCTCACACCAACGATCTGACAATCAGCGGTCGTTGTTCTCTATTGGAGTCCAAACTACACATCAACCTTTTGGAGCTGTGGGCAATCGGACTAGCGCTGAAGGCCTTTCTGCCCTCTGTACGGGGAAAGAATGTCCTGATAATGATGGACAACATTGTGGCCATGTACTATCAACAAATGAGAGGAGGCATAGGGTCACTGCCACAGTGAAGAGGCATTGCAGCTCTGGTTCTGGGCAATACAAAAAGGAATCTCTCTGTCTGCAGTTCACGTAGCCGGAGAGCAGAACACAGTGGCGGACGCTCTGAGCAGCTAGAGCACAGTGTCCCAGGAGTTGGAGCTAGCTCAGGAAGTCCTTCAAGAGATCTGCACCCTTTGGGGAACCCCTCAAGTCGATCTGTTCGCGACCAGTGTCAACAGGAAGTGCGAACTATACTGCTCAAGGGAATTTCCTCCAAGAGGAGCTCTAGGGGAAGCGTTCGTGGTGGACTGGGAATTTCCACTCCTGTACGCATTTCCTCCAGTCCCTGTGATTCCTCACGTAATCAGGAGGTTGAGAAAGTTCAGGAAGACCATGATCCTAATTGCCCCGGATTGGGCCAGGGGGACGTGGTACCTGGACCTTCTGGACATGTCCATCTGACCTCCAATACGTCTTCCACTAAGAGAGGATCTTCTCTCGCAAGAGGATGGTCGGGTTCTCCATCCAGAGGTCAAGACACTCCGGTCTCAGGCATGGTTTCTGAGAGGCTAAGATGTAAGGATTGGGACCTCTCGGACGACGTAATGGAGATTTTGCTTTCGGCCAGAAAGCCAGCAACAAAATCTTTGTACCGGTGTCGTTGGAACAAGTTCAATAACTGGTGCAAAGATAAGAATGTGGATCCATTGCTATGTGGTACACCTTTAGTACTTTCTTTCCTATTACATTTGGCCAATCGAGGCCTCCAGATTGATACAATAAAAGGATACTTAGCTGGGCTTTCTATTTTTAAGCGCTCGTCAGAAGAGTTATCTTACTTTAAAATTCCATTAATTGTACAATTCTTAAAAGGTCTCACTAACGTGTACCCTCCAGTCCCATTTCAAGTCCCTGTTTGGGATCTAAATTTAGTATTAAAATTCCTTGCATGCATTTCTTTCGAACCTTTGCATTCTTGTACGCTAAGGCTTCTCATTTTGAAGACAATCCTACTGGTGGCTATTACATCAGCCCACAGAATGAGTGAGTTACAAGCTCTCTCTTGTAAGCCTCCTCACACCATCTTCCATAAAGACAAAGTTACACTTTAAGTCAAACCTTCATTTTTACCAAAAATAGTCTCTAACTTTCACCTGTCTCAAAAGATCACATTGCCAGCTTTCTATCCTCCCCCTCATGCAAGTAAGGAGGAAGAAAGATTCCACGGGCTGGACCCAAAAAGGGCTCTCAGGTTTTATAATTCCAGACTGGCAAAATTTCGGCTAAGTGACCAACTTTTCATTGGATACACTGGTCATAAATTGGGCCTGGCAGTAACGAAACAGACCAAAACCTAATGGATATTGGAGAGTGTTACAAGCTGACAGGTAAAGAACCGCCATATGGGCTAGGGGCTCATTCCAGTAGGGGCATGGCGACCTTGACGGCTCTTCAGAGGGGTGTCCCGCTGCAAGATATTTGTGCAGCGGCCACTTGGTCGTCAATGCACACGTTTGTGAAACACTATTGTTTAGATTCTACCTTAGCCTAAGGGGGTCTTTTTGCTAAGGCCGTTCTACATACGGTCCATGAGTTAATTAATTAGTACTCCCTCCTCCAATTTGTTACTGCTTTGGGAGTCTATTTAAGATGAGGAATACGTGGGAGGACACAATCCATTCGAAGAACAAGTTAATTACCAACTATAACATTCTTCCCATTGGATGTTCCTCCCAAGTATTCCTCAGCAACCCTCCCAACCTACCCCGCCATACAATTTATGTATTTTATACTCAATGTTCCTTGAGAGCTTACGGTATAAGGGTACGCCTTATCAACTCATCAATTGAGATTGAAAAAACAGAACTGACGCCAACGGGCGCAGCTCGAACCATTTATACTGGGGAGGAAGTCAACACACTACGGCAGCCCTTGAGGGACATCGACGCCACGACATCGAGCACAGCGCCCCCTGGTGTGGAATTCTTTTTTCCAAAGCAGCAAAGCTGCTGATACGAATATCTAAAATGAGGAATACGTGGGAGGAACATCCAAACGAAAAAATGATACAGTTGGTAAGTAACTTGTTCTTCTTAAGCACCAACCATTTTTGACAATGACCGTCATCTTTACCTCATCAACAGTCACCACGCCAAGGGTCTCTCTGCCTCCCAGTCCCCGTCAACGATACCATTGACGACAGCTCCTATTCTGAATCTGCAGGCTCCTGTTGTAGCCTTTTTTCCAAAGGGCTATAACCTGGTGAGACACATTCCTCCGGCTTTTGATTTCCTGCTCTTGCCCATCAAAGCTATGTCGCTGTTTACCCTGTCTCCTATGGAGGTCCCCCAGAAGGCCCCAAATCATCTTCACCAGTTCCGAGGAGGACCAGCCAGAAGATATTTATTCGGATGAGAAAGGGGATCATGAGGAACTTGATCCCATTCTGCCTGTGTCTCACTGGGTGTCACCAACCCTTAGGTCTTTCCGGCTGTTTAGCCCTCCAAGGGGTTCAATCCTGGATCCTACTCCTCCTGCACAGGTTACACCGGCTCCTGCATCAAGTGGCATGTCCTTTGACACCCTAACCACCCGAATACGTTGGTATTGGAGATTGAGCAGCCCCTGTGCCTTGTCCAGCCAAGAGTCCTTCAGAGCCTCTTCAGCATTAGACACACCACTTCATAAGGCACCTGCTACCCCTCGCACAGTGATGGGGGCCCTACCCCCTGTGTCGGAAGAGCCAGTTCACACCAACACTGGCACAGGCACCGACACCGCCAGCACCCACACTGATGAGTTTGACTACGTTCCCGCAGATGGGTTACCCTGGCATGTGGATGAGCCCGCCAGGGATGCAGTTGGCTCCTTTCACTCCATGATATTGAGAGCTGCCAAACTATTCAACCTGGTGTCAGAAGAGAACAAGAAGCAGGGATTACTTTTTCAGCGACAGGATTTCGCTAAGAAGACCATGGTATCTGTCTCTTTGTTGGACAACATATGGGAGGTTGGCTTGGCAGTCAAGAGGGCTCCAAACACCACACCTGCCAAGCGTGACCAGCTGGAGAAGAAATACTGGGTTCAAGATTCGGCTCCCTGGTGTCTCAGCCTTAGCCAGAGCTAGAGAGCTAGAGCAGCTGAAGGAAGGGGATTTTCTGGCAACTCTCGACCCGGAGGACAGGTAGTTCCAAATACCCATTAATCGCAAACACTGAGAGTTACTGCGTTTTTTCCTCCAGGGTCGGTATTACCAAATCAAGGCCCTTCCATTCAGCCTGAAATCGGCTCAGAGGGCATTCACCAAATGCTTGGCTCTGGTAGCAGCGCATTGTAAAGAAGGCATGGTATCAAAGTAAGACAGACACAAGTGATAACAGTGCAATGGTGTTTATTAAACTACAATGGGTGCCTAATCTAAACCTAAATCTAAGATGGGAGCAAGCTACAACCATCAAATAATAATACCATCCGAGTCTAGTCAAAATAAAAAGGGCCTATACTAAGAAAACCTATTGCCAACCCTTACTGCTATGCTGCAAAATAGTGTGGGATAATATTGACATGAGAAGAAAGAAGTGTTCACAAAATGATAGGTCAGGATGTTATGGCCGGCTCCCTTCCCCATGTTCTTTAGCATGGGACAAGGCAGGACTCTTGAGTACAGCACACTCCTGGGCTTCTTCGGCACAAGCTTACAGTTCATTTTCTCTGTATCAGGGCCTTCTGTGCCCGTCTTTTCTCATGCACCGTCTCTTGCTTCAAATGGTCTGATATGCCAAAACAACAAACTAAAAGTTCCTTTTGTTAATCTTCACATCAGGTGATTACCCTTCACCCTTTGATCCCCCTCGGCCAGGCTTCGATCCGTCTGTCGTCAGCCTCCCTCAGTCGAGGTTAGACCAACCACTCACTGTGGACATCCCTCAGTCGGGTTCATACTTGTCGTCACAATATAGTTCACTTAACTTCTTCACAGAGTGGGATTCACTTCCCTATGCTTTTCTCGTGACATGCCTCTGTCGGGCTCACTACTGCCTTCCAATCATCTCTTCATTTGTAATATTCATAAGTCTTGATGTCTTTTTAAGCAATCGCACAATGTTCACATTAGGTCCCCCTCATCCGGGCTCAGAGCTCCCTAAGCATTTTGCCTATTTTAAACTGAGACTTCAAAGGGCGATCACGTCTCGCCGGGTCACTCTGTTGGCCTATGGAAAGTGCGGGTTCACAAAATTACAGTTCGTACGGCGTTCCACTCAGCCAGGCGTAAACGCCTGTTTCAACTCCCACCGTCGGATTCACATTTTCACAGTTGTCAAATCCTCCTGCACTGTGTCAAGAACTTTCGTTTGTAGAAGGGGTTCGACTTGCCCCTTGTATGACCACCTTCACACCTCACGCTGGCCTTCCCTATCGCCTCTTGTTTTTTGTAGTGTTAATATTTTTCTCAGTTCCACATTCTCTTTGTTCAGCAGAGGTGTACCAGCTAGAGTCCTTTGAATGAGCACCAACGTGGCGCCGAACCGCTTTATCTCTGGTACCAAGTTCGTTCACATCTAAAGACCTCTGTCTATTCTTCTTAATATTCCCACTGCAACCTTGATTCTAACACAGTCTGGTCTCCTATCAAGTTCTTCCGACTCACCAGCTTTGCTGAACTCGTTGGCATTTCTCTTGCAGCTCAAGTCAAGGATGGATCCGCAATGGTAATCACGTCTCCCCGCCCTGGCTATCAGTGCGGGAGGGTTCCATGTACCGCGAACATCGTCACACCATTCGCCGGCTGCGATTCCCTGCCTTATTGTTGTTTTGTCGGAGGCTTTGCGGGTTTGGGTTGAAAAGGGCAAAGGCAACTCCCTCCTTGATGTCCTTTCAGGTCTTGCCACCTTTCTCCTGCGCTTTAACTGCAATCCTGAAATAACTGCTTGCTCATGTGTTCGGCCTGGCTCGGAGTGTGATCTTGTGCTCCGCCTTTTATCCCGATGGGAAAGGGAAATGGCGGTCAGGTGTAGTTGTCAATTGCCTGATTCTGCCTGACCCTTGTGTTGGGACTTATCAGGTAAACGGCTTGGGTCTTAGTCTGTTGTCGCTCACGGTGTCAGAAAGTGTTTGTGTTGGATAAAGGGGGCGGTAAAGTTTATAAATATCCTACTTAGCAGGTTGGGGAAAAGGTGTCATAAGGAAGGGGATACCACATCTCACCCTCTAGTGTCCCACTTCCACTCCCCAAGCACCCCTCATCCAGGTGATCCTACCTCACGGGCCCACCCCCAGGAACTGGATCCAATAGTGATGGCCGTGTCCTGGCCACCTGGATGGATGACAGATCCCCGGGAACTAGTTAGTGAGACACCTTCCGGTTTCTGCTGCAAGGGAATTCATGTCTACTCTTACGTGGACGATTGGCTCATCCAGCACACAGCAGAGACCATACAACTTCTGACTTTGCTAGGATTCTCGATGAACTATCCGAAGTCTTGCATAATGCCATCACAGAACGCACTGTTTCTGGGCGCCCGGCTCAACACAGTATCATGTCTGGCGGCTCCTTCAGAAGAGAGGGGGAAGGCCATCCTGGGAAAGGTCCAGCGGCTGTCTACAGCATTCGTTGCAACAGTCTGATCCATCAAATCCATGCTAGGGATTATGTCTTCCTGCGTCCATCTGGTTCCCTTTTTGCAGGCTCCAAACGTGACCACTCCAAGAATTACTGGATCAAAGGTGGCAGCAGGTCACTGGCAAATGGACAGACAGGTTTGCGCTCAATCGGGCATTCCGTCAAGCTCTCCAAAGGTGATAAGTTCGGTCACTTCCAGATTCCTCCGTACGAGGCTACAGTCACGACCAACACTTCTCTGAAGAGTTGGGGAGCCCACAGAGTACATTCTCACGCCTAAGGGCTGTAGGAAAAGGAGTTAGACATAAACATCCTGGAACTGTGGGCAGTCTTCTGGGCCCTCAGGTCATTCCAGCCTCAGCTGCAGGGAAAGGTGGCCATCCAACTGCCTCCACTTCCCGACCTCCTCTCGAGGGAAGGAGGATCAATCCTGCACCACGACCCAGCGTCTCTGAGCCTCACGGCCTGGCTCCTACAGCCTTGGAATTTGCACACTATTCACTATCCATGGAATGCAAGAATATCCTGGCCAAGGCCACGGCTCCCTCTACGTTGCCTTGCTAGAGCCACAAGTGGAAGCAGTTCATGGTATGGTGCCAGGTGCAGAACATTGCATGACTGCCCCTGACTGCTCCTGTACCTGCTCTCGCTGGCCAAGGCTGGTCTTGCCAATGCATCTATCAAGGTCCAAGGCCGCCATACACCAGTACACACAGGCTCGGGGCAAACTCTCCCTGTGGTTGCACATCCTCTGTAAAGAGTTAGTCAGGGGTCTCTTCAGGACTTTCCTGCCGTTGAAGGCTCCCGCCCCAGCTTGGGAACTAAATGTGGTCCTGTCTAAGCACCTGGGGCCTCAGTTTGAAGCAATGCATTGTGCCCCTTTTAAAGTTTCTGTCGTTGAATACTGCCTTCCTGGTGGCTATCACCTCATCCAGGTGGGTTGGGGAGATACAAAACCTCTCCTGTAAGCAGCCGTAATTGTCCATCCACACCACTAAAGTGGTTCTGCAAACTCATCCTAAATTCATGTCGAAGGTTCCCTTGGACTTTCATCTTAACAAGCTTTTGGTTCTACCAGTTTTCTTCGCAAACCCATCTTCGCCTGCGGTAAGGGTGTTGCATTCGCTGGACGTTGCTCGTGTCCTGAAGTTCTATGTGGCAGGTACAAAGGACTTTTGGAAGATGTCTCAGTTTCTCGTCAAATTCTGGACCTGTGGGACACGGGAAGGACCAGTCTAAGGCTTTCATCTCCAGGTGGCTCTCTGGCTGTACCATGCATTGCCATTGTCTGGCCAACAGACTGATTCCAGGCCAGATGAGAGCCCACAGCACCAGAGCCATCGCAGCAATGACAGCGTTTTTCTCTGGTGTTCCTCTGCTCAACATCTGCAGGGCTGCTATTTGGAGGTCGACCCATACCTTCACGAAATTCTACTGTGTCGACAAGGATTCCAGAGGAGTCCAGGGTCGGACAAGCAGAGCTATGCTACCTTTTTGTTTGAGGTGAGTCTGTTCTACGGTTAAGTGTATTGCTTCTGTGAGCCTTGCCACCTCCCGTGGTTGTGTATATGTATTGTTTTTTAATCGTATTGCAAGACCACATGCTGGAGAAGGAACAAGTTACTTACCTGTAACTCTTGTTCTCCAGCATGGGCCTTGCATGGATTTACATGCAATCCCTCCCTCCTTCCCCTCTCTGGCTCTTCTTGATTCATACTGCCACTTTACGTCCGCTACCAAATCTGAGGTTTGCCACCAGGGGTGGAGTTTAGGAGGACGAGTAGCATTGGCTGGGGGCAGTATGACCCAAAGGACACTGATAGGCTATAGAGAAGAATAGCAGTTTCAGTTTAAAGCTAAACTACTTTCTTTTTCCTGAGGATTCCCAGCCTGATGACTGGGAATATTCAGAAGCATGCGATTCCATGCAAGACCCATGCTGGAGAACCAGAGTTATAGGTAAGTAACTTGTTCCTTCTCTGCCAGCTACGCCATGCATTCTGCTAAGTCTCTCGCTTTCTTTCCTCATACATAATGAATACACAAAGCTGACTAGATGTTTACGCAAAGTATTGCTCAATACTTTCATCCAGTCTGTACCTTTGCAGATCTACAGCACAACCATACACTGTAGTTAGCCTCCAGAGCTTGCTTTGCTCTACTATTGATTGCATTGTATATTAGCCCCTGCGGGAGAGAGCTGGCCAATCCGGAATCTGCAAGTAGCCGCCTGCCTTTCATACAGGCTTAATGCGCCTCTCCCCAATCTTCACCCTGTCCTTGGAGGAGCTGCCCAGTGGCCGAATCTCCACTGGATAACTAACCCGCTGACCTCCCACGCCCTTCACCATCTCCCCTACACACCTCGTGGCTCACCTTCAGTTCCCGGAAATAGTTATTTCCAATCATGGACATTTGTGTAATTTCTTTTAAAGGGAAGCATGAATTGTGCAAAGCCTGGTTCTCTTAAAAGCAAACAAAAAATATCTGCACCACAGATGGCGACTCCGAGTGCTAATAGTGATAAATTCTGATTTAATGGCCATGCAGGACTGGAATGCTGTGCTTGAGCCACCTGGGCTTGAGGGCCTTTAGGGGCCCTGTTATCCAGCGAAAGTGGTATTTAATGCTAAAATTAGAACAGTTGATATCAATGACAGGCTATGACTTTCCTTTAGCATTTTTGTTTTTGATTTATGAAACCTCTGAACTTCTCCTTGCACAGCAAATGATGGTTTTAGTATAAAGTATATGGGGCACTGCCTTGTGCAACACTGACTGCACAGAGCCTTGGAATGAAAACTGTTTTGAGAGAGTTTTGAGCACATCTTTTTATTTGTGTCCATTTATGCAGTTAAACCTTTACATTTTACAGACACTCATCTAATTAATGTCTTACTTCAGCGGTACACATAAATGCTGTATTGCTACTCATTTTATGTCTTGGGTACCAATGCATTCTGGTGACATTAAAAATACTAGTACAACATTGCTAATCAAATAGGTTTTGCTAATCAAGAAAACTTTAATAAGCAAACTTTGATTATCAATTTGTGAAAACGAATTTATGTCTTAAAGGTGAACCACTGCCAGACGGTTCCATCGAAAGCAAAGACCATGACAAGGATATTGAGCTGGGCTTTATGGCCAACAGTCTCGAAGTCAGCATAGAGTTCAAGGTGGACAAGTAAACAGTGGCCCCCTTTTGTCCAGGATGTGTAGAACGTCATTGATAACTTGGATGATGGCAGTCTCTATGCTGCATCATGTTAACTGACCAGATTGATAGTTCTGTCGAACTTTGTGTTGAGTGATCCTTTCATCCAACTGGATGGTTTTGGTCTTCTCAATCAGTTACCCATGGAAGTTGGCCAGGTTATGCGGTTTGAGTGTCGGTTTCTTCGGCGGGGGGTCGACTTGTACTGTTTTCATTGCACCTGGAAAGGTGCCTTGTGCAAGGGATGTGTTTATGACGATGAGAAGGCTTGTGAGTATGTCACCTTTGATGACCTTCACAATAGAGGAGGGGAGAATGGCGTCTTTGTAGATGGTGGGTTTGAGGACTCCGAGAGTGTTGGTCCGGTATTCTGGAGTAACTGTCCTGAATTCGGGCCATCTGGTATGAGTGGAATTTCTGTGGTGTGTTTGAAGCTTCCAGTATCCTGCTTTATCCTGTCTACCATGTCATTGAAGTAGCTGTTTATGGTGTTGCATTTTCAAGTGCGTTGTGGTATTGCAGGGTCTGGCACCAGGTCACATCTTGGAAGATCTCTCTGCTCTTGCTGGATGCGTCCAAAATGTTTTTTGTGTAATAGTTTGCTTTGTCTATGGTGATAGGTGTTCTGCGTGCTGATCGCAGTGTTTTCTGGGTGATAAGGTCTTCTAATTGGTGGTATTTGATCGAGAACCTTTGCGAAAACTTGTAACTGGAGGCCAGCAGGAGTACAACATCCTGAGTGATAGCACCTCATAATGAGAAGAGCTCTCTGATTAGCAGATGGGCTCAGATGTGCGTGCAAAATATAAGATGTATTCCCAGTAGGTCTTATGGGAAATGTAGTTTTCCTCCAAAAAGGACATTGGGCCTCATTACGAGTATGCTGGTCCGGTAACAACGGTGCCGGTAAGCTACCGGCAACGTTGTTACCAGACCGGCACACTGAGTTCCGCGAGCGGGTGCCTTCCTGCCCGCCAGGTCTGAGCTGGCGGTTGGAACGGCATCTGCTCGCACACTTTGAAGGTAGCACCGGAACCATTATGAATGGTGCGGGTGCTACGATCCTCTACAATTTCCATTGAGTCCTATGGGACTCGAATGGGGAGTAATTTTTCCCAGCGCCTGGCTATGGGGAATTACTGCGACCGCCAAGGCTTTAATGCCCCGGTAATTCCCCATTGCCAGGTGCTGGGAAAAAACTACCCTGGCGGCAGCCGTGCTGTTTCTACCGGCACGGCTACCGCCAGGGTAGTAATGAGGCCCATTGTCTCCAACAATTGTAGATAAAATAGAACTCTTCACTTACTGTGACTAACCATTTTTCTACCTGATATGAAAGCCCATTCTAACTAATTCATCCTCCCAGTGTTTCCTCATCTTGACTACTTTCGGCGGCATAAACCGAATCACAGAAACTTTGATCTCATCAAGGAGCACAGTGCAGATCCTGTGTCAAAGCTCCCCGATCCCAGATGTGAAGTCGGGTAGCCTATATTTACCTTGCAGTGCACTGCATGATCTCAATTCCTTTTTTACATGGCTCATCATACTTCATAAGGTGTTATTTAGAGATTTTTCCTCAGTGAAAAGATTTGCTATTTATCGAACGTGTCCATTCAGAAGAACTCGGGGATTCAAGCACTGAGCCAACTGCAGCCCTGATAGGAGTGTGCTTCATGGAAACCTGTGACCCTGAAGGCCTTGAGAGAAAGGACAGCCAAATTGGCGCTAGGACGGTCCGCTTCAAAGTCCCCAGGGGCAGTATCTCTTTGAAAAGTAAATGTTCAGAGGGTAGGAGTTCCAAGGCCACTGAGGGATTCAGGGCCAATTTATAGACAGTGTGTCAAGGAAGAGACTTAAAAAACAAAGACAATGCCTTAATTCAAGTTGTGAATCCCATCATTCCTCCTTGTCTTACTCTAAGAAAAAGAAAAAGGTTCACACCAAAATCACCTCATTTGAGTCGTCAGAAGAAGGTAAAGGTCCCAACTAAATCCTCCTCTACTAAGCAGTGGAAGCAATTCCGTCTCCAGATGATAAGAGATTTTTTCCGAATCCGGAGCACTGGTAGCTTTAGCCCCAACGTGGAAGGCGCAGACAGGTTCCATTGTACAAGCAGGGTTACCTTGAAACACAATACACCAAATAGCTTAGGTTCGGTGTCTAGCGCAACGGTCGCTCAAATCAAGTTGTCCCCACCTTTCAAGGTTAATCCCTCAACTTCATTGTTCTGTTTTGAGAGCGCTGCCCTGAAGGGTCAACACTTGATATCGATAAAAATCTCCACAGAAGTATGAACACTGTCTTTCGACGCACCATTGCCAAGGTGGCAGAATCTCTTGGGTGTGGTGCCCCGGCAAAGACTATTGCACATTATAAGCTAATGGAAATACTTATGCCTGTATCTTGAAACGTGATCTCATGTATATTTCTGAACGTGGAAATGGATGACTTGTGTCATTTTGTTTTTTTAAAGGTTTTGTATAAACCAATAAAATATAAAAAAAAAAATACTGGATAAAGGGCCATCTAAAGAGCCAGTATTACCATTCATTTTTTCCTTGAAAGTCCTGAACATGGGCTTTGGGCAAAGACCATGTTCATTATTATCTATACATAAGTAGTTGGTAAATATACAAGCCAGCATCGTAGGACCCAGACCTCTTACCCTAACATTTCATGTCTAAAAGGCTAGTTGAGTATGCGGCTACAGCCAGGGCAAAATCTTCAGTCTTACCTTCACTATCTGCCGACAGGGACATTAAAAAAAGTACACTATGTCAATAAAGGTGTTTGCCTCAGGGAGCACCGCCACTGTACGTGATTAATGCCTTATACGACCTCACATCCTATGGGCAGTGATTTCATAGGCTGCATCGTGGTAACCCGATGGCGAGGTTTGTGACGGACATTACTGAGTTCATTTTTGATAGAAATAATGCAGCCTTTCAGACCATGCAAATGGGACTACATGTTGCAGACTGTGGGAAATTCAATGGATGATAGCTCTATCAGCAAGACATATTCCAGGTTGAGGACTCCAGAGTTTGTTTTGGATGACCACACTAAATTAAAGGACATGCCTTTTGATGAAGTTCATTTATCTAGATCCAAGGCTGATGAATTCCTGGAAATAAATTCAGGCTTCCAGTGCAATTGTGAAGTTGTTGGGTTTAGTAGTTCGACAGCCTTCTAGGCAACCTTCCTCAGTTCCTACTTGGAAGGACAACATTTTTGTTACTTCTTCAAATTTGCCAAGATGGGAAAAGACCAGACACTTCCAAAGGTGCTACACAAAGGGCCAGGAGAGGTAGAGGTGGAAAAGAAGGCCAGACCACAAACTTTGATTTCTTGCCCTCCACCTCTTGTACTGTAAAACTGCTATGCAAATATCTTCCACAACGCTTTGGAGAGTTTTCTGGAGAATGCTTTGATATTACTTCAGAAGCATAGTTCTGCCATTACTTTGGAAGCGTGGATTTGCCAGGTGGTGGCTGAATTCTACTGCCTTATGTAAGGGTGCAGAAGGAGGAAACTGACACACAGGTGGCATGCTTGCTGGCATAAACATTTATTTGGGCAAAAATAAAGAGGAAACCTACCCCTCCCTAATTTTAAGAGGGGTTTCCCTGCCTCTACTAAGGAACTAACGGATCAGTCAGAATGACCAAGTAAATAAAGAGTCCACTGTTGTGTCAAAATACCTGCTTCTGTCCCTCGCACTTGTAACTAATATTTAAAAAGTAGTGACACCCTTCTTCTGGACAATGAGCCACAGTTCCATTCGTTGGTGGGAACTTTGCCTGAAAGGACTCCCTTCCCCAGGTCTCATTTCCTTTTGGAGGAAACAAAGTAAGTTCCATCTTATGATGCTGTAAAGTTCTCAGTTCCAATTCGCATCCGGGAAAGACAAATTAGACAATCACAATCTGTTGTTCCCTGGCTTGATTCTATAATCACTGCCTGCACCCATAGCATAAAATAGAAAAGGGATTAAGTCCCTTTTCGGATGACGGTGGCCATTTTCTAACATGTTTTTTATGGCCGCCGTAATCCAAAAAGGGACCTAGTCCCTTTTACATTTTAATTTTGATGACCATTTCTTTACCTTCTTTTTTTCTGTCGGAGATGGGCCTGCGCACTCCCTGCTGAGCTCATCTCCCAAAGGCGAAACAAAAAGAAGAAAACGATTTGCATTCCAGTGAATTGCCATGGTGCAAATGGCTTTCACCCCCTTCGCGGGGTTGAATGCCAGATTCAAAATGTAAAGTTCCAACTCAAACGTCATTCCTTATTGACCATAGTTTGTTTCACTATTAGGTTCCTGGAGAATGTCTCCCTTCTCCAGGTTTTTGGTTCTCAATGTATCCACAGTGCCTGGAGAATGTCTCCCTTCCTTGGGCCTTCTCCTGTTAGTCTTCACGATACACAATCTTCACTATTTGGGGTTCTGGATAATGCCTCCTTTCTCTAGGTATTTTGGTTCTCGATGTTCTCACAGAGACAGGGGGAATGGCTCCCTTCCCAGAGCCTTCTTCTGTTTTGTTTCACGATATATACCACCAGGGAGTAGGGTTTCTTTCCCCTGATCGTTCTTTGGTCCACTGGGTAAAACACCAGGCCGTATTGCTTCCTTCTAGTGATGTCCCTTGGTTTCACGGTTCACAAAGGCTGGGCAGCATGGCTCCCTCCCCACCGCCATAAGCCCTTCTCAGACTTCAGTATGCAGTTCACACTGCCAACGGGAATGCCTTTCTTCCCCTGGCTTCTTTGTCCCTTTTGCTTTCACAATTCAGAGTTCAATATTATCAGGGGGAATACTTCCCTTCCCCAGGCTTGGTTTGCTCTTCAAAGGTTCACACAAGCTCTCAATCTTAAGGGAGCGGGTCCCAGGCCTGTTATTTCTCTTGTCTTTTTGCAGTAGCCCTGGCTCACTATCCTACGAGGCACTGTGACTATGAAGATTACTTGGATTGCTCTTCTTAAAAGGGTGCAGGTCCCCGACCCGTGGGATGTGCCCCTTTTGTTGCTGTAGACCTGGATCACTATCCTGCCAGGTACTGTGAATATGAAGATGATTTATGTACTCTTCATAAAAGGGTGCCGGTCCCTGACCCGTGTTCGGACACTTGTCAGCCCCTCTGAAGGCCCACCAACTGTCCTGGCAACCCAGGTACCTGAAAGGAGCTTGCCGGTGTTCTTCGCTTGGTCACAGGCTCTCCCCTTTGTCTTTTTTGGGCCTCTCGTGGCCCCTGCTGCTTTCCTGTGTGCTTCGGCTGCTCTGCCGCATTTGGTTTCTAGTGGGCTGACTGTCTCCTGTTGCCCACATGCTCCAGCTGTTTCTCGTGCTTGGAAGCCTCCTGCTTCTTCATTGCTCTGGTCGGTCTCTCCACGGCGGACGAGATCGAGACAGCTCCACCTGCAGGGCGGTGTCACTAGCAACAACTTCTTTTGTTCTCTGTTCCGGTCTGCTTCCCATCTCGCGGTTCCTCCAGGGAAGGAAAGTGTTGGTAGGAGGGGTGTAGGATAGTGTGTATGGGTTAGGTGAGCTATGGGGATACCATATTCGTCCCACGCTTCACTCCCCATGAAATCCACCCTCTGAGTACCACCCACAGGGGGACTATCGGGTAGCGTTCTCACCTCTCTGGCCTCATGGGAAGGGGCTCCCCCTAGGGGAGAAGTGGCGACAACTACGGATTCATACAGCGTGGTCAACTTGCCCCCATCAGGTCCTTTAAGGACAGCCACCCTGCTGTGGGAGTGACAGCTAGGCTGTGCATGAATGGGAGAACCCTGCTTAAAATGTGAGGGTTTTGGGACTGAAGACAGAGTCGACCACTGGGAAGAACAGCCCGACTAAGAAACCGTGAATGAAGCTTGTTGCATCCTCCTGGACTGTTCAACTGCCCGCTGAAGCGCTGCTGCTGTGCTGAAACTCCTTTTTCTGATCAACGAGAGAAGCTCCAGGATGGGACAACTTCTTCCCTTGGGTTAGTGGGACCAACTAACCCTGAGACGAACTCTGCTGGAACACCTTCCCCAACTGCCTGTACTTCATTGCTTCATTGCTGCGCAGGAACTGAGTGCCAGGGGTTGAGAAATCCGTAGTAGAGTGCAATGTCTGTAAACCAGCCAAAAGCTCCAGGAGTTTCCTGAGGACTCTCCAGAAGCAGGATGACCAAAGCTCGAATCACCTCACCAGAGTGCAGGACTCAAGGAGTGAAGGAAGCCCAACCAGTGCCCGAGATCCGCAGTAGTGCTATTTACGAGCGTTGAAACTGCGAAGTGCAGCTGATCTGAAAAGAGCCCATAGCAGCCACGACCATCGAATTGCTGCTGCAGGAGTCCTCCCTCTTGTCCCCATGACTGAGGCCAGGAACACAGGATCTGCATCGCTGCAACCAGACAGAAGCCAGCTGGACCCTCTTCTTTTAACCCAAGGTATTGTTCTGACTTGGGTAACTTGCCTCAGTGTCTGTAGCTTGCTCTTCTCAGTTGAGACTTGCTCTAGCTGCTTTGCTAGAGTTTGATTTCTGCTCTTACCCATCACAAGTGTAGCGTCTTGTGACCCGACAGTGATCTTTCTTCAACAAACTGTAACTTTGTGCAAGACTTTTACTATCTAAGAAATGCCTCAGCTCCATAGACTTTGCTCCAATTGACTTTGGCTGTCCTGGCTCCCTGCAGACCCTTTCTATTCCACTTGACGTTGATTCTTACTGTCCCTCATAGGTGATACATTGATGTTAAACTAATATTGGTGGGAAAGGTTTTTATCTAGATTTCATTGGAAGATTTAAAGTGCCCACATGCTTTGAGAAACTGTTTAACCTTTTTCCTTCCTATAACCTTTCCTTTCTTCAAACCTCAGAATTTACAATGTGTACTAGTGATATATAAATGCCATTACTGTCCTAGTTAGTGAAGTCCTCTCAGGGTGTAGGAAGTGTGTAAGAAGCATCTCTAAAGAGTATCTACTAGCTTTGTCTTCATTCTGTGAAAGTACTTAAAGTATATTTGATTTTTGCATACATTTCCCTTTTTAACGAATGCTTATTTAAAAATGACTGTTAAATAAATTATAATTTTAACTATAAACCTTGAGATTAAGTGTTATTTGGATACTTGTATTGGTGGATTTCATTGTTGCAGCTCACATGTATTCCTCTTGAGCTAGGTCTGGCTGCTCAGTCACACTACCAACTTGTGTAGTACAGACCTATACCAATAGGTGGGTTACCTAATACCAATAGGACAAGTGTTATGTAGTCTCCCACAGGGTTACTACATCAATTCTTGCCTAACACGGACTGCGTCCTTTCCTAGACCTAAGGCTCTTAAAGAGGTTCCTCAGGAAGAACAAATTCAAGATGGTGACCTGGGTGCACATCCTTTAGGCTTTGGAGTTACATGATTGGTTGGTGTCACTGGACCTTCAGTATATTTATTTTCACTTGCAGATAACATCCAAAGCACAGGAAGTAATGGAGGATTCTGATTGTCAGCACCCATTACCAGTTTTGGGTCATGCCTTTCGTTCTAACCTCTAGCCAAGCATGTTTCCCAAGATCATGGTGGTGGTAGCAAGTCTCAGGAGAGGGTGAGTAGACATATTCTCCTATACCTGAACAAGTGGCTCATCATAGCTTATTCCCCAGAGCAGGCACTGGATCATCTAAGCCAAACCTGGTGGCTCCTGTACAGACTGGTCTTCTCCCTGAAGTCTCAGGTGACACCCTCACACATGCTCTAGTTCATCGAAGGGGTCCTCGATTCCCACTTGGGAAAAACTCTTTTCCTATCGAAACCAGGGCCAAGAATATCTGTCAGATGGTCATGACATTCTAGAAGGCCAATTTTCTGCTGGCCTTAGACTGACTTTGGTTGCTAGATCGAATGGCTTCCTACGTTTTCTTGTGCCAGAGGCTCATTTAAGAATTAGATACCATCAATGGCTTCTCAGATGCCAGTGATCAAACTTCTCTGCCAGTTTGACAGATCTCTTGCAGAGAAAACAGTGGAGAGCATGTGTCCATTTCAGCAGCCCATTTGGCTGGGATGGTGAACAAGGGAGAGGTTGCCCTGAGCAGGAAGAGTTTGGTCTCCCAAAAGTGGGAGCAGATCCAGGAGATCTTCAACCTAAGGAGAACCCTGCAGGTGTATTTGTTTGACTTCAGTGCCAACAGGAAATGCTCTGATCCAGAGTCCCCCCCACCCCGAGAGGGGCATTAAGGGATGAATTTGTATTGAAGGGGAGTTTTCTCCTTCTGTATGTGTCACGTGTTGTCAGGAGGTTGAGGTAGTACAGGACCACCATGATCCTCATTGCCCTGTGCTGGGTCTGGAAAATGCAGTACCTTGACTTTCTATATATGGCTATTTGGGGGGCGAAGAGGCCCCAAAACTAAACAGTCCTCCCAGGTCGCCGCTCCAACTATGGAGGCTTTGTCCATGGACAACGAGGATCAAGGGCCATGCCTGGAGCTATGGGCGGTGTTCTGGGCCCTCAAGCTGTTCCTGTCGTCTCTGAAAGGCAAGGTGGTGAGGATATTCATGGACAACACCACCACCATGTTCTAAATCAGGAAGCAGGGGGGCACTCAATCTCTGGCGCTCTCCAAGGAGGCCCAGGACTTATGGCACTGGGCTCTCGGAAAATGACAGATGTTTGACAGCAGGTTCCACCAACCGAGGAGCTTGTGGGACACATTCTCCTTCCCGTGGGAAGAACTGTTTCTGTATGCGTTCCCTCTCCTGCTACGAGTCATCAACACACTCAGTGCCAATGCAAGATGATACTCATTGCCCCGGCGTGGCATCCAGACCTTCTCAGCCTGTCAGCGGCGCCTCCAGTCAAGTTACCGGGGGTTCTGGATCTTCTCACCAGAGAGGGAGGCACAAACCTTCATCATGACCCAGTATCGCTGAACCTGAAGGCTTCGCTCCTGCAGCCATACAGCTTGGGGTGTTATGAGTTGTCAGCGCAGGTCCTTGCCAAGGCCAAGGCTTTGTTATTTTGAAGTGCTGCGGCCATAAGTGGAAACGTTTTGCTACGTGGTGCCAGTCACAGAAGATTACCCCTCTGAGGGTCACGTCTCCTCAGATCTTGCCATACTTACTGACCTTGGCAAAGGCTGGGCTGGCTCACGCATCCATCAAGGTACATCTGGCGTATATCTCCCGCTACACCAGATCCCTGGAGAGATCCTCTCTGTGGTCGCACAGACTCGTCATGGAATTTCTCAAAGGACTTTTCTGTTCCTTCGCACTTGTGAAAGCCCCCCGGCCTGGGGGATGCCCTTCGAGCCTATGCATCAGGCCCCTATTTGTTTCTGATGCTTGTTAATCTGCTTAGAATCACAAGCTGCCCATATGGTCCGACATCCAGTGGTAACCGCAGAGTATTGCATCTTATCTTTCAGGCACCGAAAGGGGACGTCGGCATAGACGTGTCTGTAACACTATCCCTATCGTGACGTGTAGTGTACCCAAAATCCCTCACGCGCCGAGGTCCCTCAGATTGTTTTTTTCCGCCCAGATAACTAGTCGCCCTATAGCAGAACTCTTACATAAGAGACATTGTTTATCTTAAACCGACTTGTCAGTTATTCTCCATTAAGTCACTTTGTTTATCTTAAACCGACTTGTCAGTTATTCTCCATTAAGTCACTTCGACGGCAGGAACAACTTTGACAAAGGCTACAGGGGATTTGTCTACGGCAGTGGATTTTGGCACCTAAGATCCACCGGCTGAAGCATCCACATGGTTGGGCCTTCTGGCCGGCTCTGACAGTAGGGAGAGTGGGGTCGGGGTGGCCATATTTCCGTTATGTCTTTCCTCTTTCCCCCTCTTTACCCTTTAGGTCTGGTCATCTTTCCTTTTTGCTATGGAAAGGACTCCTTTTAGGTTCTGCCCCAAGTGTAGGTTCAGATACCCATGGAAGGTCGAACATAGGACGTGCAACTCCTGTCTCACCTTAGATCACGACGAGAAGCGGTGTGCGGCTTGTAAACTCCTTTGGCCTAAGACCCTTAAGGAGCGCCGTGTAAAGCGGTGGGCTGCGTACGGTATGTCGCGGGCGGAACCCTCTTCCCCCACCGCCACACCCGCTGAAAGTGACAGGGGCACCTCCGATGACCAAACATCTGTTGCGGATGTGATAGACCTTGGGATGGACACTTCTAGGACCGCCACGCCCGTCCCCGTCCCTTCAAGGCCTGACACTAGTCTCGCTTCAGGGACAACACCCGGCGACAGGGGTGTACAAAAAAGCATTATAAAACAAACAAGGGCGCTAACCCTAAATCAGGTTTACACGTCGAAGCGCAGAATTCTGCCACTCTGACAGTTCCAAAAGGCCGAGAAATTACGACTAGACCTCAAAGCGAAAAGCCAACCGCTAGGCCCTCTAACGCCACGGTAGGCAGTAAGTCTACCGATAGACCTTCGGACCCATTAACTCACGCCGATTCAGCGGTAATCGAACACAGTATCGCAAGAATTACTTCGGCGGTTGGGCTTCTACCTGTTCTGCCGAAAAACATGGGTCAGGCCGCGGACAAATCTATAGATACGCCATGGTGCCCGATTCTCGCGAGACCTATGAGGGCAGTCAAGAGCCTCTTTCCACCACCCTAAGAGACAATTTTTCAGCGCCAAAGGGCGGAAGAAGAAGCTTTTCCACCCGTAGGCACTTCTGGTTCCTCTAAGTGGACAAGGGAGAAATTTGAAGGGTGTATGGATTGTCTTGAAAAGATTATCAATTTTTCTGAACATCCTTCCCCGAAAAGA
The DNA here is from genome assembly GCF_040938575.1 of Ambystoma mexicanum. Taxonomy (NCBI): domain Eukaryota; kingdom Metazoa; phylum Chordata; class Amphibia; order Caudata; family Ambystomatidae; genus Ambystoma; species Ambystoma mexicanum. The sequence goes on along the minus strand of NC_090935.1, from coordinate 1,263,616,771 downwards.
TCTCGTGGAGAAACTAATCTTCAATTTGCTTCACATTTCCAAGAAGATCAGCCCTCTGTCCCCGTCCATCATGAAGACATCGTTCAGATGGATACTTATCAGGACATTTACAGTAAAGATGAAGAACCCTCCTTCCTGCAGGGCTACAATGAGGATCAGGCAGATGCCACGGACAAATGGGAAGATAACCAGCAAGTGGGGACGGACCCATGGACGCTCCCCCAACAAGATCAAGACACTGATGTATTGTGCCTGGATTCTCCTCCGTCCACCCCGGCTCGCCAGGCCTCGCCTGTAGACAACCAAATGGCCTTCAATGCCATGTTAAAGAAGGCAGCTGATCACTTTCAAATCACTACTCAAGAGCCGGTACCTGAGCAAGACTTTGTAGAAGACATTCTCAAAGAGAAACACCCCTCAAGCCAGGCCTTTTTCCTCCTTAATTCTATTAAAATAAGATTGGCCCCCTCCCTGGTGTCACCAGCCCAGACCCGGGCAGTGAACCCAAGAGTAAAAAAATTATTTCGGCCAGCTCCTTCAGACCCTCAATACATTAAAGGGCACGCCACCCCTGATTCTCTGGTAGTGACTACCACCCGGAAACAGGCAGGAGTACCCCTTGCTACGGGAGAGGCACCTCCGGATGGAGAATCCAAGAGGTTGTATGCCTTAGGTAAGCGGGTTACCTCAGCTGCCGCATACACCACGCGCATAGCGAATAATACTACACTGCTGGCGAGTTATGCTGATGCTCAGTGGAACCTAGTACAGGAAGGCCTCCAGGAGGTCCCAGAACCCACCAGGTCAAGCTTCTTACCATTGTGGCCGAAGGCAGGCAAGTAAACCAGAATGTAATAAAAAACACTCTGGACACGCTGAAACCGCAGGCAGGTCTCTGGCCCAAGGCACTTTACTTAAGCGGCACGCTTGGCTTCCTAACTCAGGGTGAAATAAAGCAGTTAGAGCTGCGGAGTCCTTTTTTTTAGGGGGCTGTGTGGCAAAGGACTAATATGAATCTATAATGCAACAAGAATACCACAAAAACAGCTACTCGCCTACACACGTGCCAGGTGTGTCTAGTTGCACAACGTGCTACCTTTCATGTCGATCAATTATTTGCGACAGAAAACATAGAGAAATACATATTTTAATTCATGGATACAAAAACACTTAGAAAAATTAAAAACAGGAGAGACAAAAATGCACATAACATTCCATAAGAGAACCTATACTGAAAAACAATTGACCAGTTGGTTTTAACTGAACACATTCGTCAGATACTGGTGATGTAGTGAGGTTAGTAAACAAATAAGGTGACATCCTATTATTAAATGAAACCTTGATGCAATTCACTATCCTTGACTTTGTTAATTTTTCTGTCCTTGACTTTGTCGACACCAAAGAGTGTGTTTCTGGGTCCTGGCAAAAGATGGTTAAACAGGCTCAGTAGCTAGTTATTTGATGCTATCAGGCATGCGTCGGACCCGTCTTCAGGACTTGATTTATATAGATCTCCCAAATTGGGATTTCAGAAATAGTTCATTGGTAAATTTCCTAAAAACCAAACGAAAAAACCGTGTTGGTAACAAGATAAAAACAAAGTGTAGTGTCTCTATGTGTGTGCACATGCAACTAATTCAACTAACCTTTTCGTGGTTTATTTGGCGTGTGTGGCCTTGATTTTAGAACAAATGCGGACAGGATTCACTGGTTTAAAGCCTGAGACACAGGCCACCCTCATCAACAAACCCATTGAAGAAACTAACCTCTTCAGGAAGGCGGTCGATGAGGCCCTAGAAACAGCCAAAAAAGAGCATGAGACTTTTAAGTCTCTACAACAAATTACTCAGAAACCTTCCCCCCAAAGGGGAGGTAATTCCCGTCGGTCCTTTCGAGGGCAGTCCCGTGCAAGTCAGAAAAACTATGGCACGGGAAACTTTAATGCTGGACAAACATCAGGAAGCCCTGCATACTACCCACTAAGGGGTCAGCGACGCAGCAAAGGTAGAGGTAGAGGCCCCAATCCTAGAGGGGTTGCAGGCTCTGGTCAGAAATGACTATCAGATTCAGGTTCCCTCCCATGTCACTGCGGTGGGAGGGCGCTTAACATCTTTCTTGACGGCATCAGAAGGGATAACTTCAGACCAGTGGGTCGTAAAGATGGTCGCCCACGGATACTGCGTGGAATTCGCCCAACCTCCACAATTCAGACCACAGCACCTCTCCTGACTATCTGGAGATCCTGAATCAAGAGGTGGAACCGCTGCTGGGAAAGCGCCATAGAAGCCGTCCTTGTTCTTCAGGTAAACAAGGGTATTTATTCAGTGTACTTCCTTGTACCCAAAAAGGACCCCACCATGCGCCCTGTTCTAGACCTGCGCCCAGCGAACAAGTTAATAAAACCTCAGAGGTTTTGCATGGTAATGCTACATGGGGTGATCCCACTGTTGAAACAGGGGCACTACATGGCAAAATTGGACATGAAAGATGCATACTTTCATATTTCAATGTAGCCAGCGCACAGGTAATATCTAAGGTTCATGATAGAGTACAGGCATTACCAATTCAAGGTACTCCCCTTCTGCATCGCCGCCAAGGGTGTTTACGAAGGTCCTGGCAGTAGCGGCAGCACACCTGCACGGATTATCCATCCCAGTTTACCCTTACCTCGAGGACTGGCTCATAACAGGGGACTCAGACAACACATGTTTTTTGAACACCCAAAAGACGGTGGACCTTCTGTTCAGTCTGGGGTTCTCTATCAACGAGAAAAAATCCAGTCTAGTCCCCAGTCAAATAAAACTATTTCTGGGAGCTCTAATCTGGACGAAAGACGGCTTTGTCTTCCCCTCCAACGAGAGGGTTCAGAACATGCTTTTTCAGATCCTTCAAAATGTAGCAAGTCGGGAGGTGACGGTGCGCAAAGCCATGCCTTTGCTAGGAATTATGGCGTCATGCATATACTTGGTTCCCCACGCGCGGCTGCGCATGCGTCCCATGCAAGGGTGGCTCAAAAGCCAGTGCTGTCAGGCCAGCGGACAATGGGAAGATCTGGTAGTTGTCTCGCCAGCCCTTGTTCTCTCTCTGCTGCGGTGGTCAAGGGAAAACCTTCACCACCCCTGCAGTGGAAGCCACTCTCACGACAGACACATCTCTCACGGGGTGGGGGGCTCACCTGCGTTAGCAGACTGTGCATGGAGTGTGGTTCCCACAAGTAGCGTCCAACCATATAAATTTACTGGAGCTATTAGCGGTGTTCAAGGCATTAAAGGCCTTTCAGATGCAACTACAAGGGAAGACAGTGCTGATTCTAACAGACAGCACTACAGCCATGTATTACCTGAACTAACAGGGGGGCACTCACTCTCCATTGCTCGTGCCTTGAAGTTCTACGTGGCGCGCCCAAAGAGTTTTTGGAAGACGTCTCAATTGTTTGTGAATTTTGGTCCTGTCAACCATGGGAAGGCCTTGTCCAAGGCTTCCATTTCAAGGTGGCTCTCCGGCTGCATCATGCACTGCCATCGGTTGGCGAACCGGCCGCTAGCGGGCCGTCCGAGAGCCCACTCCACCAGAGCGGTCGCTCTGACAAAGGCGTTCCTTTCTGGTGTGCTTGGGCTGGACACCTGCAGGGCTGCAACGTGGAGGTCCGTGCACACCTTCACTAAGTTCTACTGCATCGACAGGGATTACAGGGAGGAGTCCAGAGTCGGCCAAGCAGTGCTATGCAACCTGTTTGCTTGAGGTGAGTCTGTTCCAGAGGTAAGATTGCTTCAGTTGAGCCTTGCCACCTCCCGTGGTTGTGTAATGTTGTACTGCTGTGTATTCATTATTCATGAGCATGTGAATCCATGCCAGACCTAATGCTGGAGAAGGTTTAAGTTACTTACCTGTAACTATTGTTCTCCAGCATGGGTCTGGCCTGGATTCACATGCAAACCCTCCCTCCGGCCCCTCTGCGGCTCTTCTTGGTCATACTGCCACTTTCTCCAGCATGGGGTCTGGCATGGATTCACATGCTCATGAATATTCCCCGTCGTCAGGCTGGGAATCCTCGGTAAAGAAAAAACCAGTATCAGTTTCGTTTCTGATCTGTCTTTCGTAGTAATAACCAATCACTGGTCTCTGCGTCATACTGACCACAGCCAATGACTGCCCTCTACCTAAGCACCGCCTCTGGCAGCCATCTTCAGATTTGTACCGCACGTTCATGTGTTGGGATCCTCGTGCTATTGCTCTCGAGCGTTAGTGCTTTTTTTTCACGTTTTTTCTCAAAAACGTCGTTTTTTTCGGTCAAGAGAGCCTCAAGCTCCACCGACTCTCCATCCGATCAACGGGGACCCGTTTCGGATTCGTCTGCGCCCCTCAAGGGTGAAGATTTCGTCGAGCTACGCTTTTGGAGGACTCCAGAAGTTTCTCAGGCCCGGTCATGGCCCAGGAGAAGGGAAGCTCGACGCCCGGAAAGCTGTTCAGGGTCTGCCCTGGATGCCAGCTGCAGAACGTCTTCAAGGAGGACGAACACTCTTTTTGTCTTTACTGCCTACATGAGGACAAGACGCACGTGGAGAAGGACTGTGCGTTTTGCGGCAACATGTCGGAGCGGACCATGAAGGACCGCCATCAACGTCTCGCCAACTGGCTAGAAGGGAAGAGCCCGTCCGGCGAGAAGAAGAGGAAGAAATCCGAGCGGTCTTCTAAGACCTTTGAGGACGCCCCGGCGACGAGGGTCCAACATAAGGCCAAGCACCGCGAGTCCGCTGGCACCGGGAGCGCCGAACGGTCGGGCTCTATGGGCGCCAGGCAGGGCGCACCCTCCCCGGCACCATCAACCACGAGCCAACGCTCTGGGTCGGGTAAGAGGAAGGCCGAGCACCCGGCGAAGCTCCTGGAGAGGCCCCGGTCGAGCTCGAAGGCGGAGGGGGAGCGAGGCAGTGTCCCCCCCCCTCAAGGATAAGGCGGTGAGCGCACCTAAGGTGGTGAAGGCCGTAATCCATCCGGCCAAGCCCTCTATCGAAACTGTCGCGGCGGCCCTGGCTCAGCCTGTGGAGGCTACACCAGTGGTGGCGACCTCGGGGCTCAGAGTCTCCCTGCCACCTCGGAGGGAGTCCTCTTTTGTGCCCATCGATAGGACCCCCGTGAAATCCCCCGTGGGGAAGAAAAAGGGGGGGCAGGGCGTCGTCGTAGATTCGGCCTCAACCTCGGAGGAGGAGCTGGTCGAGGTCTTAAGCCACGGCCTCGGCGTGGAAGAAGACCGGCCCGTCGGGATGGATCCCGACGCAGGGGACGACGACATCGTCGAGGGTACCGACGGGGCCCCTGATCGCCCGTCGGATTCCCCTCTGCCAGCGCCGCGAGACAACTCGGCGGCCATTTTGTTGGCTATACAGTCCTTATGCTCAGAGATAAGGACGAGACTACCGTTGCCGACGGAACCTCTCCCGTCGGGGGACCCAGAACCGGGACCTTCTGGTGTTCCCCCTACCAAGAAAAGAAGGATCCACCCTCCACCTCCTTTTCAGCCGTCGCGCCCCTTCCAGCCCTCCTCCCCGTCCACCCGAGGGGATGATACGGGGACTGACACGGCAGCGACGGGTACGGACGACGAGGTATACGACGAGGATGTACCGTCGTCGCCTCCCACCAGGGCTTCTCCGCCCGACGAGATTGGATCGTTCCACTCAAAGGTTTCCTTTATCAGCGGCGCGAGGCCAAGAGGAAGACGGTCCTTGAGGTGCCTCTATTGGACGACATTTGGGATGAGGGCCTCACCCTCCTCAAGAACCCTTCCACGACGCCAGCTAGAAGAGACCGGTACGAGAAAAAGTACCGGGTCCCGGACACGGCCCCCCTGTGCCTCCGGGCGCAGCCTACCCCGGACTCCGTCGTCTCCGCGGCGGCCGGGAAAAAAGCGGGGGGGGGTGCGGCCTCCACATCGACTTCCCCACCGGACGGCGAGGGAAAGAAATTGGACGCTATGGGACGCAGAGTCATCTCGTCTGCAGCGACGACGATTAAAGCTGCCAACGCCTTGGCTATCGTGGCCCGATACGACAGGGAGCTCTGGTACAAACTGGCTCCCCTGCTGGACTTCTTGCCGGACGACAAGAGGGCAGAGGCCCTGGAGATCCTGCAGGAATGTGAGGTGGCTTCGGACCACGCCATTACCGTTGCGACGGACATCGCCGACACTGGGTTCCGCCAGTTGGGCAACGGCGTTTGCCTTAGGCGGTGTGGATGGCTCAAGGCTACGGACTTCCGTCAAGACGTTCAGACCAGAGTCCTGGACATGCCCTTCGATGGGAACAACCTGTTTGGGAAAACAGTGGACGATTCCCTTCAGGCCATTAAAGCGGACACCGAGACGGCCCGGGCCCTTGGAGTTCTGCAACAACGACGGACGCCCTTTCGGAGCAGCGGAGGCAAGGGCGCCTCCAAAGGTTCCGGCGGCGGTTTCTCCTCCTACCGTCAAGCGGCCCGCTCGTCGTCTCAGGAGGCCTACAGAGGACGAGGCAAGTCTGGCGGACCCCGCCGTCGTCGCCAAGGACAAGGCGCTAAAGCCTCGTCGAAGCAGGATTGAACCGGCCGGGGGGTCGGGCCCCCACCGAAGCACCCCGGTGGGAGGCCGGCTGGCGAGCTTCGTCAGCGTGTGGGAGTCCATCTCCACCGACCGTTGGGTGCTGGACGCCTTGGCCCGGGGCCACGCGCTCGAGTTTCAAAGAAAGTGTCCGCGCGTCCCCCCCGTGGCCAGGAAAGAACTTCACGTCCCTCAACTTCTCCTGGAGGTGAAGGCGATGCTCAAGAAGGGCGCCATCGAACTCGTCCCAAAGAGGCTTCGGGGCTCCGGAGTCTACTCGAGATACTTCCTCGTGAAGAAGAAGACGGGGGGATGGCGCCCCATCCTGGACCTGCGATGTCTGAACAAGTTCATCAAGGCGCAAAAGTTCCGGATGGTCACCCTCCAGCACGTCCTGGGTCAGCTGGAGGAAGGAGACTTCCTGTCGTCGTTGGATTTGGAGGATGCCTACTTCCATATTCCCATCTTGAAGGGGCACCGGAAATTCCTCAGGTTTGTGGTCCAAGGGCGTCATTACCAGTTCAAAGCCCTCCCCTTCGGTCTACGGTCGGCACCCAGGGTGTTCACCAAGTGCCTCGCACCGGTGGCGGCTCAGCTGCGCCGCGAAGGGATCCACGTCTACCCCTACCTGGACGACTGGCTCATCCGAGCCAAGACAAGGGAGCTCGCCGTGGTTCACACGGCAAGGACCGTCCAACTTCTCACGGACCTGGGATTCTCTGTGAACTACGCCAAATCCCACCTGGTACCCGCGCAAGACACTCTGTTTCTGGGTGCGAGGCTCAACACAGTGTCCCTTCTGGCCTCCCCGTCGGAGGAGAGGACCAGGACCATCCTGGGCAAGGTGCAGCGGATGTTGGTGGCCGACGCGGCCAAGGTGAGGTCCATCAAGTCCCTCCTCGGAATGATGTCTTCCTGCATCTACCTCATTCCCATGTGCAGGCTCCGGATGCGCCCGTTGCAGGAGTTCCTGGACGCGCGCTGGATCCAAACGACGGGCAGCTTCGAGGAAAGGATCACACTCGACGAGAGTTTCCGACGAGCGATCCGGTGGTGGGGCACCCACGCGCATCTGACGGCGGGCCTGGACTTCCAGACCCCAGCCCACCAGGAGACAGTGACCACGGATGCCTCCCTGGAAGGGTGGGGAGCGCACACCGGAAATCTGCACGCAAGAGGCCTTTGGCTCCCGACGAAGAAATCCTTACATATCAACGTCCTGGAGCTCCGTGCAGTGTTTTGGGCCCTCAGGTCCTTCCTTCCGTCCCTCAAGGGCAAGGTGGTGAGGATCTTCACGGACAACACCACCACCATGTTTTACATCAGAAAACAGGGCGGAACCAGGTCCCCAGCACTGTCCAAGGAGGCGCAGGACCTGTGGCATTGGGCAGTCGCCCAAGGGATGTTTCTGGTGCCGTTTCATCTGGCAGGGATAAAAACACCATCGCCGACTCACTCAGCAGGGAGCTGTGCTCGTGCCACGAGTGGGAACTACGGCAGGATCTAGTGGATCGCCTCTTCCGACGGTGGGGCACACCCCAGATCGACCTGTTCGCGACGGCGACGAACTCCAAGTGCCGGAGGTTCGCCAGCAGGTTTCCCCAGGCGAGGAGCATGGGCGATGCTTTCTCGTTCCCCTGGGAGGGCCTGTTCCTCTACGCGTTCCCTCCTTTGCCACTGCTAATCCGGCTCGTCAACCAGCTCAAGAGGTCACGGTGCAGGATGATCCTCGTCGCACCTGCGTGGCCGAGGCAGATATGGTTCCCGGACCTTCTGGACTTGTCAGCGTCCCCGCCAATCAAGCTGCCGGTGGACGCGGATCTGCTCTCCAGGGAAGGAGGCGCCATCCTCCACCACGACCCGAAATCGCTGAACTTGCAGGCCTGGCTCCTGCAGTGCTAGAGTTTGGAGGATACGACATACCGGCCGACTGCAGAGAGGTTCTTGCAAAGGCCAGGGCGTCCTCGACTCTTAAATGCTACGGACACAAATGGAAGAGGTTCTCTGTCTGGTGCCACGCACAGAAGATTAACCCTCTACGGATTACGGCTCCCCAAGTACTGCCGTACCTGCTGACGCTGGCCAAAGCTGGACTGGCACACGCGTCCATCAAGATTCATCTTGCTGCGATCTCCCGATACACCAGAACCACGGGGCGGACGTCCTTGTGGTCTCATCGTCTGGTGAAAGAGTTCATGAAGGGACTGTTCAGATCGTTCCCGCCGGTGAAGGCTCCGGCCCCGGCGTGGGAGCTCAACGTGGTGCTGACCAAGCTCATGGGACCTCCGTTCGAGCCTCTGCACTCGGCCCCGTTGAAGTTTCTGTTGTGGAAAACAGCGTTTCTTGTGGCCATCACCTCCGCACGATGGGTGGGAGAGATCCAGGCCCTTTCCTGCAAGGCCCCGTACTTGACTTTTCACGACACGCGGGTAGTGCTCAGGACGCACCCCTCCTTCATGCCCAAGGTACCGTCGGACTTCCACCTCAACGAACCCTTGGTGTTGCCTGTATTCTTCCCGTCGCCTTCATCGCCGGCTGAGAGAACTTTGCACTCGATGGATGTGGCTAGAGCGCTGAAGTTCTACGTGGACCGCACGAAGTGTTTTCGGAAGACGTCACAACTCTTTGTGAACTTTGGACCTGTCAATCAGGGGAAGGCTCTCTCGAAGGCTTCCATTTCCAGATGGCTCTCCGGCTGTATCATGTACTGTCATCGGTTGGCAAACCGACCGCTGCCTGGCCGTCCGAGAGCCCATTCCACCAGAGCGATCGCAGCTACCACGGCGTTCCTTTCTGGTGTGCCCCTGCTGGACATATGCAGGGCTGCTACGTGGAGGTTGACGCACACCTTCACGAAGTTCTACTGCGTCCCATCGGGATTCCAGGGAGGAGTCCAGGGTCGGCCAAGCACTGCTGCGCAACCTGTTCGCCTGAGGTGAGCCTGGTGAGGAGGTAAGATGCTTAATGTTGAGTTTGATGCAATGCTTAATGTTGAGCCTTTGCCACCTCCCGTGGTTGTGCATGTGTGTACTGCTATGTATTGTTTATTCATGAGCATGTGAATCCATGCCAGACCCCATGCTGGAGAAGGAACAAGTTACTTACCTGTAACTGTTGTTCTCCAGCATGGGTCTGGCATGGATTCACATGCGAACCCTCCCGCCTACCCCTCTGCGGCTCTTCACTTGGTCATACTGCCACTTCACGTGCTTCCAAATCTGAAGATGGCTGCCAGAGGCGGTGCTTAGGTAGAGGGCAGTCATTGGCTGTGGTCAGTATGACGCAGAGACCAGTGATTGGTTATTACTACGAAAGACAGATCAGAAACGAAACTGATACTGGTTTTTTCTTTACCGAGGATTCCCAGCCTGACGACGGGGAATATTCATGAGCATGTGAATCCATGCCAGACCCATGCTGGAGAACAACAGTTACAGGTAAGTAACTTGTTCCTTACGTGCTTACCAAATCTGAAGATGGCTGCCAGAGGCGGGGCTTAGGGAGAGGACTGTCATTGGATGGGGGCAGTATGACCCAGAGGACAGTGATTGGTTTAGAGGAGAAATACAGTTTCAAAGTGAAAGTGAAACTGTTTATTCTTTTACTGAGGATTCCCAGCCTGACGACTGGGAATATACATGAGCATGGGAATCCATGCCAGAACCATGCTGGAGAACACTAGTTACAAGTAAGTAACTTAAACCAACAATGGCGTCTACTCTGAATTTCAGAGTGATCATTTTTAGCTGTGAAAGATGTACCTGAAGGCTGTACGGCCCATTTAACTAGAGGGCTAGCTGTTACTTTTGTTCTGCAGAGCGGTTTGCCAGACCTGGACAATTGCCAGGCTGCAACTTTGCATGTCTTTACCAAACACTATTGTTTGGACTCCCTACACAATTTTCTAGTGTCAAGCTTCTCTTCAGTCTCCCTCTCCCCTCCACCAAAAAGTAGTTATATGGGATTCTATCCAAAATGTGGAATCTATGGGAGGCTGCAGCCCATTAGAAAAACCATTACTTATCTCTGGTAATGTTATTTCTGATGGATTTTCGTCCCACAGATTCCTCATCACCCTCTCAACCTGCCAAACTTGTAGAGAGCGCAATGATTCCCTTTCCGGTTCCCACACATCGCTGACACTGGCAAAAGGAATAAACGGCGGTCACGGGGTTTCCTTGATGGGCTTGCCGGTCTCCCCAGAATCTGGAGTATGGCTTAGCTAGCCTCTATAGTTCTCCCACTTTCTGTCTTTCGTAGTTGTTTGGGCTTTTGGCATAGAGGATAAACACTTCAATATAAAATCATGCCTCTTACCTCAGCGCTGCTTCTGAGTATAAGATGGCTGGCTATTCAAGCAGCCGAATGTGACCACTATGAAGAACCTATTGAAACAGCAATGTCTTCTCAACAAGAGCTCTTTGCTATCCTTACAAAATACGAAGGGAAAGATAATTCTCACCCTGACATTGCTAAAAGTGATCAATGGTGCTCTGACATCCAACAAGACTTTAAATAACAAACTCGACTCACTGTGATAACATTTCCACAATGCGCTGTGATCGCGCTATACCAGCCAGTATGAAGCCTAAGGATGTCACCCTTACTCAATCAGCTGACTGTACTGTTCCCGTCTTTCATTTTAAAGAGATAACATAAACTAAACTCTCAAATATTGTTCTTCACCTTAAGCCATCCTCCCGCCCTGACAATATTTGCCCTCCTTCTAAAATTAAAGAATCATTTGACTGCCTAGTTGCCTTTGTTACTAAATTGATCAACTCCTCCTTTGCTACATCTACAGTCCTTGGCTCCTTGAAAAGTATTTGGATCTCTCCGGTCATAAAAAAAGGCCTCTCTTGATCCGGCCGCGGTAGGAAACTACTGCACGATACCAATGCCACTTTTCTTCTGAAGGTTCTGGATAGAGTGGCCTACTCTTGGATTCAAAAGCACATCGGGGATAACCATCTATTGGGCTCCCTGCAATCCGGCTTCAGGGTGCTTCACGGCACAGAGACTGCTTTGCTTGGCTTGAAGGCCAACCTCTGTCAAGTCGTGGACTCAGGCCGGATTGCCATTCTGATGCTTCTCGACCTCTTTGCAGCTTTTGATCTGGTTGATCATGCATTGCTGCTGCAGAGGTTGGGGACTATCGCAAACTGCTCAAACAGTGCTTCAGGATGGTTGGCTTCCTTCTTGGGCCCTCGATCTAGCAGTGTCGCCCCGGGTGGCTACTAGTCCCCGCCTGAACTTTTCACATGTGGTGTTCCACAGGGAGCATACCTCTCTCGTACTGTCTTCAACCTCCACACCCATCCTTTCTTTGACCTTCTGAAATTCATTGGCGTGGGTTATACAAACTGCGCTGATGATACCCAGATATTGATTGACCTGACTGGTGAATATGAGAAGGATCTTTCTAAGATCATCTCAATTTACAATCTAATAGAGGACTGGATGATTAACAACTCCCTGGCTCTCAATGCGAGCAAGACCGAGCTTATGCTGGTTGGTACCATCCAACGGCTTGTAAAACTTGATCCCAGGTATGCTTTCTTTGACATTTTGGGTATGTTAGGCAATATTTGGTGCAGTACCCTTTCGGTGCACCACAACAACCTTGAGCTCCTGGCAATAGGAACCCAACCTTTGGTATAAGTCTGTACTACACAGGTTGGTAGTGTGGCTGAGCAGCCAGGCTTATCTCAAGAGGGGTCAATGTGAGCAGTAGGGTTTTTACACAGAGATTCACAGTGACAAGTATCCAAATAAACACTTACACTCGAGGTTTATTGATTTAAACAATTATTCATTTATTTAACAGTAAGTTAGAATAAGCCATCTTCAGAAGGGGCAATATAATAGTAACACACAAATACACTCCAAAATACCCACTCTTAGTTTCTCTAAATCAGCAAGTACCCATTTGGGATGGCCCACAGATACTTCCTACACCCTCATGTGACTTCAGTAGTTAGGATACGGTGAACATTAATATATCACTGGTACATTTAGAGCAATAATGAGGTTGGTGTCAAAGAATGGGGTTATAGAATAAAACAAGAGATGACACAAATATTCTGAAGCAGGTAAGTACTTTTGAACGCCCAATACAGAGTAAGTCAACCCCTTCCTGGAAGGAAGATAAAACACGCAATCAGAGAGAGGAAGAGTCATTCAGGGAGCAAGGCCAACCAATGTCAATTGGGAAAAAGTCTAGGTGAGCTGAAGCAAGTAAGTAAAAGTCTTGCACAATGTTTTAGAAGTCGTTGTAGAAAAAGTAGAATCAATGTAAGGCCACAAGGTGCGAGGCTTGTGACAGGTAGAAGATGCAAGCAACTCTACAGAAGCAACCAAGACAAGTCCCCACTGAGAACAAGTAAGGCTACACAACAAGAGGTAAGTCACCTTAGTTTTACAGTACCTTTGGTTAGAAGAAATGGTTCCAGCTGGCTTCTGTTCCTGTGCAGCTATGCAGATCCTGTTGTTCCTGGGCCTCCATCGTGGGGACAAGAGGGAAGACTTCTGGGGACTCCTGCACTGCAATTGGACGGTCAGCAGCAGCAAAGGGAAAACTTCAATTCAGCGGCACTTCACGGTTTTGCTCCTCTGCACTCAGCAAATGGCACCACTGCGGTTCTGTGCTGCCACTTTGGACTTTCCTCGCATCTGAGGTCCAGCACTCTGTTGAGGTGCTCAGGCTTGGTCAGTCCTGCTTCCTGGGAGTCTGGAGGATCTTCATGGAGCTCGGATCTGACTTAAAAGTGATGCACCCAATCTGGTGTTCCTCTCCCTGGCACTTTGGTTCAAGCAGCAACAGCAGTGGAAGTACAGCCAGCCTTGAGAGGATGTCCAGTCGAGTTCACTTTGGAGTTGATTGGTCCCACCAACTCAAGGGGAGAAGTCGTCCTTGCAGGGCTTCTCTAGTCGAGGCGAATTCAGAGCTTCAGCACAGCAGCAGGGCTTCACCGTGCAAACCAACGGTCCAGGAGTTGCAGCAGGCGTCTCTTCCAAGTTCTACTTCGGATTCCTTCATCCAGTGGTCGACTCTGCCTTCCAAGCCAAAAAGCCTTGCCTTATATGCAGGTTTCTCCCATTCATTCCAGCCTAGCTGTCAATCACACAGTGGAGTGGCTGTCCTTGCCGGACAGCCAGCCAGCCAATCACCTTTGGGTGCATTCCTAAAACCAAAGGGATTAAGCAAGGGGAGTTCTGGGCACCTCCCTTACTTCCTGCCCCTGCCAGACACTCTGGAGCCAGAGGCGGGCTTCACTCATGAATCCCACCAAAGACGAAATGAACAGAGGGACCAAACCTGGTTTGGCGCGCAGAGTAAATCTCAAGAAGGACCTTCCCAGCAAGAAAGGGTGAAAAAAGTAGACCGGGGCCATTTTGACAAAAATGGCACCCATTGGTGCTTTACTGCAGCTGCGAACGCAGCCCGCGGGAAAAACACACACTGGTAGTTCAAAATAAACCACTGCCACCAACCTTTAATTGTAGAGAGGGTAACATAAACATTTTACATGAGTAGCTAGACAAAGGGGATACTAAGTAATCCCTCCAGCACCTTATTGTAAGATAGTGTGTGCTGGGTCTAGAAAGTTACAAAATCAATTTCACTTCACTGCTCTTGGAAAAAGTAGTTTATCCAAGAGAAGGTATTTAAACATTGGGGAAATCTGAAAGACTGCCCTGTGCCACTGCTGAAGGTGCTGTGTGTCACGGCTAAAAGAGCGAGATTTACCCCTAGGGAATGCCTTCTCACTCCGAAAGTACACACCACGGAAGAAAAACCGGTCTGTGTCCTGCCTTAAACTACGCATACGTATGCAGTTAAGAAATTGATCAAGACATTTTGGCCTTTGGTCAAATTGGAACTGAGCGATGAACCAATGCCACTATTTGCAATGACCAGACAGAAAAATTTGAGGGATCTGTTTGTGCATTCGAAACCTCAGATTTCGAGAAACAGAACCACGGGCTGGGATCTCCGTCCGTTGGTAGGACACTTCCCTTGTGGTGGCTGTTCAGTCTGTAAATACACTAAGAAAATCAAGGAGTTTCAGGTGAGAGATAGGAAATGGGACATTCGTGCCATGACTAATTGCAAAACCCCTAATGCTATATATTGTATCCAGTGTCCATGTGGCCTCAAGTATGTTGGCCAGACCTCGAGACCAACCCATAAATGGATTGTGGAACATAGATCCCGCATTAGGTGTAAGAACATTAATGCGCCATTAGTATCTCACTATATGGAACATGACCATTCCCCCGAAGACCTATATTGGTGGATCTTGGAAGCTTTCCCCAGACAAAATATCTCGGCACGTAGCTTGAACTTGGCTGAGGCCAGGTGGATACATCGGCTAGACACTATCGAATGGGGTTTAAATGAAAGTAACCCTTTACGGTGGTGACTTTCCCCGTTCTTTACCTTAGGTTGGTCTTTTGGCCCCCTATCATGATTTAAGTGTGCTTTGCCATTGCACATATTTGGGGTCTTTGGCGCCGTTTTCTCTGTTCTCCGATTCAGGTCCGTTTATTTCTTTGGTCCCTTTCTCTCTCCTTTCTCTTTTTCTCTCTTTTCTCCCCTTTTTCTGGTTGGTTTTCATCTTAAATTTTGGGTTAGCCTCCCAATTAGGGAGTCATTTCTGGGGGTCTCTGACGGTGGGTCTTCCTTTATGGACTCTCCCATTTTCAGGTTCTCCGCAGACTGATTACCATTAGATTTGGGTTTCCCATCCTCGTGGCGGCACGAGGCATTGGACTAATTTCTTAGCCTGTTTTGTGCCTCATAATTATATTATATATTCCTTGGTGTTAGGAGTTGCCCGTCTCTGGGGTTCATTAGCTGTTTTTGAGGGGGCCAGTAGGGGCACCTACGTGTTTTTTGAAGTCTCAGTACACCTGCCTATTCTTGAGGGCTGGCTCTAGTTTCCAGTCCCATTTCTTTCTCTATGAGTGAATGGGCTGCCTACATTAACATTAGGTTTGAGGTAGCCTTTTGTCCTTTTTCTGTGTCTCCGCTCCTTCTAACGGCGTGCGCATACTATATTTACGGTAGCGGACTGCGCGGTCAATTGGAACGGTTGAGGCGCGGGCTGTAATTTAAAAGGCACCGCAGCTTCGGCGCCAGTATCGCGGCGCTCAGGAGGCGAGTCCAGGTAGGTGTCTAGTCCACACGCTGGGAGTTGTGATTGTTTTATTTTGACACATGGCACACGCGGTGGCTGGCTCTGCACCACGCGCACCGTGTGGAGACCCATGCATGTTGTTTAACATGCATTCTGAGCCGAGGAGTGTCATTCACCTCGAGCTTTCTGGATGTTAGATCCTCCATTCCTGTATTTATGGCTTGGCCGTTCTGTTCCTTTTCTCCCTTTTCCAGCTGGTTTATGATGATTTGAGGACGCCTGACTGCACAGTTGTCCCGCACCTCTACATTTGGTGATACAGACTTTTGACTAATGTGTCCGCCATTAGAGGGATAATTTCTCATGACATACCCAGCCCTTCTACTAAGGTGAGCAACTGTGTGGCCCCTTATAGGTGCAAAGGGGGTGATAGGTATGGCTTTCCTTGTTGCTATCTCCTTTTGAATAGGTTTCATTGGAAGGGGTTTATTCTGTTTCCATATTTGCAGGGCCAGAGGCTTTTCCTTCTGCTTGCCGCTTTTGTGGCAGCGAAAATCTTTTCTTGGAGGATCGTTCTATCCCTTAAAGTAAGTTGAGGGCCTATATAGCCCTTTATGTACTCTGCTACGGGCACTGCAGACTTTATAGTTTTGGGCCCGGCTTGTTTGGGGCACTTGGCATGCCGGTTCTTGGACACAGTACCACCACACACAGCCATTTGGGGGTTTTATATCAATGTGTCTTTTTATTTCCCTTCTTACTGTTTTCATTGATCGTTTATCTTTTCACTGCCCCCTTTTTGCCCGGTGACGGGGTAGGGTATAGTGAATGATACGTTCAAGTGGAGGCTGTTTTTATGTAGATGTCACCACCCTGGCTAGGTGCGGACCTCTGTACACACACAGTAGTTTGGTGTTTTGTTGGTGGAGGATCTCTCTTTTTTCCTCACGTATTCACATATTACCTTTCCAGCAGCTGCATTTTTTGGGGTGCTGGGTATTTAATATGTTTTTATATGACAGTAATATTATTATCTATCATCTACAGAGCTCCATTTCCCTTGGGGTCCTGATAAAGGCAGTATAATTGATGCCCTACCGAAACGTCCCTTGCATTACTTAGCGTCATCGAGTTATGCTACATGGTTCAACAACGCCACCATGGACGTAGACCTGGGATGTGTTTTTTTCGGTCATGCATAATTTATTTTGCCATGTATAATCAATTTTACAACATGAAATAGGTGACACTGCTCCATGGAGGATATCTGTGACTTATTAGCCAGATAGGGCCAGGAAGATAGTGTTTGTAAATTATAAACATTTTATATAAAATGACAAATACGTAGCACTGTGTGTAACATTCTGTGTGGTGATTTAAATAGCCTATGGAATGGGACCCAGTATGAGCTAAGACTGGGACATTAAATCAATTGTTGAATGGTTCATTTGGGGGACTCCCCTATGTGTGTTGATTTCGTTACTCATTTGTCCCCTGTATGCTTTTGAGTATTTATCCCTTGTGTGGCAACAAATGATTCCAGCAGCCAAAAAAAGGAACTGGGATTGAGGAAAAAGGAGCCGGGATCCAGAGTTATGGGCAAACCTGTTCCTCCTTCTCAGCATCTCATCTATGTGTCATTCCTCCAGCAATTCAGGTAGGAATCTGTCTGAGAAATGCACAGGGTCTCCCATAGATATGCATGTTCACACATCAGACAGACACATAAAGATTTGCCAACCAGTCAATCAGGCTGGCCTGCAAAACCGACAAGTACTCGCGTCCACCTAGACAGGATTTGTACTGGTCATGCCTGCAACAGGTAACAGGTTTACCCTGTTTCAACCAATATGCAGGCTGAAGCGTAGGGCACATGGTCAGCCCATGTTATGACAAAGGCCCGTTTGAGGCCTGCATCATGTTATCCAAGGATAAAGGCATTGCCTACAGCCATATGGCCAGCAGTAAGCATTAAAAATATATTATTACCCAAGTGGCTAGCAGACTGGTACCTTGGGCTATTAATACAGTGCAACTGGCTGCCCCCCTGGTAAAGCAAAGACCAAAATACAGCTGCATCCAGTCTAGTCCACAGCACAGGCCAGGGTGGTAGATGTGATTAAAATGGAATGCTTAAAAAGCACCTCTGTCCATATCGGCTCCCATAGGGCAGCATATTTAAAATGGTTGCATTGGCAGGGGTACTTCAGTAACAGTCTCTCTGGCCACAAAACATAAAGTCAAAGATCCAGAAAAAGCAAAAAGTTGCAAAAAGTTTAAGGGTTCCATAAAATTAGTCGACAGAACCCCCAAATGCATTATCCAAACAAAGAAATACCCCAAAACAAAATGGCAGAGGTGTAGGGCTTTTAAAATGCTTTAGTACTTAATGTATAGCAATGTGGCTACTAACGCAAAAGACTACAGCATAATGTAGTCAACAATAAAATGTGTAGCTACTGCCAGCCCACTACATAACATCATTTCTGGGTAAGAGAACTCACCAAGTGTGACACAGTGGGGTACCCAAAAAGCACCTCTGTACTAATAGCCATATGGGCTACTAAAGGCAGCACACCAAAAAAGAGTTGCATGTGGAGGGTGACTTCAGTAGAGGTCCCTTTGACAGAAAAATTCTAAAGCATAAGAAAGCCAGCAAAAGGTTTATACCGTTGTCAAAGAGAACCACAAAAATGCAATTCTGACCCAAGAGTTTCTGTCAGTGAATGATAAACCATGCAATTGTTGCACGTTTGGTGCATGGTGCTGGGAGACCGAGCATAAAGAACACTTCCACAGCCACTCTGCGCATTGAATCCGACAGCATTGAATTTTCATGCGGCCAGAGATGCTGGAATCCAAATGGTTTTGAACGTTATTTTTGCACCTGCAAAGAAATAAGTGGGATCCATAGGGATTCTTGTAAAAGGCTTACAACATTCAAGTACGGGCAGGCAGCATTAATGATTGCTTCTGTGAAGCAGTGTACATTAGGCATGACCCAGTACTGCTCAGATTTCCATGAGTAAAGTACGCCCTGCCACAAAAACAATTCAAATTGTATGGAGAGAGAGAGAGGACTGTTACATGCCAGCCTTGGCATAAGTTGTCCTCTACGTTGACTTGTAACAATATATAAAATTACCCCCTAGACATCCATTCTATGGAAAACATTGATGTCTGCCCAATAAATTGACATATTAATCTGCACCTAGATGGGCTTGCCCATGAGCTTAAAGCTTTTGAATATCTTTGATATCTTGGTTTTGCATTTGGCATTTTTACCATCATAGGGTGACCAAAAATGCATGTGGACCCAGTCAAAAGGATATTCCTAATGATCTACTGTCAATATTGATTTATTTCCAAGATAACTGAATATGCAGCAATCCCTTACAGAGAAAATCGAAGTTTCAAGGGGTTTACGGCAGGGATGCTTACTCACTCCCTGCCTTTTTAATCTTTACCCTCTAGATCTTGAAGATAGCTTGTCGCAAGCAGCTTTTGTTTCACCAAATTATAGATGGGCTCTCGATAGCACGGATGTTATACGCAGATGACCTAGTATTATTCGATCATACTCCTCGAGGCCTGCAGAAGCTGATAAATTCGACTTGCAGTTTTGCTAAGCTAAATGAGTGGAAGATTAACCTTGCCAAAACAACAATTATGCGTTTTATTTAGAAGCCATATGGTTATACTCAGAGTGGGGAACATATAATAATTACTTGCACCTTGTTAATTACTTTTTTGGGCTTCTATGCAGATGCTAATAGATATGGTCCATAAGACTTAAAGTTAAAGTAAGACATGTTGTACCTCAGATGAAGAGGCTCAATTTTAGGTATCGCGGTTTCTCTGTAATACTCTTGATTAACTCTTTAGCTGTAAAGTTATTCTGGTGCTTTTATTTGGCCAAGAAATGTTTCATGGTACAAATTACATATATTGGAAAACAATCGAATCTGCACTTTGGAAGAAAGTCTTAGATCTCCCTGGCTCGCTACCAATGGTAGCATTAAGATATTAACTGGATATAACTTCAAAGCAAGGGTGGCTGGAGTGGAAAATCCTTGCCTTCTACAGGAACATATTAGTTCCAACAAGTAACTCCCTATTCATAGATCTAAAGACAAAATTGCTGGAGAATAATGTATCCCCACTAAAAACCTTCTGTAGTACAGTTAAAGCAATTCTGTCTAAGATTGAACAAAAAAAATATGATCTATTTTTAAATCCCAAAAGGTAAATAAATGCTTATTTTAAATGGATTAGATGAGTACTATTGACCAGATGGGGGATTTGAAAATCAACTCCAGTCTAACCGGTTTAGATAAACCTTTGGGAACTTGTCCCCGCTATGTGTTAACATTTCCTAACTCTACATTGAGGGGGAAGTTCCTAAGATTCAGATTAAATTTAATGCCTACATGACAGTTAACCTCAATACGAGACAGGTCTGGGGCTATATTAAAGCTTTGTAACTTATGCGAATGTAACTTGACACAGACTCTTGAGCACTTAGTGATTCCTTGTCCTGCACTTAGCACTTTAAAAGATGAACCTCTTGGTAAATATGTGCAGAGTGCATGGTGGTTCTTCAGTCTGGACATTTGGTATACGATCTCGATTGGCGAAGAGAACTCACTATCTATTGCTGTTTTAAGATTTTTGAATGCGTTCAAACCTATCAGTTTAAAACTGTGATTTTTATCTGCTTCTTTTTCCTTTTTTTTAATCATTTTTTTTAATCGATTTGTCTTCTTCAATTCACTTTTACTGTAGTAGAATTAGTCCAAAATATATTATTCCTTCTTCTTTTAATGTATTGAAAATAATGTAACTTATTAAATGTAATTTATCGAAGTGTTATAATATGTAAAGGTATGTAAAAATGTTTTGATGTGGGTTGATATTGTAACGTGTAAGGTTACTTTATTCACTGAAATAAATAAAAAAAAATGATATATGGGAGCTACTGTGCCTTCAGCTGGGAAGACCCCAGCTGGGAAGACCCACTTGCAAATTCCAGCAATATGAGTGCGTTGATGTGGTGCAGTTTAGGGTTTTTAAATGCAAAGGGGCCACATACAGGTTTTTCGGGGCACAAGCAATTTCAGTTGTTCAAGTTTTGTATCCCCAGTGCCCTTTCCCTCTCCCTTCCCCCTGCGCACTTTTCCTTTCCCCCTTCCCATGCACTTGCACGATCTGAATGACACCTGGCCTAGTAGGATCGTTGTCTGTCCTCCCTTTGTTCCCCCTTGCCTCGTCGCGCCTTGAAACACTTGTGTATAGGCGTGTTATAAATACTATATCATATCTGATCGGACAATCAATCTATTTTAAGGAATGGTAAGAATTATTTGACAGCTGAGCTGTCGGTAACCATGTTTTGCAATGTTTTTAACAACTTCCATGCAGGATTACAGGTCGGCTATGTTAAAATATTTGTACGAATGCAGCCTCCTTAGTGTACATGTACATGCCCACTTCCACCGTCAATGCAAGATTTCTGTGGGAAAAACTAGATAAAACAATTCATTGTATGTGTTGGATATCAATAGACATTTAAATTATTCTCTTCATAGGGATAGAAAGGAACGCAGCCAGAGTGGTTACTGCTGCCCTAACTGTCCATTTACGCTTAATTTGAAAAGCATTAAATGTCCTGATGTTGTTCTCCATGTTTCAGTGGTGCCCATCTTTCGGCAATACTGAATTTGTGGTAAGACGCTGTGAATACGCTTTTGGTGAGGATGCGAGCTGCTAAGGTTTGTAGGAATCCCAAGGTGTCCTTTACAAACGTAGATAGTCAAAGTTTTCAGAGCCACGAAAACTAAGTTGCATTTTCCTGTTTTGATGATTAACAAAGGTCAAAATTTGGCATATTTTGAGTGTTCGTTGTACTCGAGCATCCTTTTCTTTGTGTGGGTTTGTGGGGTACCAGGAAGTATATTTAAATACAGGTTTTCCGCTAGGAAACACTTTTGAGGGAATCATGTCAGAAAGTCTTCTGTTAATTACAGTTTTGGTGCTGCTGCCAACACGGCAAAGGCTTGCATAATGAAGTGGACAGCAGTGCTGCTGCTTAGGGTGCACAGGAGTCCATCTCAATGCTTGGCCGGACCTTGAATTAAATCATACATGTTTGCTATTTCTAGAGGAGCATTTACCCACATTACCTCTCTAAATCTGTGATACTTTCCCTCAGTTAGAAACCAAGGTATTACTTTGTCCGTGTGTTTTCTCTGTAGCCAATTCTCAACCAAGCATTTTGGTTTGTAACCACAATGGCTCATGCATCAATATCCCAAGATGAGGGCTTGAGGTATATTTTGATACTCTTTCCCGGTAGACGAGCTTGCATGGGCTTCTAATTAAGTATAGCTTTCGTATACTATTCCAGTTTGTGTTTTGTTTAACCATAAGAGGGCCCTTAGCAGATTTAACCCTACAGCCGAAATATACATCTATGCTTGGATGGGGAAAGTAACGCCTGTCTCCCACCCACACCCGCTACCCTTTCCAATCCCCCACCCCACTACCACACACTTTAGGAGAGCCCTGGGCAGGACCTTTTTTATTCCGAAACTGTGCACCCAGGGGGTGAGGGGTGGGGGCACACAGAAGGTTAATCTGAACATTGCCTTTTTTTGCTGAGAAACCATTTCAATGGTCTGGCAGTGATACATTGTGCATTATTTGTGTGACCACATTTAATCCACAAACTATGGCATGAAATCCCTTCTAAAATGAACGCTAGCCCACCGTGAACATAGGGGAGGGCCACTTGGAACACCCTACTGCTCCTCCCATGTTTGCAATCAAAAGGATCATGAAATAAACTGCTGTGGAAACTTAGACAGGGATGCCAGTAAATAGTAAGAGTGTCGCCTTGTTGTGAGCTTTTCCCTCTGTACTGGATAGCTGACCCCATTATGCCTTTAACAACACTGAGCAACAATTCACTGTTAACATTACATTTCTAGGGACTGTAGGGCACTATACATGCCAGTATTTAAATGTTTATATATATTTATTTTAATATGCTTAGAAATGTAAGATTTCTGATTTAAAAAGATGGATACTAGACATAATATTATAACTACGAAGGCAGTTGCACAGTGTGATATCCTGCAACATTAAAGTGATGGGGTGTGTATTCCCTCAAGTCATCAAAGAAAGCCTTGATAAGTAACTGAATATTCGTATAGAGATTGTTCTTGCACCACAGCAGGTAATCGGGCAGGATGGTCCTGGATCCTTTCCTTGTTTGTAATTTATATTTGAATGTCCGTAGAGCACCAAGTTGATCAGACAATCACTAAACTGCAGTGAGATATGTCTACTTCCTGCACATTTAAGATGCCTGCACAGTATTTCATTACAGGCCTGTGATGCCTTGCTATTCCACTAAATGTGGTCTGCGAGATCTGCAAGACTGCGAATGGGAACTTCAATATTAGGAGGCGATCATAATTTTCAGCGTAGTGATTGTTTCCGTTTACGCCTTGCATGCTTATTTTAATTGCCTGTCTGCAGCCCTCTTTGAGATTTTGATAGTTTACTGGACTGGGCTAGAAGAAAGGCTGAGAATCTAGGCAGGTTGGTAGGTGGCACTGCTGCCCAGCAGGTAAGTGCATGGCAGTCAGTATTGCAACAAATGCCGTAGGATTTCACCTGATTTTCATGGGTAATAAAAGCACACATATATCTAAAAATGCATACCCCTCTGTCTGCATGAACATTAGATCCAGGCAGAAAACACTGCCAGTTTTCTTTCACGGAGAGGGGAAACCCATGGAACTGAATTTCTACTCTGTATCCTGCTTCATGTAGGAAATTTGTTCCAAAATGGAAGGGATGGTTAAAAAAAGGGTGAAGAGATTATTTTTGTATCATCCATGGCCATTTAGTGCCTCATATAAAAAGAATCTGATACTGTTGTTTTTTCTGACATTCATTATAGCAGTAGTGATTTTGCATAAGTGGAGGAAATGTTGACGGTATCTTTCCAAATAACTTTGGAGCTTTTTTGTAACTGCTAAAGATGCAAAATATTGATGGTGAGATTGGAAATACCTGCGTCTTTTGGACTGGGGCAAATATTTGGCTCGGTTTAGCTGCTTGAGCAACCCTTTTTCAGCAGACAATTTAATGAGCTCAGACAGTATTCATGCAACCATTGAACTAAAATCTTAAAAATATAATTTTGGCTTATTTATGTTGCGTTCATCCAGACCTAGAAGTCACTAAAGTATACTTGTGGAAGTGGTCATTTTATAAATGCCTAATAAAGCTTGTATTCAGTCTCAAGGGCAAGGCTATGAACTTACTAATTATGAACACTTTTTTTGTGGTAACTATGTGGGTTTTACTTTTGAATCCTGTGTATCTTGCCTTGCTTAATTCGGATTGTGTTTACTATTTATTTTGCTTTGGCATGTGCACTGTCTTAGTATCCAGAAGGCTATTTGGAAGCTATGGCTAATAAGGAGAAGAAAGATCGGGGAAAAAAGCAAACTGTCAAGCCAGAGCCTGCTGACCTACACTCGGAGAACAACCATGGTAATGAGAGCAGCCCGACCAGCCCAGTCGCCCCCATCATCCAAATCCCAATAATGACTGAGGCCCCAAAGGATAGCCCGTGTGTCATCACCAGAATGATAATTCATAGCAACGGAAACCAAAAAAGGCCACTGAAAGAAGGTATGTTGTCTTCAGTTGGGCTGCAATTTGGTCATATTCAATAAAGATTGTGCTGGAGAAGTCAGTTGGTTTGAAAAGTGTTTATGTGCAATAGCTTGTGTACATTTTGAATAGGTGCACCATGGTTGTTTTACAATTTCATTCATGAATCCTTAAGATATGAACACAATATTATTTTAACTTCACTTCTTCAACATTCATTCCTCCACTCTCTGACACTCGTCTACTCGTAGGTTTAAATACCTTACTGAAAATAAGCCAGTTTCTAATCAGGAAATGGAGCTACCCCATGAGGGAAGCAACCACTTTCAGAATTACTTCGATCGGTTGGAAAGAGGTGTCACTT
Source organism: Ambystoma mexicanum (assembly GCF_040938575.1). NCBI lineage: Eukaryota > Metazoa > Chordata > Amphibia > Caudata > Ambystomatidae > Ambystoma > Ambystoma mexicanum. Next base: position 1,263,592,002 of record NC_090935.1, on the reverse strand, counting down.
AATTGCATATGAGCTTCCTCTTGGATTATCCTTAAATATGCTTTGCTTTAAAAATGCTTTGAAGACTTTTCAGAAACCAGATCCTGCAATCATCTCAATTGTGAAGCACTCCTTTAAATAGGTTTCAAGTGAAGCAATAGCAAATAGATTTCTGCAGGTTTCCTAGCAAGACGGTGTCCTGATGAGCTGGCACAGTTTTCATAATATTGCCACATTAACCAGTATTCTGGATCCTTTGTTTGCACTATAGCCTGTCCCTCTCCAGCTTGGTTGTCTTATTCATTATGACAAGAACAGGGCTTTTTGCATCAACTGGAAGCCACGTTAGGTCTATCCGGTCCTTTTCAGTCTTTGGCTATTGCACAACATCTGTATAAAATGCAATCCAAAAAGGGGGGCTATCGAAAAATATCCCTGCAAAGTTTAATAAAACTAGTTTCTTCTTTCTGACCAAAATAGAGAAAGTCTGCATGAACTTTAAGTTAACAATTGCTAACACTTCATGCACTCCCTTTAAGAGCCCATCCTGTAGTAGTCCTATTTGGTCAAACTTAGTTTCTTTCACAGAGGAGGTTTTTTGTTCTCTTGTGACCTAAACGTGACCCCACAATGGTTTTCCTTTTGAAAACTAATGCACAAGAGAATTCTCCTTTCTGGCTCCTTTTAAATGTCTCTCTGAGCCGAGGCACTTCATCACAATATAGTATGAAGAACGTTATCTGATCACTCTTTTATTCGGAACTCCAGATCTGGAGTTTCCCAGTGAGTACCTTGAGAGGTACATACTTTCGTGCAGCCACAATTTGCTACCTGTCAGTTAATCTGATTTTATCAATCTGGTTTTGGACCAGAACATGGCACCAAGGCAGAAACTATGCGAGTTGTGGCTGACTGCCTTTGCATGTTTGATAATAGTGGCATACATCTTCTACATTTGGATCTCTGAAACACATTGGTCTCAGGCATGTTTTTCATCCACGTCTATCGGCTAGTGTGGGTGATTGAGTCCGGTATTGTCAATCTTACTGTCTGAATGGGTGTACCCACTTACCCAGGCTTGAGGCACCCTCCCTGTGCATTGCTACGCCCCCAATGATCAGTCGCATCACACATGCTTTTCATTATCAAAATAAAACAATTTCTCCAGCATGGGGTCTGGCATGGATTCACATGCTCATGAATATTTCCCGTCGTCAGGCTGGGAATCCTCGGAAAAAGAAAAAATCAGTTTCCGTTTCCTTTCTGAACTGTCTTTCTACTAATGACTAATCACTGGTCTCTGGGTCATACTGCCCCAAAACAATGACTGCCCGCTACCTAAGCCCCTCCTCTGGCAGCCATCTTCAGATTTTTACCACACGTTCAAGTGTTGGAGGTCCTCGTGCTATAGCTCTCGAGCTTTTACTGCGTTTTGCGTTTTTTCGAAGAGTTTACTCTTATATTTTCGGTCAATCGAGCCTCAAGCTCCACCGATTCTACTTCCGATTAACAGGGATCCGTTCCAGAATTTTTCTACGCCCCTCAAGGGCGAATTGTTATCGAGTTTTCACTTCTTAGAGGATTCCGGAAGATCTTTGAGGCCTACCACGCATGGTCATGGCCCAGGACAAAGGAAACACAACGCCTGTTGGATCCAAGCTGTTCAGGAGCTGCCCTGGATGTGGACTACAGAACGTCTTCAAGGAAGATGAGCACTCACGGTGCCTCTACTGCCTTCATGATGACAAATCGCACATGGAGAAGTACTGTGCGTTCTGTAAGAACATGTCTGACCGGACAATGAGGGATCGTCGTACCCGACTCACCAACTGGCTGGAGGGGAAGAGCCCAGCAGCAGGTGAGAAGAAGAAGAAGTCGAAGCAGTCTTCTAAGACCTTTGAGGGCGCTCCGGAGACGGGGGCCCAACAGAAGGCAAAGCGCCACGAGTTCTGCGGGCACCGGGAGTGCCGATGGTTCGGGCTCTTCGACTGCCAGGCAGGGCGCAATGTCACCGACGCCATCATCCACGAGCCAACACTCTGGCTCGATGAAGAGGAAGTCATAGAACCCGGGTAAGCTTCAGGGAAGCCCCGGTCGATCTCGACGGAGACAGCCAAGGGGGAGTGGGTTAGCGACCCTCCCCCTAAGGTGAAGGCCTCAGGCACCCCTAAGGTCGTGAAGGCCTTGATTCACCCAGCGAAGGCCTCGATTGAAGGAGTTGTGGCAGCCCTGGCGAAGCCTGTGGAGGCTACTCCAGTGGAGACGACTTCCGGGCCTAGAGTTTCCCTGCCACCCCGGATGTAATCATCTTTTCAGCCTATCGAGAAGACCCCCATGAAACCACAGGAGGAGAAAGAGGGGGGCACGGTAGCCATAACGGACACAGATACCACCTCCAAAGATGAGCTGGCTGGTGTCGCAAAGATCCTGGACAGGAGGTTCGAGGAAGTCTGGTCCTACGGGAGGGATCCCGACGAGGCGGACATAGAGAGCAACGGTGGAGCCAACGAGATGCCGCGGACCGTGGAGGAGACGGAGGACCCCACTCCCCAGCCGTCGCTCCCGTCGCAACCGATGCCTATGTCACAGGACCACTCAGGAGCAATCTTGATGGCTATCCAGACTGTCATGATCACTGCTTCCAAGGAGCCAGGACCAGCCCAACGTCCTTGGAAGCAGGCCCCTAACCCTAATCCTAGGCACCAGCCGGTCCCCACGGGGACCTTTTGGACCTTGTCCTGGCGCCGGTGGCACCAGGCTCATCAGAATCATCGGTCCCGGCACTGGAAGCGCCGGGCTCATAATATGTGTGCAGATGTTTGGGTGGACTTACCTGCAGCAGACCATGCTGCTTACTTACCAGCCACTTAGAAGTCCTCTGTGAACAGGAACTACTTTCTTACCTGGGTGGGGCAGCTCCATTCCCTGGATTCAGCATGGGGAAAGCTTCTAGAACTGGAACTCTTTTCTTACCCAGGCGGGGCCGTGGAGGAAGACGCCTCATCACTCCAAGGCTATTTAAACCACACCCGATAGAAGAAACGTGCTTCGCGTTATTCTGCATCTGCAGCAGAACGCTCACCGAGTCTGTTCCAGCCTTTCTTCTTTCGATCCTGAATCTGCAAGAATCATACTCACCATTCCTGTATCCAGCCGACAGCAGCACCTGCAGAGACAAGAAACAGCAGGTTAGCAAGGCAGTCTTAACTCGCAGTGCTTACTCACCTGATCCATCGGCTGCGGTCATTTCGGCACGCTGTATTTTCGCCTGTGAAGACAAAAGCATTGTCATTACTTACCGGCACTCCGTGAACTCTGGAATTCTTCACGCTGCATCGCCGCCTGCGGAGATAAAAGCATTGTATTTACTTACGGGCATTCCGCGGACTCCGGCGCTGCAAACAAACTTCTGAAAGACAAAAGAAGAGACATTAGACAGGTTTTTTACTTACGCTCATCGCGCTCTTCACAATAGAACGCCTGCAAATACTCCGGTGCCTCTTCAACACGAACTACGCTGCAAGGAAAAAAACAGCTAGAGTGCTTGCATTTACTCACGCATTTCCAGGCGCTTTATTTCATCTTCCTCAAGAGTCCTGCAAGCAAAAGGGGAGAAAAGCATCATACGAAGTCCTGCCTTGCACCTAAAGACTCTAAAGACTATAAAGACTAAAAAGGTGTCTGGAAACTCACCGCTCGTGCTATTAATGACGGTAACGGTCCTCTGAGTCCAAGAGGCCTATGTTTCACCAGTGAAGGAACTGGCAACAGCGCCCTGCATCAGACGCAGATGGAGAGTCCAGCATTCACCTATCTAAGGTGAGCACGCTGACCAGGGGGCTCTACGGAGAAGCTGGGGAGAGAGAGGAAGATAGGCATTACACAACCCAGACCATTAACCCCTATATTCTTTCACCTGCAGAAACCTCACCCTACGAGTTCGTCACACAGTGCGAAGAGGTTCGACCCCAGAAGCCCATCGAGTCCTGCACATCACCTTTCGAGTCACAGACACCTTCCTGCCACGACCTGCGCCTCCGTGGGAATCAGGTGAGCGTGACAGAACGCGAAGCCCACCGCAAAACTCCTACCCAGGCGCAATGGAAACTTCAGACACTGATCACTTAGCCCAGTTGCTCGGGGAATTAAGAGCAGAAGTACATGCAGCTCGTCAGGAAACAAGCTCTCTAAGAAGAGAACTAATACTTTCCAAGGAGCGAACAGAGGACCTCGCTAGGCAATTGCTACAAACGCAGGCAGGACACACCTCTGCCCGTCCCAGGAGGAAGCTATCCTTCTGCACCATCTGTAAATCCAGTGCAAATCAATCTACCTGGTAATGTGCCCTTGGCTCCGCCCGAACGTTTTTCTGGTGACCCAAAGAAATATGCAGTGTTCATCAACCAGTGCCGCTTACATTTCTTATGTCGACCAGCTGCATTCCCAACAGATCAGACCAAAGTGGCTTTCGTGCTTTCTTATCTCAGTGGCAGCGCCGCAGATTGGTCGATCCCTTTAGTCACCCAAGATGATCTGGGTCTATATGATTTCCAGGCCTTCCAGTCCAGTATGGAGAAACTGTTTGCAAGACATGCACAAGGGCAGGCCTTGGACAATGAACTTCTTTCATTACGACAGGGTAATCAAGACCTCTTGACCTATATAGCCTCATTCAACAGACTCATAGTGGAAACTCAATGGCCCGAGGATAAGAGAATAACGCTTTTCTACAGAGGCCTGCGTGGAGAGCTCAAGGATGTGTTAGCTCAAGTCGTGAACCCTCCACAAGAATGTTCAGACTATATTGACTTGGTCGTCCAATTGGACCACAGATTACAGAACAGGAAGGCTGATTGCTCTAAATTTGATACCCGAGTGTTTTCTAAACCACAGACTCCTACTAAGGGAGCGGACACTGTGGAACCCATGCAAATAGGGGGGATGAAAGGTCCTTTAAGCCAAAAGGAGCGGGAAAGAAGAAGACAGCTGCAATTATGCCTCTATTGTGGGAACTCAGGGCACTTTCTTCGAGACTGTCCAGTGAAACCAGCTAAGAAGGCTGTAGGAGCCGCAGACACCAGTGCCACAAGTTCTGAGCAGGGAAACGACCTAGCCCGGCAAGTGTAGAGGTCCTCTTGCCGAGCGTTAAGATCTGTCCCGTGACCTCGCATTTCGTGGTGCCCATGGTCCTCATTAGTCCAGCACGTCCGGATCGTTTGCATGCAATTGAAGCTTACATCGACAGCGGAGCAATCGGCAATTATGTGGACCGTGAAATGGCATCAAGGATGAATCTACCCCTTGTCCCTAAGGCAGTAAAGGACGTCATTACTACAGTGGATGGCACGGAGATAGCCTCCGGACCAGTAACCCATGCCACCCAAGAAGTGACGCTAGTAAGCCAAGATGGACACCGGGAGAAAATTGTGTTCGATGTGATCAAGGCCCCTCAGTTCCAGATCATTCTGGGAATCCCTTGGTTAGAGAAACACAATCCTCAGATCGACTGGCGAGCAAAGACGGTTCAGTTTCCAGAATGTTTTACCACTTGTTATCCTCGGCCTGAAGTTTCAGTGGCGGCAATTTCTTCTGAGGTTCCTACATTACCTTCCGATTACCAGGAATTCCAAGATGTCTTTCGAAAGGATCAAGCTAACACCCTGCCTCCTCATAGGTCTTACGACTGTCAAATAGACTTGATACCCGGAACAACTCCTCCTTGCAGTAGGATTTATGCCCTCACCGAGCCAGAGAATCTTCACCTCAGACAATATCTGGACCAATACCTAGCTAACAGGTTTATCCGTCCTTCTAAGTCTCCAGCTTCCTCGGCTTTGTTCTTCGCTCCGAAAAAGGAAGGAGACCTTAGAACTTGTATAGATTACCGCGGCCTAAATCAAATCACCGTTAAAAACAGATACCCGTTACCTTTGATCCCTGAACTCCTGGACCAAGTCAAAGAAGCATGTATATATACAAAGTTGGATCTCAGAGGAGCCTACCACTTGGTACGAATAAAAGAAGGCGATGAATGGAAGACGGCCTTCCACACCAAGTATGGGTTATTCGAATATCAAGTGATGCCCTTTGGACTTTGTAACGCTCCTGCCGCTTTCCAGTATTTTATGAACGATGTCCTTAGAGAACTCATAGATGTGTGTGTTGTTGTCTACATTGATGACATCCTTGTCTATTCATCATCTGAAGAGGAACATCAGAGACACGTTAAAAAGGTTCTCGAGAGACTGCGTCAACATAACCTTTTTGCCAAGCTTGAAAAATGCGTTTTCAACGTAACTGAAGTTGAGTTCCTGGGATTCATATTGTCACCTAATGGGGTTCATATGGATTCGAAGAAGGTTGATGCAATCATCAAGTGGCCATCACCAACCTCGGTAAAAGGAGTTCAAAGCATGTTAGGTTTCGCTAACTTTTACCGCAGATTCATTCCTGAATTCTCCCGGATAGTCCAGCCCATCACCGCTCTGTTAAAAAAGAACAAACGTTTTGAATGGTCTACTGAAGCAGAACAAGCTTTTCAGGACTTAAAAGCAAAATTCATTTCTGCACCTGTTCTGAAACATCCTCGCCCAGAACTCCCCTACATCGTGGAAACGGATGCTTCTAGTCTTGCTATGGGGGCAGTTTTATCACAAAGAGTTCCAGTCACACACCAATTACATCCTGTAGCCTTTTGGTCCCGCAAATTCTCGGCTCCCGAGATCAACTATTCCATTACAGACAAGGAATTTTTAGCTATCAGATCGGCCTTTAAAGCCTGGCGACATTATCTTTTGGGAGCCAGACACACAGTCACCGTAATGACTGATCACCGAAATCTACAATACCTGAAGACGGCCAAAGCTCAGTCTTCCAGACAGCTTCGCTGGCCTCTGTTTCTGGCTGAGTTTGACTTTATAATCACTTATCGACCCGGCAGTAAAAACGGAAAAGCAGATGCCCTCTCTCGGATGGGAGTAGATGAACATTTGACCAATCCAGAACCAATACCCATAATCCCAGAACAAAGGATTTTGGGGTTAGTCAGCACTCAATCCTTTGAAGACATCAAGACTGCAGTCAAGTCACTCCTAACTCCGGCCGATTTGCAGGACTGGCAATTAAAGGGAAAAGAATTCTCAGTGGATCAAGACCTACCATATTTCCAAGGACGATTCTACTTGCCCTGTGAGAAAATACAAAAACAAGTAATCTCCGCTTATCACGACTCTCTGATGGAGGGTCACCCTGGCATTACCATAACCATGGAAAAGGTCAAAAGACATTTCTGGTGGCCATCATGGAAGAAGGATATTAGAGACTTTGTAATCTCCTGCGGTGTGTGTGCCCAGAATAAAAGTCAGAAGGAGAAACCAGCCGGCCTTTTACACCCTCTGGATATTCCTCCCTGTCCATGGCATACCCTGTCCATGGATTTCATCACAGACTTACCTCCATGCTCAGGGTATAATACCATTTTAGTAGTCGTGGATCTATTCTCCAAGATGGCTCATTTCATTCCCCTGAAGGGCCTACCTTCGGCTTCGGTATTGGCCCGAGAATTCTTAGAAAACATCATTCGGTTACACGGTTTTCCCTCGGTTTTAATCTCCGATAGGGGAAGTCAATTCATCTCCCACTTTTGGCGAAGTTGCTGTCGTCTAGCCCAAATTGATGTAAGATTTTCAACCAGTCACCATCCCCAAACTGACGGACAAACCGAGAGGACTAATCAGACTCTAGAGCAATATCTGCGTTGCATGCTCCAACAAACTGAAAACCCTTGGAAGGATATTCTGTGTATCGCTGAATACGCTTAAAACAATTCGACTCATTCTGGAACCGGGAAGACTCCCTTCTTCCTATTGTACGGACATCATCCTAGAACCTCTAATTTGGATCCTCCCCAAGAATTCGAAACACCAGCTTTGGATCATTTACACTCTGAGATTACCCGTGCTTTTAAGGAAGCCACTGCCCATCTGCAAAGAGCTAAAGCTCAAGTAAAAAAGGGAGCAGATCGACACCGTAAAGAGGCCCCTCACTACGCAGATAGATACCTTGGACCCTACACCATCTCTACCATAGTTAATCCGGTGGCAGTCAAATTGGAATTGCCTACGCATATGAAAATACATCCAGTATTCCATGTCTCATTATTAAAACCAGTACAACCAGAAACTCGATTGACTGAACTCCCAGAACCCGTCTTGGTAGACGGAGAACTCGAATTCGAAGTATAGAACATCCTAGACTCCAAAATCTCCAGATCTAAATTATACTATCTGGTCGATTGGAAAGGATACGGACCCCAGGAAAGGTCTTGGGAATCCTTAGAATATGTCCACGCACCTCGTCTGGTCAAGAGATTCAATCTGAATCACCCCGACAAGCCAAAACCCCCGGAGAAGACATGCTTAGGAGGGGCCTTGAGGGGGGTACTGTCATGATCACTGCTTCCAAGGAGCCAGGACCAGCCCAACGTCCTTGGAAGCAGGCCCCTAACCCTAATCCTAGGCACCAGCCGGTCCCCACGGGGACCTTTTGGACCTTGTCCTGGCGCCGGTGGCACCAGGCTCATCAGAATCATCGGTCCCGGCACTGGAAGCGTCGGGCTCATAATATGTGTGCAGATGTTTGGGTGGACTTACCTGCAGCAGACCATGCTGCTTACTTACCAGCCACTTAGAAGTCCTCTGTGAACAGGAACTACTTTCTTACCTGGGTGGGGCAGCTCCATTCCCTGGATTCAGCATGGGGAAAGCTTCTAGAACTGGAACTCTTTTCTTACCTAGGCGGGGCCGTGGAGGAAGACGCCTCATCACTCCAAGGCTATTTAAACCACACCCGATAGAAGAAACGTGCTTCGCGTTATTCTGCATCTGCAGCAGAACGCTCACCGAGTCTGTTCCAGCCTTTCTTCTTTCGATCCTGAATCTGCAAGAATCATACTCACCATTCCTGTATCCAGGCGACAGCAGCACCTGTAGAGACAAGAAACAGCAGGTTAGCAAGGCAGTCTTAACTCGCAGTGCTTACTCACCTGATCCATCGGCTGCGGTCATTTCGGCACGCTGTATTTTCGCCTGTGAAGACAAAAGCATTGTCATTACTTACCGGCACTCCGTGAACTCTGGAATTCTTCACGCTGCATCGCCGCCTGCAGAGATAAAAGCATTGTATTTACTTACGGGCATTCCGCGGACTCCGGCGCTGCAAACAAACTTCTGAAAGACAAAAGAAGAGACATTAGACAGGTTTTTTACTTACGCCCATCGCGCTCTTCACAATAGAACGCCTGCAAATACTCTGGTGCCTCTTCAACACGAACTACGCTGCAAGGAAAAAAACAGCTAGAGTGCTTGCATTTACTCACGCATTTCCAGGCGCTTTATTTCATCTTCCTCAAGAGTCCTGCAAGCAAAAGGGGAGAAAAGCATCATACGAAGTCCTGCCTTGCACCTAAAGACTCTAAAGACTAAAAAGGTGTCTGGAAACTCACCGCTCGTGCTATTAACAACGGTAACGGTCCTCTGAGTCCAAGAGGCCTATGTTTCACCAGTGAAGGAACTGGCAACAGCGCCCTGCATCAGACGCAGATGGAGAGTCCAGCATTCACCTATCTAAGGTGAGCACGCTGACCGGGGGCTCTACGGAGAAGCTGGGGAGAGAGAGGAAGAGAGGCATTACACAACCCAGACCATTAACCCCTATATTCTTTCACCTGAAGAAACCTCACCCTACGAGTTCGTCACACAGTGCGAAGTGGTTCGACCCCAGAAGCCCATCGAGTCCTGCACATCACCTTTCGAGTCACAGACACCTTCCTGCCACGACCTGCGCCTCCGTGGGAATCAGGTGAGCGTTACACAGACCCTGTGTACGGAGATAAGGACAAGGTTGCCCTTACCACCAGCAGACGATGCAGCAGCGCCTGGACCGTCGGGAAGCCCACTGAACAAGCAGAGGCGAATCCATCCTCCCCGCCCCCTCCTTTCCAACATTCACCTCCTTCCCCTCTGCCGAGGGATGAGACGGGACCGGAGACGGCAACGACGGGTTCGGACGACGATGGTGGTGACGAAGGGACAGATCTCTCATCACCCCCTGCCTGGGCCTCCCCTCCCGACGAAATTGACTCCTTTCATGCCATGATCGCCAGGGCATCGGAGATTTCCAGCTTTGTCCAACCAACAACCGGAGGCTAAGAGGAAGACCATCCTCTCAGTACCGTTACTGGATGACATCTGGGACGAAGGACTGTCGCTGCTCAAGAACCCGTCTACGGCTCCTGCAACGAGGGACCGGTATGAGAAGAAGTACCGGGTCCCAGATTCTGCCCGATGTGCCTTAGAGCTCAACCGTCCCCAGATTCAGTGGTCTCTGCAGCGGCCAAGAAGAAATCGGCAGGGGCGACGGCATCAACTTCCACTTCCCCACCGGACGACGAGGGGAAGAAGCTGGATGCCATGGGACGACGAGTCAGCATGTCGGCGGTGACGACCATCAAAGCGGCCAACACCCTCGCGATCGTGGCGCGCTACGACAGGGTGCTGTGGTTCAAGATCGCGCCCCTCCTGGATTTCCTGCCTGACGACAAGAGGGCAGAGGCCCTTGAAATCCTACAGGAAGGCGAGGTGGCGTCGGACCACGCCATCACGGTGGACACAGACATTGCCGACACCAGGTTTCGACAGATGGGCATCAGCGTTTGCCTTCACCGACGTGGTTGGCTCAAGGCAACCGACTTCCATCAGGACGTTCAGACCAGGGTACTGGACATGCCCTTCGACGGGAACAACCTGTTTGGCAAGGCAGTGGACGAGTCACTGAAGGCCATCAAGGCGGACACCGAGATGGCCTGGGGTTCTCTCCATCAACGACGGCCGTCCTTTCGGACCCCCAGAGGCAAGTATCAAGGTGCCTCCAAAGGATTTGGTGGCGGTTCCTCGTCTTACCGCCAAGCGGCCCGCTCATCGTCGCAGGAGGCCTATAGAGGCTGCAGCAAGGCCAGAGGACATAGTCATTGTCGCCAAGGAGGCCAAGGCGGCAAGGCCTCAGCGCAGCAAGATTGAACCGGCCGTGACGTTGGGCCCCCACCCAAGCACTCCGGTGGGAGGCTGGCTTTCGAGATTCATCAGTGTGTGGGAATCCATCTCCACTGACCGTTGGGTGCTGGACGCGCTAGCCCACGGGAACACTCTGGAATTCCAGAGAAAGTGTCCCCGTCTACCACCCGTAGCCAGGAAGGAAAACCGCGTGCCACAGCTACTTCTAGAGGTACGAGCAATGGAACTCCGAAGAGGCTCTGGGGCTCCGGAGTATACTTGCGGTACTTGGGTTGGCGACCCATCCTGGAACTTCGTCGTCTAAACAAATACATCAAGTCCCAGAAATTCCGGATGGTCACCCTTCAGCACGTGCTGGGACAGCTGGAGGAGGGCGACTTCCTGTCATCGCTGGACTTGGAGGATGCCTACTTCCACATCCCCATACACAAAGGACATTGAAAGTTCCTACGATTCGTGGTCCAAGGGCGACACTACCAGTTCAAGGCCCTACTCTTCGGTTTGAAGTCGGCGGCAAGGGTCTTCACCAAGTGCCTGGCACCGGTGGTGGCGCGGCTGCGCCTGCAGGGGATCCACCCTACCTAGACGATTGGCTCATCCGAGCAAAGTCAAGGGAACTCGCCGTCGATCACACAGTGAAGACCGTCAGACTGCTCGCGGATCTGGGATTCTCGATCAACTTCGCAAAATCCCATTTGGTACAGTCCCAAGACGCCCTGTTCCTGGGAGCCAGACTCGACAAAGTAGCGCAATTGGCTTCACCGTCCGAGGAAAGAAAGAAGGCCATCCCGGGCAAGGTACAATGGCTGTTGACCATGGAGACAGCCAGGGTGAGGTTCATCAAGTCCCTACTCGGCATGATGTCATCGTGCATCTACCTCATGCGACTATGCAGGTTGCAGATGCGGCCACTGCAGGAATTCCTCAACGCCCATTGGATGCAGGCAGCGGGCAGCTTCGAAGACAAGATCTCCCTCAATGAGGTGTTCCGCCAAGTGATCCGGTGGTGGGGCAACCGTGCACCTAGCGGCGGGTATGGACTTCCGGACCCCGGTACACCAGGAAACGGTGACGACGGACGCCTCCCTGGAAGGATGGGGAGCACACACCAGAGATCTCCACGCAAGAGGCCTTTGGCTCCTGGAGGAGAGGTCACTGCACATCAACGTCCTGGAGCTCCGAGCTGTGTTCTGGACCCTCAGGTCATTCCTCCCGTCCCTCTAGGGCAAGGTGGTGACAAAACCGCCAAGATGTTCTACATGATGAAGCAAGGGGGCACCAGATCCCCAGCCCTATCCAAGGAAGTGCAGGATCTGCACTTGCCCACGGGATGTTCCTGGTACTCTTCCATCTGGCAGGAATAAAGAACACCATCGCTGACTCACTCAGCAGGGAGCTGCGCTCTTGCCACGAGTGGGAGATTCAGCAGGATCAAGTGGATCGCCTCTTCCGACGATGGGGCAATCCCCAGATCGATCTACCAACACCAAGTGCCGGAGGTTCGCCAGCAGGTTTCCCCAGCCAGGGAGTATGGGCGACGCATTCTCATTTCCCTGAGACGGCCTGTTCCTGTATGTGTATCCGCCGCTGCCGTTGCTCCTGCGACTCATCAGTCAACACATGTCAGCGTCCCTCCCAGTGAAACTGCCGACAGACGCGGATCTTCTCGCCAGGGAAGGCGGCACCATCCTCCATCACGACCCGGGATCGCTGAACCTGCAGGCCTGGCTCCTGCAGCACTAGAGTTCGGAGGATACGATATCCTGGCGGACTGCAAGGAGGTGCTTGCAAAGGCCAGGGCATCCTCGACTCTTAAGTGCTACGGACAAAAATGGAAGAGGTTCACTGTCTGGTGCCGTGCATAGAATATCAACCCTCTTCGGATTACGGCCCCTCAAGTGCTGCTGTACCTGTTGTCGCTGGCCAGGGCGGGGGTGGCACACGCCTCCATCAAAATCCATCTGGCGGCGATCTCCCGCTACACCACAATTCCAGGGCAGTCATCTCTGTGGTGTCATCACCTGGTGAAGGAGTTCATGAAAGGACTGTTTCGATCTTTCCCGCCGGTGACGGCCCCGGCGTGGGAGCTCAACGTGGTGCTGACCAGGCTCATGGAGCCGCCATTCGATCCTCTGCATTCGGCACCGTTGAAGTTCCTGTCGTGGAAGACCGCGTTTCTTGTGGCCATCGCCTCCGCACGACGAGTGAGAGAGATCCAGGCCCTCTCCTGTAAACCTCCATATCTGACATTACACTAGACGAGGGTAGTGCTGAAGACGCACCCCTCCTTCATGCCCAAGGTGCCGTCGGACTTCCATCTCAACGAGCCCTTGGTGTTACCTGTTTTCTTCCCATCGCCTTCATTGCTGGCTGAAGTTCTACGTGGACCGAACTAAGAGTCTTCGGAAGACATCACAGCAGTTTGTGAACTTTGGACCTGTGAACCAAGGGAAGGCCCTCTCGAAGGCTTCCATTTCCAGATGGCTCTCGGCTGCATCATGCAATGTCACCGGTTGGCAAACCGACCCTTGCCCGGTCGTCCGAGAGCCCATTCAGTCAGAGCGATCACTGCTATCACAGCGTTCCTGTGCGGTGTGCCCCTGCTGGTGATCTGCAGGGCTGCTACGTTCACGAGATTCTACTGCGTCGACCGGGATTACAGGGAGGAGTCCAAAGTCAGCCAGGCAGTGCTGCACAACCTGTTCGCTTGAAGGTGAGCCTGGTGAGGAGGTAAGAGATGCTTAATGTTGAGTTGTTGAAATGCTTAATGTTGAGCCTTGCCACCTCCTGTGGTTGTGCATGTGTGCACTGCTATGTATTCTTGTATTCATGAGCATGTGAATCCATGCCAGACCCCATGCTGGAGAAGGAACAAGTTACTTACCTGCAACTGTTGTTCTCCAGCATGGGTCTGGCATGGATTCACATGCGAACCCTGCCTCCGACCCCTCTGCGGCTCTTCTCTTGGTCCTACTGCCCCTTTACATGCTACCAAATCTGAAGGTGGCTGCCAGAGGAGGGGCTTAGGTAGAGGGCAGTCATTGGCTGGGGGCAGTACGACCCAGAGACCAGTGATTGGTTATTAGTAGAAAGACAGTTCAGAAACAAAACTGAAACTGATTTTTTCTTTACCGAGGATTCCCAGCCTGGCGACGGGGAATATTTATGAGCATGTGAATCCATGCCAGACCCATGCTGAAAAACAACAGTTACAGGTAAGTAACTTGTTCCTTGGTGACCTAGTGCAGTCATGGGTATATTCATACATCAGTATAAAGATGACGTGCAGGTTCACCTTGAAAGTGTCATTTCTGGCAGATATCCACTGCCTCCATCGTCTTGTTTCAAACTGTACCCCTCAAAAACAGAAGGGGGCTCGCTTTACTCTAGGGGTTGTAGGATATGGAGGCGTAAAAGTAAAGAGTAATGCTTGAACGCCTCAATTTCACGCTCAAGACCATTTTTCGAGCACTGACAAGGCGGCGATAGGGTACATGCCTACCTCCTCCAGCTTGCAAGTGTGCTTCATTTTACACGTGCATAACAATTTTATGCGGGTATAAAACGAGTGAATTCCTTTGGAATCCGCCTCCATTTAGAACCTGCTAAAGAGCAGGTGGGTTCCATTACAATCTATTAATAAATGGCACCTGCAAAGCTTAATTTACAGACAGCATTTATTTTGTACAATACAGAGGAAAACTGAGCAGTAAGCGCATATGCGCTTGGTTTTACTCTTCACGTTTCCACTTTGCCGTGTAATGTAAAGCAAAAAGCAATACCAGTTAAAGTCAAAGCATTGCCAACTGTGAACATTCTAAGATAATGAAGAAAAGAGAACCTCACGGTACTGGAATCTCAGAATCTAAATCCAACCCAACATGCCACAATCCCCCACTCCCTCTTCCTGAAACCAAAAACAAACCAAAGAAACTAGAAAAGCAAACAACAAAAAATGTGCACAAAATGGAGATGTTGACATCATAGCTCCGGGCTAATACCGGCCATCATCAGGCCTGATCGCCATTGCCGGGTTTCAGGGTATAGCACTGTTCCATACCCTCCCCACCCCCCATTCCAGTAACCAAGGTGTGATGAACCATAGTCAGAAGGTAGCAGCTTGCGTAGGAATCAACAATCGAGGTCACAGAACATTTCTGAAGACAGCACACAACAAGGCTTGTCCCAGTCCAGTTCGACAGGGTATTTGCACAACTCTCACTTGACCCCAGAGGGCTCGCTGGGCTTCAGAGTTTTCCCTGCCTTGGACCACAATTTCCTTTGTGGCTTCAGGATACCCTTAGCGGACATTATGGGTGTGGAAGCAGGCAACTCAGCACTGGAGTCATCAGACCATCTAGCAAGAAGGGCCTTTGCTTCTTGAGATGACTTGATAATTTGCTGTGTCTACCCAAGCTTGAAGAATAAGGCAGTAAGGAAACCCCATCTATAGCGGAGGCCCTCCTCCATCAGCCAGGTCATGAGCAGGCAGAGTGACCTACGCTTATGGACTGTAGCATCGGCCAGATCCTCGAATACTTGCAGGACAGTCCAACTGAAGGTAATTGTTGGGACGAGTCGGCCTCATCCATGATCTTCTGCTGAAGGGAGAAAAAGTTCACTCGGCTGAGGACATCAGGAGGGCCACAGAGGAACCACAGAGGCAATGGGTGCGATTCAGCTCAACCGTCTCATCTTCAGAGATGCAGAAAAGCGAACGGAAGGGAGCTGAAACATAATCTGGGAGGACGGTATCCCCCACCAAGCTACGAACCCCACTCACTCTAATATTATTCCACCTGGATTGGTTTTCATTGTCCTCCTGTTTAGCCTGAAGTACGTCACATTGCGTCACACTGGTGCCTCAGCTCCAACAAGCATTGGGCTGTTTCGGTAGCCTCCAGGGTCTGCTCGCAGATAGTGTCCTTGCTTTCCCCAATTGCGTTGCACGCTTCAACTACTCTTCCGTCCAGTGAAGTGAGCTTGGTGTCAAGGACAGCCATGCTATTTAGGAACTCCCCTTTCATTTTGCCGAGTAAATTCACAAGATCCAGCTTGGTGTCCGGAGGGGCCATATCCTCTCCAGCTTTGTGATTCTTTATGTATGTAATGTGAAGAACCTGAGGGCGTCCTTACTTCTTCTCCCCCGGTGCTCTCTTCTTGGGAGGCTATGGAAAGGCCATCGCTCTTGGATCCTGACCCTGAGGGTGGATATGTGAGGTAGGATCATCTGGGTGGAGGAGACTAGGGGATTGGGGAGATGACCTCCTTAGAGGAGACATTGTATCCCCCATTTCCTTTTCACAACACTCTATTGTCAGCCCTTTTCCTGTTCTTCCCCTAAAACATTCCCCAAGAAACACCACTATGCTACTCGGATGAGGATGAGACGAGGAAGAGAACAAATAGAGCCACATATCCTAATTGTTTTAATGCACACACATCCCAACCTCATCAGGATACTGAGGTGGGGAGTAGGACAGTAAGAGTAAGGCTGGACTACAGTTTCAGCAGTGAGTGGTCTAGTCCTTTTTGGAACAATCATGGTGGCAGGAACATTAAAAGCCGGATTAATTATGGAAAGGAAGTCAACTGTGGAAGCAGGGCCGCAAACTGCTGGGTGGAAGCAGACCTCTCCGATGCAGCGGTGTGGCAGGCAGAGTTTATGCAGCGGGAAACAAAGCTGAAGGACGCTGGAGGGCGATGGCAAACCGCAAGAGGGAGACTGGCGTGACACAGTGAAGCAGTAGTGTGAGTGCCGTGCTGCAGTAGGAGCATCGCTCTGTGAGTACGAGCCACAGAGAGCCACTGGAAGAAGATGTGGGGTACCGTACAGGAAGGAAAGAACCCGCGGCGGCAGAGGAGCTTGCAGGAAGCCGTAAGCTCCGACGGGTGAGTGTACCAAGAAGGGGGAACACTTGGCTGGCAGGCGAACATGCGAAACAAGTAATGAACATTGATTTGAACAGAAACACACATTGCTATGAATATCGATTTGAATGAAAGCAAATATAAGTACTTTTAAATACTGAACGGAATGAAAGCAAGTTTTGAGTAGTCTTGAATATTGAGGGGAGTAAAAGAAAGTTTGTGAATCTGGCTGATATAATGAACTGCATTATATGAGAAACCAAGCCTTGGCAACAGCAACAATACAAGGAACTTTATCACCTAAGAAACAAGTACTGGCAAAAGCCAAGAGAATACAAAGAGTTGTATGGTATGAGAAACCAAGCATTGGCCAAAGCCAAGAGAATTCAAGGAACTGAATGTCATAAGGAAACACACATTGGCAAGAGCCACACCATCACCTTTGACATCCCGATTGCCAAACGGCACTCCTCCTGCCACCTAATGAAACCTAAATGCCTAGCCCGCTGCACCAAGAACCTAACCAGGGACCACCTCCCACCACTCTTCTCTGACCTCAAGAGCCCAACCAACAGAACAACCAACCCTATGGCCCTAGCCCATCTCTACAACTCCACAATTGCTGAACCAGTTAACATACTTGCTCCGCTGAAACAGCGCAAAGCTAAACCTGCACTGGTTCACCCTTGAGCACCTTGCTTCGCGCACTCTGAAACGACTCGGAGGAAGAAACCCTTCCTCAGCTAACAGAGACCAATTCACTTCTCTTGCCACAGAGTACAAAAAGGCCATACACACCGCCAAACCAACAGCTATAACAAGAGAATAGAAAGTGCCAAATCTAATTCTCGCGAACTCTTCACAATCGTGTGCTAAGTTGAGTCTCCAATTGCCCCTCCCCCTACCCTCATAGTAGGCAACGACTGGTGCACCAAGGTACAAGAAGCCCTTACAGGAAAAGTCCTCACACTCCAGAACAAAATCCACTCCAAGCAACAAGCCATCCAAGCCAAACCACCACCCTCCTCTCACCCTGCGGCACCACACTCCCCATCCTCCACGTCATTTGACTTTCACCCTTTCTCAGAACTGGAAGTAGCCAACATATTCAAAAGCCACAAGCCATCCCGCTGCAAAGGCGACGCCTGCCCGACCCCCATTTTCAAAGACTGCGCAGTCACTCACACTGTTCATCACAGCCATAATTAATGCCTCCTTCTCCACAAAAACTGTTCCCATGTCCCTGAAAGAAGCATGGATACTCCTGCTACTAAAAAAATGCCTCCCTCGAACCCTCCATCGCTACCAACTACCGTCCCATCACAACAGGGCCCTTCATCCTAAAGATCCTGGACTGT
Source organism: Ambystoma mexicanum (assembly GCF_040938575.1). Lineage (NCBI taxonomy): Eukaryota > Metazoa > Chordata > Amphibia > Caudata > Ambystomatidae > Ambystoma > Ambystoma mexicanum. The sequence continues at coordinate 1,263,573,725 of NC_090935.1, read as the reverse complement.
GCAGCCTACATCCAGGTACAACAATACCTTGAAGCCAACCACATCCTAGGCACCCGTCAATCCAGCTTGTGCAGAAGGCATGGCACGGAAACTGCCCTGCTCGATCTGAAAAATCAACTAGATGACATCAGAGTCAATGGTAAACCTGCTTTGCTCCTCATGCTGGATCTCTCAGCCGTGTTTAATCTCAAGGACCATCAGTTTCTCTGCGATCACCTCACCACCACTGCAAAATTCTCTCCTGCAGCCACTGACTTGATCACATCCCTCCTAACAGGCAGATCCTCTCAGGTCTCCATAGACGATAATGCCGCCTCACCCACGCCAGTTACCTGTGGCGTCCCCCAAGGTTCTTGCCTTTCCATGACTCTATATAACATTTATACAAATCCCCTTCTCATACATCCCGTCCCATTTCCTCCATACTTAATGGGCGTCCCTCGCTAAGGACGGGAAACAGAACCTTTTTCACCAGTAAAAATGGTATTCCCCTTTAAATTTAGATGCATGCGGGTGCATGGCCCTGGGAGCATGCGCTCCCCAACTCTGCCCACCGGTGCCACTTCCCAGTCCTCATTTCTGCGTCGACAGGAACGGACAGCTTTCACCAGCTCTCCTGGGTTAGGCCTCCAGTCTTGTAATTCCACATGCTCTTCCCCGGAAGACTTTCTGGTCTCTTCTTTTTTGTTTTCTCTCCTAGCAATTGTCAGAGATAATACTCTGTCCTCCCCGGCGCATGTCGACGACGGTGGGTTTCAGCAGGTTTACCACCTGCAGGGGTTCCTTCGCCATGTCGGATCCCCACGCGATCTGCCTCCGGTGCCTTGGCCCTGACCACGGCTGGGACGGCTGTTCTGCGTGCAACGCGTTGACCCTGCACGTACTGAAGAATCATTTGGCCAGTTGGAGGGAGCTGTTTGAAAGATCGCCTCCAGAGGACATCAAGACTTACGTGGGGAGGAAGACCAGTCCCAGGGTAGATGCCCTGTTCTCCTTCGCACCCTGCAAGGGCGACTCCTTCCCAGGGAAGCGGCCAAGTGGGAGGGGCCTTCCAGGTCCTAAGACCACCAAAGAGACTGAGGCTGCCAGAGCTACGAGCCATCAGGCCGAGGGGTCGCCATACCCGACCACATCATCAAAGGGGCAGTATGCAGCCCCCAGCTTGATGTGACTAGGACCACCAAGACCTCAGCAGCCACAGGGCCTGGCTCTGATGCCCCCAGGCCCTCCCCCCTGCATGCTCTTCGAAAAGTTCCTTACCCCCATGAAATCAACGCAGATGTGCACCATCCTCAGGGGGGTCATCAAAGACATGCTCCCTCGAGTACCACGTCAGGCTCCGACCGTGATCCATACCCCGTCCCAGTTCATCCCATGGTTCCCACGCTCACATCAGGCACAGTGGCTCTGCTTCCGGTGCAGCCTCTGGCACTGCCAGTCAACACCCCACAGCTGCCCGCACCCAGCACGCCTCGACCGCTCGCGACCTGCAAGACACAGCGGGCGACACGGAAGAGGACGAGGATCAGGATACTCCCTCGTCAGCTAAGGCTTTACACGAGAGGCTGGCGGTTGTGGCAGAATACCTGGGGATTCTGCGGGCCACAAGTTGAGCAACCTGAGGCGGGGGTTTTGGCCGAGGTGCTGACCATTCGCCCTGGCACAAGAACTGGCATCCCTCTGCAAAAGGATGTAGAATCCCTGGCCGAGAAGGGATGGTGAAGCCGCACTCAACGCAGCCTACCAATAAACGTCTTGATGCCAAGTATAGGCAGGCAGAGGGGGACTCGCTCATTCTGTCAGTACACCCTCAACCGCATTCATCCGTTATAGCTGCGGCCTCGCTTTATTCCAAACCGCAGTCTTCATCATCTGCACCCACCTCAGCGCTCCTAGGGAAGGAGGAAAAGCTGTTGGAGTTCTACGGCAAAAAGATTTACTGTAATGCCAGACTCCATCATGTGCCAGGCCAATTCTGATGCTATGTTGGCAGCTGTGAATCAAAAGCTGTGGTGGGAGATTGCAGACTTCCTCCCAGAGCTCCCTGCGCATGGTCATGTGCACTACAGGGCTGGATTGCAGAGGCCAAAATTGTGGCTCAAGATAATATGGAGTCTACAGTGGCTCACATCGACACAACAGGTAGAGCGATCTGTATCACCACTGATATGAGGAGGACAGCTTGGCTTAAGGCGACCAAGTTGGACCCTGATGTGCTGGAGTGCATTCTCGACCTGCCATTTGAGGGGGAGGACTTATTTCACTCGACCACAGACAAGGAACTTGACGCAAAGAAAAATAGCTTGCAAACAGCTATGTCCTTGTCAATCCTGACAAAGTCGGCGCCCAAGGCCTATGGCTTTGAGTAACCAACGATCGGACAGAACCTATACCTTCAGTGTCTTCAGGAGCTTTCAGGAGCGATGTGCTAAGAGAGCCTGACCGGTCTCCTAGCCGGCACAGGCGCTAGCACCACAAATCCTCTCTAAAATGGTTTTTCCAATCCCCCTCCCAGGTACCAGCCTCAGAGGGTAAAAAGCTGTGACAATGTCATCCAGATCCAGAAGTCTCTGGAGGCGGACAGGCTTGCCCTTCACAATAATTCCTGGCGGGCAAGGTTTGCGGACCCATGGATCCTCTCTGTTAGTTTACACGGGCTTCCGTCTCCCAATTCTTCATCTCCTCTTTCTTCCCCTCTACTCCCATAGATTGGGACGGCAACTCTTTTGGCGTAAATCCGCTCACTCTTCGCGAGTCAGGCGGTGGAGAAGGTTCCAGCTTCGCAGCGAGGCATAGGCTTCTATTCCCGTATATTCACCATTCAGAAAAAGAACCAGGCTGGACTGAGAGTTGGTCTAGACCTCTCTTACGTCAACGTTTCCCTACCCCTTCAAAAGTTCAAGATGGTTACTCCAGCTCTTATTGCAGACACAGTGTGGGGGAGACAGGATATACTCCCTGGATCTGAAGGATGCTTACCAGCATGTCACCATTTGGGAGCCCCATTGTTCCTTCCTGAGGTTCAGGATCAAGGGCTTTCATTTTCAATACAAGGTCCTCCCTTTTGGCCTCATCTCGGCCCCAAGGGTCTTTACAAGATTAATGAACTTGGTAGAGGCCCTGTTCAGGGCGGAGGCCCACCGCCTTTATCCATACCTCGACGACTGGCTAGTCTGAGCAGAGTCTCCTGAGGCTGTAAAGCGCACAGCGTCAGCACTTATGCACATGCTATACAATCTGGCGTTCTCTATCAACCTCAGGAAGTTGCATTTACTCCCCACTCAGTCCTTAACATTCCTGGGGCTAATTTGGGATACAAGGGCGGAGGGGATCTTCCCCTCAGCAGACAAGATTATGGCAATCAGGAAGGCCACCAGGCATTTTCTCAGCAGACCAGTGACCTCAGCATGATGGTACCAGCACTTGCTTTGCATAATGGCGACTTGTCTCCTGGCTGTGCCGTACACAAGACTCAAAATGAGGAGGCTGCAGCTGCATTTCTCAGCCTCTTGGAATCAAGAGACTGGCTCCCAGGCAGCTCTAGTCAGCATACCACAGCATCTGCACCCGGATTTGGAGTGGTGGAGTGCAGAGACCGTTCAGGCAGCCCTCTCCGGAGATCACCATTCCCACGGACTCGTCCCTAGAGGGGATGGGGGGCTGCACTGGACTACCACAGTGTCCATGGAGTATGGTCACAACAGGAACAGCTGGAACACATCAACTAGCTCGAGATGATGACCGTCTTGCTTGCCCTCAAAGCATTCCTCCCCATTGTCAGCAGCAGGTCGTTCTGCATCCAGACAGACAGCTCCACTTGCATGTTTTACATCAACAAGCAGGAAGGTACCAGGTCCCCTCTGCTCTGCTGGCTCTCCATCGACATTTGGGAGTGGGCACTGCCTAACAACATTTACTTATCAGCAGTCCACATGCCGAGGGAATCCAAACTGGAAGTGGACAGGCTCAGTAGGCAGGGGATAAACAAATACGAATGGCAGTTGAACAAGGCAGTGCTCAGGGGGATTTCCAATAGGTGGGGCCACCTACAGGTAGACTTATTCGCCACCATGAACAACAGGAGGTGCCCTCAGTTTGCTTCCTGGCTGGGGCAAGGCATGGGATCACTGGGGGACATGTTGCAGATCACGTGAAATGGCATGAATGCATACAGGTTTCCCGGTTGCCAGTCATTTGGTCGAAATCAATTGGTCGACTGGACAACTGGTCGAATCAATTTGGTCGAAAACCAAATGGTCGAATTTTTTTTTTTTTTTTTTTTTACCCCTTTTTTTTTTTTTTTGGGGGGGGTCCCCCCCCCAACCCCCTTTTTTTTCTTTCTTTTTTTTTTTTTAACACGAAAACCCACAAAACACATATATAAATAAAAAAAAAAAAATTCGACCATTTGGTTTTCGACCAAATGACGTCGACCAAATTGCAGTCGACCAGTTTGTAGTCGACCAAATGACTGGACACCAGGTTTCCCTCCACTCTGCTGATTCGCAGGGTCATCTGCAAGATCAGGGAGTCATGGACCCTTCGACTCCTCTTGATAGCGCCATGGTGGCCGGCAAGACATTGTTTCTCAGAGCTAGTCCGACTGTCGGACCAACCTCCAGTACTCCTCCTGCTGGGTCCAGCCCACTTACTTTCCCAGCAGGGGGGCACAGTGGTTCTCCCCACCCTGCAGAAGTTAGTCCTGGCAGATTGGTTCCTGAACAGGTCACCCTGATGCATCTACACTGATCTCAGGACAACGTGGCTATCATAAAGGGGGCAAGCAGCGACTCACCAGAAGTCAGTACAGGGGCAAGCGGATCAGGTTCTGTCACTGGGCCATGGTGAACAAAGTTGATCCACTGACATGCTCACTGGATGATGTATTATCGTTCTCGGTGCATCTGGCTCACTCAGGTGTGCAGGTAGACACCTGCCGTATGTATCTGGTGGCCATAGGGGCCTACAAGAATTCCAGAGACACCATCTTCACCTCTTCCAATCTGTTGTAAAAAGGCATTTAACAGGACTAACCAGATTATATCCTCCGATCAAGTGGCAACATCCAGTCTAGGACCTTAACGCGGTGTTGAGCGTTCTGGCTCACAATCCATGGCAACAGTAGACATCAGGCTGGTGATGATTAAGACTACCCAGCTGGTTGGCCTTAATTCAGTACGCTGGATCTGTGAGATTCAGGCTCTGGTGGCTTCAGCGCCTTACACTACTTTTCACCGGGACACGGTGGTGCCCTGGGTGCATCCTGCTTTTCTCTCCAAGTTTGTTTTTTTCTTTCTTAAGATTAACGAGGAGATGGTACTCCCAACATTCTTTGCCGACCCAAAGGATGAGGCCCAGATGGTATTGCACTATCTGGATGTCAGGCGTGCTCTAAGATGTTATCTGGACAGGACAAAGAGCTTGTGTAAAACTGATGCCTTGTTCATCACCTTTGGTGGTTCAAAACCGGGCTGTCAAGCCTCCAAGGCTTCCATAGCAAGGTGGATGGTTATGGCCATCATGGAGGCATACGAGGGGCAGCACAGACCTTTGGCAGCAAACTGGCATGCCCACGCCATCAGAGCCAAGGCCATGGCTGTGGCTTTCCAAAGACACGTTCCATGCCAGGCAATCAGCAAGGCGTCTACTTGGGCATCGCCTTCGGTCTTTTGCAAACACTACTGCTTGGACGCCAACACCAGATCGGATGCAGCATTTGGCTAGGCAGTTTTGAAGAACTTGTTTTCTTAGAGGAGCAACTCTTCCCCCCCTCTACTCCCCCCCAAGCTGTATTCAGTTGTAATCGCCCATACAGTATGCAGGAAAGGGGACGGGACGTTAGGAATATTTATAAGTACTCCTACGTCCCGTCCCCTTTCCTCCATACTGCATGGACGTCCCTCGCTAGGGACAGGAGACAGAAGCTTTTTCACCAGAAACAATCTTCTTCCCCTTTAAATTTAGAGGCGCAGCCCTGGGAGCATGCGCTCCCCTGACTGCGCCCACCGGTGCCACTACCCAGTCCCCTTTTCCACGTTGATGGGAACGGACCGCTTTCACCAGCGCTCCTGGGTTTGGCTCTGGCCTTGTAATTCCACGCGCTCTTCCCCAGATACTTTCTTCTGTGTTTTGTCTTCTGTTTTTTTGCTCTTAATCAGGTACTCGGTCCTCTGGCGCCACGCTCCTTCCAGGTGCATGTCGACGTCAGAGGGCTTCAGCAGGTGTCCAGCCTGCAAAGGGCTCTTCCCTAAGTCCGACCCCCATGCTCTCTGCCGCCGCTGCCTTGGCCCCAATCACGGCTGGTAGGGTTGTACAGCGTGTGATGCAACGCGCTCTTAAAAACAGGTTACCTCGGTGGAGGGAGCTCTTTGAGAAGTCTCCTCCAGAGGACTTGAAGGACTTCGTCAGACACAAGTCAAGGCCCAAAGACACTTTTTTCCATCGCACCCCGCAAGGGCGACTCCTTCCCAAGAAAACGTCAGAGAGGGAGGAACCAGTCAGGATGTCGCACCAGCACAGGTACTGAGGCTGCTTCAGCTACCGGCCGCCAGGCGAGGGGGTCATTAGATCCTTCCAGGGACAGTGCTGAGGGACCACAAGGTTCTTTTACGCCCTATTACTGAACAGATGTTTGAGGGGGCACCTGTACGCAGCACTACCGGCGACTCAGCTGAGGGCAATATGCCTACCGGGCCCCGTGGTGAGGTACAGGGTAGGTCTCACGCTTCACCGCCAAGAGTCCTGGAGGATGCCGGCCCAGCGAGGCAAGCACCACAGTGTTGGCACATGGCATGCAGCCCGACAAGATTGCCGCTGCGCCAGAAAAAATGGCTGCTTGTCCCATACCGCCCCCTGGTGCAAAGCAGGTGGGAGAACGAGTTTCAAGGTGGGACTGGTCTCAACCAGGTACGTGGCCTACAGCTTATCCATCAACACCGCAGGGCAGATTTACCCTGCAACCAGCAAGACATAGTACACACCAGCCCCAGCAGCTGCCTGCTACCCCATCAATACCACCTGCCACCCCATTGGCCTGTGAGGACAGGTTTTTTGAAAAGTTCCTCACACTCATGAGGTCACCTCGGATGGGGGCCATCCTTCGGGATGTGGTCAGGGACATGCTCGCTCCAGCCACTCTGCCTGCGCCTATAGTCATTCCTCCTATGGCTCTAGCGCTGCAGGCCCCTGCTGCCCTTGCCGGGTCCTTCGATTCCGGCTCCCCTGCCTCCCACAGTTCAGGCGATCCCACTCTAACCTCCACAGCAGCCAACGGCTCTGGTCCTTACTCCACAGCTATCGGTGCCCAGCACTCCTACACCCGCACCGGATCAGCGGGACACCCTAGTGGACACCGATGAGGAGGAGGACCCCAAAATGCCATCCTCAGCCAAGGCCTTTCACGAACACCGCTCAGGTTTTGCCGAATACTTGGGGCTTCCACAACCCGAGGTTGAACAACCGGAGGCGGGGGTCCTGGCTGAGGTCCTCACCCTACGCCCCGTGGCCCGAACATGGATCCTGGTGCAGAAGGACGTTGTCGCCTTGGCCAAAAAGGGATGGCTGAGACCCCATTCGGCCCAGTTTACCAATCGATGCCTTGACACCTAGTACAGGCAGATGGAGGGGGGTCCCCTCTTACTGTCAGCTCATCCCTGAGGACTGATCCCACCCTTCTGTGATTGCAGCAGCAGGAGTATCCTCCAAGCTCCAGTCATCCTCGGCCACCTCATTTGCGGCACTTCTATGCAAGAAGATGATCTTGGAGTTGTATGTTATGTTATGTTATGATACTTGGCATTTATATAGTGCTCTATATATCATTGGTATGACCTCAAAGCGCTGGTAGGTTGAACGCCCTCGGGAACCGCAGTTCAGGTCAGTAGAGATAGATGGTGCTTAGGGTGCGTATGTGCACCAGTTATGTGTGCAGCTGGTGTAGTTGTCAGATGGTAGCTGCATCCTAGCGTTAGGTGTGGTGTTGAAGATAATAGTTGGATGTGTTTGCAGTCTGGTAGTTGGACATCCAGACTGGGTTTAGCTGCGTTAGGCCTGAAGGATGCTTATGTGAGCAGCTAGGTCGGAGTGTCGTGGGATAGCTGCTATTTATTAGGGTGATTAGGTGTTCATGGGGTAGTGTTCGTATGTGAACAGCTAGGCCGAATTAATCAGGGGTATAGCTGTGTTCTAGTTGTGTGATGGTGTATAGAGGAGATTAGGCCTAGTGATGTGATGAGAGTGATGGTTCATCTTTAAAGCGGCCGAGACCATGCATGTGAACAGGATGGAAGGAAGCACATCGACAGACGGACATACGGTGACAGTGGGTTGGTTTTATGGTGACAGGAGGGGGCATACGGATATATAGCAGCGTCGGGGACAAGAAAGCAGAGTACAACAGTGACACATGGGAATGGTGGGCACATATGGTGACGAGAGGTTTGGGTGACACATTGGGGTACATAGCGACATCATGGAACAGGATGGCAGGGAGTGCAGCGACACATGGACACACAGCAACAGGGGGCTTGGATTACAGCGATAGGGTAGGACATAGGGATGTACAACAACCGCATTGGAGAGTAGGAAAACAGGGTACTCAGAGACATGTGCGTGGGGCACATGGGAGCTAGAGGGTAGGGTAATTTCATCCATTCAATCCCTCCATCTATTCCATCACTGCATCCATCCATTTCTTCTATTTCTTCATCAATTCATTCCAGCAACTATCCATTCTCTCCATGCATTAATCAATTTATTTCTTTTCTTCTTTACTTCATTCAGTGTATCCATTCAGTCAGTGCATCCATCCGTTTCTTCCATTTCTTCATCCGCTCATTCCTTCAATTCGTTCAATCCATCCGATGCCTTGCATCACTTCCATCTCTTCCATTCTATCCGTTCCGTGCATCTATTCCATACATTCCATCCATTCCGTCCATCAATTCCATATACATACATTCCAATCATTCTAACCATTTCATCAATCAATTCCGTAAACATACATTTCATTAATTCTGCATGCAGCAATGCCCTCCATTCCATCAGTTTATTCCCCATGCGTCCATCCAGTCCATCGATTCCGTCCATTTCATCCATCCATTCCATCTATTCATCTGTTCCATCCATTCCTCTTATCCATCCCATCCATTCCATCTCATCCATTTCATGCGATCATTCCTTTCTTCCATTCTATCCATTTCTTCCATTCTATCTATTTCATCCATTCCATCAGTTCCATCCATTCTATCTATTCCATCCATTTCATCCATTTGATCCATTCCATCCACCCATTCCATCTATCCATCGATTCCATCCATGTATTCAATCTAATCCACCTATTTCATCCATTCCATCCATTTCATCAATTCTATCCATTTCATCCATTAGATCTATTCCATCCATTTTATCCATTTGATCCATTCCATCCTTCCATAGCATCCATCCATCCATTCCATCCGTTCCGTCCATATATTCCATCCATCCATTCGATCCATTTCTTCCATTCTATCAATTTCATCTATTCTATCCATTTCATCCATTTCATCTATTCTATCCATTCCACCTATTCCATCCATTCTATCCATTTCATCCATTTTATCAATTCGTTTGTTCGATCCATTCCATCCTTCAATACCATCCATCCATCGATTCCATTCATCCGTTCCATCCATCTATTTCGTACATCTATTCCATCCATTTCATCCATTCCATCCTATTTCTTCCATTCTATCCATTCTGTCCTTTCGATCAATTCTATCCATTTCATCCATTCCATCTGTTCCATCCATTCTATCCATTTCATCTATTCCATCCATTTTATCCATTCCATCCTTCATTCGATTTCATCCATCCATTACATCAATTCCTTCCATTCTATCAATTTCATCCATTTCTATTCCATCAATTTCATGCATTCCATCCATTCTATCCATTCCATCCATTCTATCCATTCCATCCATTCTATCCATTTCATCCATTCCATCTATTTCATCTATTCCATCCATTCCATCCATTTCATCCAATTCCATCCATTCTATCAATTCCATCCATTCCATCTATTCTATCCATTTCATCAATTCCATCCATTTCATCCATTCCATCTATTCCATCCGTTATATCCATTCCATCTATTCCATCCATTCAATCCATTCCGTCTACTCCATCCATTCAATCCATTCCGTCTACTCCATCCGTTCCATCCATCGATCAGTTCCGTATCCATATATTCCCTCCGTTTCATCCATCCAACCCGTTTTTTCCATCCACATTCATCCATCCATTCTATCCAAATTCATCCGTTCCATCCATTCATCTATCCATTCCATCTATCTGTTTTATCCATCCACATCCATCCATCCACACCATCCATTCCATCTATCATCAATTCCCTATACATACCTTCCAATCATTCCACATGCATCCACGTCATCTTTTCCATCCATTTGTTCCACATGCGTCCATCCATTCCATCCATTTCATCTTTCCTTCTATCCGTCGGTCTTTTTATCTATTCCGTTCATCCATTCCATCCATCATTCATTCCATCAATCCCTTTCATCCATCCGTCTTTTCCATCTATTCCTTCAATTAATTCCCTTCCATCTATTCCGTCCATCCATCATTCTATTCATCCATTCCATCTATCCCACCCTCCATCCATCCACCCGTTCTATCAATTTCATCTATTCTCTGTTTCATCCATTCTATCCATTCCATATACATACCTTGCATTCATTCCACATGCATCCGTGCCATACATTTAATCCATTCATTTCACATGCATCCATCCGTTCCATTCATTCTATATTTTCCATATATTCCGTCCGTTCATTCGATCTGTCATTCCATACCTCTATCCATCCCTTCCATCTGATTCGCCAATCCATTCCCGCCATCATTCCATCCATCCATTCCCTCAATCCATTCCTTCCATCCATTCGATCCTATACTGTGGGTAGGATCAGAGGTAATTGAAGACATAGTAGAGAGTCCCATTGTGTATTTAGTCATGGGTTGTTGGGAGTTCAGACATATCTTTAGGGTTGTTGTTGGTGTTATGGAAAGCCATGTTTTTAGTAACTTGCGGAATGTCATATAGTCTTGGGTGTGTCAGATGTGAGGTGGAAGCGAGTTCCACAGAGTTGGGCCAATGATGAGAAAGAGGATCCTCCGAAGGGATCACTAAAAGGAGGGCAGAGCTTGATCTTAGGGTGTGGGGTGGGAGGTAAGGTTTTAACTTATCTTGCAGGTATAGAGGGCCGGTCTTGTGCACTGCACAGTGAGTGATGCACAGGGTCTTGAAAGTGGCCCTTCGTCTGACTGGGAGCCAGTGGAGGGTTCTGAGAGCTGGAGAGGTGTGGTCTCTTGGACCCAGGGATAGGAGCATTTTAGCAGCAGCATTTTGCACTCTTTGGAGTTTATTAAGGTGGTATGCCAGGACTCCTAGGTAAAGGGAGTTGGCATAGTCCAGTCTCGATATTACATTAGACATAACAGCGGCAAGTCTGTTCGGGAAGGAGAGGTAGGGAAATATGCGCCTGAGAATTTTGAGATGGTAGTGACAAGATTTAGATACGTTGTTGATCTGTCGGGAGAGGGTTAGGCCAGAGTCCATAGTGCATCCAAGATTTTTTACTGTGACGGAGGGGGTGGGCGGTTGGCCCATGGAAGTGGGCCAAGGAAGTGGACGAGGTAGTAGCTCAGTGTTGCCGCACACCATGATTTCGGTTTTAGTGGGGTTTAAGAGGAGGTGGTTTATAGTCACCCACCGGTCGATATCTAGGAGACAGGCTGCAAGGTTGGGCTGAGAGTTGGAATCTGAGTTGTGGAGTTTAAGGATAGTTTGGGTATCATCAGCGTAGTTGTAGCACAGGATATTGGGCAGGCGGATGATTCCAGGGAGGGTGGACATTTAGAGGCTGAATAGGAGAGCTTATAGACATGTGCCTTGCTGTACTCCAGTATTAACTGGGCGAGCAGCCGAGACAAAAGGGGAGATGAGGGTTATTTGTTTCCTGTTGTTGAGGAAGGAGGCAATCCATTTGAGAGCGGTTCCACGGATTCCTAGGGAGTGGAGGGGGTCAAGGAGGATTGAGTGGTTAATTGTGTCGAAGGCTGTAGACAGGTCGAGGAGAATTAGTGCAGCGCATCCTGCAGAGTCTGCAGTGATTTTAAGATCGTCCCAGATTGAGGCCAGAGTGGTTTCGGTTCTGTGTCGCAGTCTGAAGTCTGATTGGGCGGTGTCAAAGGGGTTGTTGGATTCGACAAAGGCGTTTAGTTGGGAGTATGCTGTTTGGTCGATGAGTTTTGCAAGGAATCTTGTGTTTGAGATGGGACGGAAACATTTGGGGTCAAGGGATGGTTTTTTAAGAAGAGCCTTGACATGTGCAATTTTGAAGGCAACAGGAAAGATTTCAGAGCTGAGGAAGTCATTTAGGATGGTTCTTGCATGCTCTCCTGCGCAGGTGGACGAGAATATTTCTTTGAGGACTGTGGCGGGGCAGAACCAGAAGGTTTGTGAGCAGATAGAAGGTCAAGAAATTCTTCTATGAAGATGGGTTTGAAGGAGTCAAAGGTGAGTAAGGTGGGGGTTGCGGCGGCAAGGGGGGGTGGATGTTGGATTGGTCTGAATTTGGGGTGGGGAGAGGAAGGACAGTTTGTTGTTAAGGGAAGTCGTTCTGTCGAGAGCAGTGATGTAGAAGTGGAGGGAGAGAGTCGCAGAGCGATTGTGATGGGGTAGATTGGGCAGAGGTGCAAGTTTGTTTGACAAATTCAGATATGATTCTGTGGATTTCTTTGCTGCGGTTTCCGCAGTTGAGAATCCGATTGTTGTAATGGGCTTTTTTGGCTTTCCGGATTTCTGCTTTGTAGTTGTGATGGTGCAAGGCGAAGGTGGATCTGCTGAGATTGTTTTTTTCTGCTCGCCATTTGCGTTCCAAGGAATTTCGTTTTTTGGCATTCCTCAGTTCAGGAGTAAACCATTTGGAAAATGGTCCGAGGCGTGAGGAAGAGGGTCGCGAGGAGGTGAGTTTTTATGAATTATTGAGTCATTGAGTCATGAGTCGAAGGAGTCGATGGTTAAAGATCTGTCTGGGGGGGGATGTTGTGGGGGGTCTGAGAAGCAGGACTTCGGCTAGGTCAGGGATGATCTTTAGTTTGTTGCAGCATTTGCGGTAAAGGGGCGAGGTGGGTTGGGGGTGTGGGCAGGGGCAGGGGCAGAGGTGAGGATGGAGAAAGGGACGACAAAGTGGTCCGGCCAGATGAGTGGTAAGGTGGGGCTAGATGTATCAGGTCATGGGAGCTGAAGATAGCGTCTAGGGTGTGTCCTTTAGAATGGATTGTAACGTTTGTGTGAAGGGGGAGGTTGAGCGCATCAAGACTGTCGACCAGTGAATGGGTCCTGGGGTTAGTGGGGATGTCTAACCAGATATTGAAGTCTCTTAGGAGAGTCAGGGAGGGGTGATTTACTTGAATGGTGGCTACAGAGCCACAGAAGTTGATTGTAAAATGTCTGTCATAACCAGGTGGTCTTTAAATGATTAGGAAGCTGTGGGAGAAAGTCAGAGGTAGTGAGAGTTTAATAAGGAGGGATTTGCATGATGGAATGCATATTTGAGAATCATCGAGTGAGACAGAGAAGTGAGATTTGAAAAGGACTGCCACACTGCCTCCTCGTGGGGGTCTGTTGAGTGGGATGAGGGAGTAGCCGGCAGGGAATGCCTCATGTGCAACAGGGGCAAAGTCGACCGAGAACCAGGTTTCAGTGATAAAAACTAGGTCAGGTTTGTCAGAGGAGAGGAGTTCGAAGATGTTGTGTCTGTTTTTCGCTACAGAGCAAGCATTAAAAAGGATGCACTTGACTTCGGAGTGGGGTGTGGTCATGGAGGTTGTTGGGGAGTGGTGGGGGGAAGGGAGCAGTGGGGTGCTCTGGGTCAGTGAGGCAGGGCGATGAAGGGTGTTAGGGAGGAAGGGTGTCAGTGGGTTCTGGGTGACGAAGGGTGGAGGCAAGTCTGTGGCGGCTGGGAAGACTAGGCGGGCCGAGGAGGATATGTGAGGGGTGTGGGAAGAGATTAGGGGGTGTGGGCGAGTGGACGGGTGGTCATTGGGCGAGGGGACATTGGGGAGGAGAGTCTCGGGTGAGTCTCAAAGGATTGGGGGGGTCCGGTGTGTAGGGCGAGAAGTCAAGAGAGAGGGGGTGGAAGCAGGGCGAGGACAGGGGTGAGTGTAGCGGGGATGGGGAGGGAGAGATTGGGAGGCTGGGTAGAAGTGGTGAGGAGTAGACAGTCATGGAGGCGGACCAGGTTTGTTTTCTACTTTTCAAGGGTTTCTGTGCAGTAGGGGTGTGAGAGAGTGTGGGGGGGGGGTCGCAGGGTGAAGGAGGTGCAGCTACTGTTCTTGCGAGGGCGAGGCGTGCTGCTTTCGAAATGAGAGGGGAAGGGATGTGGTTGGGGGGATTGTTGGCAGGTGTCCAGGAGAGGTTAACAGGGGCGTGGGGGAGGTTGGATGGGGTTGTGGGCGGGGGGCTGCAGATTTTTGTGATGGGATCGGGGATAGGGACTCTGAGGTATGGGGGAAGGAAGGGAGGCATGATTGCTGTTGGGTGGGTGATAGGGGTTGAAGAGGGTAGGGGCTTGAGGTGTTTGAAGCACCAGCAGGCTCCTATGGCTTGGGAGTTCGATAGGGGGCGGGGTGTCATGGCAAAGGGTATTAGGGATTTTTCAGTAGCAGTCAGAGGGAGGGTGGGGAGTGACAAGTTTTACTGGATGGGGTTCAGGGGAGGGTGGTGGTTGGCACGCCAGAGTGTGGCTCTGATTTTCGAGTTTGATAGGGGGTGGGGTGTCGTGGTGTATTGGGGAGTTCTCAGAAGCGGTCCAAGGGAGGGTTGGGAGCAATGAGTTTGGGTGGGAAGGGGAGGGGGAGTGGTCTTCCGAGGAGGGGGGTGGTTGGTGTGCCAGAGTGCACCTCTGATTTTAGAGTTGATTGTGGGGTGGTGGTAGGAGATTTGGCGAGTGGCGTTATGCTGAAGTGAGGTGGACGGGGAGATTTCTACAGGTATGCTCAGGGAAGGAATGGTGGGGGGCTCCAGAAGGTGGGAGCTAGAGTGCGGGTGGCGAGTCGTAGGCACTGAGTGAGGACGGGAGGGAGGGAGCACAGGGTTCTAGGAATCTGGACGAGTGTGAGGGATGGATATTTGCACGACAGGGTTGTCATCTAGATGTGGCACAGTCTTACTAGGTAGAATACAACACAGAAAACCTTCAGTGCGCTATCTAGATTTGAGATAGGCTAAGAGGGTAGAATGCAACACAATATCTCTTGGGCACAATATCTAGATGTGACACAATCACAGTAGAATACTACTCATTAAGCTTTCCAGTAATCTTTGGGCGCATTGTCTAGATGTGACACTGTCTTAAGAGGCAGAGTACACCACAAATTAATCTTTCAGCACACTATCGAAGTGTGATACAGTGTTAAGAGGCAGAGCACAACACAGTAGACATTTAGTGGACTATCTAGATGTGACAAAGTCTTAAGAGGCAGAGTACAACACGGTAAACTGTCAGCGCTCTATCTGGATGTGACACAGTGTTTAGAGGCAGAGTACAACAAAGTAGACATTTAGTGCACTATCTAGATGTGGCACAGTGTAAAGAGGCAGAGTACAACACAGTAACCTTTCAGTGCATTATCTAGATGTGACACAGTCTTAAGAGGCAGAGTACAACACAGTAAACTTTCAGTGCACTATCTAGTTGTGACACAGTGTTAAGAGGCAGTTGCTATCATTGGCGATTCTGTCCGGGTCAGACGCAGGCCAAACTTCACAATTTTATCGAAATACGGCTTAGATGCAGACTAAAATTCCTGAATACATCCAGGTGTGGTGTATGCTAACATATATAGGTCTGTTAAGTGTGGCACACACAAGCATTCACAGTTCAGAGGTTGGTTAATGTACAGTGGCAGGGCTTTCTGGAGTAAAGTCATTGCTCTAGTCCCCACCCGTGCCACACTTACTTTAGTCCCTCACCACGGGTCGGTAGACCCCAGCAACAAGGTGAAACAACCAAACTGGGCACGGTGGGCGGGATGGGACGCGGGAGGGAGATGGAAACCAGGAAGGGGATGCACAGACTGCAAAGGGAGAGATGAGATCACAGAGGGCTTGGGGCTTCAAAACATGCATAATACACGCTTGGATGGCTACAATGGAGCAGCTCAATCACCTTCCTTCACGTAGCAAATGGAAAGAGTGCCCCCTGAATGGAAAAGCCTCTGAAAGCACCCATTAGGAAGCCTGTCTGGACACAGGCAGGTGCTATCAAAAGAGGGGACCTGGGGTCTCTAGACCTTTTTAGGTATTGCCTTGCTGCTCAGGTGTCGGGTGCTTTCATGTAGGGACCATGCTGTTTTTACCAAATGGTCCGTCTTCGAACATATGTTTTCTCTCTGCAAATTAGCATCTTTGTCCTTCATCAGTCTTACTAAATTTCCTTGCACCACTAATCTGTTGGCCTCTACGTGGGTATCGCTATATTGCTGGCGGGGGGCACTGAGAAATGCCAGGGTGGTGCTAGGTATGGGCCCTTGCACCCCAGTAATGGGTAATCCAGAGTTCTAATCTGTATATTTGTGGCACGGTTTCTCGGGAGAGGTCTCCAATCCTTGTTGCAGCTGTATCAAGGGCGCTCTCCTTCATGGATTGTAAGGCCTTGTTCTCTCTGGAGGAGAGCGAGAGATTTAGGTATACACTGAATCACTAATCTCACAGTAATGGCAGGGGGGAATTGGAGATCCTGTGAGATTGGAACTTACTGTGGTGGAGGAGGTTGTCAGGGGGTGCATCTCACGTTTGTATAAGTTACTGGGGACCGACTTGTTGCAGGCTAGGCTGTCCTATAAACTAAGCTGGTAAACGGATGTGGCACATGTTATAAAACGAGGTCTGGCAGAACATCTGGGCCAGAAACCATGGTTCATCCAAATGTATTAAAACAGATAATGTATGTACTAATTGCTGAATGGAGCAATGGTATTTGCTCCATTCAGATTACATCAAAAGAACCCTGCCTTGGAACCGAACTGTTGTAGGGGGATGTAGTTTGTGTAGTAGCTACTTACACGTGATGCGGTCCCATCTCGTGATTCAAACATACTGGGGTTAATTGTCTTATACATGAAGGAAATCAATAGAGCAGATCAACCATTTTATCCATTGGTTACTGTGCTGGGATGTCCTGTGGAGAATGCTTACCCTAAGACTGGTTGTAGGGGGCTGTTGGTCACCCAGCTACTCTTGACAGCCATAATTGTGGTTGCGAGAGGCTGGAAAAAAACGGTTTCTTAAGGTGTGGGATACTTTGGTCGCGAAAAAGGTTGCTGCCTGTGTGAACAAACAACTGACCAAATATTTGGATGTTTGGATGCTATTCATTGAGTATCATCAGAAGTTCCCATACCTGACCTTTCGGTCGTCAATGCTGATGAGTTATTCCCTGATCTGAGGGGAGATGTGGGCCGACTCTGTTTGTAGTAGGTGTTGCTTGGGGAGGGTTATTTGTATCTGGAAGGGGGGTTAATTCAGATATGCATCTGTTTTTAAATAAGTGTTGAAAAAAATGTATTGATTCCTTTAGCATCTGCCTTCATTTAGCAGCTGCTAAAGAGCAGGTGGATTTAATAGAAATCCATTTGTGTAAGGGGGTAAAGGGTTTTGCAGCCAAGATGCAGGGTTCAGAACAAAGGGAATTTGCACACCTACTTGCAGAGCACTACTGTACAGATGTCTGGAGACTACTCATCCCTCATGCAGGTGGCTACATTTTTTCTCTTCCCCACATTTCATATACACTAGAATTGATCTCCTGTTAGTACCCCAGGAGCAAGATCATACTATCATGTCACCAAAGGTTGAGACAGTCACATGGTCTGACCATGAAATGGTTAGGCTGCAGTTAACCCGAACTAGATGTGATAGAGAGGGTATATTGAATGAGATGAGGCAGAAGTGGCAAGCGCTGCACTCGCTTCTGATGGGCGAGATGGTTAAAAGTATGAGATACACCAGGCAGAGATTTCATGAAAAGGGAGACCGATGGGGAACCATGTTAGCTAATCAAATAAGAGAGAAAAGGTTTATGAGAAGAGTGGAAAGAATTCCAGGAGTGGACGGAACGTGGAAGGGTGTCCAAAGAGACATCCCAGACCGTTTTGCAGAATATTACTAACAACTTTATATGCAACCTGCTTGGGTGGGATACTTGGATATTCGGGGGTATTTAGGCAGCCATCCAAGCCTGAGGGTGACAGCAGTGGTCAAAACCATGTTGGAAGCTAAAGTCACTGCAGAGGAGGTGACTCAAGCCATAGGGCAATTAAGGGGGTGGGTGCCAGTGGGTGATGGGTAAACAGCTGACTTTTCTAAACAATTTCAGGATATCCTGGCAGTGTCTCGCCCCAAAATATTTTACGTTATTGAGAGTGCGGATACCGTTGCACCCACATGCTTAGAGGCCATGTGTCATTAATCACCCCAGTGTCTTATGAAAAAGGATACAGGTATAACCATAAAGGATACAATTGGTAGGGCTCTTCCGGATCCTTGATGAAGCAAACGGGTTGACATTAGTGAAGTCAAAATAGACCTTCCAAATGATACAACTCTCTGACTAATAAAACAGGTAGAGAGAGGGATCCCTGGAAAGGGCGTGGGAACATCATTGGAAGTCAGCCTAGGATACAATAAAGTATAATGAGGAAGTGTCCCAACATTAACTCTAACTAGTAGTACAGCAATAGAACCTAGTACAACACTAACCTGTAGATTCTGAACTGGAGGCTCAGCCAACAAGTCTCTGAAGAAATCCAAATAAGGAAACAACGACAAAGGAGGGAAGGTTAGTAAGGGAAACTTATCCCGAACGGCACAAGGATCACGCTAGATACTGGGTTGTTGCACCACAGGATAGCGTCAAAATTACAGTGCACAATCACCTTCCAATAAACAGTTGTCGGCAGTATTTCCTTTCCCACGTAGAACAGAAATGATGAGTTGAAATCCACCTGTTATCTTATCACAGGGGCCAGGGATCAAATCAAAAGTGTAGCACAACTTGCGTGTGAAATTACATGTGCAATTGTACACCCAGCCAGGAAATGGCGCATTAGAAGCTGCATGTGACTTACACGTGAACAATCTACACGTAGCTGGGAAGCCACACGTTAAGAGTTCAAGAACCCGCGTGTGTTTTTACATGCGATCAAAGTACACAGAGCCAGGACAACCCCGCTTGTAGATTTCAGGAACCCGCGTGTGTTTTTACACGTGACAGAAGTACACGCAGACGGGACTGCCAGAACTCGCGTGTGAAGGAAAAGCCGTCCATTGGTCTTCTAGTAGACGGCTGGCGAAAGTAGCGTGTAGAAAGATACACGTGAACAAGAAAAGCTGCCGTAACTTCTTGAATGCAGCTCCAGGAGTTTGCGTGTGGAAGTAACATGCAGGAGGAAAGCCAAAGAAATTGCTGAAGAGATGCGAGGACGCAGATCAAAGTTTCAGCTCTCAGACGCCATGTTGGTTCAATCAGAAGCAGTGACCGACGTCCCCACGCTCCTTATGAACGTAATTCAGTAACACAAGTGACAATCCCTAATCACATGAATTCAATGACGTGAATAATGCCTTTCCAGGCAAGATATCAAACAACCTCCATTTAGAATAGAAAGGCTTAGCAGTTCTGTGGGCATAACCGGTTCTGGGTGAAGACAGTGTTCCAGGTCCCGAGGTAACTTGCCTGCCATGCATGACAGTGCCACTCCCTAAAGGGACAGCCACTCCCCTTTTCAGGTGAAATTTACGTAACAAAGCGGGAGCATGGATATTGGAAAGAGGTTGCCAGGATCTATCTTCGGGACCATACCCCTTCCAGTCCACCAGATAATATGGTTGACCAGAACGAAGTCTCAGATCCAGTATTTCCTGTACCTCAAATTCATCTGAACCTTTTAATGAAACGCCAACAGGCCGTATAGGCAATCTAGTAGTATCGGAGCATGGTTTGATGAGTGACACATGAAATACTGGATGCACTCGCCATCGTTGTGGCAATGCCAGACGGACAGCAGCCGGATTAATCACGTTGAGTACCTCATATGGCCCAATGTACTTAGGCAACAGTTTCTTTTTACCAGGTATCCGCAAGTTCTTAGTAGACAGCCATACTTTCATTCCTGGTCTGTAAACCGGTGCAGGCACTCCTCGAGCATCAGCATAGATCTTATCTTGTCTTTTTGCCTGCTCCAATTGCTGTTTCACCTTTGCCTGTAAAGTTTTGAGATCTCTGATATTACAGCCTGCTGCAGGCGTATCCATAGAGAAACCAGAATCCAAAGGAATGGATCTGGGGTGTTGCGCATACAGAGCATAGAAAGGAGAGGTACCTATGGCACTATGGTAGGAATTATTGTAAGCATATTCTGCGGCCAGGAGAACAGTTACCCAGTCTGATTGGAACTGAAGACACAAACACTGCAGATATTGTTCCATAGTACTATTGACCCTCTCAGTCTGTCCGTCCGTTTGTGGGTGATAAGCACTGGACATCCTGTCATCAATAAGCAACGCAGAGTTCAGTGCTCTCCAAAAACGAGACGCAAATTGTGATCCCCTGTAAGTAATTACCACAGGAGGTAAACCAAAAAAACGAAACACATGCCGGATGAATAAATCAGCCAAGACAGGAGCTGTTGGTAACCCAATACAGGGAACAAAGAAAGCTAGTTTAGTAAAGTAGTCCACCACAAACCATATGATATTGTAACCATGATTCCTTGGCAGTTCTACAACAAAATCCATTGATATCATATGCATGGTTTGTGAGGAACAGGTGAAGACTGTAACAAACACACTGGTTTGCCAGGAGTGTTCTTGCATTGGATGCACACTGAACATGTAGAAACATAATCAATTACATCTTGTGTAATGGAAGGCCACCAACAACATCTCTCTAGCAGCTCTACAGTTTTCTTTTGTCCCGCATGGGCTGCCACAATGGAGTTGTACCTCCAACTGAGAGGCTTGTTCCGAGTGGTAACTGTTGGTAGATAAAGCACCCCTTGGGTGAAAGGTAAACCATTGTGTATGTCTAGGTTGTATTCCTGAACCAATTGTGGATTTTGTTCAACCCATTCCTGTAATTCCTGTTTTAGGGAAGGTTGTGCAGAACAGCTACATATCACGTGATCTGCCAACAACGTATTTTGAACCGGAGGTCCTTCCTTCACCTCCTCACCAATGCGGGATAACGCATCCGATTTGACATGTTGCCTGGCAGGGCGATATGTAATTTGGAAATTGTATTGAGCTAAAAACACATGCCATCTAGCCTGTCGAGCTGTAAGACATTTCATAGTTTTGAACACTTGAAGATTACGATGATCAAATGTCATGATGCCTACCCCCGGGGAACCAGAGCAGGTCCAGCAACCCCAGAAGCAGGCATCAAGTTATTTTGAGCAAGCCCAAAAACCCCTGCTAGGGGCTGTTTGGGTGCGGTCGTGGCGCCTATGGCGCCAGGCTCATATGGAGAGTCAGTCCTGACGCCATAGGCGCATGGCTCATAGAGTAGAACTTACCTAATGCAGACCGTGCTGCAGAGCTCCAAGTCAAATGAGGCTTGGAAGGGACTATTTTACCTAGGGACTATTTTTTACTTGGGTGGGGCTGGGGAGGAGTACTGACCTGGGACTACTTTGGAGGCTAT
This sequence comes from Ambystoma mexicanum, assembly GCF_040938575.1. Taxonomy (NCBI): domain Eukaryota; kingdom Metazoa; phylum Chordata; class Amphibia; order Caudata; family Ambystomatidae; genus Ambystoma; species Ambystoma mexicanum. Next base: position 1,263,551,961 of record NC_090935.1, on the reverse strand, counting down.
TTAAACCACGCCCGAAGAGCAGCACACGCTTCGCGTTATTCTGCATCCAGCAGCGTAACGCTCACCGTGTCTGCAAGCCTGCATCCAGTCTTCTGCCACCCCCGCCTCGAGTCTGCAGCTCCTAGAAAAAGGGAGGAACAGAAGGAGAAGAGGTTAGAATAAGAGCAAAACCTTCGATCCTTACCTGAATTCTGGATCCACCGCGCCTTCGAGCTGGAAGAAAGAAGCATTTTACGCGCGCCGCCTCGCCTGCTGAAGCGCCGCACTGAACTCACCGGCCTTCGCAGCATCCTCACGATCCACCGCATCCTTCTGCACGTTCCCGCCGTACTCTGGCATCTAAGGGGAACACAAGAACAGCAAAGGTGAGCCAAGGGAATAAACAGAGGCAATAGTAACTACCCCCATAGACTTACCTGATTCCCGCTGGGGTACTATTCCTCTTCACGGGTCGGCGCAGTCTCCATTGCATCCTCGCCGTACCCCGGCCCCTAAGGGGAACAAAAGGACAACAAGGTGAGACGAAGGGACAAACGAGGGGAACTCTTCTCACCACAATAGACTTACCTAATTTTAACGCCGGATGCATTATTCCCCGAACTTCATATTTTCTCTCCACACCTGAATAAAGGAGCAAGCCACAGGTTACATTCTGGCCTTATTTTATTGAACTGTGTAGGATAAGCCAAATCCTTACCTGAACTTCGTCAGCTACCACGAGGAACTCCTCGCTGGGGTCAAGCTGCAAACTGCAAGGAATCGGACAAGATTGAAAGTCAGACATGTGAACTCTTAAGAACTACATACTTTTCGGAGTCAATATTGTTCTGGAACTCACCAATTCCTTCGAGCCAGTGAAGCAATTGGTTATTAACGCGCCCCTGCGCTCAATGCAGGATGGAGAGCTCATCTTTTCAAACCATCACAACAATATTCCTACGGGCCAAGCAAACAAAGCTAGTTGGGCCAGTCCAGTCCGTCATCTCGGCCCTACGCGTCACATTGGTGGAGACCGCAGCTGTCGAGTTCAGATCGACGCCTCTGTGGGAGCCAGGTGAGCGTAACATCAAAGTACACCACCACCTGATGTTGTGCCCCAAGAAGTTGATGTCACCATTCCCGGAATGCATCCTTGATTGCAAGCAATTCCCTTTCAGTAACGGTATTGTTCTGTTCGTATGGGGTAAGCTTACGAGAAAAGAAAGCGACTAGATGCTCCTCCTTGGTTTCTGCACAAACGTGCGAAAGTACAGCTCCTGTAGCGACACTGGAAGCATCAGCTTCTACTATAAACTGACAATTAGGATCAGGATATTGTAGTACAGGTGCAGTGGTAAATGCTTCTTTTAGCATCTCAAATGATACTTGTGCGTTCTGGTTCCAACAGAATGGTACCTTTTGAACTAGTTAAGGCTGTCAATGGGGCCACTGTCTTAGTGAATGGATGGATAAACCTGCGATAGAAATTCGCAACTCCTAAGAATGATTATAGAGACTTGACATTATGTGGAATGGGCCACTTCAATATAGCCTTCACTTTGGAACGGCTCATTCGGACTCCATTGTTGGTAATATCATAACCCAAGAATTCAACTTCTCCAGCATTGGATCTTTCATAGATTCACATGCTTAGAATATTCCCCATCGTCAGGCTGGGAACCCTCGGTACATTTATAAAGATGTTTCCCATAGGAAAAATTTCGACACTTCTGTGTCCTATCTACATCGTTTTGGGCCACTTACGCATGCCCCAATAGGAGGTAGCGGTATAAATGCCCCGCCCCGGCGGCTCCCTTCAGATTTCCACCGTCTTCCAAAGTAGTGGGATCACCTCGTGTCATTTACTATTTTACTAGGTTGTTTTTTTGTTTTTTCCCAATGTCTGGGAAAGCTCTCTTTCGTCCGTGTGCTACATGCGGATTAAAGAAGGTGTATGAAGGAGATGGCCATATGGGCTGTATATATTGTCTCCACCCTCACCATTCGGCAGACAATTGTGACATCTGTAAAAGCTTCTCGCAGAAGACCCTCAAAGACCGGAATAGGCGGCTGGTGACTTGGTTGAACGACAGAGTGGGTGCATACCCCCCTTCGGAGGTAGGCTCCACGCATAGCTTGGCCTCAACAGCTAAATCTCTAGGGGTCCCCCGCCCTTCCGTATCGGCTGAACCTCCGGCGAAGAAAGTGCGTTCGATGGAGAAAGGCTCATCAGAAAAACATTCCACGAGAGAATCTTCGTTGAAAACGGAAACTTCGTCGTCTTCCTCCTCATCAAAGAAGGAGAGAAAACACCTGTCAAGATCCTCCTCAGGTGCTCATCATAGATCATCCTCGAGTCGAGATTCTTCAAAACACAAATCAATTTCAAAAAAGGCGGGAACGCCTCAAGGCTCTGTGCATCCACCGGTGTCGTCGACGGGAGTTTGATCGTCGACGCCCTCGCTACCATTGACGCAGATCGTCTCTTCAGGGGTTCCGCCGAGTCATGTGACGGCGACGACAACCGCGACGATCGAGAAATTAGCCTCGTCGACGGAGGGTCCAAAGGAAGGCTGGCCACCGGAGGTGTATGACCCGGTTTTACCAGTAACCTTGTTATAGCAGAATGCAGCCTTGTCCATATCATCCGTTGATGACGAACGTGAGCAGGTAGCTGGGCCTGCGGAACTTAAGTTGCAAGGGGTTAGCTCTCTGACTCTTTCGAGCGGGCCGAATATCCCGGTTACAACTCCATTACTCAACCCTCAGGCTGTTTTATCCCTGGAAGTTTTGTCTACATTACAAACCTTGTTGAAGAAATTGGATGGAAAGTTACCTCAGGTTGCTGCTCCAGCGAGACCAGTCGAAGACGAGCCAGGCCCTTCCCAACGGCCGACTCTTATGGCATCGATGGCGGCGCCAGTCCGTGAAGACCTTCCCTGTCCGCGCCCGGAAGAAGGAGAACTGCTGGGATCCGAGTCAAAGAGAGAGTCTATATCGGATGTATCATTGTCCCCCTCTAGGGACCCGACCTGGGCGTTGGAGGCGGAGATGGAAGCTCCAAGAAGCCCAGCCCAACCGTCACCTCTGGATGACATTGGTTCTTTCCACACGATGATGGGTAAGGCTTGTACCGAATTTGGGCTGGCCCAGGAAGAGGAGAAGAAAGACTGTTTCTTGTTTGATCATATGGGAAAGAGGAGAAAATCAGTGTTTTTGGTCCCCATTTTAGATTATGTATGGCAAGAGGGGCTACAAACAATGCGTTATCCGTTCTCGGAGCCGGCGATTAAAGGTAGACTGGAAAAGAAATTTAAAGCTCCTGAGTCTACTCCGAAATGTTTGTCCTCCCAACCCTCTCCAGAGTCGGTGGTATCGGCAGCTGCTGCAAGAAAGGCAAGGTCTCAACATAAATGCACAACTCCTCCGGAGAACTAGGCCAGGAGACAAGATGCCTTTGCCAAGAAGGTGTTTTCGGTGGGTGCAATGAAGGTGAAGGCGATCAATTCTATAGCTATTATGGCGAGGTATGACAGAGAGATGTGGCATCGTTTAGCACCCATACTGGAACATCTGCCGGACAAACATAGAAAATCTGCGATGTTACTTGTTCGAGAGGGGGAAGGCCTCTAATCACTCAATAAATATTGCTGTAGATCTGGCAGAGACAGGCTTTAAGCAGGTTAACAACAGAGTGGTTCTGAGGGGACAGGCCAGGCTCAAATGCACCAACTTTCGACCTGAATTGCAATATAAAGTGTTGGATATGCCTTTTGAAGGGGACCTCCTTCTTGGGGAGAAGGTGGACGAGGCCTTGAAAGGCATGAAAGAAGACTCGGACACAGCACGCTCTCTTTGGGCCCTCCAGAGTGGCAGAGGTTTTTGTTTGTTTCGCCCCTTTAGAGGAGAGTCAGAAAATTCCGGTTCTCGTCATCCAGGGACCGTACTTTCAATAGACCGTTATATTCCTCTCAAGGCTACATGCGGGCTTCTCAAACTGCAAAAAGACGTCAAGACTATCAAGCCTCAAGAAAAAGGGGAGGTTACTCATCGTCGTTGAAGGACAAACAATCAAAAGGCCAGCAATGACGAGTTTCAGAACGTCCTGCGAGGCAGGGTGTCTAACTGTGTCGACGAGTGGGAAAAGATAACCTCAGACCGGTGGGTGTTGGACACTGTGAAGTTCGGTAATTCCTTACAATTCAAAAGCAAGCCGTCGCACATCCCACCAGGGTTTTCGGCTCAACCCCACCTGAAAATTTTTAAACCGGAAGTAGTACTTATGCTACAAAAAGGGGCTATAGAATTGGTACCTGTGCCACAGAGAGGTCAAGGAGTGTACTCCCGATACTTCGTCGTGAAGAAGCCCAACGGAAAGTGGCGTCCCATTCTCGACCTTCGAGACCTCAACAAAACATTACAAAATCTGAAATTCAAAATGTTCACACTTCAGGAAGTGATCCGGTCGATTCAACAGGGGGATTTTCTGGCATCGTTGGATCTCCAGGATGCATATTTTGATGTACCAATGCGTTGACGACACAGAAGGTTCCTAAGGTTTGTAGTCAGGCGGACCCACTACCAGTTCACAGTGCTCCCATTCGGATTAAAATCATCTCCCAAGACAAAGTGCCTAGCCCCGGTAGCAGCATGGTTAAGAAAACAGGGTGATCATGTTTACCTTTATCTGACGATTGGTTAGTGAGGGGGTCATCCCCTATGAAAACGCAAGCAACTCTAGAGGTCACCATGCAATTTCTGCGACGACTAGGATTTGCGGTCAACTTCGAAAAGTCCTCATTAACTCCCTCAAGGAGCTTAGTGTTTTTGGGTGCAGAGTTCGAAACAAAGTCAGAATTGGTGAAACCAACTGTGGAGAGGATTCACAGGCTCAATCGGCTGGCAAAACAGTGGGGAGTCAACACCAGAGTGTCGGTAAGGAGATATATGTCGATATTGGGAGCCATGGCTTTGTGTATCCCTTTGGTGAACAACTGTTGCCTCTTCATGAGGCCAATTCAAGAATTCCTGGCAGACCAATGGGCCCAGAGCCGAGGTCTTTGGTCGGACAAACTGACCGTCAACAACAAGCTCCTAGGAGCACTTCGATGGTGGCAAGTCTTCGAAAACCTCTCCAGAGGGGTCCCCCTGCAGGAACCGGAGTTTCACATGACGATAGTGACGTATGCGTCTCTGACGGGATGGGGAGCGCACCTGGGCTCTCTTCAAACGCAAGGCCGGTGGTCGTCCGAGAAGTCAGCCCTTCATATCAACGTGCTGGAGTTGAGGGCAGTACGTTGGGCTTTGAAAAGTTTTCTGCCGCACATAGAAGGATCGGTGGTGAGAATACTGACAGACAACACAACAACAATGTTTTACTTTAGAAAACAAGGAGGTACTCACTCCAGAACTCTTTTCACCGAAGCTCAGGAAGTATGGCAGTGGGCTCTACAACAAAATATATCTATAGTAGCCCACCATCTTCCAGGAGTAAAAAAAACGTACAAGCGGATTCTCTCAGCAGAGAAATGGATCAGATATACGAATGGGAATTGAACAAGCATCAGTTGTCGGAGATTTTCAAAAAGTGGGGACAGCCTTCTCTGGATCTCTTTGCGACGAGAGAGAACAAGAAGTGCGAACAGTATGCCAGCAGATGGCCGCAGCTCGATTCGCTGGGGGAAGCGTTCTCCTTCCCTTGGACCGACAAGTTTCTATACGTTTTTCCCCCGTTTGCACTCATACGATGGACCCTGCAATGGATTCACAGATACCGGTGTCGAGTGATCTTAGTGGCTCCTTATTGGCTGAGGCAGGCGTGGTTCTCCGAACTGCTACAGCTATCAATAGCGCGGCCAGTAAGGTTTCAGAAGGTTCCGAACCTCCTGACCCGGGACAAGGGAACAGTGTGGCGTCACGATCCGGACAGTCTCAACCTGACAGCATGGCTCCTGACTTCTCGGAGTTTGGTACCCTAGCTATTTCATTGGATTGCTGTCGAATTTTACAAGCCGCGCGGGCTCCATCCACGAACACTTCGTATGCATGCAAGTGGAGGAGATTCTGCATGTGGTGTAAATATCAACCAGGGTTAGAGCCCCTGAATATAACTCCGGAACAGCTTCTTCCATATTTGCTGCATTTAGCAGAGAGTGGGTTATCTTTGTCATCGATAAAGGTTCACCTGGCAGCCATTTCAAGATTCACGCGAAGAAGGCGTTCGTCACCATTGTTTAGTGATAGGCTGATAAAGCACTTCATGAAAGGCTTATTTCGCACATTTCCACCAATTAAAAAGTTTCCTCCGAACTGGAGTCTTAACCTAGTGTTGACGGAACTAATGAAAGCTCCCTTTGAACCTATGGCTTCCTCATCTATGAAATTCTTATCGTGGAAGTTGGCCATTTTCACTTCTGCACGACGACTCTCGAAGATACAAGCACTAGTCATTGATCCTCCATACTTGAGATTTTTTAAAGACAAAGTGGTGCTGGCGACCAACCCTCATTTCATACAGAAAATTCCTACTGTCTTCCATAAACATTCGTCGATTGTACTACCTAAATTCTTCGCGACTCCGTCATCGGTCGCAGCAAAAGCTCTCCATACATTGGATGTGAAAAGAGCTCTAAAGTTTTACCTTCATCGTACTCAGCAATTTAGAAATACGAGACAGCTGTTTGTGGCTTATGGGCAATCGGCAAAAGGAAAGGCAATCTCAAAACAAGGGCTGGCTCAATGGGTCTCGTTGACGATTGCTGTTTGTCACTCGAAGGCGGGGAAGCCGCAAGAAGGCGTCCGAGAGCCCATTCCCCGAGATCAACTGCGTCTTCGGCGGCGTTGTGGGCCGGGATTCCGCTGGGAGATATCTGTCAGGCGGCATCCTGGTCGGTACCACATACATTTACCTGCCATTATTGCCTCGAACGCCAACATGCAGATGATGTACAGACGGGATGAGCGGTCCTACGTCATCTGTTTGTGAGGTAAGCCCAATTCAAGGGAATGTCCTGTAATCAATATATATATTGTTGTTGTTGTTGTTTTTTGAACCAACGTGTAAGCCGCTGAATTTTTTCAACAAAAATAAGTGTATATGATGAGATGATATTGGTTTGCATTCACACCGCCAAATCGAGAGTACTGCTATGCAATCTATTCTAAGCATGTGAATCCATGAAAGATCCAATGCTGGAGAAGGGAATAGTTTCTTACCTGTAACTCCATTTCTCCAGCATTGGTATCTTTCATAGATTCACATGCGCCCGCCTGCCTCCCCTACATGCAAACAATATATACCCCATTCTACTTTGGGGGGGTTAAAATCTGAAGGGAGCCGCGGGGGTGGCGCATTTATACCGCTATGTCCTATTGGGGCATGCGTAAGCGGGCCAAAACGACGTAGATAGGACACAGAAGTGTCGAAATTTTTCCTATGGGAAACGTCTTTATGAAATGTACCGAGGGTCCAAGCCTGACGACGGGGAATATTCTAAGCATGGGAATCCATGAAAGATACCAACGCTGGAGAAATGGAGTTACAGGTAAGAAACTATTCCCTTCTTGCATATGAAAGGCACATTTCTCCGCTTTAACAAAGAGTTTGTTCTCTCAGAGTCTTTGAAGGACAGCTGACACATGCCTAACATGTTCTGGGAATGATGATGAATAAATCAATATATCATCCAAATAGATCACCACGAACTGGTCCATCATGTCTCTGAAAATGTCATTCACGAAGAACTGAAATGTGGCAGGAGTGTTACAAAGGCCAAAAGGCATCATAAGATATTCAAAAAGCCTGTACCGCATCTTAAAAGCGGTTTTAAACTCATCGCCCTCACGAATGCGAACCAGATTGTATGCTCCCTGTAAATCCAATTTAGAAAAGTACATGGAAGTACCTAAGTGATCTAACAACACATTAATCAACGGTAATGGATAGTGGTTCTTTATGGTGATGTCATTAAGAGCCCTGTAATCTATACAGGGCCTTAGATATCCTTCTTTTTCGGAACAAAAAATAATGGAGCGGCAGCAAGCGATTGAGATGGCCGTATGAACCCCATATTGAGAGCTTTATCTATGTACTCTTTCAAGACTACATCTTCTTTGGGGGTTAAAGAATAAACTCGACCAGTAGGGATTTTGGCCCCAGGAATTAGTTCAATCGGACAGTCATACTGTCTATGTGGAGGCAGCTGTTCTGCCTGGCCTTGGTCAAAAACATCTGCATACACTCACATTGTATATGTGTACCACTCTGATGTATAGCACTCATTATAGATGAAACTCCCTCCATAGAGGCCAATATACGTGATTTAGTTGACACCACCTGACTTGTAAAACAATGTGCGTTACAATAAACAGATGGATACTGAATCAGTCCCGTAACCCAGTCAATAGTTGGATTATGGAGAGTCAGCCAGGCAAGACCAAGCAGTAGGTTGTAATGAGGAGCCGCAATTACATCAAAAATCATCTCCTCTGAAGGACCATTTGGTAAAACCATTCGAATAGGTGCAGTCTCTTTAGTTAACATACCCGAAGTCAATACTGACCCATCCACAGTGCTCACTGTTTCAGGTTTGTCCTTGGTTATCAGGGGTATAGAACATTTCTTAGCATATGTGATGTCAATGTAATTATTTGTGGCTCCGGAATCAACCATAGCCCTGGAAACTAATTCTTGGTCTGCAAAATGTAACGTCACCTCCACAGCTGTAGGCGCAAATGCCGGAATTGTATGGGAGTCCGATGTAACACTCGACCCAGGGACTCCTGCTAATGTCGAGTTTTCGTGTTTCCCGAATGCTTGACTGGTTACTTGGGACATGCAGCCAATAAATGCTCAGATGAACCGCAATACATGCATACATTGTTTTTTCTTTGATTCTCCCTTTCTGCGTTAGAAAATCGACCTCTCACAGCTCCAATCTGCATTGGTTCAGGCTCATTGGAGGGAGCTGCCGGTACATCCGTACGAACAGATGCTTGCAAGAAAGGTTTCTTCTCCCCTTTACGAGCATTTCGTCGAGCGTTGATTTGCAGAATTAGGTCGGGAAGTTCTGTGAACCCCGTAGGAACCACAGGAACGTTATACAAGGCGTCTTTTAATTCTTCCGAAAGACCCTTGTAGAAAACAGCCGTTTTCTTATCTTTAGGCCATTGGGTCTCGGCTGATAATTGATTAAATCTGGCTTTATATGCCAATAAGGTTTGACTACCCTATTGTAGACTAAGCAACTCCAAATCTGTGGCTTGAGTGGCATAACGCATATCAAAGACCTTACTCATGGCTGCCAGAAGGTTGTCGCAATCGTAAAGCAAGGGGCTATTTGTCTCCAATAAAGGATTAGCCCAAGTAACAGCAGTAGCCCCCAAATGAGAAAGTATGAATACTGCCTTTGTAGTTAGATCGGGAAACGAATTAGGCCGGCAAAGGAAATGGAGTCGACACTGATTGACAAAGGTTATATAGGTTTTAGGATCACCAGTGAACCTTTCCGGGGGAGCCAGAGAAAACTGTGTTGGCATAACCACTTGAACAGCTTCCCGTTGTGGTGCCGGTGTCCTGGATCCAGATGCCGTGGCTACTGGAGCCTGCGCTCCCTGAGGAGACACATGCATGGCGTCTTGCATAACATCCATGCGATGACGCAAGGTGTCCTGTGCCGTAATCATTTAGTTTCTCAAATCAGTGATTAACTGAGTCAAGACCGCTAAAGGATCCGTACCCTCCATGGCTTCTGATTCTGTCATAAATCACCCGAGTATCTTATGAAAAAGGATACAGGTATAACCATAAATGATACAATTGGTAGGGCTCTTCCAGATCCTTGATGAAGCAAACGGCTTAACAGTAGTGAAGTCAAAATAATCTACACGTAGCCGGGAAGCTGCACGTTTAAGAGTTCAGAAAACCGCGTGCGGTTTTACACGCAACCAATTCCCACGCAGCCAGGAAGGCTGCACGTTGAAAGTTCAAGAACCTGTGTGTGTTTTTACACGCAATCAAAGTACACGCAGCCAGGACAGCCACGCTTGAAGAGTTGGGGAAACCGCGTGGTGTTTTACACACGACAAACTTACACGCAGCCAGGAAAGCCGCACATGAAGATTTCAGGAACCCGCGTATGTTTTGACACGCGACAGAAGTACGCGCAGACGGGACTGCCAGAACCCGTGTGTGAAGGAAAAGCTGTCCGTTGGTCTTCTAGTAGATGGCTGGCGAAAGTAGCATGTACAAAGATACATGTGAACAAGAAAGACTGCCGTAACTTCTTGAATGCAGCTCCAGGAGTTCGCGTGTGGAAGTAACACACAGGAGGAAAGCCAAAGAAGTTGCTGAAGAGATGCAAAGACGCAGATCCAAGTTTCAGCTACCAGACGCCATGTTGGTTCAATCAGAAGCAGCGAGTGACGTCCCCACGCTGCTTATGAACGTAATGCAGTAACACATGTGACAATCCCTAATCACGTGAATTCAACGACATGAATAATGCAAATGTCGTTTTCCAGGCAAGATATCAAACAACCTCCATTTAGAATAGAAAGGTTTAGCAGTTCTATGGGTATAACCGGTTCTGTGTGAAGACAGTGTTCCAGGTCCCGAGGTAACTTGCCTGCCATGCATGACACCATGCTAGCAGTCATTCCCTAACCCGGGAAAGGACCTTGGGCATTGCTCTGCATACAGACCCATCTCATTACTGAATGTAGATGCTAAGCTATTCAAAAGGATTTTAGCGTCTCAATTAGAAATACACCTTCCCAGGCTGGTCAATCCCGATCCGATAGGATTTAAATTGAATAGACAAGGTTTGGATAACGTAAGGAAAACCCTCCATGTGCTGAACTTGCTGGCAGTGAGGAAAGGTGGAACTTTGATATTATCACTTTATGCCGAAAAGGCTTTTGACCAGGTTCACTGAGCCTTTCTGAGTGGGGTTCTAGAGACAATGGGAATGGGGCCGAAATGAATGGGTTGAGTTTCAGCTCTATATTCAACGCCTCGGTGAGAATAAATGGCGTAACATCAAGGGTTTACCCGCTGACAAGAGGCACCAGACAAGGTTGGCCATGTCACCCCTGCTCTATGAATTGGTTATGAAGCCCTGAGCAGTTGAGCTGAGGGGCGGCCCAGGCATCACAGGGATGGAGCTGGGAGGGATAGAACATACATTGAGTCTCCTTGCAGATGATGCGCTCCTTTGCATCACTGACCCCAGAGATTTCGTCCTGTGCCTACCTGAGGGGCTCTCTAGGTATGGGGCCCTATCAGGGTTTAATATAAAACCCATCCTGGAAAAGTCTGTGATGTTCTGGGTGGGTTACTGGGATCAGGTAGACAAAAGCTATATTGATAGCCTGAACTTTAAACTGCAGCCGGATGGCTTTAGATATCTTGGGGTAGACATCCCGCAAGACCTTAATGAGTTATTCAGGAAGAATTTCCTGCCACTCTTGGAGAGGGTAAAGGTGGACCTACCTCCATGGGGGAGGCTAGGTCTATCCTGGATGGCACGCATACACAACATCAAAATGATGGTACTCCCTAAACTACTGTTCCTTTTTCAATTGATCCCAACTGTAGTCCTGGCTATTACTTTTTCAGTATCAAAAGGGCACTCCTGAGGTTTGTTTGGGCAGGGGCAAAGCCCAGAATAATCTTTAAGATGTTGGAATTGCCGCAGGAGGATGGTGGGGTGGGCTTCCTGGGCCCGATTTCCTATTACAAGACTGCACAACTTTGATTTATGGTATACCACCATGACTTTTAAACACAAAGGAGACAAGAGGAAATATTTATACGACCACTTCAAACAACCCTCTTTAGTCAACACAAACACATACCATAATAATGTTTGAGGGGTCCCTTGCTTTTTTAAGCTAGCACCTCTGACCACTCTTATTTGCACTCCTACTAGTTTGCTAGATATTCCCATCTACAGAGGGATATTACTCCCACCCATTTAATGTATCTTTAGTCTCTTCATACAAACAATATAGTGTTTTATTTAGTACAAATTATAATACCACAATACATGTATCAGTCACTTGTAAAAAGCACTACAAACAATCTAAATCCACTGTAGAAAGTTTCTTCTTTTAAACTTTTCACTTAAGCTGAATTCTTCAGATCTTGTAAAGCTGGTCAGCCTCTTAATCAGGTCAACACATGCCAGTCCCTATTAACCTAAACTACTTGTGAAACTTGCCCATTCATCCACCTTTGCATCATACCTCTCATACCAAACATGTTTCATTCCACATCCATACTAATCAACATTCTAACTGGGAAATTTATGAGGGGTGTACAATGTACACAATTAGTTGTAGTGGTTCTGTTCTATTAGGCTTTTTCCTTTCGCCTAAACAACGTGTGGTTAGATGATCCTGTTTCTCTCTCCCCTTCCTCTTACTTCAAAGTCGGTATAGTTATCTGCCTCTATTTTGTTCAACTTCTGTCGTGGGGTCTTCACTCCCTCACTGTTGTTCTGTTTTATCTTTAGCAGCTGCAGTATTTTGTTTATTTGTTGCTCCCTTTCCAGTCCCCCTTTCATCACAATGACTGGCGGGTGTCCCAATCTTAGTCGTTTCCCAACATCTTTTTCTTGTGCTTCAAGTTTCTTTTTCTTTGCTTTAGAGGCGCCGGTTTTACGGTGCTCCACATAGTCTGTTCCCTCTGTGTATGCCCGTTTCTTGCATGCTGAATCACAGATATGGTGTAGCTACGGCTTCGGTTCTTCATAGGCTCATCCTGGACGCCCATTATGCGATCCTTGAATCTCTGTCCTTCGCCTCTCAGGATTTCCCCCCATCCCCAAGAAACAGTGGATACATGAGGATAAAACAGTGCTAGCGCCTTTCACTTGGGGAGAGTGGTTATGGGTCCCCCAGAAACAGATTCCTAAAAGAGTGGTAAAGCATCCTATACTATAAGTGTTTCTGGTCTATCTGGAATGGAAATAGTAGTATGCAGTGCCTGTTGTGAGAAACCAGAAGGTGTCTCACCCACTAGTTCCCAGTGATATGTCATCGAGGTGGCCAGGACACGGCCATCGCTTTTGGATCCAGTTCCTGGGTCTGGACCAGTGCGGGGGGATCACCTGGGTCTTCCGGGAGTGGGACCCAGGTGGTAAAACGCGTTATCCCCTTTCCTTTAACACCTTTACCCCATCCTACCAAGTAGGATATTTAGGAGCTCTACCCCCCTTTACAACACACTTTATTGACGGACAGCCCGCTATGAGAGAAAATGGACTAACACCCGAGCCGTATGCCTGACATGTCCCAATACAATGGTAAGGCAAGGTCAGGCAATTACTGACCATCGCACACAGCTCACTTCCATTAAGCTTCCCCACACGGATAAAAGGCGGAGCACGAGAGCACACTCTGAGCGAGACAAAACACACAAGGAAACACCAGTTCCAAGATAGCTGTTTAACAAGAGGAGAAAGATGGCAAAACAGAAGGGGATCGCAAGAAGAAAAGTTCCCTTGACATTTTCGACAAGGAACCATTTCTTTCATGAGCCCTCGAGATTGGAAACTATAAGAGCAGAAAAACAGGCTGAAGAATCCTGCATTGTGTGTCGGAGATACCCGGGCCCTCCTGCGTCAATAATCAGGTGGGGAGAATCACCAGCTGCCGTGGTACTGTCTTTGGCTCCAAGAACAAAGCAGCGTCAGTGAAATCAACACAGGCGGTGAGTCGGGGAGACTGATACAAGACCAGTCTGTGTTGAAGCCAAGGTTGCAAGCGGCAACATTGTATGGCGAGCGCTGGAACGAACATTGTTTGAAATATGTGTTATAAAAGGCACAAGTAAAGTTGAATTGCTGATAAGTGATTGAACTTTGAAATTAAGATACAATACCTTTGACAGAGTGGGCTCGGCACCGCGTGTGTGCTCAATCGAAGGTCTCTGTAAGGTATCCAGCTGAAAAGTGAAAGAGTAGTAGATAATTGTGAATCAAAGTGGTCCAGCAACAGGTCAAGCAAAATCCTGCGCACATTCGAAAGTCTTCGATGTTGTTACAGTAAAGAAAGTTTGTGGCAAAGTTGATGAAGTTGGTGCAAGCCTGGCAGAGGGAGATCAGCTGCGAAGGTTTTGTGTTAAAGTGGGTCTGAGCCCGGCAGAGGGGGACCTAGGATGAACAGAAAATCACCTGAGAATTTATACTTGTGAAATCCTAAGAAAAAAGGAACTTTTATGTTTGTCGTATTGCATCAGGCTGTCTGAAAAAGAGACTTTGAATGGCAAAGAGACTTTGGCACAGAAGGCCACAATGGTTGAAGTTTTGAACTGCACCCTCATGCTAGAGAAGGCAGAAACTGTGCTAAGCCAGAGTGTGCCGCCTTGTCCCGTGCTGAAAACGTGGGGAAGGGAAGACAACGGCCTGAATATCCTGACATACCATTTCTTGAACAATTTTCTTGTGCACAACATTGTTTCCCAAACTATTTGTATTTATAAGGAAGTTTTGGCAATAGGTGATTTGGTATAGGCCCTTTTATTTTGCCAAGACACCACTAGGACTACGTTATTATTTGATCATCATAGCGTGCACCCATCTTTAGATTTAGGTTTAGATAGGTGTTTTTCAAACCCAATTGAAGTTCAGTAAACACTCTTGAACTGTAATCCCTTGTGTCTTTCTTACTGTTTGATACCATGCGTTCCTTACACTGTCAACATGGCCTTCGCCCTTAAGTTGCATATGGGCCACCCCCTTTTTTTAAGGACCCAATTGTGGACCCGTCGCAGTTACAACCTTGGTTTTGAGGCTGCCCTGAGTAGAGCTGGGCAGATGTGGGAGAAAGGGCAAGATGTATTCCTAGAACGATTTGAAGACTGCCTACACGTAGGAAAGCTCTCAGTGTTTCGCTATCTGTAGCGTAATGGGGTCTCGCTAGAATCACGATGACGGGATAATCTAAAAAGGATCTGAATTTCTTTTAAACATTACTATTGCACAACACAACCTTGAAATGTTTGATAGCAAGAATGTATAGGGAGCTGCTGCAAGCTGAACCTGCCGACAGCTTGCCCGCCAGGGAGAAGTGTGCAAAGGATCTCAGCAGTAAAATATCAGACATACAGTGGTCCAGGATTTGTCAGGGCGTTTCACTCTCTACGGTGTCTTTACAGTAGAGAATGCAAGCTTTTAAACTCTTAGATCGGTGGGAGTATCTGCCTGCTAACCCTGCTCAAATGTACCCGAGAGCGTATTCCCACTGTTAGAGGTGTCGACAACTATATAGAGATTACTACCACATTTTGTGGGGGTGCTCCCATATACAAAAATACCGGATTGAGGTCCTTGCATGGATTAAAGACCTCGATGAAGATGCTGCTGTCGCCATGGTTTCTCTTGTTTTAGGTATGCAGCGAAGAGGAGGAGGGTCATATGGTGCGCATCCTCTTAGTAGCAGCCAGGAGTGGTATTGTTCAATTTTGTAAGAGGATAAATATTCCCACAGAAAAAGAATGGGTGTAGAAGGTAAGAGCCATATATGATATGGAATACTTAACCCAACGTCTGGATGAATTAAGGACGAACATAGAGAGAGCCTGGCTTCCTTTTTTCACCAAATACGGACAATAGCCTGCTTTACAGGCAAAACCATGGTGAACCATAATGTACTGAAATTGTTGAACGGTATGGTGATCCAAGTGTGTTGCATTGCGTGAGAGTGTGTGAGTGGAGGGGGGAGAGATTTTGGGTTGAGGGACAGAAATGTGTTGTATCTATTGTACTGTGTTTCTATTCATCTCGAATGTTATGAAAATGCCAATAACTCGATTTTGAAAAAAGAACTGCATGCAGTGGACACACAAGTATGTAAGTGCTAATTTTGGCGGTCCACTGCACTCAATTACCATTTACTATAAATTGACCCTCAACATTTTCATCACGCTTTTCATTTTCATTCTCAACTAGAGCCTAATAATTTCAAGATTAGATGATGGCAATGCTTTGCTTGATGTGTTTTCATCATCCTCCTTAACTCCACTAAAACACGTCCTGTAGAAGGGTGTTCAGATCCCTCCCTCACTTTTTTGCACTGGCTCCTGACACAAAACCAAACAGGGTCAGTCTCACAGGAACAGGAAGTAAGAGATGAAAGTAAATATTAATTCAAGGTGATTATCCCACTGGGCTCAAATTACATAATAGTGCCTCACCCCTTTTCGCAGAGTCCTTTAGATATTCCCTCATAGTAATTATCAGCGTGAATGGGTTGGATTCCAGGGTTCTGGAAATCTATAAACCGTTCATAGTTCAGAATCAGTAAGGCTTCTTCTTATTCATGTACCAAGTCTGTTTCTGATTACCTTCTGGTTCCCCACTTGGGAAATTGTTGGGGGCATGTGATGAAATGACTACTGCTCTACAGGAGTACATGGATGAGTAATAAATAAACCACCTACTCAGCCCCACACTACTACTAAGCCAATAGTGATACCAAACATAAAGGAGAAACGGGCATAGCATGACGGGAATATACCTCCTCTGTCTCTTTAGGTAGCACAGGCCATGGGCTGGCTATACAGTTCAAGAGAGATTTGGGCTAGTAAAGAAGCAGATGGGCAACAATAGTACTGTGGTCTGAAAATAAATGTCCAAATAATCTTGTATAATAATAGGTGACTTTAATTAATTTCGAACCTTGCATGGAGAGCCAGGGGCCCTTTCCTCAGTTCTTGATTGCTGTGGGACCTTGTCCAGAGTTTGAGGATAAGGATTGTCCTTTTGCTGCCCTTCCCAACCAGGAAGGTTTCATATAGCACTTGGAGGGTCTGCTACCTCATTTTAGCACGACAACAGCTGTTCATTGTAAATGTTCCCTTCGGTGGTTAGGGGGTTGGAGTTTTGCCTACTAATGCCATACCCAGGGGGCTCTGTCTTAAGGAAGTGGGAAGGGCCCCAAGAAGTTGAGCGATTTAGGAAATACCAAGATGACCCCTTATCCTCCGAAAAGTCCTCTCCTCAGCTGCTCTAACTCAACCTGCTTCCTCTCTCTTTGAAAAATTGGTTCCCAGCTACACCCACCCAACCGTCCTTGAGATGTCCTCTTCCCCTGAGAACGTGACAAACCTTCTCTTACGGATCAAAGGAGGGTTGTAGAAATCAAATGGTTCTGTTTTGGGTGAAACTCAGCCTGCCAATACAATGACATCTATGTAGGCCCAAGAGACACAATGTCAAAACAGACATGGTTTATATTTAGATATTCATCTGCCACCAGACCCTGGGAACACACATTCATATATAATTTAGCTCATTGGTGCCCATGAGTAAAGGCAGACCCCTGACTGTTTACTGAAATACACACGTTCTCTGTCTGTTGTGTTGCCAAACTACATGACAGCTATTGCGTTGGTCAGTAAACCATTCCAACAGAGATACATGTGTGCACTCTAACCTTTTTGCATTTTTTAAAAAAACATTTAGTACTATCTGAAAGTGAGACTGCTCAGCAGATCTGTGTTTCATGGAAGAATCCATATCTGGAGCTCCTACATTTTTTTTATAAATCTGGCCAATTCCTTTTAGCAAATGGAAATCTGTCACTGGGCGACATAGGCTGTTATAGTCCAAAAATATAACGGTGCTTCTGTGTGAATAAACAAAGGTCTCTGGGTTCAACAGGAAGTCTTTGGGTTTTGTTACCCTCCAACCCAATTCCCTAGTTCCTACAGTCATTCAACATCTGGGGGGGTTATGTGGCCTGTACTTCTTTTTTTACTCCTGGTTCCTTTCTTTTGAGGGCCCCTTCTTCTGATTCTGGATTCCTGTGATACCTCTTTGCCAGAGTCTCAGCCCCTTGTTTGCTTGCACGTAAGCCCTAGAAAGTAACATTGGGCAAGGCTGAGGCTTGCCAGGTTAAGCCCCAGAGCCTTTCCCAGGCACCTGAGCACCTGTGATGGTTTAGAAGCTGAATCTGACTGGGGTTTACCTCTGTCCCTGGGTTCTGGCTCCGATTCCCCATTACCTGTTGGTGGTATGACTCGCAATGTCCTCTTGCCCAAACCTTGCTTGCCCGTCCTCTCCTCCCCTCCTTAACATACAATTGCTTCTGCTCTACTTCACCCCTCTCAGTATTCTGCCACATGCTCATACTGCCACACCTTCCTAACTCCTGTCTGTCAAGCTTGTAATGTGCCTGTTACTTCTCATAACTCCTCCACTTCTTTCTCTCTTACTAACGACCATCCCCTGACTATTGGTTTCTTCCTCTTCTATGCTCCCTCCAACCATTGTGTTCCTTTAGTTGTTATGCTTCTTACTCCTATCACTCTAATCCTCCTCAATCTTCACTACCTCGCCCTCTTTAATCTTTCCAGTCTCTTCCTTAGTGAAGATTTAGGAAGAGGTGGAAAAAGCCAATCTCCTCCTCAATATTATCACCTCCTCCTCTTTCTTTTTCTCTGTCTTCCTCACCCCCTTGCTCTTTATTACATTTAGACCTCCCCCCCACCCTTTGCCATATGGTTCTTTCTCTTGTAAGGGTGCAGATGTAAGGCCGGGACACAATGGTGGTATAGTTTTGAATGTAGAGCTTTTTTAATAAGAAAAGGGTTGGACAAATGCCTCACTATCCCTAAAGCTAAAATGGGGCTTCCCTGCCTCACAGGAAACTAGTGAAATTGTCAGGAAGTCCGAAAGTAAAAATTCTGTCACGGTCATGTCCAAAAACCTACTACTGTCCCTAACACTAATAATATGAGATAACTGTGCAAAGGTGGGTTATACTTAAAGTATTACATTTTTGTTGTGCTTTCCAACAGCAGAAAAGTTCCCAGTCTTGCTAGTAATAATATACACTTCAAAGGCTAAGGTCTGGCTCCTTTCCCTATCTTTAGCTACTGGATATCTCACGGGGAACTGTTGCTTGACTTCACAGTTCCTGTATCCTACCAGCTTGATATGCTCCGCTACCATGTGTAGAATCTCCGTGCTAGTGTTTTGTTCCTTTACCCTAGATTTCTCCTTATTTTAAGTCGCTGTACAGTTCGGTGCAACAGAAACTGTTTCTTAATTTTCACACTTCGTTAACAATCTTAGGATTCCTTTTCCTTATCAGTCTTAGGGTTCTTGACCCTTTTATCCTTAATCGCTCATGCAGGTGCGGGTCCCAGCCTTGCACAGCTTGGTTTGCTTGCCTCCCAAGCAAGTGTTTCCTCCTACAGTGTCTCTGTTCTTCTTTCAGTGTCCCAGACCCTTTTTGCTTTCAACTTTGGTTTCACATATGGGCGAGTCCCAGACTCGCAATGTCGTGTTGCATCTACTTGGGGACTATTGTACTGTGGATGCACCCCCTGGCCCTATAGGAAAGGTCTCCCCCCAGGGAAAAAGGGATGACATCCTCAGATTCGTCACACTCTTCATCCTCCTTGCCTCTTGCTGGATGTTTTGTGATTATTAGACTTGGAATGGGATTGGTGGTTCTTAATGACCCACAGGTTTCCAGCTCTTCCCCCCTCCGCCCTGTCTTGCAGCCCGAGTTTTTAAATGGGCCAACCACCATCTTGGCAGTCTTTTCTGGGTATTAGCCACGTTTGCCGAATTACGTTTTATTTGCTGCATTTTACCACCTTTATTTTTATCACAACTGTATAGATGGGGGTTTGGGTTAGGTATTTAGGAAGGGGGGGTATTAGGATGGGGATACAGGGGCACAGGGGTCCTCCACTCCGATTTGTGCAGTAAAAATATTGGCACAATCGGCACAAGAAAAATCTGCAAAATGCAATTCTGCAAAATAATCCAAGGAATCTTCATAGATCCCTTTTTGCTGCACATATGCAGAATATCATATCGCCCCCGAAGAGCACCTTGCTACATGGTTAATTTTTGCATTTCACACCTGCATACAGTGTGTTGTGCAGAATACTAAAGCTTTTAAGGTACGACAAGGTTTCCCGCAGGCACTTTAGACTTGTGAATCTCAGTGTTTTCTCTATCATCCCGATGTCCTAATTATAACATTTGGAAAATTGCACTCTTTATTACTAGGACTTGGTGATACCTATTTTTCATATGCCCCCAGTCCCACTAAATCAAATGTCACAAATGCATTGCCTTAACCTCTCGTGAGGTCAGAGGTTGACTTTAGCCTGATATGGATCACATTCTGTGTAGCAATTAACAAGGACCACGACATTGCTTAACCTGCTGTGATAAGCGCATGCCTACCTTCTGTGGCATGGTGGGTAGGACAGGGTATCCACACTGCCCTAACCTTCAGCCTAACTCTCATCGGGCTGCTGCACCCAGTTCCCTTGGCCACCCCATCCCTTACCCCAATAGTCAGGCAAGGGACCCACTATCACGTTTTGGTGCCTTACCTGCCAGGCCTTAGTAGGGTGCAGCTCTACTTCTCATTTGTTAAGCTAAAAATATCTGGTAGATTTTGGGTCTTTTTCAGTAGAGATTTGCTGCATCTCGAGATCCTATTGTTCAGCAAGCCTCCTTTTTCCTGCAGGAATTTCTACCTTTCCCCTAATATCTAGCAGATTCTCAACCTCCTACCATTTAGAAAGACTTTGAACACATGGTTACGTTGCCTTTTCCCTCTTCCTCTTTTTTGGAAAAAGATTGTACTTTCAATCTGCATATTTTCATCGTGATTCAGTATGCATTTGTTAAATGTTTGGGGGGGATTGTGTGTTTTTGCATGTTTTTTTTCTCTGACATTTCTACTCACCGAAACCTGCGTCATTGTAAAAAAAAAGTGAAGTGTCTTCAAGCAGGCTGGGTTTCCTGCCACGAGTTTACCACTCAAGTTTAATTTTTCCGATTTTGTGTCCTTTTATCATTCCCCCTTCCCTTTTGTTGCCCATTCTTTGAACCATCTCACACCCTTTACCATTCCAGACTCACTTTTCTCTTCCTCCCCTGTGGTTCCTAAATTTCTCTTTAACCTCTCCTTCAATGTACTCCTGAGTGGGGTGGAGGGGTGAATCCCTTGTACCTCTTTCCTTACTACACCTTTCCACCCTTGCATATGCCCACCCCAACCCCTTCGTTATTTATTTTTCTGTGTTCTTTTTCCTCATTAGCCTCATGCACTTCAATCCTGTAGTCACCTTTTTAAGTGTTTGTTCTTTTAAGCTGTTCATTTATAGTTTTTTCCGAGTTGGAATCTTGGCCAAGTGTTTTTCTTTTGTACAGTGTTTTGGTGGAGGTAACCATAATATGCCGTTTTTTCCATGGCAGCTGTAAAATGCCCCAGTGCCCTCTGGCCGTATGCCCAATGATCCCTTTAATCAATCAAATATAAAAGGAGAAACGTGTTATCGCTGGGTACGAAGTTACTCTGTCAACGGGCATGTTTAGATTCATTTAAGATGCTTAATAATGTAATGTAATATATATTTAATTGGTGCTCCTCTTTCGTTTGAAGCACTTGCCCCCTTAGGCTAATGTGACCTTTGTTAGTTGCCTGATTTCTCATATAGATTTTGGTTCTGTTTGTTTTTTTTGGTCCCTGGTATATGTCCAAATTTTTTACACCCTCATAACCCGTGTCATTACTTGTTCTCATCTTTATGCTGTTGTACAGGATCCCTTTGTGGGAATGCTTCTGGCATCTGTAAATGTGTTATTGTAATTTGTTTCTAATCTAAATGGAATACAAATGTAAATAAAAATACATTTAGTCAACTAATGTGGTATGTCACCAGTGTATTCCGAAGTCCTGTGTCTTGACATCTTCAAGGTCATTTCGTTGCCTTTGTCTTTCGCCTATTCTCTCCAAGTAGACCTTACGTTTTGAGGGATTGGATGTTGAAATTGGTGATATGTAGACAATATCGGGTCTATGAGTGATTGGGCTGTACAGACCAGCTTCCTGCTTTCTGCTCTAGTCCTTATGGCTTCAAACTTCATGTCAGTATACAGTACCAACTGACTGAGTTGGGAGACAGCCTTTCACGTTGCGTGCATTAAAGATTTAAAGGAACAGTTTCAGGCGTCTACACTTATATTATTTTAACTCACTCCCCTGCCTCACCTCCTTGCAACAACATAACTTTGAGAGGGAGTTTACAAACCATTTTATGCTACACCCCATTGATTAAGAAATGCTAGAACTGCTAATTTGTTCTAATAAAATCAGTCTCCCCCCCCTTTTAAAAGAGCCTTGCACCCTCCACCAGACCTCCTGTGGATTCCACCGGCGGGCAAGCCAAACAGTTAGAATACCACTGTCTTACAGATCAGTGGTAATCAGAAGCTAATTTCAGATATTACCGTGTAATATCCTTAACAGCCACACTAACATTTACCCACATTCCCCCATCTGAGAGGCAAGGGTCCTTGCACTTTTCCCTCTGCCCCTCGTATTTTTAGTATCTGAAATGCTGGTGTCTGCTTCACCAGCACCATGTGGGACTGTCATTCTATAGCATTCAGAAAGAAGGTGACTGCAGGAGAACATTCAGAAGAAGTGAGCTGCTACTTTCAACAACTTCATGGGCTTCTCTCCCTCAGTCTAAAAAATAAAAGGCAATAGAGAGAGGCAGTGGGTGCAGAATGATGGACTCATATAAGAAAAAAACACTCTGAAAGGAGACTTTCCATGTAATATTACCGTTGTTGGATAAATCTGCTATTTTTGTGTATTCCAATGGTTTTAAATAGAAAGTTATCCTCCTGCCTTCCATATCCTGTCTTCCCTATCTGTTTGCAACCCGCAGTCCTAGGCATGAATCCCAGTAGGGTTTACTCATCCTTTTATCCTTACCAATGAAAATACATCGTGTTAGGCAAAAAATGTGGGAGACTACACCAGCCTTGTCCTCTTGGTATTAGGTAACCCACCTATTGGTGTAGGTCAGTACTACACAAGTTGGTAGTGTGACTGAGCAGCCAGACTTATCACAAGAGGGGTAAATGTGAGCTGTAGAGTTGTAGCAATGAAATCCACCAATGCAAGTATCCAAGTAACACTGACACTCAAGGTTTTCTAGTAAAATAATAATTTATTTAACATAACAGTCAGTTGTAAATAAGCATTCTCTAAAAAGGGCAATATATGTAGCAGTCGAATATACTTCAGAATACTTTCTCAGAATGGACACAAAGCAAGTAGATACTCTTTAGAGATACGTCATACACACTACACCCCGAGGTGACTTCACTAACTAGCACAGTATTGGCATTTATATATCACTTGTATACTTTGCAAGTTCTGAGGTTTGTAGAAAGGAAAGGTTAAAGGAAGGAAAAAGGTTAAATAGGTTCTCAGAGCATGTGAGCACTTTAAATCCTCCAATGAAGTCTAGATAAAAACCTTTGCCAACAACATTAGTTTAAAACCAATGCATCACCTATGAGGGGTAGTAAGAATCAAAGTCAATGGAACAGAAGTGTCTGCAGGGAGCCAGGGCAGCCAAAGTCAATTGGAGCAAATTCTATGGAGCTGAGGCACATCTTAGAAAGTTAAATGTCTTGCAAGTTAGAGAGTTTGTTGTAGAAAAATCTCTGTAGGGTCACAAGCTGTTACACTTGTGAAAGTTAGAGCTGAGATCAACTCTATAAAAGCAGATGCTGCAAGTCTCAACTAAGAAGAGCAAGCTACAGACACTGAGGTAAGTACCCCAAAGTCAGAACAGTACCTTTGGTTAGAAGAAGAGGGTCCAGCTGGCTTCTGTCTGGTGGCAGCGATGCAGATCCTATGTTCCTGAGCCTCAGTCGTGCTGAAAAGAGGTAGGACGCCTGGGGACTCCTATGGCAGCAATTCGATGGTTGGTGGCAGCTGCAGGCTCTTTTTCAGATCAGCGGCACCTTGTGGTTTCAGCACCCGGTAAATAGCACCACCCCGGATCGTGGACACCGTTTGGGCTTCCTTCACTCTTTGAGTCCTGCACTCTGGTGAGGTGACTAGAGCTTGGTCGTCCTGCTTCTGGAGGGTCCTCTGGAGCTTCCTGGAGCGTTTGGCCTGTTTACAGACGTTGCACTCGACTACTGATTTCTCGACCCCTGGCACCCGGTTCCTGCAGCAGCAAAGAAGTACAGCCAGTTGGGCAAGGTCTTCCAGCAAAGTTCGTCTGGGTGTTAGTTGGTCCCACTAACCCAAGGGAAGAAGTTATCCTCTCCGGAGCTTCTCTTGTCGAGAAGAAAGAGGAGTTTCAGCACAGCAGCAGGGCTTCACCGGGCAGTTCAGCGGTCCAGGAGGATGCAGCAAGCTTCGTTCAGTTTCTTTGTCGGGTTGTTCTTCCCAGTGGTCGACTCTGTCTTCAGTCCAAGAAGCATCGCCTTTTATGCAGGTTTCTCTCATTCATGCACAGCCTAGCTGTCACTCGCACAGCAGGGTGGCTGTCCTACAAGGACCGCCAGCCAATAAGGACTGGATGCATTCAGGTTTTCCTGGAGACTAAGGACAGGGAAGTTTCGGGCACCTCCCTCACTTCCTGCCCTGCCAGACACACTGGAGCCAGAGGCGAGTTTCAGTACTGAACCCCGCCAAAGGCAAAACGAACAAAGGGGTCAAACCTAGTTTGCTGGGAAGAGTAAAACCCAGGAAAGACCTCACAAACAAGAAATGGTTAAAAAAGAAGACCAGGGCCATTTTGGCACAAAGGTCACCCATGGGTGCTATACTGCAGCAGAGTATTCAGCCTTCGGTAGAAAAGCACAATGGTAGGAAAGTTAATCCACTGCCACAGCCATTTAAAGTAGTGAGGGTAACATAATAAATGTTACATGAGTAAGTAGGAAAAGGGGCTACCAAGTAACCCCCCCAGCATTCCACAAAAGATGGTGTGTGTTCGACCTACAAAGAGAAAAGGTAAGTAAACAGAGATGGTTTTTTTATGGGTGGGCGAAAAGGGCACTTGCCCAGGGCCTCCACGTAGGAGGGGGCCCCACAAGGGTGCCTAATCGAAAGAAGTAAGATTTGATTGTTCACCAGACTTAAATATCTGTCCAAGTGTGAGCCTTGCCTTGCACGAGAAACGCTGTTGGAACGTTTGCTCCCAACTGACCACTACCTTGTGTGCATTGTGGCGCTGCCGCTTTAAGAAATTCAAAAGAATAAGAACCCTGGGCTACGCAAAGCGTAGCGGAAGTATTGAGCAAGTGTTTGGCAACGTTTTTGGACAATGGTGGGGGAATGATTCAAGACTTATTGTGAATCGGGAGCTACGAGGTATTTGTTAGAACTTACCTTACGCAACGTAAGCTCAATTTTTGTTACATGAAAGCTGGTTACTTGAGCTGTGTTGCTTGGACATGGTTATGGAATGAGACAACGCAGCTTGCGGGAATGCTATAAACAGTAAGCTGCCTCGACTTTTATAAACACCCTGCTTAAAGGAGAGAATTTGCAATACTGTTGGCGAATACACAGCGAATAATCTAACGTGAAGTTGCTGCATCGGGTGACCGATTGTGCTTCTATGGCCCATTTAGTGCTGTATATATTCCCTGTATCATTGGAAATTAAGAAAAATCTGCAATAAGGGTTTTTGGGTGGAGCGGTATTTTTCTCAGACACTTGTTGCACTGGAGTGCCTTTGAGTTGCATTACGGAATATCACACCAGTACAAGTGGAAGTATATGCTATAATAGGTGAATGTGGGTGAGGTCCACTTCTGAGCTTACATAGGGTGGGAATTGCTGGAAACTGTATTCCAGAGGTTTATTGATGAACTGCGTACCGTGTAAAGTATATATAAAATAGGTGACTGCGGGTGAGGCACACCTTTGAATCTATTTTTGGAGGTAACTGCTGGCATTTGTATGCCTTTGAGCCTCCATCTTTAACACAGTTGGTCAGCGGAATTATAAGGTGCTGTGTAATTGGTGCTGGTTATATTACACAGTGCCCATATTCTGCTGATTGAGTGGACACATACTGTATTTTCCGCAGGGTCTGGTGAATGATACGATCAGTTATGTGATTTCGTTTAACCGTATATTAATTACAGATTTTTAATGATCTTTTTATTATTTTATGACATGCCCATTTTTTGAACTGTGTATGTAAAGAATTTGAACTCTATCTTGGACCACTCGATACAGACTGGTTGCTATTGTATTCCTGGTAAACGGGCGTCTTAGAGCCCACAAATATGAAAACTTAAACCCGAAGTCGGGTGGGGCTTCGTAGTGACGGGAAAAGAACTGGTAAACATTTAAGGAGTCCGGGGCATGCCCAGAAGACTACAAAGGATTTGCCTAAATGTAAGAAGGAGAAGAAGGAGAATGTCTTAGCTGTGGACCAAACTAGTATAACATGCTTTTTTACTGTTCTAAGTAAGGGACCATTTTGTCCAGTGGCCAGTAAAGACAGTAATGGATTTATATTCTCCAGTTTACCATCGGCGCAGCCAGAACAAACAAAGACACTGAGCAATAATACTGACTTTAATTCCTGCGCTAATAAGGATATATCATGTATAATGTCTGGTTCAACAGATTCTATAGATAACAATGGGTCCCTACTTAATTTGTGTAACTTTGCAGTGGAACACACAGGGGGCGGCTAAGGTTACAAAGGCAACTGATATGCCTGCGATTTGTCATCTAGCCCTAACCTAACGCAATTGGGTGATGCGATGGGGATAAGGAGTATGGGAAAAAGGGGGAATATCAAGACATTGGGCCTCATTACGAGTTTGGAGCTATCCATGCCTCTATTTGCAGCATGGCTGCCTCCAAACTCGGGTCCCGGTCCGGGTTCCATGAATGGGGACTTACCGGGTCATTCCAACCTTGGAGGACCCGGTATTTCCCCATTCAGGGAAGCCATCCCCATTCCCAATCGAGCCCCCATAGCGCTCAATGGGAATGGGAATGGAGCTAATAACGGGCCCGTTAACAACAGGCCCGTTATTAGCTACCTGGTCCTTTTAGTGGCTCCCACTAAAGGACCTCGGAATGCAGCGGTAAGGGGTTAACGGCACCGGCATCCTTACCGGCCCTGTTAACCCCTTACCGTCGCACTCGGAATGAGGCCCATTGACTGATGAGGGTGTTCAAGTTTAAGAAATTGCTGCATTTTTTAACGGTGAAATAAGTATGATTATGGCCAAATAGGAAATGATAATGAAATTATGTACTGGTATGGCCTCCGAACAGGGGATTATTCAGCAGACCTTAACAAATGTGGTTGAGGTGATAGGGGATTCTGCCCTGAAGTTGAAGCAAAATAGGCTGAGTAATTTTAAACATAGAGCTATGGGAATCCAGGAAAACGGGTAATGAAATAATTGTGGATTCAGATGAAATGATCGAGTCGATAATTTGGAGGAGGGTTACGAGTACATTTCGCTAGATGAGACTGGAAAAACGTGGAAAGGACTAACCACGTATGCAACCCGGAGTATTAAGGATCCTTTAAACCTGTATTGGATAGGTGGGCTCTTACCAACCCTAAAGTGGTTGCGAATGATGGTAAGCCCTTGGTAAATACTGCTCTGAGTAATAGGACGTCTGGTGAATGTACCCACCCCATGTATGAGTTGGGTATGGATAAGGGGCACATTAAACACTGTGGAAAGTGTGAACAAGATAGGGATGTTAGGATCTGTTAAGCAGAAACCTGTGCAGTTCCCTCTGGGACCACTGCAAAAGATTTAAGATTACAGGTGTTGGCAGTAAACCCACTTGGTAGCAGTCCGCACCACACAGATTCACTGTGGTAGCTGTGGCTGAGCAGTCAGACTTCCCTCAAGAAGAGTTAGGCAGTATATAGAGGATACAGGATAGGTACAGAGGCACAGTAATACAAGCAAACACTGACCAGAGCTAGGTGTAAAAGTATATACTTATTTATTTTAAAGGCACACTCATAAATTACACTAGCACAGAAAAAGGTAAGTAAGTCAAAACACAGTCACTATTACTTATATGTACATCCCTAGTCATTTGTTGGTCAAGTCTAAGTTAACCCCACTTATGTCCAAACAGAGGTGAGCGCTTAACGTCAGATGGCACTCCAACAAGTTATTAAAAAAAGGGAGGGAAAAAGCAGAAGTAATGAAAGCAGCAAGGTAAAGCACTTTTCACATAAGGTTAGCAAAGGCAGTCAACTGTGGAACAAGGAGAATTGGTTCGAAGCCCGCTTTAGAGAGAGCCAGGCGAAAATATGCCCAAGATCACACAATGTCACAAGTCTTTGCAGGTGAGTAGAAAAGGTTTTACTGAGTTTAGAAAAAGTTTAGTTAGGGTGACCCAGGCTTACCCAGGGTCGAGAGCCGAGGGCTAAATCTACCCCGTACAATCGGTGGCAAGGGAAGCCGGGCGGCACACAGTACCTTTAAAAGTGGAAAGGATCCTCCAGCGGTGGTAGTTGTTCCTGGTAGTGGGTGCAAGTCGCGGGGTCCTCCAGGGGAAGAGGTGATCTCAACGTGGAGGAAAGCTGCAGGTCGTTGCACTACCAGGGATGAGACCAGCCTTGGAGTTTTCCGGTCACAAAGGAGTTTACCCCCCTTTCGCGGTTGAGGTAAAAAGTGGTATCCCGGTTGCCGGGGTGCTTGGCACAGGCAAGGCAGCCACGAGATGCTTTGGGACGGCAAAAAGAAGGCAGCAACTGGTTGTCCCCACCAGTTAAGGGAAGGAGACTCTCCGGCGGGAGATCTCCTCTGTCGTCGGAAAAAGTGGTGAGACGGTTCCGCAGGGCTTCACCGGTGGTGTCGTCTTGGCAGGTCGTCTCGGCTTCTCCCTCTTCGGCTTCTTAGGTCCTGTGGCGACTTCTGAAGAACCAGTCCCAAAAACCCTGCTTTTATGCAGCAAACCCCCATTCATACAGCCTAGCTGTCACTCAAACATGCTAAGTGGTGAGCGGGTGGCTCACCACTTGGGCCAATCACACCAGAGTGCGACATGAGTTGGCAAGGCAACTCAGTCCAGGGTGCCTAAACCCCCTCCCACACCCCCTGTGGTACCCAGACAGAATGGCACCACTGTGGAGGGCTTCTGTGCAGAAGCCCGCCAAAAGTGGAACAAAGGCTCGTCTCGGGTTCAGGGTTACTGAAGTGAACCTAGACGCCATTTTGGCGGCGAGTTCTGGCGAAAAATCCCAACCGGTGAATTTATATTAAATAAATAAACCGGCAGGAGAAAAAAATAAACCCCAAAAATCCAGCAAAGCTGCTGGGGGACTCACTAGGTTAGGGAATTCAGCCTAAACAGAGAATTCTCCCTAACAGTCGCCCCCCCCCAGACTAAGGGACAGGAGGATTTAATCCACTCCTGGATGAACCTCATACCTCTAGTCGATGACATACATCCTAGAGAGTCCATCAGCATTTTGATGGTGACACCCTGACCTGTGCTCAATGGTAAATTCAAACCCTTGGAGGCAGATTGACCATCTCAATAGTTTTGGATTTTCCCCTTTCATTTGCATTAACCATCTCAAGGGTTGGTGGTCAGTCTGAATGACAAAAGTAGAACCATACAAGTATGGCCTAAACTTCTTCAGTGCCCACACAATAGCAAAGCATTCTCTTTCAATTGTTGCCCACCTTGTTTCAGGATCCTTCAGTTTTCTACTGATGAAGCAAATGGGGTGTTCCCTACCCTTCTCATCCAGTTGGCTAAGAACTGCACCTATACCTACATTGGAAGCATCAGTTTGTACAATGAAAGTTTGGTGGTAGTCGGGAGCTCTGAGTACTGGAGCTTGGCAAAGAGCTTTCTTCAGGTTTTCAAAGGCCTGATTGCATTCCTCATTCCATTTGACCTTTTTAGGGAATTTTGGGGAGGAGATCACATTCAGAGGAGAAGCTATGGTCCCATAGTTCTCAATGAAATTCCTGTAGTACCCAGTGAGGCCTAAGAAGGCTCTCACCTGGGTCTGAGTAGTAGGTGTTGTCCAATTTTGCACAGCTTCAATCTTGCTGAGCAAAGGCCTTATTTCTCCACCTCCTACCTCATGTCCAAGGTAGACCACTTTACTCTGTCCAATTTGGCATTTGCTTGCCTTTATGGTCAGATTGGCCTGCTCAAGAGCCTGCAAAACATATCCTAGGTGGGTCACATGTTCCTCCCAGGAGTGGCTGAAGACTGCAATGTCATCCAAGTATGCCATGCAGAAGTCTTCCATCCCAGCTAGAACTTGGTTCACCATCCTTTGGAATGTTGCAGGTGCATTCTTCAGTCCAAAAGGCATAACCTTGAATTGGTATAGGCCAACTGGGGTAGAAAAAGCAGTTTTCTCCTTGGCATGGTCTGTCAGGGCTATTTGCCAATAGCCTGACGTAAGGTCCAGTGTGCTGAGGTACTTGGCTGCACCAAGTTTATCCACCAACTCATCTGTCCTTGGCAAAGGGTGGGCATCAGTCTTGGTGACTGCATTAAGAGCTCTATAGTCCACACAGAATCTCAACTCTTTGGATCCTGCCTTAGGTACTAACACCACTGGGCTGGACCATGGACTAGTAGAGGGCTCTATTACGCCGAGATCAAGCATCTTCTTGACCTCACCTTTGATGTGGGTTCTGACATGTTCTGACATTCTATATCCTCTGCTTTTGACTGGCAGACAGTCACCAGTGAGTATATCATGCTGTCCTCAAGGGGTCAAACCTGGTGAAAGTGAGAACAGGGGGGCAAACTGATTTAACATTGCTTTGCACTCCTCTGAAGAGAGATTAACTCCTTCAACCTTTTCGTCCAAAGGTAAGCCTCTCAGGAGGTCAGGTAGAGCTTCACTCTCCTCCTCCTCTTCTGGTGAAGTTAGAAGCAAGGCTCCTACTTCTGGTCTAGAGACATAGGCTTTGAGGCGGTTGGTGTGTAAGACTCGGGGAGCTTCCCTGGGTTTGCCCAGATCCACCAGATAGTTGACCTCTCCAAGTTTTCCCACAACCTTGAAGGGTCCCATCCATTTGTCTTGCAAGGCCCTCTGCCTTGTTGGAAGCACAACTAGAACTAGCTGGTCTTGAGTAAACTCAACCATGTTAGCCTTCTGATCATGCCAATGTTTGATCAGAGCTTGGCCAGCTTTCAAGTTGTCACTTGCTTCTGCCATCATGTGTGACATTCTCCTTCGGAGAACTATCACATAGTCAGTCACTCTGACTGGCTTGGGGGAAGGAGCACTCTCCAACCCCTCCTTAATCAGGGCCAAGGGGCCTCTGACTGGATGGCCATAGAGAAGTTCAAAGGGAGAATAACCTACTCCCTCCTGAGGGACTTCCCTATAAGCAAATAGAAGGCATGGCAGTAGAAGGTCCCACTTCTTCTTAAGGGGTTCTTCTAAAGCACCTATCATGCTCTTCATAGTTCTGTTAAACCTTTCTACCAATCCGTTTGTCTGAGGGTGGTATGCGGTTGAGAACTTGTAGGTGACTCCGCAGGTTTTCCACATGGCTTTCATGTAGTTGGACATAAAATTTGACCCCCTGTCAGAAATCACCTCCTTAGGAAACCCAACCCTGGTAAAGATACCAAGGAGGGCCTTAGCCACAGCCTGAGCTGTAACAGTCCTCATAGGAATTGCCTCAGGGTACCTAGTAGCATGGTCTACTACAACAAGGATAAACCTGTTGCCTGAGGAGGTTGGAGGATCAAGGGGACCAACAATGTCAATCCCTACCCTCTCAAATGGGACTCCCACAACTGAGAGAGGCACTAAAGGTGCCACATTCTTGGAACCAACCTTACCAGAAGTCTGGCAGGTATGGCAGCTCCTGCAATATCTATCTACTTCAGCCCCCATCTTTGGCCAATAAAAGTAGAGGGAGAGCCTTTCCTTGGTCTTCTTGAAACTCAAGTGACCAGCCAAAGGAATCTCGTGGGCTAGTTGCAAGAACTGTTGTCTGTTCTCTTGGAGCACTACCAGGCGTTGGTAGGCTCCAGGTTCAGATCCAGTGGGTTCACTGTAGAAGAGGCCATCTTCCCAGTGTAACCTATACTTCCCAGGCTCTTGCCCATCAGCCTGAGAAGCAGCCTGTTGGCGGAGACCCTCCAGAGTTGGACCTTCTCTTTGTCCCTTACGAAAAGCTGTCCTGCTGGGTCCACCTTCTGCCAGTAAAGACTGCAGCTCAGGATGGTCAGCCGGGTCCAGATCTCCAATAAGTTCTGGGCCTCCTACTAGCTCTTCCTCAGTCTAGTTCAACCAGACAGGGTTGTACCTCCCTCTCAGCCTCAGCTGGAGGTGGAGTTACAGGTGTAACTTTGGACAACCTCGGGGAAGTCCTTGTTGGAAGCACTTGAGTGCTTGCTGTAGGCTTTTTCCTAGGAGTCTTGGGTTGCCCCTTTGCTCCTGATCTGGTAGTTACTGCAGTAAGTTGCTCCAGTGGGAGAGGAGTGATTTCTGTCATCATCTCCTGAGATAAACCTCGCAGGGTTTTCTCTCTTGCAGGTTTTGTGGGCTCCTGTAACCTTTTACTAGGAGGTCTGGGGGTATGTGACACAACTCCAAGAGCTTTCAGGTCATTTCCCAACAGAACTCTTCCTGGTACTTCACATTGTATACTGACAGGTATCTTCACAGCCATATCATTACACTGGATGAGAACTGGTAACTGGGGACACATCTGCACATGCCTTCCAGCTACCTTGGTGAGGCATTTGGGTGCCTTAGCAACATCCTCTGCCTTGAAAAATGATTCATCCACCACAGTTATGCTGGCCCCAGTGTCCCTGATGGCAGGAGTCTCCTGACCATTCACGTGGACACTGTCCTTATAATACTCTTTAGTATTATCTGGGATAGAATTATACACATCTAAATTCTGTTGTTCCCACAACCCCAGAGAGAATAAAGAAAAACTGGCTGAGACTCCAGTGAGTTCATCAGCCAGTAGTAGAAAGTTTCCACTTGCCATAGTGACTTCCTCCTCTGGAGCGAAGGCTAAGGAGACAAGTTGGACCCCTGAAGGTTTACCCTTACATCTGGGATCTCCTTTCACATGGTCAGGCGCCTTACAAACATAACAGGCCCCAAAGGTCCTTTGGAATGGAGGTTTGTTCTGACCTCCTTCTGGTTTAGCACCAGAAGGTATACTACTCTGCTGTGGTTTCCCGGGTGGCT
This sequence comes from Ambystoma mexicanum, assembly GCF_040938575.1. NCBI lineage: Eukaryota > Metazoa > Chordata > Amphibia > Caudata > Ambystomatidae > Ambystoma > Ambystoma mexicanum. The sequence continues at coordinate 1,263,518,975 of NC_090935.1, read as the reverse complement.
TACCCTTATGGGTTGGTTTGGGGCCCTCTTTGGAATTGAAATTATTAGAATTCTCTTTGGAGTCTTTCTTAGGCTGTCTTCCCTCATCCTTCTTCTGAGTTACCCCAGAATCCTTGTGAATAGCCCTGTTGGCAACCCACAAGTCAGCAGCCTTAGCTAGCTTCCTAGGATCTAGTTCCCGTGAATCAGCCAAGTGCTGTCTGAGCTCAGGAGAGCAGGCATCATAAATTGACTCCATCATTACCAGATTCCTCATTCCTTCATAAGTGTTCACTTTGTAACCCTTAATCCATCCCTCTAAGTTTTTCAACCCTTCACACACCCAGGTAGCCCAAGGGGTACCATCATGCTTTTTGAGGATCCTAAACCTCTTAAGATACTGGGAAGGGGTCTTCCCAAATCTAGCTATCAAAGATAGTTTCACACATTCATACTCTTTCCTATCCTCCTCCCCCAACTCCATTACCGCATCAGTTGCAACAGGGGGAAGCCTAGAGAACAACCAGGTGAGTAACTCATTACCTGTGATGTTCTGGAGCCCATGATTATACTCAAACATAGACAACCAATCCAACACATCCAACGTAGGCTCATACATACCAATCAATTCCTTAGGCATCCTGGGTCTTTTAGGACTGGAACTTCTAGAGGAGCCAGAGAGAGAAGCATTCTCAACAGACAATTTTTTCATTTCTAGCTCATACTTAAGCTCCATTTCTCTTAGCCTTAGTTCTTTGTCAGTTTGAGCACTAAGTTTCTGGTACTCTAATTCAATTTTCATTGTCTCTAGTTCAAAGTATTGAGGGTTAAATGTGGGACCTGGCAAAGGTCCAGTAGGTACAGCTGGTAGAGCAGACAGAGGCCTAGAGGGAACATCTACAACAGTTTCATCCTCCTCGTCTGGTTCTGACTCAAGATCATCAATACTTTGTTCAATATTAATATCATTGCTGTTCTCTACATTTGCTCGAGTGATAGGTTCCTCTGAACCATCATCCAGACTTTGGTTTTCTAACAACCTTTCTATTAGCTCCATTTTCTTTCCTTTAGTCATGAGATTCTTATGCTTACAGAGAAGTCTTAGACAATCAGCAGTTTTTGTAGCAAGGGATTCTTGACTATAACTTTCCATAGTAGACAGGTTAGAAAATGACTTTCTTTCTTGTGCTTAAGCTTTGTGGTTAGTTGCACTAAGGTATCTCAAAAGTACACTAAAGTGTATACTCAGTACAAATCCCACCGCTGTACACCAGTGTTAAGCAGAAACCTGTGCAGTTCCCTCTGGGACCACTGCAAAAGATTTAAGATTACAGGTGTTGGCAGTAAACCCACTTGGTAGCAGTCCGCACCACACAGATTCACTGTGGTAGCTGTGGCTGAGCAGTCAGACTTCCCTCAAGAAGAGTTAGGCAGTATATAGAGGATACAGGATAGGTACAGAGGCACAGTAGTACAAGCAAACACTGACCAGAGCTAGGTGTAAAAGTATATACTTATTTATTTTAAAGGCACACTCATAAATTACACTAGCACAGAAAAAGGTAAGTAAGTCAAAACACAGTCACTATTACTTATATGTACATCCCTATTCATTTGTTGGAAAAGTCTAAGTTAACCCCACTTATTTCCAAACAGAGGTGAGCGCTTAACGTCAGATGGCACTCCAACAAGTTATTAAAAAAAGGGAGGGAAAAAGCAGAAGTAATGAAAGCAGCAAGGTAAAGCACTTTTCACATAAGGTTAGCAAAGGCAGTCAACTGTGGAACAAGGAGAATTGGTTCGAAGCCCGCTTTAGAGAGAGCCAGGCGAAAATATGCCCAAGATCACACAATGTCACAAGTCTTTGCAGGTGAGTAGAAAAGGTTTTACTGAGTTTAGAAAAAGTTTAGTTAGGGTGTCCCAGGCTTACCCAGGGTCGAGAGCCGAGGGCTAAATCTACCCCGTACAATCGGTGGCAAGGGAAGCCGGGCAGAACACAGTACCTTTAAAAGTGGAAAGGATCCTCCAGCGGTGGTAGTTGTTCCTGGTAGTGGGTGCAAGTCGCGGCGTCGTCCAGGGGAAGAGGTGATCTCAACATGGAGGAAAGCTGCAAGTCGTTGCACTACCAGGGATGAGACCAGCCGTGGAGTTTTCCGGTCACAAAGGAGTTTACCCCCCTTTCATGGGTGAGGTAAAAAGTGGTATCCCGGTTGCCTGGGTGCTTGGCACAGGCAAGGCGGCCACAAGATGCTTTGGGACGGCGAAAAGAAGGCAGCAACTGGTTGTCCCCACCAGTTAAGGGAAGGAGACTCTCCGGCGGGAGATCTCCTCTGTCGTCGGAAAAAGTGGTGAGACGGTTCCGCAGGGCTTCACCGGTGGTGTCGTCTTGGCAGGTCGTCTCGGCTTCTCCCTCTTTGGCTTCTTAGGTCCTGTGGCGACTTCTGAAGAACCAGTCCCAAAAACCCTGCTTTTATGCAGCAAACCCCCATTCATACAGCCTAGCTGTCACTCAAACATGCTAAGTGGTGAGCGGGGTGGCTCACCACTTGGGCCAATCACACCAGAGTGCGACATGAGTTGGCAAGGCAACTCGTCCAGGGTGCCTAAACCCCCTCCCACACCCCCTGTGGTACCCAGACAGAATGGCACCACTGTGGAGGGCTTCTGTGCAGAAGCCCGCCAAAAGTGGAACAAAGGCTCGACTCGGGTTCAGGGTTACTGAAGTGAACCTAGACGCCATTTTGGCGGCGAGTTCTGGCGAAAAATCCCAACCGGTGAATTTATATTAAATAAATAAACCGGCGGTATCTTTAACATTGCACCAAAAAGTGGTGCATTAAAAACAATGGGAAATCCCATTGGGAAATATTCCGGTGGAATATTTCCGTGGTATCCACTGCCACCAGCCAGAACTCGGCAAGGGGGGACGGGACCGTACCCCTTCGACAACAGCCCCAGGGGCAATCTAATTGCCCCTACCAGTACTTCCACAGTAAGATGGTTTGTACTGGTTAAGTTCCTAAATTAAGACTAGTAAAGTCAATGGTGACTTTACAGACCCAGGGAGACAGTAGTCAGTCCCAGGGTGTGGAGTCTATGTTTGGGGGTCTCTATGACACCCCTGTGTTACTGCACTGAGGGGGCTGTGTAACACACTTTCAAAAAACCAATGATAGCCTATGGGGAAAAAATACCTCCTAGCCCATAAGCACATAGCAAGTCACAGAAACACTCTCAAATCATGTCCAAGAGTGAGGGTAAAAGAGTCTCACTCTTGGCAGGAGAAAAAAATAAACCCCAAAAATCCAGCAAAGCTGCTGGGGGACTCACTAGGTTAGGGAATTCAGCCTAAACAGAGAATTCTCCCTAACAGGATCCAAGAACTGCATAAAGTTGTGACAATTAGTAACAATGATGGTAAAAGTGTACACATTTCAAATTCTACAAACACAGTGCTAAAGGAACAAAACTCAGATGAAACCGCCAACAGAGGGAAGTATGATGGTGCTTGATTCAGGCCGGGATATATGGTGAAATTGGAGGAAAAGTATCCTACTGATAGGAGCCCCTTTCTTAACAGAACTAACCTGTTGTGACTATGGGCTTCTGGTGTATGGCTAGCCACAATTAAATCTAAGGATATAGCAGAGTTGTCATTACCTAAATGGGTTTAAATTAATGGGTAATCCCTATTTTTTTGTTAACTGGGGGTCATCTCTGAAGGAAGGGACAATCTGTGAAGATAAATTGTGTGAAAAACAGATTGACTACCCCTCTCTTTTAGTCTTGTATGGAAACCAGTACCAATGTTACGGTTTAATAGCTCTGCAGCTGTGGCACTGCTCTATGCTTAGGTACAAGTGCTGGACCATGTGGGATTACACTTGTGCGTATGTGGGCAGAAACGGGAGCAAGTGAGAAGTGTAAATACTAATGGGTCTACGGGGGGTCGTGTCCTCGTGGAATAGATGTACTATTACACCAACTTATGGGGTAAGGCAATTGGAAAGGGAAGTACGGGTGAAGGATGACATTTTCTGGGTACCACATGGTGGTAAGATTGATAATAGAATCCACCAGATTAGTGGTGATTGAATTTTGAAGGTTTGCAGTTGGAATACTCAGGGGCATAAACACCTGTTGCATCATACTGGCTCCTGGCGCCAGCTGGTGGGACATGTTATTATGCTCCAAGAGACTTGGCTTGATAGCCCAGTATACATCGAAGGGTATCGCCTGCATCAGATACTGGCTAATTAATGCCCCAGGGGGATGCCGTTTGGGGGGCTCATTATTGGTATTAGCCAGCAATATTCGTCCTGCGAAATATGGGCTTCTACTGATGGAGGTTACATACAGGCGGTGGAAGTCACTAATCTAAGAAGTGAAAGTTGTTTTAGTGTAATGGTGGTAAATGGGTACTTACCACTGAGCGTAAAAACAGAATTCTTTAACAAAATATAGGAGTTGATGTTGGACATTACACCCCGGTTTGGAGACACTGGTATGATACTGCTGGGGGGGGCGACTTGAATGCCCACTGCAGTGATCATATACAGTGTCCAATTTATGAAAATGTAGGTCCCATGTGTGTAATGTGCCATGGGGTGGTAATAAGACAGGTGAGAGACTGGTTGGTTATTTGAATCAGTGGAGCCTCACAATGCTCACTGGTAGAACTGGGGGTGATGTCCTGGGACAATTTACTTGGAAAAGACATAAAGCAAGGGCTACCCTGGACTTTATGTTTGGGAACCATGCCCTCTTGACATCTACCCTTGAGCTCTGTGTCAAGCCCTATGAGTACAGTGACCATGACCCACTAGTTTTAACCATTGCGAGTATAGACTCCAAGGAAGTTGAAGGTAACTTGATGGCATGTTCAGGATTGCTATGTAATGACGCTGGTAGTGTGATAAAATGGACCAAGAGGAATCTTGCTAAGATTGGTTAATTTGTGGATACTATGGAGACTGCAGAAATTTACTCACTTTGTATTCTGAATGGGAATGAAATTGAAAGATGGTTAAAAGACCTTGCTGCTATTACTGGAAAATGTCCAGGTATGATGATTTCATTTAGTGCTAAAATTAGGAAGAATTATGATGGTGTTATTAGAGATGACAAACGCAGAATGAGAAAAGACATTTGCGTGGCATCCGCCTTTCCATGTTCTAAGGAAAATATACTCACCAAGATTAGACATATTAAGAACTGCTATAGAGGATGACAAAAGCGGTGGAAACACTATAGATAGTGGCAGGATATGCTACAGGTATTGAGGAAAGGGAATACAAAGGATGTTTGACCTCACCTAAATAAAGCCAAGGGGGAGACTAGAGAGAAGAGAGAAAATTATGAATCCTATACAAGAAGACGTATGGGTTGAACATCTTAAATGTGGACAGCCATCCGACATGTGTAATTCATCTTTGAGATATTTGATGGATGGTTGGCACCTGGAAGTGGGAACTGCAGAGATTGAGAGTAAGATTATCAAATTTAATGGTACTAGGGCTACCGGTCCAAATTGATTAGCAAATGCTGTCCTGGACGATGGGCTCAGATATTGAAAATCCTATTTGATGAGGTGTGCAGTACCCTGACTATACCTTTTCATGGCAACAGGCAGTTTTGGTACCTGTCCATAAGAAAGGTGATCACAATCTTGTAAATACTTTTAGGTTACTTTCTATGATGGATACTTCTGGGAAGTTGTTTGCATCCTTTGTTCTAGGTGCGTTGCAGCAGTGGGTTGACGAGGTCAAGATTTTGAGCTATGCGCAGACTGGCTTTTGAGCCGGGTGTGGTACTGTCCACAATATACGACTGATGGATAATCTGTATCAGGATGCTACGGTACAGGCGGCGGCGGCTTTGTATACCATAATTGTGGTTTTCAAGGCCGCCTTCGATGGGGTATGCCGCGTAAAGCTTTGGGCTAAACTGGAGCTTTGGGGCTGCCCTACGTAGTTGCTGTGCATAATCAAGTGTCAGCATCATGAAACCTCAGTGCAGATAAGATTGGATGACAGTGGTAGGCTGTCAGCCCCGATTCGAACCCATACAAGGGTCAAGCAGGGATGTACATTAGCACCATTACTATACTGTTTATATGCTGCTGCTCTTCCAATGATTTTTGGCGAGACCAAGGGGTGTTGTAAGGTACCGTGTATCCTCTATGCTGATGACCTTACACTGTTATTTTACTTTTAGCAATGCTAAGTATATGTGAAAAATTGGTGGAGTTTGCTCAAATTAACAAATTGGTGATAAATATGGATAAAACGAAGGTGTTGGTTGTTGCACCTAAGTACATTAAATGTACTTTGTTTAACACTAGCGTGGGTATTATAGAAAGGTTTGAAAAATGCCCATACCTGGCTTAGATATGAGCTCCTCTTGTGTATATTGTCATATAAAAGAAAGCAAGGACATTAAGGCGAAGATATTAACTAATCGGATACATAGGTTTGCAAGCCAGGCTGCCCGATTCTCTTTGAAGGGGATTTTGACTTTATATAATGAATGCCTCTGTATGATGGTACTATACGGGCTAGATGCCTTGGCGATGGCTGACCTACGGTGGTTGGATACCATTGAGAGTTATTTTTGGAATAGAATCCTGGGCGTGGCTCAGTCCATACTGATAGAGTATATAAGGTTGGAGCCAGGCTTGGTGTCTTTGAAAAGTCAGGCCAGAATAAATCAGGGAATGTTGTTTTTGAAAATTAACATGAGCCGTGATGCGAGCTCTTAGAATTGATGGCTACCTATGGTCAAGACAGTGTTGGGGGTAAAGGGAAAGATTTCACGAACCTTATGAAGATGTGGTTTGAGAATATTTGCTGGGCACCGGAGTTTAATCGGGGCACTAGTGATAGAATTTTGAAATGTATGATGAAAAATAAAATACGCTTATGGGACTGGACTAAGAATTACAAACATTTTAGTAGATTAAGATCCTATATTGACGTAGTTCAGGTTACCCATCGATATCCCAAAGCACAGGGGTATCTGTTAATATGTCTTAGTATAGAAGGTAGGAATTTTCAATTGAAACTAAGATTGAATCAATTGCCTGTTTAGGTTAACCTGGGAGCTAGGCATAATATACCGCGCAAGGCACGTACATGTCGAATCTTTAAGAGTAGTGCACTACTGGAGACGACTCAGCGTTTATTTACTGAATGTGTGGGATTGGGCCCTGAGATAATGACCACATTCGGTAGTCTTGTGCATAGTTATGAGTCTATCCAAATGGATGCATTCTGGACCTATTGCCTAAACACTGATAATGTGGCAATGCACCTTGCTTTATTTAGACTTTGGAGAACAATAAGTAAATTGCTCCCAAAGCCCTCTAGTAACGAGGGAGCACAATGAATCATTCTAAGAAGATGGGTTGAAGGTCTATTATTCCTATTCTGATAATGAGTCTAACTGTGTTTTAATTGACCGGATTGTAGACCAGCATTTTATTATTATTTACTGTCTTAAATGTATTAGTATCAGTCTCGGGAGGATAGCTCAGGGGCAACGTGCGCGCCTTGGAAGCAAGACAAGACGGAGCGCCACAGATTCGATCCCCGGGTCCGCGCTTAGAAACCTCTGGGTATTAATCACTTTATAACATATTTATCATATCATGAATTGTATCCAGTTCTAGCAAAGTTTCCTAAGAGTGTATAATTCAGGTATGTTGTATTAATACTGTGAATGTTTTATTGTAATGATAATGTCCATAAGATTCAGATGAAATGTTTACACTGTCATTTATTGTGTTTTTAAATTATTTGAATTTTGTAAAGGTTTTAGAACTAATTACAAATAAATATAAATAAAATAAATATCCATCAGGATATTGTATGGCATGCTGCTGAGGCTCTAAACCTATTGCTGGTCTGTTTTGACAAGTGCATTCAGCAGTGATCGATTCAGCATGTAATGCTTTCGTGTGTTCACTGTGGTATACATAGTTTGTGTGTTCCTTACGGCACAACTCCTGTAGCCTTTTCTCCTTCTTGTGGGATTTATTTTGATTATGTGCAATAGCCAAAGTTGAAATGCATATTGATAGGTTGAGTGTCACAATGGTTCAGAAGTTATCTCAGTGTGTTAAGGACTCATTGCAGAGATATGTGGTCATGTGCAATATTAGAAAAGAACATTCCAGCAAGGATGGGTGAGCCTTTCCTATGTCTGAGGTTTCTAAACCTGCCTGGATATGTAATTGGTTTAGTAGCACAACAGGTGCTATTATGAGCAATCTACCTGCACCAGAAAGGGGTTTCTATAAAAACTAACATGCCATCCATATGGTAAAGGCCTTTAAAATGGCTTGTTCAGATGGGTTGTTGTAATTGCTAGGCAATCACCTTCAATAATGAGTATAAACTGTTAGTCCATGATGCAAATAAGTTTCCAAATTCAAGACTGTGGAACCAAAGCATTCATGCTTGTATCCTAGCTTTGGCAGCAGACAATACAGTGATCCTGGTCAAATCACCTAATATTTCTTATATTACTGTGCTGTCTTCTGTGAAGTTTGCTTTGTGGCATGTTGGTGGCTTTGTTTAGCCCTTTACTTGATATTTCTTCTTATGTAGGACATTTGATTAGAAGCGGTGGCAGACAGAAAAGAGCGGAACAAATGTTGCAGGCCAACCTTATTTTAAGATCTGCTAGTTTGACACAAACAACGGTTTGCTTTTTTGTAAAAGTCAAAGGTTTTTCTGCACGCTTATAAATAACAATTTCACATGCAGGTGTTTTGGAAGTACTTAAAGCTTTAAAATACAAAAGACAACTCAAGATTAAATCTGTTAAATCACATTGATTGGTATGCTGGTACTTATATACTTACTTACCTTGATGATGGGGAGAATGAAGCTAGAATCCCTCCCATTTTGCATAACACCCTTTCATAATATTTAGTTTAAACATTTTTTTTCATGTTTGTAATGTGATTGGTGTACTTTCCAAGTCAGTTTTATAAAATAAGATTATTTTAGTTCATGGTAAGAACTGGAAAAGAAAGTGTTCAAATGCAGAAATTGCAGAGTTCACCGAAATTCCAGCTTCACTCCTTGACCAATATTTGATCCTGGGCATCTCATTTAATCTTCTATTGCCTAACCTCTCCGAAATTGCCAGTCCCAAACCTTTCAAAAATGTCAGCCCTTCAGAATGATTTCCCTATCAGGGGATGATCTTCAAAACCGAGCACTCTTGGTTTCACTGGCTATAGTGTTGCTTCCACTATAATTGTGAGCATTGATATATTGCACACCACAGGCACTTGTTCCTTTGCTCTCTAATGGCAACCCTATTTGAAAACCATGTCCCGCTTCTAATCTCAGTCTCTGGATACAGACACCTTCCTGGTAGCTTCTGATCTGCCTCCACTATCCATGCTATGGTATGTGTAGCTTTCTCCTTCCTTCCAATTGGTCTCCTCTATCCATGCTTGAGCCCTTTTGCATTCTGTGAGGCAGCTAATGTGAGTTCTCTGTATATTCTGGGTTACATGTACTTTTTACACACAGTCCAGCATTAATACTACAGGCTGCATACCTTTATGGATGCTATTAATTATAATTTGCATTTAATAATAATAATAATTTGCATTTATATTATTATGTGCTATTGATATAAAGTATCCTGTATCTATACTAGAACATAAGTAACCTCTTTGTAGACTGTTAATGTTGGCCTTCAATTGCTACTTGTTTATCATTCTGATTAGAGTAAGAATGAAGAGGGTAACTTCAAGGGGACTTAAAGGGAGTGAACATGCTTATTCTTAATGCTGCGATGCAGCATATCAACCTATGAGTTGTGATTGCGTCGAGGGGGCGGGAGGTGCGACCAGATATTCTTGAACATGTAATCCTTTTGGTTTGGTGGAGGGGGCCCCAAAGAAGCTCAAGCCCAGGGTCCAAACATTTCTTAAAATGGCCCTGTAGTAAACTCAATTTCACTTTACTATTCTCGGGAACTGTAGTTCACCCAAAAAAATGTATTTAAACCTTAAGAGAAATCTAAAGGATTTCTCTGTGATACTGCACTGAGGGTGCTGTGTGTCATCATACAAAACATAGATGCCTACGGAGGTTGTCAGACTCCAGAAACAGAGGAAACACATAATCCAAATTGGATCACAATACGTGAGACAGTGAAAGAAAGGGCTCACTCCCTCCAGGGTTAAAATGAAAAAGTCCTAAAGTCCAGCAGATAGCTGGCGGTCTCTAAGGTTGAAGGGAATTAGCACAGAAATGATAATTCTCCCTAACACAGTGCATTCCCAATTCAATTTCTTTACAGTCCTTTAGCACCTGTCCTGACACATGGGCAGGAAATATACAATCTAATTGGTCTCCAAACCTGCATACCTTTGGCCTGAAAAATCAGGCAATATTTCCAAGTTATAATTCAATTCAATTAATTCATTGTCTACAGCCAGGTTTCTTCATAAAAGCACATTATTTAACAACGTATGGTTCTTCAATTGTTTTCTCTTTAATTTCAATTTCACGTGGTACACCAAACCCACCCCGTTTCGGGAGTGACCCTTCTTCAGACGTACAACATCATAAAAAAATAATACTTTATGATTAGAGGTTAAAAAAGTCAGGAAAATAACAATCAGTTATTTTCTCATATCAATTATATATACAATACCGTCATAAGTGTTGTTTTTATAAAGAAACAATATAGACCACTTCTTTTGTTCTCATCTCAAACTAATATCTCCAATATTAACATTATTGATTTTTCAGGACAAAGGTGTGCAGGGGGAGGGAGACTCCATGGTTTGGAGACCAATTAGATTGTTCATCCTTTCATCCTTCATAGATCAACAAGTTAACTAACATTTAGTTAGCTAATAATAGCACCTGCTATGAGTGCCAAGAGACAATTCAGTGTGTAGTGTGCACTTTATAAGTGCTAAACATTGTTAGTGGGGTTCTTTTTATAGAGCTACAGTCTCAATGGAACCTACCTCTTCTCTTTCCAGAGGCATTTGAATTGTGATTGACGCTTAGGGATTCCATTTCAAGCAGACGCATCATTTGGCTATATTCTAGTATGTTCCTTCCTCTCCTGGATCCAGATTAGGATACTGGGATATGTTGCTTCATAAAGCAATGAACACAATGTAGTTATTGGGGCTCCTAAGTTATTGATGGATTGGGCATTTCACCTGGGAAATAATCTCATTAGACTATTCTGTTCTCTAGTCTGTAGACTTCAAGAAAGGGTTGTACTTAGTTAATTATTATAATTTCATTCCATGGACAACTCTGACTTAATAACAAGGTCATTGTCTACAAATAATGCAATTTAGCGTTGGCAGTACCGAACCTTCATCAGTCCACCGAAGATGATGTGCTCGAGGCCCATTGCTGATGCAAAAAGTAAAGAAGAACGTGAGCATCATCCAACAGCTTCAAAAAGAAAATAGAAACCCATTATCCTTGAGTGGGGTGTTCTATAGATTGCTAAAACGAGCATTATACTTTGCGAACCAAAGCTTACTATCTTTGGGATACTTTTTGGGTATCCATATTAAACCTGATGAAATGATGTACCTGTACCCAGAACCATTGCAAGAGATGGAATTTTGATTAACTGTTTGATGTAGTATCTTTATTACCTCATCAGCCTTCCTGCCCACGCGGACTAGTTATTTAACCAGAGTTACTGAGGGTTGGTAGCAATACCTAGAACATCTATGTTGGAACCATAGCATTTGCATGTGTGCCTGAGGCTAATGGGCCCTCTGTTTGTTTGGTTTGTGTTTCTTTGGTTGATACTACAATGCCCCCTTGTGCAGTCACTGCATTGTCTCCTTTGTCTCCCCCTATCAAGGATGCCTACAATGTTCTAGTCTTGGGGGCCTCCTTATGCTGTCCCAATGACATAGACGCAGAATGATTATTATTATTATTATTAATAGGAGCTTTATATATATATCGCTTCTGGCCAAATTCTTGCACTTCTGAACGCTGTAATAATAACTATTATAAACTTTAATTATTGACCCGGCACCATCCCCAGATAACAACCATGAGTACAGAATAACTGAGTCGGAGGGACACCCAAAACTCCTCTGGTCTCTCGTGGAGGGGTACATCGGTGTCAATGGAAACCAGCCTAACACTTTAATCTCTTTAGAAGACTCCAAGATCACTCTGTCCGACTAGACCTCAAGGAAGGGCATAAGGTCACCTCAAAAGTCAACGGAAACAACCCCATAATACAAGAACCCCCTCTGTGGACCTCTTACAGGAGCCACATGGGGATTTGGCGACTTGCGATGCAAGGCCGCAAACCTATCATAGACTACAGCACCATCCTGAGAAGAACCACAGCAGAGGAAAATTGTGGCTCGCAAGCAGCATACACACCTAGTTGCAGGTATCCAAAATGAAGTAGAAAATCTGGGAGAGCTATCTTGTATCTGTGTGACCCCCAAGATGGCAGACCCCTGTTAGGGACAATTTTTCTAAAGTCCAACTAAGGGCGTCATAAAACCATATCTGAGGCAAAACTCCACTCTTACTATAAGGCTGTACCACATGAGAACATTTGGTAGCGTAGACAGAGCAGGCAGGCTTATCTTAGAAGGGAGAGAGGGCTGTAGCTTAGTACAAAGACATTATAGCATATGTATGGTCCAAAGAAACACTGAAACACTATGCATTGTAAAGATAAAGGGTTTATTTAAATGCAAGTAGGCCAAGATAAATCTTGGGAAAGGTAATTACTATCACATATCATACACCCATTATTATAAAAAACCAACTCAATGCTTATGGTATACAAACCAAAGTATAATCTTATTCAGCAGTTCAAGGTGAGTGAAACCTATAACACTTTCAAAATGGCATTCAGCTATTCTTGGGGAGTAAATCCACGGTTAGTTACTTTTAGATTACATTCAGCAAATCAATGATAATAGGCCCTATGGGTTATACCATACAGTGTTGTTTGGTTTCAGAGTCACTTAGTTATACTAACACATGTAGCAAGTATCTCTTGCAACCCATGTAACTTTTCTTCTATTAAGAATGGAAACAGTTACCAGAACAAAGTCACTTTTAAGAACAAAGTTCAAAGGGAGTAACCTAACCTGTATACTACCTAGAGGCCTAATGCTACTCCGGGATAAGTATAAACACAGTGAAACTATTTTAGAAGTGGCCTATGGCAATTCAGGGAACACACAAACCAGTTTTACAGTTTAGAAGAGCAGCAGCTATTCAAGGTCAGTATGATCTATTGGTACATAACTTTTCCACTATCACTAATCCAGGAACAGATAGTTGGACCAATGATACTTTTCAGAAGTGTATTATACAATTCTGAGTTAAATAATAAATCTAGCAGACTTTTATGAAAGGCAATCAGCAGTTCAAGGTAAGTAAGGACCTATATAATTTACAGAGGGGCTCCAAGCAACTCCAAGACAAGTATTAACTCCAAAACTGTTTTCGAAATGTGCTAAGCAGATCAGGGAAAGCAACACCCAATGTTACACTTTAAGAATGCCAATCAGTTATTCAAGGTAGGTAAACATATTGGTAAGCTTTCACACCCATTCAGATTGCCTTCAAGATACAGCTGCACAGGACCTGGTTCCTGGATTCTTAGTCTGGAGACTGAAGAAATGGAGACAGGATAGGAACTTGCAGCAGAAGTCGCCAGAGGAGGCTTCCAGAAAAGGATTCTTCCTGGTTTCTCGCAGCTCCGTGGATTTGGCGCCTTTTTACAGGAACCAGATTAAGGACGAATATCTCTGGTCGGATTCTCTTCACTCTCTCGGTCGTGCACTCTGGTGAGGGGACTTCAGGGATTCGAATCATGTCTCTGGAAGTCCAGCAGGAGCCACCAACGTTTCAGCAGGATTTGGACTTCGGAAGACCATGCACTGCATTCAGGCTCGTGGTCCCCTGGTATTGGAGTTTTGCAGCCCAGGAAAGTCACAGCACGTTGTGGGATGGCTCATTTGGCAGGTCTTCTTGAGACTAGTGAGTTGTTGTTTTCGGGACCCCCTGATCAATTGGAAGGAATGGTTGCATCAGGCTCTGGTTACCCAGCAGGCCTTGCAGTCGCTAGAAATGGCTACAGACATCTTTGCTTCATCTTCCTCTTCGGATTCAGCTCCAGTGGTCGACTTGTCACCAGCTTCCAGAATCAGAGTCTTTATCAGGAACTACAGCAGAACTTCTGCAAACTCTACCTGCAGTTTACAGAAAGGGGCGGTCTGGCTGTCCAATCAGGACTGCCAGCCCCCCATTGGGAACTGGTTCCTTTCAGGCAAGGGGAAAGGCAAAGGGCTGCAGAGGTTTGGACTCCTCCCTTACTTCCTGCCTTCTCAGACACTCTGGAGCTTCTGCGAGGAATACAAAGGATTTGCTTTAATCGCTGCCATTGAAACACTGCCATATAAAGCATTGTCCACCTGGAAAATGTCTGCCTTGTCATAGCTCTGTGCATTCTAGAACTGCTGTAGCCCAATAAAAGTTAAGCTTCCAATCTGACTTCTCTAGTCCTGGACAAGTAAACGTTTAAAGTTCTTTTGGAATGTAATCCATGGAATCTTGAAGCCTCTTTAGAAGGGTGGGTAGGAGGGTAAAACACTGGAAGCTGAATTTTCCAAGATAAGTGAAATTCAGGCACTACTTTGAGAAGAAACGATTGTCTCACCCTGTGGGTGACTTTATTTTACTATTCCTAGAGAAGACAGTGTGTGTAGGTTTGCAAGAGAGGGTTGTTAACTTGCTAATCCGCCTTGCAGATGTGTGGCCACTTAGAGAATTGTCACCAAGTCAGTAGTCTAAGGGGACGTGAATGCATGGGTTTAAAGGGAGCACCCATCATAAATATTACACCAAGTTCTGATCCCAAGTTGGCAACATACATTGGACCAGTGGGAACATATCTGTCAGTCCTCTTGGGAATTGTATCACTGTAGGTGTAGTGAAGTATAAGCCCTGCTCCGGCATGCGTCCAAATGCAGACATTGCAGCAATATATCATTTAACAGTTGGCACTTGAGGGCAGCGACAGGTGAGGTCCAGCAAGAAAGTTGGGATGGATCATTTTTTGTTGAAAAGAAAAATGGTTTTGCTGTCTGGCTCTGCACCAGTTGCAGAACTTCTTCCAGTGACAGCTGTATGCTGCTTTTGTCGCAACTCTCCTTGCAGAAAGTAGAACCTCCATGACGTCTTCAAAAGGGACCGCTGCCTTTCAGAAGCCACGCATGGAATTTGTGGTGCAGAGGTTCAGCTCAGCGACCAGACCTCCAGCCTGACCGATCAAGTTTGCTTTCAGGGGGAGACGACGAGGAGTGCAGAAGGCCATGTGAAGAAGGCACAGGGACCACGTCCCCCTGGCCAAACCGGGAGCAATCCTAGTCTTCATGGTCCCAAACATCCTCAACCCCCTGGGAATATGAGGGATGTTGGGAATTGGTGGGAATGCATTGAGAAGTGGAAAGTTCCAGTCCTCCACAAATTCATCCCCAGTTCCCCTCTCAGGTGAAATTCACTGAAGTATAACAGCTTGCAATTGTTGTTGAAACTGGATGCAAACTGATCCACCTGAGGGGTTCCCCACTGGTCGAAGACCTCCCTCGGGGTAGAGGCAGGTGGGACCTCACTGGGAGAGACTCCCTTTTAGGGGACCAGGACTCCCGTTCCTGTGAGGAACTTCCTAAACCATTTCACATGATAGCATACATGGGCCTATCTGATATCCAAAGCCAGAGACTTGGCTGAAGAGAAAGATATTGTATGCCATCACCAGGAAGAAATCGAAAATGTCTCTTTAAATAAAAATCTCCAATTAACTGACATGAGGAGGTTGAAGAGAGAGTGCAGGCCGAACAAAGCGAAGAGAGAGGAATGCATATGGAGGCAGGGGAGGGCAGAGCTGGAGGAGGCAGAGCTGGAGAGAGCTACGGAACCCACGATGTTCCGAAGTGCTCTGAATACGGTAAACAAATGCTGGAAGATCAGCGTGTGCATAAAGCGAGAAGCAGAGGAAAGTGGAGCCAAAAATATGACTCTGGTGTGACCACAAGGATGTTGTGGTGGGCAGGCTGCCCGTCTAGCGACACGGACACCGCAGCGAACAGGAACTGGCAAAGGCTCTGGTCACCCGTCGAGATACTGAGACGCCAAGAGCGAGCAAGAGAACCACAAGGAGAAGACAATGGTGGAATAGAGCCGGAAGAGAAACCGAGCAAAGGAGAAGGTACAGTCCCCGCTGACATTCCCCCTGGCAGAGCAAAGTAAACTGGGAGCACAAGGAGGCTGAGCGCGACTCATACAAGCAAAGAGACTTGTCTCAGTACAAGTGACGAAATCGTAAAGAGAGGTGCGAGAAGCATCCATCAGGAGAAGGGAGTCTTTCTCCTGACCTTAGTTTGTTAGCATAGTGGCAGGGTCAGTTAGCCTTAGTTTTGGACAGCAGGCTTATTCCTTTGGACATTTAGTGACGACTGACGATCACCTTAGTTAGTTAAATAGGTAGTGAATACCCCATAGCGATAGGGAAAGTTCACCCTTATTCTTTTATAAATACACATTGGAAATGTTCTCAGAGTGTCGAAGTCCTTCTTCTGACCCGCCACAGCTCTCTCAGCATAACTCCTCTTGTGGTAGTCGGAACCCTGCTGTCTGAGGCATCTACCATTGTATTCTTCTTACTTGGCCAGATGGGCTGCCGAAAGAGAGACGTTGTGTAAAACCTAAAGCCAGAGCCGCATTGTTTCCCTTCACAGGGGCAGTGACCCCACACTGTTGAGGTAATGCAAGACCACTGTGCTGTCCATCACTATATGGACACTCTTAGCCTAGATAGAAGGAAGCAAGGCTATCTGCGCCAGTCTGGTTGCCCTCACCTTGTAACTGGTTTATATCCAGCTTTGCTTCCGGCCGGGGACCATAACTCGCTCAGATTGTCCAGGAGAGTGCCCCAGCCTTTCAGAGAGACATCCGTTACCACAGTCGCCTCTGACCATGGTTGTCAAAAAGGTTCACCCGCCATCAAGTTCTTTCTGTGATCCCACCAAGAAGCTCCTCTGATAACTGATTCGGAAACTGAAAGAGATTCATCATGCTGTCTGAGAATCAGAACCATTGAGATCTGAAAAGTCACTGAAGGGACCTCATTCTCAACCAGGCCTCTGGCACCAGAAAAATGCAGGGACCTATGAGGCCTAGCAACCGAAGAAAGTCTGAGGCTGACAGACTGTGTGTGTTTTGAAATTTGATTACCATCTGTTTGATCATTACAGCCCTGTCCTTGGGGTGAGGGAAACCCATTCTCAAGCAATATTCCAAGACTGCTCTGATGAACTAGAGAGCTTGAAAGTGTGTCACCTGATCATTATTGAAGTTCAGGCAGTAGCCCAGTTTTTGCAAGAGGTGGCAAGTCTGGCTGTAGTGGTTCCGAGCTTGTTCCGGGGAATGGGCCCTGATCAGTGACTTGTCCAGGTAAGAGGAAATGTGCTTCCCATCTCTCCGCAGACTCGCTGCCACCCCCAACAACCTTTTGGTGAAGCCCCTCAGGTGGAGGAAAGCCTGAAAGGCAAAACCTCAAACTGGTAATGGGTACTGGCAGTCACGAACCGCAGGTACTGCTTTGGACGAATTGGTACATGGAAACAAACGATGTGGAGGTCCAATGACACCAACCAATATTGTAACTCTAGGGCCTGGAGATGCTGCATTAAGGTCACCATCTTGAATTTTTTCCCCCCTGAAGAAATTCTTCAAGTGCCTCGGGTCCAAAATGGAACGCATACCTTCGTTCTTCACCACCAGGAAGTACTGAAAGTACCACTCCCGACCCAGCTTTGTATAAGGTTCCGGCTCTATGGAAGCCTTCTTCAGCAGGAAATACATCTCCTATAGGAGCAACAAATATGGTGGCCTATAAAGCTGGGCAGGAGGGCAGTTTGACGGGTGCAATAGCCCTGGGTCGCCACCTGGTGAAGCCAAGCGTCCAATGTAATGGAGCTCCATTCTGCGGAGCATTGTGCCAGCCTTACCCCAAATGAAGGTGTGTGAGAATTCTCCTCAAAGTGATTTTGGGGCAGAAGGCGGTCTGGAGGGGACACACACAGAAACTGTCTGAGCACCATTTCCTCCTTACCTTTTCCTGGTTTTGCATACTTTATTTGCCCCTGTCTGGGGCCAGTCTGGCCTCTTCTTAATCTAAAGTACTGAAAATACCTTGGCGTAGGGGCATTCCATTATTCAAAGTATTTAACAAGTTTCCCTGAATTCTTGTTTACCATGCTCTCATCGTGAGAGCCTCTCCTTGTTTTTCTAGAACACTGCTTCTAGTTGGTGAATCAGGGTAAACCCAGGGGAACAGTTGTCTACCCTATATCAGAAGTCTACTTGGACCAGAAAACGTAGCATCTGTGGACAGCTCCTGACAATATTCATAAAGGTTGTAGTGATCCGAACCTTGGTGCTAAGAGCAGGTTAAAATGTACATCTATATTAATTCAAATAAACAATTACAATTACGGGAAATTGGTGGTTTTAAAATAAAGGCAATATTTGAAAACATTGACATTAGATCTAAAAAAAACAGGAAATCTGCATTTAAAAAAATTAACAATTGAACTCCCAAAATAAAGCTCTAAATGATTTAAATAATGACGAGTGAATAGATGAATGAACAACTATGTGACCCAGTATTATAGCACGGCCTGAGGGAATACAAACAACACAGATCTCTGGAAATAGGCTACAACTACGTTTATTTTACATCTCAAAAGGTTTTAGGGGAATCTGGATAAAAGAATAAGGAATTGTCAAAAGAAACTAAACAAAAGCTATTGCAACTTGCTTGAGGTCTCTGCTACAGCAGCCCATCACTTGTTGCTCTGAGGTACACTGATAGTATGTGGGGTTTTAAGTATCCCATGGACTTCTTTCGTGGTCGGTTTGACATTTTCTATTACCCTTGTAGTCCGGTTCCTAAGCTTTTCTTTAGGCGGCACACCTCAACTGCCAAACATGCGCCGTCCATCTTGTTTTCAGTCTTACCACACTTGAATCATGTTCTCTAGCATTTGATCTTTAATGGATTCACATGCTCATGAATATTCCCCATCGTCAGGCTGAGAATCCTCGTTAATATTAATGCAGTTTTGCTTTAGAGTTTACAGCTCCTGGTCACTTTTATAGCCTATTGCTGTAACTTTGGGTCATACTGCTGCAGCCAATGACATAATGACATTAGTCTTCCTTAGCTCCACCTCAGTCGTCTTTTTATCGCACATTTACGTGTTGGGAGTCCTCGTTGTTTCGCTCCTCGAAATATCAGCGTTTTTGTCTTGTTTTTGAAAAAGGTTTCAATCATTTCTTCAACATCAGCCACTTTGTGACTAACGGCTACGAGTACCTGTTGCCAGTGAAGATCCTGACCATCTACAGATCTTCTGGACCGTGTGAAGTCCTATACACATGTTTGAGGCCTTGCTCGTTCCCCACGATGACGGAAGCGAAGAAAAAGAGCCCTTTCAAGGCTTGACAAAGTGTCGTCTCAAGAATGTCTATGTGGAGGACCACCACGACAAGTGCTTATATTGTCTGCACCCGGACCACGACATGGACCATTGCTCCATCTGTCAGTCCTTCTCATCGAAAACTCGTAACGATTGTGACTGCAAATTGGTGACTTGGCTGGAGGAGGGTGCCAGGGCCTCTGACTTGACCTCAGTCTGCAGTCATGCCTCTGCCATGACTGTCAAGCCCATAGCCCATACTCCCTCGTCTCAGAGGTAAAGATGGCACAAAGAACCTTCCCTGGGGAAGAAACTTAAAAAAGGACACAAGTTGATCCAAGATGACCGCCGTGTAGGAGTGACGTACTTTCCGTCACTCTGTCTGAAGGAAATGCTCTGAAAGGCAGAAAGAGTATCTGCAGAGGTCTTCGCCCCTTCAAAAGGAGCTCAGAGCATGTGATATATGGTTTGTGCATCTCTGGAGCTGTGAGGGGCCATTTAGGGAAGTGTGCGCCCATGCTGAAGACTGCGGCCTGTCCTGCGAGTTGTCCCAGCGGGTCGTGCTTATCCCGAGGCCCGCGGTGGGTCGGCTGGGACAGCGCGGGCTCACATCTGCTTGCGGCAGTCCTCCCTCCTGCCCCCCCATCCCCTGAACCAGAGGATCCTCAGTTGCGGGTGCGTCCGTGCTGGGGGCGGACCGGTGACGGCGCTGGAAGAAACCGAAGAGGGAGCGCGGACGCCTCCTTCTGCGTTGAATTCCCTTCGGGCCCGAAGACTGCAGCCTGTCCCGTCTACGGACCCGGCTGTCTGGGTCCATTTTAGACTTCGCTGTGATTGAGCTGGGACAGAGCAGACCCCCATCTGCGGACAGCATCCCCCCCCGCATCCTGGAATGGAGGAACAGCAACTGCGGGTGCATCCTGGCTGGTAGGTGCGCGGCGGCGGCGCTGGGAGGCCCTGGAGAGCGAGTGCGGTCATCTCCTCCTGCTCCTGCTGTCCATCGAACTCGGAGGGGTGTTGTGACGAAGGTACGGAGCCTCTTGGGGGAGGGGGCGATTTTTGGAGGGACACAGTTGGTTGGCTGGCATCATCAAGGGGGGTGTTTAAAGAGGAGACAGAGCTATAATGTAGAAGCCTGGGGGCCCTCACAATTAAATTTGGAGGCGTTACCAACAGTCCAGGAAGGGGGTCCATCCGTGCTATAAGACCCAAATTGTGGGGAGCAGGGGTCGCGGTGCGAGCCTTCCCCCTCACTTCCCCATTCAAGGACCCGATTGGAGATGGCACGCGTGAAGTGAGGATGGCAGCCCCCTGAATAAATAACTGTATGGCATTAAAGTTCGCAGCTGAGTCTCGGTCACTTCATCTCACTTAAAGGACATCTGGCATTGGTCTGACCTGACCCTGATGATATTGCAACTTACCTAACTGAACTGGGGATTAACTGCGAGTGACGTCTGGTAATTAGAACATGGAAGCAGAGGTCATATTGAGCACACCGAACTAGAGTCCTTCGCTGGATATCCCTATTTAGGAAATCTACAAAGGAAACAAAAGGGGGTATCTGCCTGAAGTAATCAAAGCGGAACTAATCCGCACAACTGCTAGCCCTCAAGTGTTAAACAGGTGCAATCTGGAAGGGGCTGATGCCAGGTGCAAGTTCCAGAAGGGCCCCAAGGAAGTCTGAAGGGGTACAGGCCCAAGCTGAGCTCCAGATTGAGAGGTGCTGGAAAAATAATCAAGTGGAATCGGTCTTGGTGTCTACCATACCTCAGACATGGCTTCGGATAAGGAGGAACTATTGGCATCTCTGAAGGGAATGGAATCAAGAATGATGAGCACATTCCAGGATCAGATTGGTCAACTGAAAGATGAGCTGAAGCTGACGCTACAAGACATCAAGAAGGAATGAATGATCTTGGGGAGAGAGTGGATTCTGTGGAAAATGGCCTCTTGTCTGTGGTGGAGGACACAAAACAGAATAGTGACTTGCTGGAACAACTGGCTAGAGCCACAACCAATCTGGAAATACAGGCGGAGGACCTAGAAAATAGATCCCGCAGATCGAACATTAGAGTCAAAGGCCTGCCCGAGTCAGTTCTGGAGGTGGACCTCCACACCACGCTTCAACAATGTTTCAGCAGTCTCTCTCCCCCTCCCCCCAGAGGAGATTGGCTTCGACAGAATACACTGAATTGGCCCGCGGCGAAAAGAACCGGGACTCAGGCCTAGAGATGTACTGGTTGCCTGCACTAGTTTTCCCCAGAAAGAAGAAATTCTGAAAAATGCTAGAATACAAACTGAACTTACAATTAATGGTAACGGGGTGCAACTCTATCAAGATCTGGCCCTCTCGACCCTACATAAACGAAGGCTGATGAGACCAGTGACGAAAGAACTGACAGCCAGGCACCTAAGTTATCAATGGGCACCCCTTTGGTCTTGTCTTTGAGTGTGGAGGGAGAACCCATCGTATCACCACATGCGAGCGAGGAGGGAATGTCTATATTGCAGTTGAAAGAGAATATGGAGCGGCCAACAATGGCCTCACGTCATTCCCCCTGAAAAGTTGGAAACAATCAATGGGAATGGTTCATGGAGAAGTCGGCGAGAAAGGCCCGAGGGAATGGCTCCACAGTGACTTCTCGTCCAAGCACAAACTGAACTACAAGCTGACAGATCTGATGACGGGTGAAGGTATACCTCTTGGAACTGTTAGCGGAGAAGCGAGAGTAAGACTACATCAAATACTCCTACAGGAGAAGATGAAGAGCGACGGAGAGGCAATCTTGGATCTCTATGCTGGACGAGTTTGAGTCCAGGCGAAAAAAAATGTTTGGAAGGAGGAAGGCCTATGAGCTGGATCTAGAATCAAGCACAGGCCGATGGGATCCTAAGCAAACAGGAGGGAGGAGAGAGAGGGAGGGGGAAAGGGTAAGGGAGGCGGGAGAGGGGATTAGGGTGGATTTTTGGAAATCTGGGAATGTCAGAGGGGATAAAATCTCATTCTGGCCCCGACTACAATGCTGGAGTACGGAGACTGTTGAGTTTATAAGAGAAAACGAGTACACAGGGGATATGGAAAGCACGTCTGAATGGCAGAATTTACAAGGCATGCACAATGAATTAATTAGTAATTTTAACCCTCAATGTGCATGGATTAAATTCTCCAGCGAAGCGTTGTGCGATCCTGTAGAGGTTGGAATAGTTGAGGGTATCAATAGCGATCCTACAGGAGACACACCTCCTCCCAATAGACCAAAAGAGGATGACCCACAGGTTATACCCACAACAATTTTTTGCTTCAGCAGGAAAGAAATCAAAAGGAGTGGCAATCCTATTGAGCAGGGAACTGGGGTTTCGGAAAGATTGCACGCTTGCAGGCCCGGAAGGCAGGTTTATTGCTATTAAGGGGTGGATCAAGGAACAGAGGTATACAATAATAGCATTATACCTTCCTAATGACAATCAGGATAAATTCCTACAGGGGATACTGGGAAAATTTGGTGGCTGGTGTGAGGGGCAAACGATAATCGGAGGAGACTTCAACTGTGTGATGGACCCTTTGCTAGACAAAACTTTACCACCAACCTTGGCAGATGGGAAGAATAGACGGGCATTAGGCAAACTTTTCCGAGATCTAGATGTGATTGAGACCTGGAGATTCTTCCATGAAACCGATAGGGAATACACCCACTTCTCACCAGTGCATTGGGGATATTCTAGAATTGATATGATCTTAGTATCTTCCTCTATGATTCCGCAAATGTCGAAAGTTGAGATTGGAGTACAATATCTGACAGATCACGCACCAGTAATAATTTACATCAATATGGGGGAAGCTAAAATGCAGACGGTAAGGCGCTGGACACTAAATGATCTCATTTTGAAAGACATTGCCCTTAGAGCCCACATTGAAGAGTCGATCCTCAATTATTTCCGGGAAAATGACAGGGAGGAGACAGACTTTAGAACGGTTTGGGATGCCGGTAAGGCGGTTATAAGGGGGGAATTTATTTTGCAGGCAGCATTATACAAGAAGGAATGGCACTAATAACACAAATATTAGAAAATGAACTGCGAGAGGCAGAAGCCCAACACAAAAAGAAACAGTCACAAAAATCGCTGAGAGCGCTTAAATAAATTAGAGGACAACTGGAGGCTCATACAGCGGACAGAGTGGCACAATCCCTCCTATGTACCAAACAGTCCAATTATGTCCATGGGGGGAAAGCAAATAAATTCTTAGCTGCTAAGCTCCAAAAACAAAAGTCCCGCATTTATATAGCAAAGCTAAGTGGGGAACAGGTAGAAATGTGTTCGAGGGAACACGGCAAACTGCAGATTATGACACATCTTGTTCCCCAATCCCAAGAACGGTATTTGGCCGGAATAGTCCTCCCCCTGACTTACAGCAGAGGAAAACCAAACATTGGAGTCAGAGGTAACGCCACAAGAGATTAATGATGCAATCTTGACTCTGCCTTCGAGCAAAACCCCAGGCCCAGATGGTCTTGGAGGAGGGTTCTATAAAATGCACAATTGCTGGCCCCACTAGTAAAACTCTTTAATTTCAAAACCAAGAAAGGACCCCTTGGAATGTTCTAATTACCGTCCCATAGCATTGTTAAATTCAGATGCTAAGCTTTATGCCAAAATTGTAGCAACTAGATTGGGGAGAATCCTCCCACGAATCATACATTCGGATCAGACCGGGTTTATAACAGGCAGAAGCACATGCGCCGCACTATAGATATCATTGAGCTAGGTACCTGAACAAATCAACGCTCCTCATTGGCAGCCTTAGATGCCAGGAGAGCATTTGATAGCTTAGATTGGAACTACCTGAGACTCGTATTGGAGAAGTTCGGTTGCGGGCCCCAATTTATTACTATGGTAGTGGCAAATTTTCAGATCCCCTCGACGAATCTTCTGGTTAATGGGCAAACATCTGAACAAATTAGGATAGAAAGAGGCACCCGACAGGGCTGCCCCTTTTCCCCATTAATATTTGCCTTGGCAATGGAACCATTTGCAGCACAAATTAGACAGGATGACGGCATTGGGGGGGGGGTTAAAAGTGGCGATATGCACCATAAAATTGCGTTATACGCAGATGATTTTATGCTCTTCATCTCCAATACCAGGGTCACTTTGCCAAAGATAATGCAAAAATTACGGCATTTTGCGGGGGTATCCGGGTTCCACATAAATTATGAGAAATCCAAAGCCTTGAACATCACTGAATCCCCGGGAGAGATTTTGGAAGTAGAGAAAACGTTCCCGTTATTCTGGGAGAAAGATTTCCTCGAGTATCTGGGAATCCGTTTAACCCGAAAGATTAATGACCTACATGAAACCAATGTTAAACCATTATGGAAGCAGTTGCAAGAGGATCTCCGCTGTTGGGACAAACAGGAATTGTCTAGTTTTGCCCGAATAACGGCTGTGAAAATGACCCTATTGCCCTGGGTGCTATATGCTGTTAGTTCCCTTCCAATTAAGATTCCCCCACGGGTCTTGAAAGATCTGCAAGTAGCTATTTTGGCCTTTGTTTGGAAAGGTAAAAAGCCCAGGGTACAACGGAAACTTATGACAAGTCCCCCACTTTTTGGAGGTCTGGGTTTGCCAGATATACAAAGATATGTCCAGGCAGCACACATAGCACCCATACTACACTGGGAAGACCCAAATCCAGGTCAGGGTTGGACGCAGATAGAGCAGGAGACTGCTAAAACCCCGTTTCAATGTTTACGTACCCTTCTGCAGCACAGCACCACAGATGTGCAAGAGGTCAAATATTAGAATCCACTAAAGTAGCGCTCAATAGTTGGGATGAGGAGCTTAAACGGAGGAAAATTCCACGAGGGTTGGGCCCACACTCCCCAGTAGCCTATAACCCGGATTTCACCCAGGTCTTCAATCCAAGTTTTGGGAGGGTTGGCCAGCACATGAATCTCTGATTCTATCGGACATGTGTACGCTTATCAAGGAATCGGCGTATAAAATCATCTACTGCTGGTACTAACCCCCCGCCAGATTGCACAAAATGAATCCCAGATACTCTCCGCTCTGCTGGAGGAAATGTGGGGAGTTGGGTGACTTCTTTCATATGCGGTGGACCTGTCCAAAGGCGCAGGTATTTTGGAAGGAGATCCTGAGACATATTAAAAAGATGACGGGAACTGAGCTTCCGGAAGATCCGAAAGTTCTCTTACTGGGGGCGACAGCAGAGAATGGATATGCAGCAAAGGGGCACAAAGCTACACTAATTACACATTTGCTTTCAGCGGCAAGACTGACCTTAGCTCAAGGGTGGAAAACTGAACAAGGTCCTATAATTGCATGGGGGTAGGTGAAAATTTGGGGTGTTCTGGCAATGGAATATATTTGTGCTTTGCAGACTGGTACTTACCTTAAATTTTTGTCAATTTGGGAGCCATTCTGTGAAATGGTAAAGGACAAAGAACCGCACTATTTTAGACCCAGGATACTTAGAAATCCAGACTTTTACTAAAGGAGAAATAAGAAGGAAGTACCCGGATGGACTCACCGGACTTCTTTCAAGAACAAATTAGATGGGACCTGAATGAGTTGGGGGGTGGAGAGGATAGGGGGGAGGGAGTTGTGGGGGGAGGGGAGGCGGGAGAACGGCGGGGATGTTTGTAAAGTTAAAACCCACACACCTAACAGACCTAAGTAAAGTGAATACACAGATGTAATGATTGTAAAGGTAATATAATGTTCTAAGCAGTGTTTGAAACTGTGTTCTTGGTATGGTCTGTGGAATAAATAAACCTTGATAAAAAAAAAAGAACACAAGTTGTAGACAGTGCTGTTGATGAAGTAGATGGTGTTATCTGCGTTGACCCTTGTCTTCGCACTCGTAGAGGCAACATCTCTCGATGTCTGAATCCACTCCGTCCACGAGCCACAGACATAAGTCATCGTCCTCATCCGAAGCCTTGTCGACGACCCCATCGAGGGCCACAGACTAGCAAATTCCTCCACCTCCTCTTCGACGATAACCTCGTCGACGGCTACTATCATGACTACTGTCTCTGCCAAATTGACCAGTTTCCTTGCACCTAGGCCGTCGTCAGCACTGTTAGTGTCACAGTCGCAAGCTCCAGTGATTTCCACATTTCCTAGAGGTTTTAGTGTGAACAGGGAGATGCCTCCTGCGTTGTCTTTTCTACCAAGGTACACACAGGCTAAGCCACCTTTCACCCTGGCGCCTTCTCTGTCCACTGCTACTGCACCACATGACACATTACTGCAAGGAGGTGAAGTCTCAGATGAGGAGCCTCTGGAGGCTCTAATCTCAAACCACAAGGAAATTGGGTATCAGCCTGATTCTATCCTGTCAATAGCTCGTCCGCCAGTTGAGCCTCCTGCAGTTACTGCAGTTCCACCCACTGCAATGCCTGCTGTTTCATTGGGCACTCTAGCTGCACCCAGGGACCTTTCTCTCAACATTTTGTCAACCTTGCAAACATTGGTCACAGAACACTTTCTCCTCTGTCCCTCAAGGAGTCCCTAATAGGTGCCCTCCAGCATAACTGTCAAGAGGGGATTTAGTTCCACCTCGACCGGCTCCTCACTTCTCTGTGCCAGTCGCTACCCTCACTGGAAGATTGCATGTGTATAGGGGTACTCAGCAAAGGCAAGGATATTCCACTAGAGCGCCAACCCCCAAGCAGGCTAGACCAGTGCCAGGACTCTAGCCCACACTTCAGCACCCCAGTGGGAGGCCTGTTATAATTTGTCAAGCAGTGCTGCAAGAGGTACAGTCCCTTCTAAAAAAGGGAGCAATAGAAGCCATACCATCCCACAGCCAGGGCTCCAGAGTGTACTCCAGATACTTCCTGGTGAGAAAGTCTGGTGGGTGGAGACCCATCCTAGACGTCTTGCACCTCAAAAAGTTCCTGAAATCACAAAGGTTCCACATGGTCCCGCTTCAACACATTCTCAACCATCTAGAACAGGGAGACTTCCTTTCCTCTCTGGACTTGGAGGTTGCCTATTTCCACATTCCCATACATTTTTATTTTATTTATTTATTTCTACTGCCCCATAGCCCGCCGGCATCAGGGCGCAAAACAGACAACACAAAAAACGAACTGGCTGAAGGGACTAATTTATTCAAACAAGGTTGTTTTCAAATTTTTTTGGAAAGTGATATAACTTTCCTTTGATCGCATAGACATGGGAAGTTTATTCCAGTTGCTTGCTGCTTTAAGAGGGAAAGAGCTACCTATTCCTCAAGCTCTTTTTGCTTGTGATGTAGCTATAAGATGTGTGGCACTTGAGCGCAGATTCCTACTTCGGGAGTATTTTCTTAATGTTTGGTTTAGGTAATCTGGAGTCTCTCTAAATAGGCATTTATGGGCCAGAGCCAGCGTCTTAAATTGAATTTGTTTCTCTATAGGCAACCAGTGAAGCACTTTTCTGCAGTGTGAAATATGTTCTTTCCTAGTAGCATTGTGGATTATTCTGATGGCATCGTTTTGAACAGTCTGCATTTTTTTGAATGATTCTTGTGCTTTGCTCCGCATAGTAAGGCGTGGCAATAATCCAGCCGGGGCATGATTAGGGCTCGAACTCGGGTTTTGCAGTTTTTACGTGAACCAAGGGATTTATCTGTTATAAGATTTTAAGATGGTAATGTGCATTTCTAATCACGTAGTTGACATGTTCATCCGCTTTTAGGGATGCCTCAAATATTGTGCCTAGAGTTTTTACTTTTTCTACCATCTTTATGGCGCAGTTGTCTAAAGTAAAGTTTGAGTAAGCTTGGTCCAGCTTTTTTCTGGCCTAGCTAGTTCTAAAGATCATGAGCTCTGTTTTAGAGCTGTTTAGGCACTTCCAGTTTTTAATCATCCACTGCTGGATGATCAAGTATATGTGATTGAGGGTTGTTGTCTTTTGCATGGTTGCCACTAAAATCCATGATAAGCTAGAAGTCGTCAGCATAGTTGGTAAAATGAAAGCCCATACTTTCAAATCTATCACATACAAGCCTTAGTTAAATAGGATTGGGGAAATACAGGCCCCTTGTGGCACTCTGTATTTGATGGAAGTGGGGTCTGAGCAAGCAGTACCCCAGCATAGTTTAGATGTTCTTTTGCTCAAACAGGAGCGAATCCATTCTACGGCATGGCTTGAATATTTACTGATGTCAGCCCGAGTTTCCAGTAGTTTGGCGTGATCTAGGAGATCGAACGCAGATGAAAGATCTAATAAAATAAGTAGGCCCGTTTTACCCTCATCTATACTTTTTAGCATTTGCATCTGTAGATCTAGTAATGCACTTTCTGTTCCGCAATGTCTACAGAAACCAGATTGATTGTGATGAAAAACTGCAGCAGACTCAAAATGAGCCTGTAGTTGTATAGTTGCTGGCTTGTGCAGTATTTTTAGTAGAAAGGGGTATTGGTTATTGGCCATAGGTTTGCTATGTCCTTGGCACTGAATCCTGGCTTCTTAGCAATGGGTGTAACTGCTACTTCTTCGATAGAAGTAGGAACTTGTTTATGTAAAAAGAAGCATTTCTGAATCGTGTAAAGAAAGGGGCAAAGATGCTGATATTCTTAAGTATGATCTTAGATGGGAGGAGGTCCCCAATACAGGAGGTAGGCCTAATGTTTGCTAGCATTTGAGTAGTGTCAACAATAGTCGTAGTTTGAAAGCCAAATTTGGGCATGGTATTGGTCTTTTGATGTGGATTTCCATCTCTTGTTTTGAAGGTGTCTTAATGATACTTTGTGAATTTTATTTTTTTTTGCGGGCTAATACAGCCTTGTTTTGAAATGCTTTTTGCACATTTTCACAATCTTCCTTACTAGGGTTCCTTACTAGGGTTTATGCCTTGAGTAAGGGTGGTAGGTTTTTCCCAGGATTTGTATAGCTCAGAGTTTTTTGTATTGTGTCCAGCCTGTTAAATGTGTGCCTCGCAGTAGGCTTTTTTGGCCTCAAATTCTTGTCTTATATTTTTCAGCCATCCCCATAAAGGATCTCAGTTGGTCTTTATCTTGCGGTGTAGGAGCCTTGCAAATGCCATCCACCATACTAAGTTTGGGTGCAACCCCTGCCCTGAAATTTTGTGTCCTAGATACTCCACTTCCCTTACCCCAATCCTACACTTACTCCTCTGCACCATGAGACCAGCCTTCCTCAATCTCTCGAACACAGACCTCAACACCACATCATGTTGTGCCTCACTCACAACAAACACCAGTATGTCCTCCTGAAATACCACAACATTCGCCATTCCCTCCAACACCTCCTCCATTACTCGTTAGAACTCAGCGGCAGCTGATGCCACCCAAAAGGTATGCGCAGATATTTAAATGTTCCCTCAGGAGTGATGAAGGCCGTGACATCCTGGCTTTCTTTGGATAATGGCACCTGGTGATACGCTGCCGAAAGATCGAGGACGGAATACCAGCTGGATTCTCCCAACACGGCTAAGGCCTCTGAAATGACCGGCAATGGGTGCTTTTCCATCAGGATATTCTTATTGAGTTCTCTGAGATCGACACAGTCTCCGCTTCCCATTGCTCTTAGCTACCAAAACTACTGGTGACAACCATTTGGTCCCTTGGATCCGTTCAATCACACCATTCCGGGGGATGTTGATCAGCTCTTCATGCAGTTGTTGTCTCATTTTCAATGGAACTGGTCTCACTTTATGAACCACTGGATGCGCATTGGGTTTTAATTTGATAGCGTGTTCAAAGTCTCTCCGTTTTCTTAAACCTTCTGTGAACACTTCTGGAAATTCCATGGACCATCTGTCATTTAATTCAGCTATGGTGATAGGCATCAGCGCGCTGGCCTGGATTCTCACTACTAGTTTCCTTTGCTCCTCCCATCCTAATAGCGAGGCTCCCTTCCTCACAACCAGAATGTCAGCCAAGCACTCCCTTCCTTTGTAGCACATCTGTCCCTGGAATTCACCTAGTAGGTCTATGGCGGTCTCCCCATAACCACAAGGCTGCACTTTAGCTGGTGATAAATCCTGCACATCCCTGTATAAAGTGTGCTTGAGAGTGTCCTCTGATACAATGGTCCATGGAGATGCTGAATCGACTTTCATTTCCAACCTGTACCCATCAACCATGAAATTGTCCACTGGACCATTTGTTTCTCCCGACAAGGCAGACATTTAAAAAATGTGGCGTGGCTTGCTCTCTTGACTGGACGTAGCCGAAAGACTTGGAGCCGAGGAATTTGATGAATCACCATTATACTCCCTCTGGTCCACTTTGTTAATGGACGCTTCCTTGCACATGTGAGCGAAGTGGCCCTTGCGCCTGCGCCTAAAACATTCCACCCCCTTGGCAGGGCAGAATGGGCTGTTCGCTGAGTGTCTGGGGCTGCCGCACTTAAGGCACTTCTGTCCCCACCATTATTTCTTTGGGCCGGGGCCAGATAATTTTATCTTCTGAGCAACTGCACATACCTCCTGCTCCACCTGTTTTCCCACCTTCATCTCTTTCATGTACTGCATGGTCTGCTCGATGCTATGTGTGAGCTCCACAGGCTGCTCCAACGACATGTCCTTGGCCAACAACTTTTCCTGAACTCTCGGGTTGTTGGTGCATCTAACCAACTGGTCCCTTGATCAAGGAGTCAGTCAGGTCCCCGAACTTGCAGGTGTAACTCAATGTCCTCAGGGTGGCTACATAGATCTCCACAGACTCTGAGCAATCCTTAGCTCTCTGGAAAAATCTGTGCCTCTCAAAAGTAACGTTTTTCTTGGGCTCGAAATGTTCCTCTATTCTTTTGACTGACACTGTATACTCATCCAGGTCTCCAGCTCCCTCTTCCAGCCGAATCACAAAGCCATCAAATACACAGCGGCCCTCGGGCCTGAATTATGGAGCAATAGGGCCTTCCTCCTGTATGGACTGAACCTGTCTCCCCCTATCCCCACCAGGTGATTCTCGAACATCCTCCTCCACCTTTCCCACCTGATGGGAGGAGTGCTAGGCTCTGCAAGGAATGGCGAGGGTAGCGGAATGGCGGCAGCCATGTCCTCCCTGTCCTGATCAAAAATTGATGCGTTGGTAATATCTGATATAGAGCTGTTCACTATGTTACGCAAATGCTTGGAATCTCTCCTTCCCTGCACCATTGATGTGTGCTGGCTTAGTTAAGTGGTTTCTCTGTGCCACTTGCTGTGTTTCTGGCTTGGTAAGGTGGTTTATCTGTGTTGTTTGCTGTCCCTTAAATGATTGCACAATGTCTCTCCTTTTATTGAGCTTTCGTACTGTGGCTGCCCAGTTCCGCCTTTAATCCCTGTGTTCCTAGTATATTGGGCCTCTGCGGCTGACTCGCCGTGCGACACGTTGCATTGCTAGGGAACGTGTCACAATGGGGAGGCACGCGGGCTTTGTGCGCATCCTGCAGCGGCTGTGCTGCCCTCGTCAACGCACGTTTGCCTTGTTGTGCGCGCGCACGCCGGGCCTGATTCGGGAGTTGTTGCTTCCCGCCCCCTTCTGCCACGCGGTGCTCCTCCTCTGACCTGGTTCACGATCGGCTGCTGTGCCTGTTGCTCTCCGGCCTTCCGCGCTCCTGACAACACTTCTCGGGGTGAGAGGGCCCTTGTAAGGCTCACCGCGGTTACCCAGGTAGGTGGCCACTGTCCGGATCCCTTCTCCTCCGCCCAAAATCCTTGTTGCCAGTATTGAGATCAATGGTCAGATGCAGGTGAGAGGAAACCGGAACGCTTTATTAAGATTGAGCAGAGCGAGCAACAGGCACACAGCCCAGCTCAGCTCCAACAACTAAGTTCTGGAACCAGCCAGATCACTTCTGGAACACTAACAAATACAAACAAGAATGTAAAACACAACAGCTTGCAATTGCGCCGCCATGTAGTACCATTCGTAGTTCGGTAAGTTGAGGCTCCCTTCCAAACGCGAGCATTGCAGGGTCGCCAGTGAGACCCTCCTCCTCCCAGAGTTCCATAATAATTCCCCAACCTGCTCATCCAAAATCTTGAAGAAGATCTTCTTGTTACAATGTGGGATTAGTATTAGTGAAATAGTAGAGGCGTCTTGGGAGGATGATCATTTTACACAATACTACCCTCCCCATCAAAGATATTGGCAATTTCTTCTATAATTGGATCAAATCTCCTATTCCAGACAGTGCCCTACCCGTATTCAGTTCAGCTTGCTACTTAAATGTAGCGGAACACTAACCACTTATGATATATTGCAGGGCTATTACATTATAGCTCGACATGTTTCATTTCACTTGTTGTTTTTCTTTTATTGGCAGAGATTCTGCAGGGGGTTGTTGTAAATGGAATTTAGTTAAATGCACATGCAGTGTATTATGATCATCACAAAAGCATTTAAAGCATCATCGTGCATTGGATTTTGTCTTGTTCTTTCAATAAACTGGACATGTCTCCGAACAGCCGTGACTACCTATAATAACATATATGAACAGCCTTAATTAATGCTGTTTTTAATATTCTAAAATGCACAACCTTTAAATTTGAATTTTCAAATGATTGCGTGACACCGGTGCTGCAGATAAGTGTTTCCGGTGTATTAAGTACCTATCCAATAGGTTCAGCCGGCAGGCAAATAAATTAAAATACATGTGTCCTTAAACCAGCATCGCATAACCAATGTATGTATACAAAACAAATGAATATACACTGTTGGACAAGAGATGCACATAACATCCTCTAGCTATGGACTAGCTTAAAGGTCAAAACGTACATGGAAAATCAGAAATGTCTGTGACTTTATTTAAGGTGAATCAGACAAATGCTGTAATTCTTGCTGTTTATAGAGCTTGATTGTAAACCACCTACAGCAAGAAACAATGTGGGTAAGGGAGAAGAATGTTTATATCCTATCTTAAACAATGCAACAGAGTAACTTAACCTAAGACTATATGTACAGTAACTAGTACAGTCTCGACAATGCTCATCTTGTGATATTAAATGTAGTTCTTCCTCATAAGGTAACGAGTCGTATGAACATGACTGGTCACCTTTGTTAATGTAACATAGGACGCGCAATAATGTTGAATCAGCGTTTGCACATGAGGCCTCCAGGAGTTTATGGATGGTCGATTGCAGCAAGTATCAAGCTCTTGGAATGACAAAATTGCCCTTGCGCCATCCTTCTGCCAAACTCTCCAGTGGTGGGATCATCGCAAGCACCTCATACTAGGCGCTCCCTTTTGTCTCCCAGTTCATCAAGCCACAGTCACCACTGATGCTTCCTTGGAGGGATAGGGAACCCACAGGGGCAAGACAAAGCCCTACACATAAATGTCTTGGAGTTAAGAGCAGTGTGCTCTCCATGAAATCATTCCAACCACTACTCCAGCACAAGGTGCTTCGCATCTCCACCGACAACACAACCACTGTGTTTTCTGTCTGGAAATAAGGCAGCACCCGCTCACTGATACTGTCCAAGGAAGCGCAGGTGATCAGGTACTGGGCGTTATCCCAAAACATGTATCTCCTTCCTTTTCATCTACCGGGAATCCAAAACAGCATTGCAGATTCACTCAGCAGGGAGCTACAGTCATGCCACAAAGGAGAGCTCTGTCAGAGCCAAGTCCTTCACATTTTCTCCAGTGGGGTCGCCTGGAAATCTCCAAGGGCACCCAGTTTGCCAGCCACTACCCTCAAGAAAGGAGTCTGGGGGATACCTCCATTCCATGGGAAGGTTGGTTCCTCTACATGTTCCCTCCTCTTCCACTTCTACTTCGAGTGCTATACACACTCAAACAGAGCAGCTGCAAGATGATCTTAATTGGCCCTGCATGGCCATGCCAAATTTGGTACTCCGACCTACTTCCTATGTTGGTCGCTCCTTGTACCAAGCTACCCCTCTGCCGTACCTCCTCTCCAGGGACGGGAGGATCAGTGCTGCATCACGATCCAACATCCCTAACGTGGAGGGCTTGGCTCCTGCAGCCCAAGAATTCCGACACTTCCCTTTGCCTGTAGAATGCAGAACCATTTTTGCAAATGCCAGTACGCCCTTTACATTGTCATGCTACAAGCACAAATGGAAATGTTTTACCATATTGTGTCCATCGCAACAGCTCAACCCTTTTCAGATCAAGGCTGCGCAGGTCTTGCCATACCTCCTGTTCCTGACAAAAGCAGGACTGGAACATGCATCCTTTAAGGTACATTTAGCGGCCATTTCTCGTTACACACGCACTAATGGTCGACCTGCTGTATGGTCCCACAGACTGGTTAAGGAATTCCTTAAAGGACTATTCAAGCTTTTCCTCCTGTTATAGCTCCAGCACCACCAGTGCCAGAGTGGGAACTCAATGTTGTCCTTTGAGGGTCATCAGGCTCTGTTGAAGTTTCTATCATGGAAGACAGCCTTCTTAGTTGCCATTGCGTCTAGAGAACTGAAAGCCCTCTCCTGTAAACCGCTGTACGTGGCTTTTCACCAATCCAAGGTAGTGCTGCACACTTATCCTTCCTTCATGCCGACGGTTCCCTCAGCATTCCACCTGAACAGACCTGTGCTTCTGCCAGCTTTCTTTGGTGTTCCCACTTCGCCAGTGGAGAGGGCTGTGCAATTGCTGGATGTAACGTGTGCTTTAAAGTTCTATGTGTCATGCACAAAGGAGTTCCAAAAAACATCTCAACTGTTTGTTTTGTTCGGTACTGTGGGGATAGGTAATGCCCTGGCTAAGTCTTCCATTTCCAGGTGGCTCTCTGGATGCATCTCACATTGCAACCAACTTGCAAAAAGGCCCCTGCCAAGAAGACCAAGGGCACATTCCACCCAAACTGTAGCTTCTACCAAGGCATTCCTGTCTGCTGTTCCCCTGCTCGACATCAGCAGGGCTGCTACGTGGAGGCCTCTCCACAGCTTCATGAGATTCTACTGCATTGAGAGGGATTCCAGAGAGGAGTCCCATATCAGCCAGGCAATGCTCTGCAACCTATTTGCATGATGTGAGTATTCCAGAGGTGAGGTAAATTGCTTCTGTAGAGCTATACTGCCTCCCATTGATTGTGTGCATGTGTTGCTGTATAATCATATTCATGAGCATGTGAATCCACGAAAGATCCAATGCTGGAGAAGGAACAAGTTACTGATCTGTAACTTCTGTTCTCCGGCATTGGTATTTTTCATGGATTCACATGCAACCTTCCTTCCTACCCCTTTATGGCTCTTCTTGGTTCCTACTGCCACATTACATGCGCTTCTGAATCTGAATATGGCTACCAGCGATGGAGCTATGGAAGACTAATGTGATTGGCTGGGGCAGTATGACCCAAAGTGACAGTAATAGGCTAAATAAGTTACAAGCAGTTTTAAGCTTTAAAGCGAAACTGCTTTCAATATTACCAAGGATTCCCAGCCTGATGAGGGGGAATATTCATGAGCATGTAAATCCATGAAACATATCAATGCTGGAGAACAGGAGTTAAAGGTAAGCAGCTTGCTCCTTCCTCTAGATTTCAACTTACCCATGAAGTGTTGGGGTTGTAGCTCAAAATTCTGGGCCAGCACAGCTTGAAGAGGTGCGCACATTGTAGACCGCTCTACTTCACTTTTCCATTCTCAGTACTGCTTGTCTGTTAATGCTATCGTCTATCTCTCCTTCCTCCTCATCGCTCTGTGATGATCTGGGACACTTGATCTCCCCATCAAACTCTCTTGCCTTCTACTGTGAGTGATTCTGGGTCCTCACCCATTTGGAATCTCACCTTCTCTATACTATACCCTTTCTGGCTCATGCGGTCTTGTCTTTTTCTGTTCAACTCTCTGGGTATTCACTTTTGTATAAGTGCTGTACAAATAAACAATAAATTAATAAATTAAACTCTCTAGATATCTCCCCTCTGTGTCACCTACTTTATATTATCTGTCTCTATGAAGGTGTTATAACTCTACTTCTTCCTCCTCTGTTTCCAAGACTTTCTCACCCACTTTCTTTTCACTGGCCCTTCCCATGGATATCTGAACCTTTCCTCTTGCACCTGGGTACTTTAGCTTGCTTACTCTCATCACCTCCACTGTCCTCTCCTGTTCACTCAGTTTATGTGCTCTTGCCCTGCTTCCATTCTTTCCTGCTTGCTCCACTCTCCCTATTTCTGCTGTTTTCGCCCTGCACATTCCTCTTTTACTTGCCTTCTTCCACCATTCTCTGCTGTCCACTCTACTTCTTTACTCTTCCCATGTCTGCTCTTTTCTCCTGCTTACTTTCCTCGCCTTTGCCTGCCACTGCTGATTGTTTAGCAACACTTGTAGCTACCACCACCCTTTTCATCACTGGAAATATTTGCCCCTTGTAAATCTCTGACAGATTTCAAACTGCAAAACTATAATTACAGGTAAGAACATGTTTTCTTTTGTAGTGAGAATCTGGAGTAGATTCACATTCGTTGCTTCAATTTTAAAGCAAGGTTTCCCTCCCAGAGTGAGAGATCCCTGGCCACAGAGATGTTATTCTGATGTTTGGGAAATAATGAATAATACGCTCCCGCATGTGTTTAAGCCCCCAGTCCACACCCGGATTGATGAAAGGCTGCGATACCTTCAGGTGTCTTTAGTTGAACTTGTGTAGGATAGGATATCAGGCAACAGAAATACAGTATACCAAGCTATTGAATGAAATAAATGAATGTCCAATTAAAAGGTTCCATTTTGTTATGTACATTATCTTCTATTACTCTTAAGGAAGGGTTGTTATATGCACTTAATTTACCGCATATCTATAACATTTACAAGTCTCTGTTGCGTGGCGACAGCAGTCTTTTAGTGATCCTGGAAGGTTAGCCTAAGCAGGGTTAGAATATCCAAATGTTTCAGCCTTTTGGCAAGCCTTGAGATCTCTTTTCTCTGAACCACGACTGTTATTTCTAATAGGAAATACAGCTGGCAGTTTATTGGCTATATGGTACACTGGCCTGATGCTGTTGCCGTCACAAAGTAAAACATAGGCCAATGAAAGCGTAGGTAAACCTCACAGTTAGAATGTTTTGCCTTTCTATGTATTTCCATGTCTCCTGTTACTGTACGGCAACTACATCAGATCCTTTGGATTCTGTTGGAGGTTTTAGAGGGTCAACAGACTCTACAAGGTGCAGGGGGGCCACTGAACAAAGGAAGAAAATGGTATGCTGCTTGAAGGGAGCATTTGGGATTGGTCTCGTCCAGGGAGAACAACGGCCCTGGTCGTGATGGGCTGGTCCAACGATGATATGTTGGTGACAGCAGGTACGCCAATACACCTTTCCCAGGTATCTAAATTCTTTATATAAAAAATGTCTAACATTTGTAATCTGTTAGTGTAGTAACCCTGGACCAGCTTGTCACTATGGTTAGATGTGCTCTCAGGTCCACCTCTCAGTGTCTCTCAAGTGCAAGCTCACAGAGGATCATTAAATCAGGCTACTCGATTGGCGCCATTTGGTCAAGGCACCAACATAGGGTCCTTGTCTGCTTCCAGAAGCTTTGGTATCTGCAGACACTGGCAGAACTTAAGTCAGGGCTGCACTAGGATGGGCTGAAATTCCAGAACAGCTTCTGCACAGTCCTTCTTTACTCGAGGGGTCCCCTTCATGCTACAGGGACTCGTCCTAGCAATGGTGAGGGTATGGTTGGAGACCTAGTTAAGGCTAATTTGGAGCTATGAGGCAAACTATGCCTCCAATTTTAGGAATTAATCTATTCACACATTTTGGAAGCCACCTTATCACTGGCATGTTCCACATTCAAACTATACTGTCCTGCTTTTTTGGCATCTGGGCATGGGATGTGTTTTCCCATTCAGTTTCCCGAGACACTCTTTCATACTAGTTTTTCAGAATATACTCTGAGTCAACCCAGCTACAAGACTCTTGTCAGAAAGTGCTCTAACATGTCTAAAACCGTGTTATCCATGTGTGCCATACAGACCTGGTTTCCTTTTCAACAATCAGGTCAGTTGAGGAAATCCCTTTGTATGCCACTTGTACCAGATCTACAAATGGGTATCTTGCACCAACCAGTACAGTACTCACAGCCAGTTGTGGGGGAGCCCCTACTCTGGACAAAACAGGGGTACATGGTGTACCCTGACCTTGAGAGGTTTAGATTCTCTCAGGGGCACATTGATCATCATGTTTGCGTACCTGGTGAGGCCGCAGATTATGACACATTAGGAAAATACTGAGAAACCCTTTGGAAAAATGCAAAAATGACAAGCGCTTCTTTGCAGAGTTGCAATGTAGGACCTTTTGACCTGACACATGTGGCAAGAAAGTCAGCATGCTGATGTTTATTGTTGCGTGATTGCACACAACAAACATCTTAATTCACCGCCTGCCTGTTCTGCTCAGTACTGCTTTATAAACATTTTGTGCGAAGTAAAGGAGCCTCTTTCCTGTAATAATAGCTTGCTATATTCTCTGCCGTACAGTAATATGCATATCGTCCAGGCAAAGGTGCTCTCTATGCGTTGGGATACAATTTCACGACTCAGCATGTGGCATTCAAGTAGTCTATGGTGTGTCATGTTGGCTCTACTGCTCATGTCCTGAGGTGTTCATTTGTTTTTTCTCATTAGAAACAAACCTTACTTGTCATGGTGCTGTTATTTCTTGGTGAAAGGGAGACGTCAGATTGTTGTGCCATATTCCGAGGACAATCTAGGGCATTTCCCTTCCAAATGTATTTAGTAGTATGAACTTGTAAAACTATTTGACTTTGTTTACAAGTAGTTGACTGATTGTTTAGGTAAATGGGTTCATGGCACAGACTGCTTCTTCTTTTGATTGTTGGTTGCTTTTTATCAATGCTAAATTTGTCTGGTTGTGCTTTTTTTTTTACAGTGGAGATGGAAGAGCCTGAATCATTGCCAAAAGTCATTAAATTGTTTGATGAAGGGCAAGGGGTAGAAGCTTTCAAACTGACCCCACAGCAGCAGTGGCTTATCAGTGAAGACTGTCTTAACCAGAAGTTGTGGGAACAAGTACTCGTTTTTCTTGCAGAAGGACCGGTATGTTTGGTCTTGTGCATGCTTCGATATCTTTGCAAATGTTAACATGTCGAACTCTAATCATTTTTCCATCTGAGGAAGAAGCAACTGAATGCCTTTTTATTTTTGCCCTTTACCTACAAAAAGGTTGTATTTACTTAAAGGAAAGCATTATGGCTGAAGCATGCTGTAAATCCTCACAGCAAGGTGTTTGTGTTAGCCCAATCTATGGGTTTTGAGGGATTAAAAGAGTGTGAAAATTCAGATAAGTAATGGCTAAGACATCCTTCAATAGTTGTAATGGCCTGCCACATATATCAATATTTCTGAGGCTTGTGGGATCTGCTTAGATCACATGCTGTGCATAGGCCGACATCTAGTGGAAGCTACGGAGTATTACAGTTTGTTTTTCGAAACTCGAAAATGGGCGTCGACACAGGGCGTGCCAGTAATACTATCCCTAGTGTGACGTCCACTGTACCCAAGATCCCTCACGCGTCTAGGATCCTCAGATTGTTTTTTTCTGCCATACTGGTCGGAAGCATTTTGCAGAGTCCCCTGGCCTTAGCCATACTTTTGCTAAAAATTTAAAATAATAATCTATTGACATCCTTCCCCACCCCAACGTCGAACTTCGACACTCGACGCCGGCTGGAGAAGAAATCGACTGTCGGCTGCTGCACGACGGATTTGGGCCTCGGAAGGCCGCTGGCCTCGGCCTGGGCCTTGGAAGGCCTCTGGCCTCGGCCCTGCAAGTAGGGAGAGTGGGGTGTGGTACATACTCTACACTCTTGGTAAATAGGTACACCTTATACATTTCCTACACTTAACAGCCCGCTGCCTCAAGGTGCGCATGGAGGGTACCCCTTTTCAATTCTGCCCCAAGTGCAATCGCAAATACCCTTGGGTCGACAGGCACGCCACGTGCAATCTCTGCTTGCCGAGGGACCACCCCGAAGCGAACTGCAGAGCGTGTAGTAGGTTTAAACCTAAGACACTTAAGGACCGTTCGACGAAGCGTTGGGCCCACCACGCCAGGCAGGCGGCCATGTCAGCGGAGGGTGCCTTCAGCGACGGCAGCAACGCCGTACTTTCGGACGGCAAGGGCATTACGGCATCGAAAGCAGCCGAGCGCAGGTCCCCGACCTCGGAAGGTCGTCTGGCAAGGCGGCTATGGGGAAGACCCCCGGCGACACAAGCGCTTCACATACTACACACACTAATAACACTAAGTCCAACCGAGACTCAACGACGTCGAGTTCTCGGAAAGAGGCACAAACAGAACAGTCCGATTCGGTGTCCTCTGGGCGCTCTCGATCAAGATGGCCGCATGACTCCAGGCAATCATCCACTCTTGCCAAGAGTGCCTCGCTCCCTAGGCTAAGAGAAGTTCGATCGTCGGAAGACGAAGACGACTTCCACCCCCAGGCCGCGCTCCAGGAGTCGCAGCCCGCAGTTAAAGCCAGCGAGGCCCCACGATCGAAGGACAGGGACACCATCCCCGATCCTCGACGCCAGGCGTCGAAAACCTCCGGAGCCACTAAAGGACAGGGAAAACATTTTTCCACGCACGGGGAGGGGGGGAAACAGCAGAAGAAACAACCTTTGCACTATTCCACACCTGTGAAACACACCACTCCCACTAAACAGACAGACAAAACCAGGTCTGCTGATATGTCTAAAACCAGCAAAGCTACTCAAGATAAATCACATAGACTTGCTGAGAGAGTCATTCCCAGTTCCAAAAAATGGTCCAGTGAAGACATAGATAGGGTCATGTCAAGAATGTCTTCTTTGGCTGATTTTTATGACAAAAATCCAGAACATTTCCTCTCGTATGATCCACAAGGGGCGACACCCTCAGGCTCTACTGATCCTATCCCCCCGAGTAAAAGGCCCCAGTTTGAAACTCCGATGAGGTCAGAACCCTTCGAGGTACAACCATACGCAAGACCATACTCACTGTATCAAGGAGAGGCTTCCTTTGGTGAGGACCAACAATTTGGTATGGTAGAAGAGCAAACCGGGACGGGCTACTATGGGGATGATGATGAGGACCAGGAAGAAGAGGAGGAGGACCCGGAAACATACAGAGTAGATTCCCCGGTAGAGAACGAAGCCCCGGTTACCGACTCCCCGGTCGATAACCAACCCCTCCTAAATGAGGTTCTCGCACGCGCAGCAGAACATTTCCACATTGACACCCACGGTGTCCAGGAGGAAAGGGTCTTCGCAGAAGAGTTAGTGGGAGAAAGGAGGCCTGTTGCCCAGACCATTCCTATCCTTAAATCCATTCAGCAGAGAATAGATCCGTCCCTGGTGAACCCGAACCTCACCAGAGCAGTCAATCCCAGGGTTGAAAAACTTTTCAGGGCGGCCCAGTCTGACCCTCTCTATATAAGAGGACATCTGAAGCCAGACTCCCTAGTTGTCACCAACACTCGTAAGAGGGCTGGAACACCCTTGTCATCGTCCGAAGCTCCTCCCGACAAGGAGAGCAAAAAACTATACGGTTTCGGCAGAAAAGTAGCCTCAACGTCCGCCTATCAAGCAAGGATTGCAAACTCCACCACCCTGTTGGCCAGCTACAACTGCCATCAGTGGGAAGAAGTCGCGGCACTCATAGCCTCTGCTCCTGAACCTTTAAAGGGCCAGTTAGCTCGGATTTCCGCAGAGGGTAGAGCCGTGTCTGGTTCCATTTTGAAAGCAACCTTCGACGCCGCGGACAACGCAGGCAGATTGAAAGCGGAAGGCACTGTTATCAAAAGACATGCGTGGTTACGGCAGTCTGGTTTTAAGGCAGAAACCCAGGCATCATTATTGGACAAACCGGTGGAAACCGATCTGTTGTTTGGTAAGGCGGTCGAAGACGCACCGAAGAATGCCAAGGACGAATACGAAACACTCAAGTTCCTTGGCCAGTTAACCAATAAACCCCCTAACCAGAGAGGGAATAGTAATTTTCGTTGCCCACGCGGCCAAAATTCCCAGAGAGGATCTACCTATTCCCAGGGGAAGGGTACACAGTGGAACAACAACCAACAGTCTACCCAGGGTTACGGCAGAGGTAATAGGAGAGGTCGTGGTAAAGGCAGAGGCAGCCCCAACAAGGGAGGCGGCACGCCTCAACCAAAGCAGTGACGCTCAGTTCAGGGTCCCTTCTCACGCAACCCCAGTAGGGGGACGCATTTCCAACTTCACCCAGGCTTGGGAAGGGATCACATCAGACAGATGGGTGCTGTCAACAGTATCCACAGGATATTGTATAGAACTACTGCAGCGTCCCCGGAACCATCCTCCACGACAAAGAGTACATTCTTTAGAACATCAGAAGATTCTCCTCGAGGAGATCGCCATTCTGCTAGAAAAGGACGCGATAGAACTTGTCCCGGGACACCAGGTAAACAAGGGTATTTATTCAACTTACTTCCTTGTGCCAAAGAAAGAATTGACAATGCGCCCAGTATTGGATTTACGGCCTGCCAACAAGTATGTCAAGCCCCAAAAATTTTGTACGACCATGCTACAAGAGGTAATCCCCCTCCTAAAAAAGGGGGATTACATGGCAACCTTGGATATGAAAGATGCTTATTTTCATATTTCCATGTTCCCAGCACACAGAAAGTATTTGCGCTTCAAGGTGGACAGTCGACACTACCAATTCAAGGTACTGCCCTTCGGGATAGCTTCAGCACCAAGGGTATTCACCAAGGTACTGGCGGTGGTGGCTGCACACCTACGCAGGGAGGCAATCCCAGTGTACCTTTATCTGGACGACTGGCTCATAACGGGGGAAACCCCAGGAATTTGCAGGAAAAACATTCAAAGGACTATCGACCTCCTTCACGAGTTAGGCTTCTCAATCAACGAGAAAAAGTCAAGCCTGGTGCCAAGCACCTCAAAACAATTCCTAGGAGCAATCCTAGATACCCAAGAGGGGTTGACCTTTCCTTCAGAAGAAAGAATTTGGAATATACTACTGCAAATTCCGCATAATCAGTCCGGTCAACAAATAACGGTGCGCAAAGCAATGCGTCTACTGGGCATGATGGTGTCATGCATTTACCTGGTCCCCCACGCGCGCCTGCGCATGCGTCCCATGCAGGAATGGTTGACGAAACAGTGGTCTCAGGCAAGTGGTCAGTGGGACGATCTAGTGGTCGTTTCACCAACTGGTACAAAGCCTTCACTGGTGGACAAGAGAGAATCTCGCACAGGGGAAACCCTTTTACGATCCCGAGGTACAGGCAATAGTCGCTACAGATGCATGCCTGACGGGGTGGGGAGCTCACCATCTCCACCACACAGCTCAGGGTCTCTGGTCTCACTCAGTGGCCAAGAACCACATCAACCTGCTAGAGCTTCTGGCAGTATTCAGAGCGCTTCAGGCGTTCGAGCCCCACCTACTAAACCTGTCAGTGCAAATCCGGACGGACAGCACAACAGCCATGTTCTACCTGAACAAGCAAGGAGGGACTCGCTCGCCAAATCTGTCCAAGCTTGCCCAGAAAATCTGGATATGGGCACTCAGACGGAACATCTTTCTGTCATCACAACATGTTCCAGGGGAGCTCAATTCCCTAGCGGATGCTCTGAGCAAAGACTCCCTCCCAGAGGAACACGAATGGGTTCTACACAGAGAGGTCGTAGAAGATATCTTCTCTCAGTGGGGTTTCCCCACTATAGACTTATTCGCCACAAGCGAAAACAGACAATGCCCAGGATTTGCATCCAGGTTCCCCCAACCAGACTCCCAGGGGAACGCCCTGTTGATGAACTGGTCAGGGATGTTTGCGTACGCTTTTCCACCACCTCCTCTCATCAGGAAAGTGGTGAACAAGATGAACAGAGAGTCGAAGACGCTCGTCCTAGTTGCTCCCATGTGGGCAAGACAACCGTGGTTCCCACACCTACGCAGGATGGC
The DNA here is from genome assembly GCF_040938575.1 of Ambystoma mexicanum. NCBI lineage: Eukaryota > Metazoa > Chordata > Amphibia > Caudata > Ambystomatidae > Ambystoma > Ambystoma mexicanum. Next base: position 1,263,474,552 of record NC_090935.1, on the reverse strand, counting down.
GGTGTGCGAGCCCATCAAACTTCCAGCCTGGTACAACCTACTGTCCCAGCACCAAGGTCAAACAGTGCACCAACAACCCAACTCAATGAACCTGGCAGCATGGCTCCTGAGGTCATAGAGTTTGGACATCTCAATTTGCCACAGAGGTGTATGGACATCCTAAAGGAATCTAGGAAACCAAACACAAGGCACTGTTACTTTGACAAGTGGAAGAGGTTCGTTAGCTGGTGCCAGAGTAGATCAATCAACCCGGTTGATTGCACTCCTTCCACTATTGTTACATACATGCTCCACCTGCTTTATGCAGGATTGGTTTTTAACTCACTGAAAGTACACCTGGCAGCCCTGTCGGCTTACACCACTTCCCATAGCAAGGTTTTGTGGTGGAAAGTACCAGTAGTTAAAGCCTTCATGGAAGGAGTAAAGAGACTTCACCCTCCTATTTCAAACCCACCACCAGGGTGGGACCTTAATGTGGTGCTAGCCAAGCTCATGGGCCCCCCTTTCGAACCCATGCATAAAAGCAGTCTCAAACACCTGACTTATAAAACGGCCTTCTTAGTAGCTATTACTTCTATAAGAAGGGTCAGTGAAATTCAGGCTCTGTCAGTGCAGGATCCCTTCTTTACTGTCCATAAAGACAAACTGGTTTTACGCACACACCCTAGGTTCTCACCTAAATTTATATCTAAATTCCATGTAAACCAGTCCATCGAGCTTCCGTCTTTCTTCCAGGACCCGCAAAGCTCGGCTGAGGTGAAACTACACACCCTAGATGTGCGTAGGGCGGTCCTCTACTATGTAAATAAGACCAGACCGCTAAGAAAAACAGATCAACTGTTTGTCTCCGTAGCTACAGGCAGAGAGGGGGATCGCGTCTCTAAAGGTGCCATCTCGAAGTGGATTATTAACTGTATCCAGCTGTGTTACTCACTCTCTGAAAGAACTCTGCCTTTCACGCCAAGAGCCCACTCTACTAGAGACATTGGGGCCACTCTGGCTTTCATTGCAAATGTACCCCTTGACACCATTTGCAAAGCAGCTACTTGGAGCTCTATTCACACTTTTACTCAGCATTACTGCATTGACACCCATTCCAAGGCAGATACACAAGTGGGACAAGCGGTTCTAAGACACATATTTGCTCATGAGCCTTCTCACATCCCACCTCCTTCTTCAGGTGCTGCTCGCTAATCTATGCACAGCATGTGATCTAAGCAGATCCCACAAGCCTCAGAAGGGATACATTACTCACCGTAATCGTATTTCTGATGCTTGTATCTGCTTAGATTCACATGCGACCCACCCTTCCTCCCCTCTGAGAGAAGGCGCATGATTGCTTGTAGTCTTACCTTTCTGTCTATCTGCTTGGATTATCTGTACTCACGCTACTCCTCATGCTACCTCATGTCAGAAAAAATACAATCTGAGGATCCTAGACGCGTGAGGGATCTTGGGTACCGTGGACGTCACACTAGGGATAGTATTACTGGCAAGCCCTGTGTCGACGCCCATTTTCGAGTTTCGAAAAACAAACTGTAATACTCCGCAGCTTCCACTAGATGTCGGCCTATGCACAGCATGTGAATCTAAGCAGATACAAGCATCAGAAATACGATTACGGTGAGTAACGTATCCCATATCAACATACTCCTATGTGACATCCTATTCCAGCTGGACGGGGACTGAACGGAGATCTTAGCAACAAAGCACATGTTTCTCCATAGAAAATGTGTATGCAGAGGCAGCCACATGCTATGGCACATGGCAACCCCCATGACACTGTCCCCTGTGCTCCTTTATATCAGTCCCTTTCTCCACAGTGAAATTTCAGATGCCTGGCACAGCTTATCTCTTCTCCTTTTTGCCACTTCCCCTTGGTTCTTTTGATTTTATTTTTTATTTTTCCATGGCTCCACTTTGGTCCTTTATATTGTGTGTGCAGAGTAAATCTTCTGTTTTTGTTGCTGTGCATAGGATGTCACAGGTTTTTTTTTCCTATGCAGCACAACCACACACTCTGTATCTGCAATGCTTGCGACCGTTTCACCATTGGGACGCCTATGCGCTTTGTGATACACTTTCCAGCAAGTCACTAAAGGCCCTGCTGATTCAATGGGAGGAGATCTTCAATGCACTCCCCCGGAACACCTTGCACTCGCTGTCGGATCCAGCCGCTTAGTATAGCGGTGCAACTTGATGGCACGAGGTCCTTTCATATATCCTAGATGGTCCAGTACCGCACACAGAGAGAGAGAGTGGCGGTCCTGCTGCAGATTGCCATCATTGACTCTGTGACTTGGACCAAACACACAGTCCCATGTGGGCGTGCGTCCCTAAAAAGAAGTGGTTGAAATGGCAGACCATCCTTTTGCCACAGTATAGTAGAGCCAGAAGATTACTGTCAAAAATGATGCAGGCTTGGTCTTAGATGCATGCTGGATCTATAACTGCTTAATATATGTCATGGTCCAGATCACTGCTTTCATTATACCCGATTACCCAACCTATTTGGCACGTACCTGATACCTCATCTGCAATAGTAGTGGTTTGCCCTGGCTTCACATTACTTTGCACTACAGTTCTTTGAGGAGCCAAATATTGAGCTGGGCTATGTGGGGATCGTGGAAATAGCAGGACATATAATGCAGCTTTGTATTAGGCACATATTTGGCATATGCCAGAAGGGGAATATCTAGGGTGAGTTGCCCGAGTTACACCTACGAGTTTCCCCTATAGCCGGCGTAGTACTTGTGTCAACGTATCAAATGAGAGATTGCGATCTGTTTCAATCCCAGAGGTGCCTATGCCTCATGTTACAAGTGTTAGTCTTACGTCCCGTCCCCTTTCCTCCTTTCTGCATGGGCGTCCCTGGCTGGGGACGAGACAGAACCTTTTTCACCAGAAAACCCCTTTTTCGCCTATCAACTTAGAGGCGCACAGGGGTGCGGCACTGGGAGCATGCAGTCCACTGACTCTGCCCACCGGCACCACTCCCCAGTCCCCTTTTCGACATCGATGGGAACGGGCCGATTTCACCGGCGCTCCTGGGTTTAGCTTTGGGCCATGTAATACCACGCGCTCTTCCCCGGATTCTTTCTTCTATCTTTTTGTCTTCTCTTATTACTCAGGTACTCTGTCCTTTGGCGTCACGCTCCTCCCCGGGGACGTTGACTTCTGCGGGCTTCAGCAGGTGTCCAGCCTGCGAGGGGCTCTTCCCTAAACTCGATCCCCATGCTATTTGCCTCTGCTGCCTTGGCCCCGACCACGGCTGGGAGGGTTGTACCCTGTGTGACACACTATCATTGCGTGCTCTGAAGAACAGGCTAGCTAGGTGGAGGGAGCTCTTCAAGAAGTCGCCTCCAGAGGACTTGAAGGACTTCATCAGACATAATTGAAGGCCCAAGGGTGGGCCGCTCTTTTCCAGCGCACCCTGCAAGGGCGACTCCTTCCCAAGGAAACGCCCGGGCGGGAGAAACCTCTCAGGTTCTCACACCAGCACAGGTGCTAAGGCTAGTTGAGCTACTGGCTGCCTGACCGAGGGGCCTATAGATCCTTCCGGAGACAGTGCTGATGGACCGCAAAGTCCTTTTACACGGTTTACACCCGATGGGTTATACCTTTATACCGGCAACAAGACCGAGGGGGCGCCTGCACGCAGCACTGCCGGCGATACTGCCGAGGGCGACACACTTACCAGGCGTTGGCCTGAGGTGCCGGGTAGGATTCATGCTCCATCGGCAAGATTTCTGGAGGAGGCCGGGCCCAGTGAGTCAAGCACCACAACTTTGGCACGTAGCATGCAGCTCGACAAGATGGCCGCCGCGCCAGACAAGATGGCCGCTCGTCTGATACCGCCCCGAGGAACGGAGCAGGAGTGGGAACGAGTTAAAAGGTGGGACTGGTGTCAACCAGGTACATGGCTTACAGCTTATCCATCAGCAGCGCAGGGTAGGTCTACCCCGCAAACAGCTAGACATAGTACGCACCAGCCCCAGCAGCCATCCGCTACCCCATCAATATCACCTGCCACCCCACCGGCCGGCGGGGACAGGTTCTTTGAAAAGTTCCTCACTCTCATGAGATCTCCTCAGATGGGGGCCATCCTTAAGGATGTGATCAGGGACATGCTCCCTGCAGCTCCTCCCCCTGGACCTATAGTCATTCATCCTATGGCTGAAGCGCTGCAGGCCCCGGTGCAGCCCCTGCGGCCCACGCCGACTTCCCTGCCTCCCACAGTTCAGGCGGTTTCCATACCATCCTCCGCTGCAGCCTCAGGCTCTGGTCTCCACACCTCAGCCCTCGGCGCGCAGCACTCCTCCACCCGCTCCGGACCAGCCAGACACCCTGGTGAATACAGACGAGGAAGAAGACCCCGACACACCATTGTCATCCAAGGCCTTCCACAAACAACTGGCAGGTCTGGCAGAGTACTTGGGCCTTCTTCAACCCGAAGTAGAACAACCGTAGGCGGGGGTACTTGCCGAGGTCCTCACTGTACGCCCGGCGGCTAGAGCAGGGATCCCGATGCAGAAGGACGTTGTTGCCTTGGCCAAGAAGGGGTGGCTCAAACCCCCACTCGGCCCAGCCTGTCAATCGGCACCTGGATGCCAAATATAGGCAAATGGAGGGGGATCCACTCTTGCTGTCGGCCCTCTCTCAACCGTACTCTTCGGTGATTGCTGCGGCGTCACTCTATTCAAAACCTCAGTTATTCTTGGCCACCTCCTCCTCGGCGCTGACAAGGAGGAGAAGATCTTGGAGGCGTACAGGAAGAAGCTTTATTCCAACGCTTCGCTGCATCTTTGTCAATCCAACACGGATGGCATGCTGGCAGCTGTTAACCAGAGGTTTTTGGCGGGAAATACAGAACATCCGGTGCAGAGCCAGTCACTTTCAAAGCGGGACTGGCAAGTGCTAAAATGGTGGCCCACATTGACACCTCTGGACGGGCCATATGCATTGCCACGGACATGAGAAGGACTGCCTGGTTTCGGGCTACTAAACTTAACCCAGACGTCCAGGAACGCATATTGGACCTTCCATTCGAGGGTGGTGACCTCTTTCACTCTACCACCGATGAGGAGCTAGATAAAAAAGAAAAACCGTTTGCAAACTGCAAAGTCTTTATCCTTACGAAGGCCACGCCCAAAGTGTACACCCAGTCACATCAACGCTCTGACAGAGGGCCGCCGTTCGGGGGGGTTCCTCGGCTTCAAAGAACGGTGGTCCAGGCAGCCTGACTGTTCTCCGAGTCAGCACCGGCGCAAGCACAAAAGCGGCGGAGAAAGGGCTTTTTTCAGTCCCCCTCCTCTGCAACAGCCTCAGAGGGAAAGAAGGCATGACGCGTCCCTTCTGGTGCACGTGTCTCCGGTTGGAGGCAGGCTTGACCTTCATGCACAGTTTTGGCGTCAGAAGTTTGCGGACCCCTGAATCCACTCAGTAGTAGCCACGGGGTACCGCTTACCAATCCCTTCCTCTCCTCCCTCCCCTCCCACAGATTGGGACTGCAACTCTGTTGGTGGAAATTCGATAGCTCGTCGAGAGCCAGGCAGTGGAAGAAGTCCTAACCTCCCAGCGAGGATTGGGCTTCTACTCCAGGATTTTTGCCATGCAAAAGAAGAACCTGGCTGGCCTGAGATTTGTGTTGGACCTCTCCACCCTCAACCTCTCCCTCACTCTTCAAAAATTCAAGATAGTTATGCCAGCACTCATTGCGAAGACATTGTGAAGGGGAGACTGGATGTGCTCCGTGGATCTGAAGGACGCTTATCTACATGTCCCGATTTGGCAGCTGCATCGTTCCTTTCTGCGATTCAGGATCATGGACTGCCATTTCCGATGCAAGGTGCTACCGTTTGGCCTCAATTCAGCCCCCAGTATATTTATCAGGCTTATGAATGCAGTGGCAGCCCTCCTCAGAGCCCAGGGCCCTAACATCTTCCCATACCTGGACGACTGGCTCGTCAGGGCGAGATCTCCAGAGGTGGTTCACCACACTTCCTCCACCCTTATGATTACAGTGCACGATCTAGGGTTTTCGATCAACCTCAGGAAGTCTCAGCTGCAACCTGCACAGAGACTGACCTTTCTGGACCTGATATGGGACACAAGCTCAGAGCGTTTTCCCCTCGAAGGACAAGGTCACGGCCATCAAGAAGGCCACTACTTGCTTCCTCACCCAAGAGGTGACCTCGGCCTAGTGGTACCAACATCTATTAGGTATCATGGAGCGGTCCTACTGGCCGTACCACACACGTGACTCAAGATGAGGAGATTACAGCTGCACTTTGCAGCATCATGGAATCAGGAGTGGGGCTCCCAAACGGAGCTGGTCAGCATTCCTCCTTCTCTCCATCCGGACTTCACTTGGTGGTCCAGGGACTACAACCTGCGGACGGGCAAGCCCTTCCTGCAGAAGGCCCCGCGAGTCACCATCACTATGGATTCTTCCCTAGAAGGCTGGGGGCCACTCTGGACAACCACAGTGCCCATGGAGACTGGTCCCTGCAGGAGTCTCTTATCAACTGGCTTGAGCTGAAAGCCATCTGGCTAGCTCTCAAAGCTTTCCTTCCACTCATTGTGGGCCAGGTCATCCTTATCCAGACGGACAACTCCACCAGCATGTACTATGTCAACAAGTAGGGGGGACACCAGGTCCCTTCCACTGTGCAGCCTAGCAATTAGCAAGTGGGAATGGGCCCTGGAGAACAACATCTACCTGACGCCCATCCACCTTCTGGGCGAGTGCAAACTGGAGGCGGACAGGCTCAACAGACTGGACAGACTGGGAGCGGACAATTCAGAGTGGCAACTGAACGATCAGGTGCTACTAGAGATCTTCAGTAGATGGGGTCACCCTCAGGTGGATCTCTTCACCTCCTGGGACAACAGGAAGTGCCAGCAGTTCGCATCCTGGCAGGGGCGACACATTTCAGATACAGTCCGATACAGTCGAACGGCATGACAGCATATGCCTTCCCTCCCAAACCCCTGGTCCACAGGGTGATCTGCAAGATAAAGGCATCTTGTCACCTCAGCATCATTCTGATAGCTCTGTGGTGGCCGGCGAGACTCTGGTTCTCAGAGCTTCTCAGCCTCTCGGACAGGCCTCAGATTCAGCTGCCGATGGGCCTGGCTCATCTTCTGGCACAGCAGGTGGGCAGGGTCATCCACCCCGCTCCACAGAAATTAGCCCCTGCAGCGTGGTTCCTGAACAGGTCACGCTGAAACACCTAGGTCTCAGCACTACTGTTTGAACGCCGGCTCTAAGTCAGACGAGGCTTTCGGACAGGCGGTTCTACAGAATCTTTTTTCTTAAGGAGGGTCTCTTCTCCACCCTGGGGCTTCATTCAGTTGTAATCACCCATGCAGTATGGAGGAAAGGGGACTATGGACTAAGAGTTCGTTAGTCATTATGGTGAGTAACTATTCATTTCTGAGGCTGTTAAAAACAGGGAGTACACTAATTAACCAAAATATGCCCCCAGACAGCCAAAGTCATTCAAAGCCAATTTGAGGAGGGTTAGCCAATCAAGCATAAGCTCTAAACTCGCTACTTTGTCACTGATATCCAAAAAGAAAGTCGATATCCTAATCAACTTTCCATTCAAAATAGCCATGCTACGTGGAGGCTTTGTAATGCAACGGCAGAAAGTCCCCTGACTTGTCACCTGGGTTTGGTTGGGAAGGCTGTTTGGCTGGGAGCAGGTTTGGGGATCCGAAGGTGCCATGCACACTTCTGGAATTTATGGCAGCTTGTTGTCGTAGGATGTGGGCCCTGTTTCAGCTCCCAATAGTGATCCATTGACAAAGAGACTTGAGTTTTCTACTTTAGATTGCATGTTTCCTACTCTTGCGCATGGGAGACTTTTCACTGCTATGGACGATGATTGTGCAGCAAACCAGGTGGGAGGGGTCCCTGACATGCCCTGATCCTTTCAGGGCAGCAATAGAGAGAAGGGAAGCTAGGTTAGACACTTCCTGGAGAAACTGACTTCAGTGAGTCGAAATAGAAGAGATGTGCCTCTTAAAGTGGTGCTTTCCCAGTGCTGAATCAGTTAAGTACTAGAAAAGAGAAAGCAATCTCAAACAGATATTGTTAGTCCTTCTGTAGAGCCCGCCATAAGGGGCGATATGAAGTCCTACGGATTAAATTGGTGATTCCCCAGGAGCAAATGAGAAATCTACTGCAACCATTGCATCTAATATAAACAATATCATCAGTAGAGGTATGCTGAAGTCTACGATCCCATCTGCCATGGAAACAGCAGGAGATTTCGCAAGTGAGAGGTCGATTACTGGGGATGCTAAGTATGCAATAATATAGATCACCAAAGGAGGAAGTCTTGTTTGTTGGTGAAAACACTTCCATTTTGGGACCCTTGAATGAGCTTGTTGAGATGTTTTTCCTTAGAGCTGGGAACAAGTTCCTTAGTGCAGCATTGAATCTACTGGGGAACCAGTCTTCCTTTGGCATCTCAGTTAGTGATAGCTCAACCCAAACTACGGTGGACGAGGACAAGATTATCTAGCTTCATGATAAAAATTGATTTTTATCTGCTGCTGCCCCCCTGACCACTTCAGAATCTGCAGTTTGGAGCCAACCGAAATTTGACGACCACATTGCTGATCTCTCCATCATTTTTACAATTTCTGAGGAAGGTTTGTACTTGGATTTGTTGGAATATGGGGAATGCGGCTCTGATCTGTTCTATTGCCAGAATAAGGATTTTAGAATGTGTCTACAGCTATCCGAACTTCCAAAGATCATCTGTGTGAGACCTCTTTGTCTACTCAGTCAAGAAACTTGGCACTTTAAATTAAATTGTTTGCTTGTTCACGGAAGGAAGATAATCCTTAGACTTACCATTGACTATCAAGACAATTAAGTGCAAGCACTATACTCCAGTCGGACTTTAGGTTCATCTAGAGTATGCAGGGTAAGGAATGGGCAAAGGGCGGCGATGTAATTGTCATTGATGGTGAATCATGCAATTTAATTAAGTACATTAGAAAATTGAAATCTGCTTGCAAGTACTTTCTGTAAGATTAGGATTGTTCTGCCTGCTTTATCTGAGTCAGCCAAGGTGAACAGGGTAAGGGATAGGCCTGTCGATAACCTCTCTTGTGGAAGTCATCTGACAATAGCTCAGAAGATGAGTCTTGGTGAGGGCTCAAAATTGGATAGCAAGCTGAGTTCTAATAATGCGAAGTCTGTTTCTGCCGAAGTAAATCCTGAGCTGCTTTACCCAAATTCCACCCAGACCTGTCTTTAAGAAAAATGAACCAATCTAGGGTTCCATGATATTCACGTTGCCCGACTTTGCCAGAAATTGACAGTCCATTAGTCGCAGGAGCTGCACCAAGGGAATTCTAATAGTTAAGGCATCCATCTTTTCCTCATGTGATACACAATCCATGGAAAACTTGACTATGGCGGCTGCCCCTTTAAGAGCAAACAAGGGGTCCATGTGACTGCAAAACTCTGAGCTAAGTAGAAATCCCAACAGTAAAGAGCATGTGTGGGTTAGGAGAACAGGGATTCCATACTGGAATGTGCCTGGCCATTCCACAGAAGATGGGGATCTCAATTTAGTGGCCTTTCTCCTTAACCTTGAGATCTTGATCCTTTTTAAAAACATGGTCCACTAAAACTTGGGATTTTGATGGTTATCTAAATTTAGCAGGAATGTGAGGATTTACTGTAAGGGCAGAAATTCTTTATGATAGCAAATCTCAAGTTGTGTGAACATTTGCAAATATGCAAATGTTCTTCCCTGTCAACAGTAGGCATGCAATGGTCTTGTAAATCAAATTCCGGAATTATGTTTTTAAATGGGTTTGTAAAATTTTTGCCGATTGGCATCAGAAAGAGAACTAGAGGAGTAGTTTTGCTTGGTAATTAATGAGTGTATCAATCATGTTGTGTAAATGGATAATTGGGGCCTTGTCATTTGTGGTATAGTTTGCAGTGATTTAATTGCCAAAATGGGTGAATGGGGTAGCATGATGACTCTTCCTCAGGATAAGTTAATGGCATTGGGTATACCTAAGTCATTCTTTTATTTTAATGAATGTGAAGATTAAACTTTCTGTGAAAATGAGGAACGTTGTCTGATCAAAATGCCTATCCTTTTGACAGTTCTTGTTTCATAATGTAACAGTGCCTTCAACTACATTTTGATGGTCGTAAACAATTGTTAATACTGAACAGAGAGAATGCCCTATGTGCTGAAAAATTCATTAAATGTGTTTCAGAAAGCGCATGCTGAGGACCAGAGAGTGTGTTCTTACTAAAAATATATCATTTTATTCTGTTACAATTTCATAAAATACATCATTTTTGAACAATTATAAGACAATAATTCATTTCAAATCAACATATATTTTTGTGAACAAAAGTTTTTTGTGCAAATAGCGCATTTTTGTGTAAACATTTCTCCTATGTGTATATCACTAACACACCATTCTACCATTCATCTTCACAATCAAATCTAGTTTGTATAGAGACATTCTAAATACCTTTTACAGTAGTAATATTCCTACTTTGACAGTCCACCATTATGTATCAACTATAAGTATCCAAGAGAAGGCGCTAGCGACCCACCAAGATGGCGGCTCTTCTTTGAGCTCCGAGGTGAGCTCCCATTTATCCTGTAAAAATTGCCTTTCCGACGCTGTGAGGAGGAGGCTGACCACCGGAAAGAAAATTGTTCACTGCCCTGCAGATCTCTGTGGCACCTGTGTTTCGCGGCTGTGTGAGAGTGTTGGCGTGAGGAAGGAGGAGCCGGGACCGGCCTGCTCTGCCTGACGTGTCCCTGCACAGCGTGGGCTTTACATGAGTGCCCTCAGGCGCTGTGGGTGAGGAGGCATTGGGCGGCTGCCACCTCTCCTAGCCGAGCGAGTCGTGGCCGTCCGGGATTTTGGAGGAGGCGGCCGCGGAGCTGGGCTGCTGCGGAAGAGAGACTCTGGACACCCGATGAGGAAGAGCGGTGACGGTTTGGGGCTGCCCCTGGGCTGCAACGTCCTTTGTACGGTCTGCAGCCGCAGAAGGGGGAAGATCCGCCCCTCGGCAAAGTGGAGTGAACACCTGCTGGGGAAAGCTGGTGTGCCCATCAGTATGCCATCGGGGGCCGCGCAGGTGAGTGGCTCATGCTACCATCGCTCTCGGCCTGCAGCCTGCCGGCGGCTGGGGCCGCGTGCACTCCTTGCTGGGGAGGAGTTGTGGATTTGCGGGTGGCCGCCGCCGCGGCTCGACCAGGGAGTGGGCCACGTTATAAGCCTGCATTGGAGGAGCGAGTTGTGCGTGGCCCGTTGCCCCCCGCCCTGTGAGCCCTTCCTGCAGCCTGCGGCTCTGAACTTCAGGGGCGGTGAGATTCTGGTGGGATAGGAGGCCGGAGAGACTCTACTGACTGTGGCACCCTGGGCCCGCGATACCCCCTTGCATTTGCCCTTTAACTGGGGCAACTTAGACTGTGGCTGGAATGAGGGCGGCGGGCAGTGATAACCGAGATCCTGTGTGATATAGACTGTGGGGTGACACCGGCTACGGGTCCCGGCGACAGTGGTGCCCTTCCGAGGGAGTGCATGCCGGCAGGGATCTGAATGTGGGCCATCTCCCTAAACAATCTCCTGGTATAATCCCGCCCGGACCGCTCTATTGCAGACTGCTGTGTTCTATTCTACCATCGTTGCGGCAGAGCGGTCTACACGGCCGGCGGCCAAGAATGGGTAAGGCTGACAAGGCCCAACGGATATTGATGTTTGAACCCAGAGCCGGGGTTAGAACGCCTAAACAGAATACACGACCGGAGTCCCCCGCAGAGGAGATGACCCATGCTGCTGATACTGCCCAGAGCCCGGCTCCCGATATTAAGGAGATCTTGTTAGAACTTAAGGCGGGCATCGGTGGTCTTGATTGCAAATTGGACTCTCTCTCCTCGAAGGTCGACACAACATGTTACAACATCGCCTTGATAAACATAGCGACAGGCTAGATGCGGTGGAGAAGCGTGTCTCGGATCTTGACGACGGTAGCGCGTCGTTGGGCACCAGAGTTACAGCGTTGGACAGATGAAACTGGTGAACGCCAAAAATGAGGAGTTAGAGGGCATGGCTCACTGCAACAACATCAGGTTGACTGGGATAAGAGAACGGCTGATCCCCGGCAAGATGGAGGACTTTATCGAGAATTTGTGTAAAGAACTATTTGGAGCCGCTGCACTGTCCCCTCTTTTTGTTGTTGAGCGGGCCCACAGAGTACCATCCGTCCGCCCTGCACCTGGCTCAGCACCTCGCCCAATAATCAACAGGATTCTTAACTTTAAGGACCGGGATCAAATCCTGAAGCTGGCGAGAGACAGAGAAGAATTACAGTTTGATGGAGACACCATTCACATCTACCCGGATTTCTCTCAAGCAGTCCAAACATCGAGGAGATCCTTTGTAGGTGTGAAACGTAGGCTACGAGAAAACAGAATGCAGTACTCAATGTTATTCCCGGCCAAATTGAGAATTCTCCATGCTGGGACGACCAAGTTCTTCACGTCACCAGAAGAAGCATCCGCGTACCCTGACAGTATCGGCTGCCGGCCCATGAGTGGCAACTTTCTGAGGCCACCTCGAAACGACCAGGCGGGAGGGCGCCCTCCCTGAGTTCCAAGAATACCATGTTATCCACTCACTAAGACGGGTTGGACACTCCTCAAGTGCACACCGCATACGTGGTTATCCTATCTAGCGGGAGCCAGAACTCTTGGTTAAGTACTACCGCCCCTAGCACTGCTTCAAGTTCAATGTTGCTTGGTTGTAGTAACAGGGGGGGAGGGTCTTTCGACAGGCAGGTTGGGGGTTGCCTGTGTATGAGTAGGAGTATTCCTGTTTATGTTGGGAGTTTGTTCTTGGGTTAAGGAACGTACTGTGTATGGTATCATGGCTGCAATGGCCCATTCTGAGGAAGCCAATCAGTTTAACATTCAGGAAGACTATACACGCAGGGGTCCTGACTTGAGCCCCTTCCCATTGGGGCCCTATCCGGGTCCGGAGTGCACTTGCCTATTGTCCCATTCAGGGTAGCAACGTGGAACGTCCGGGGTGGTAATAACCCCACCAAAGCCTGCAGAATTGCCCAGTATCTCAAAAGGCACAATGTTGATGTCGATGTCAGACCCATCTTACCCCTCCATCCGAGAGTAAATGGTTGGCGAGCTGGGGATGTCACAGTAATTTTTCCTCCTACTCGTCTTATGAGCGCGGGGTCGCTACCCTTATTAGCCGTAGGGTATTATTTAAGATGAAGACGATGAAGCGCGATGAGGTGGGTAGGTTCCTCCTGGTACGTCAGGTTCTAGATGGAGTGGAAGTGACCCTTGTGAATTCTTATGCTCCGAATGTAGACGTTACTAACAACTTTGATTGGGTCATGACTAACCTAGCTGACGCTGACTACACCACAATTATCTGGGGGGGGGGATTTGAACACCACACTCAACCCGAACATTGACAGATGCAAGAAATATGTAGGGCTGCAGATACAAGAAATATGTAGGGCCTATAATCTTGAGGATGCCTGGCTGTTAGGGAGAATTCTCATTTTTGGCTAATTTCCCTCACCTAGTGAGTCCCCCAGCAGCTTTGCTGGACTTCTGGAGTTTATTTTCTTCCACCTGGTAAGAGTGAGAGCTTTTCCCCCCACTCTTACCTGTGTGTTGCTATGTGTTTCCATCTGTTTTTGTGATTGTGGACTCTGAAGTACACCACTTCAGTAGCCCCCTTCTTTGTGTGTGTCACACAGCACGTTCAGTGCCATGGCGCAGGGTTGTCTTTGAGACTTCCCTCGACTCCATTTCTGAAGCGACTACTGTCTGCCAGAAAAGGGTAAAGTTACCAATAACTTTACTTAGTCAATCTACCACAGATCCAGTACACCCCATCTTCCATGGAGTACTGGACATGGTTAACTCGTATCCCTTTTTATTTGTCCCTTCTAGAGCATTGTTTCGCTCTTTTTAACATTTAGACTTGGCTGGTGGCAGTGGTATCTACCCTAACTTTTCTACCACGATTATATTAGATAAACGTGGTACTGTTCTTGGCTATTATATTAGCCTCGAACATAAACCTGCTTGACCAAATCGTCTTTCTTTTGGCTCCGGTTGGGTTTATTTGCCATTTCTTTTTGTTAAAGTCCTTCTTGTGTTTTACTTTGCGCGGCAAACTAGGTTCGCCTTCTTTGTTCACTGTCTTTTGGCAGGCTTCTGCCCAGAAGCCCTCCTCAAGGCGCCTGGGTGTCTAGGTGGGCTGAATGTGAGGGAGGAGTGTAGTCACCCCCTGCACAGGATATCCTAGGAAACCCAAGTCGCACTTTGTCATGATTGGCCAGGGTAGTTGTCCGCGCTGGATAACCCCCCTGCTGGGTGATTGACAGCCAGGCTGCGTGAATGGGGGTTTTTCGCATAAAAGGCAGGTCTCTTGGGCTAGAAGTCAGTCGCCACTGGAACTACAAGGAACCGAAGAGAAGCGGAGAGAACGACGGCTGCTGCAACTACCCCGTCCCGGTGAAGCCCTGCTGGAGTCCTGAGCTATCTGCCCTTCAACGAATCAGAGAGGATCCAGTCCGGAGTCGTCTTCTCTTGAGCTTGGTGGGGATAACCAGCTCATCTTCTACAGCCAGACGATCCTCTTCCGTGGTCGAAATCGCTGCACGCTGCTGTTGTGGTTCTGGATAGCCACCTAAAGAGCCTCTCCTGATTTTAAGGAGTGCACCTTTTATTCTGTGTCGCTGCTGCCGGCCTCATCCCTGTGTGGTGCAGACCCCCTTCAGATGTCCTCCCTTCTCGATGAAGCTCCAGGAATCGTGGGTCTGCGGGAAACCAACAGGAATAACTGCCAGGGCACCAGCTGCACCATTGGAACAAGGTACTGTGTTCTGTTGAGGAAGCTGGGTGAATCCGATTTTCTTCATTTCCAAGGCTTGACCTTGTCTTCCCTCCTTCTTATAACTTTTGCTTCCGAACATTGACAATATCGAAGTACTTTTGGCTCTGATGGATCGTGAACTGTTAGACCGTGTGATCTTTGGCAACTGGCCCCAGTGTTTTTCGACCCTGGCTCTGGCCCTTTGACTTTTGAACTCCTGTCTCTGAGTGTTTCTTGATTCTGCCTGCCTAACTAAAATATTGCCTGTGATTTTTGCCTCCAACTCCCTCTGGGTATCTCAGGTGCAAAGTGTGTTTTTGCCCCGGTAGCATTTCAAGTCACGGATACGCGTTTGTTTAGTAGACCGAACTGTCAAAAAGTGATCGCAATCGTATCCGCGGTAACGTGTTTTTGTGCCTAACACCGGTTCATTGCAACACAGGGTACTTACCTTGGGACTTACTGTACAAAGTTAATTGGTTAGTTGTAGTATATTTAACGTGTGGTTTTTATTGAAGTTTAATAGAAGTGTTGTGTTTATAACGAATGGTTTAAAAATAAATGCACTTATATTTTTCCACCTGAAACCTTGAGTTAGTGTTTGCTTGAGTCACAGTAATTGTGGTCCCTTTGTGTAATCTCTGCTACTGCTCATATACTCTTGAGATAAGCCTGGCTGCTCCGCCACTGCTACCACTATGACATAGTAGTACAGGCTTGTACCAAAGGTAAAACTTTTATCACCACCTGTAGTCTTAATTGTGTGTAGTAGTCCCTAAGGGCACTGCACAGGATTCTGCCTAACACTGGCGAGCCAGACACCCATCGTCATGCGATTACACCTTTCATTCGTGGGTACACGGCACCAGCTCTAGGCTTGACTACCTTTTGGTGTCCAGGCACACTAGGATACTTGGGGCGACTGCCAGATTCTCCCTCGGACGCTACAATCACTCCCCGCAGGTCCTTGAGTGGGCCCCGGCTGGACACGACGGTGGCAGATCGCCGTGGAGGTTCAAGCATGGGGCTCTTCAGGATCAGGTGTTTGCCCAGGAACTTCGGGTCGACATAATGGCCTTCCTGGACATAAATCGCGGCTCGGTTGAGTCAGCGGGACCCTGTGGGAAACCCTCAAGTCCTTTGTGAGGGGGGGTGTGTATAGCTAAAGAGCATGGGGTACTGAAGCTGATAAGAACTGAACTAGCAGCTTGTGAAGCACGACTGAAGAATCTGGAGCGGTCATACAACACCCAAAATGACAATCGTACCCTGGCCTCCCTCAAAAAGGAACTTGAAAATTTCAGAACCTGTGCGGAAAGAGAAACCAAGTTCTTGTCTCAATCACACAGAATACAGCCATATTGGGAGGGCCAGAGACCGGGAGCTCTGCTTGCTAGGTTGATAGCTTCGGACAGGAGACCTCCCCCGATAGAGTGTATAAGGCACCTGATGGTTCTGTAGCCCTCACCAAGGATGGTATCGCCGAGTCTTTTCAGGCTTTCTATCAAGACCTTTACAATACGAAAGGCGATAACGCGTCGGGCCCCCTTCTCCAATATCTGGACCAGATTGAACTCTTCTGGGCGGATCAAACATTAAGAGAGCCATTAAACACCCCCATATCACTAGACGAGATAATAGCGGCCATAAGGGCACTCCCAAGCTCCTAAGCCCCTGGGCCGGACGGCCTAACGGGCATATTTTATAAAGCATTTGCCACGATCGTGGCTCCCCTCTTGCTACAAGTTTACTTAGAGGCTACCGGAAAGGAAGTCTACCAGCGACACTTAGGGAAGCTAATATTATTCTCATACACAAGAGTGGTAAACCCCCTGATCAATGTGGGTCGTACAGACCAATTTCTCTAATCAACTTAGATAATAAAATATTGGCTAAAATTCTTGCCGCAAGATTGCTTCCCTTAATGCCTGCACTTGTCTTAGCAGATCAAGCGAGGTTCATTCCTGGTCGCAACACGACCTTTGGGCTAAGGTGCGTGTTTGGTGCCATTGAGGCCGTCGACCCTGCTGTCCAGGCGGTGGCGGTGCTTCTTGACCCCGAAAAAGCCTTTGATTCAGTGGAATGGCCCTACCTCTTCACGGTACTGGACAGAATGGGTCTGGGGAAGCAATTCCTGAAGTTAGTCACACTTTTATATGAGAAACCCGTGTCAAACGTCCTTGTCGGAAAGGCGAGGGCGGCGAGTATAATGCTTCAGAGAGGAACCAGACAAGGGTACCCCCTGTCGGCTCTCCTGTTTGCATTGGCAATGGAGCCTCTTGCAGTGAGCCTACGTTCACGACACCTGCACAGGGGTCTCCAGTTCGGCCCACATAAAATAATAATTTCACTCTACGCAGACGATGTAGCTCTTTTCATTCGAGATCCGTCTGAGAATTTGAACCCAATAATGCGAGAGGTGATTAGATTTGGGGAGCTCTCTGGCCTAAAAATCAATAGCTCAAAATCGATAGTTTTCCCCCTAACTGACGCCGCACAGGAGTACGTCGATGACTATGGGCTTAAATGGGAACGGTCCGGAGTGCGGTACCTGGGTATTCACCTGTCACGAGATTTTCACACCCTTCTGCAAGATAACTACAGGAAATTGATTGACACACTGCGGGGTCAGATCACAAGATGGAAGGGTCTCCCGCTCACTCTCTGGGGTTGTGTATCCATGGTGAAGATGGTAGTTTTGCCCAAGCTCCTCTACCTGTTCGCAAACATTCCCATCGCACTCCCGCAGAAAATCCTAGCCCTGTTGAGAAGCATGATCCTTGAACTGATCTGGGCCGGTAAACCTGCGAGGGTGGCCTATACAACATTAATTCAACCAGTCGTGAGGGGGGGCTTGGCACTTCCGGATCCAGTGTGGTATTATTGGGTAGCCCAAGCTCAGTTCTTAAGCCATTGGTATGCCACACAGGTTGTTAGACCCCATGTCCAGGTTGAACGGGCCCTAATGTCTCCACATATGTTGCGCGTGACCATAATCAGTACACTTCAGACTCTCCCCAAAACCTTAAATATAGTTCAGTCTACATATATAGTATGGATGAAAATAGCGCAGAAAAGCAAGATAGGCGTGCGTTATTCCCTGCTTCTTTCTGCCAAATTTATCCCAGGGATCCCGCTCACTAACGAACAGGTCTATATTCGATGGATACGTAAGTTGCAAATCAATAATCTGGGTGACATGTTTGTTGACGGGTCCTTTATAACGCTACAGCAGGCTCGTGAGCGTGGGGCAAGCAATGCCCTAGACATATTCACCTATTTTAGGCTCCGCCAGATGGCGCAGAGGCTTTTCCCTACTTTTCCCACCCAACCCCAGACATGGCAGCTATTGCACGACACAATCCTAGCCCAAGGTGAGGGCAAGTTGGTATCTTGGCTGTATAAAAACCTCTTAAGGGACACCCTTGTGCACTCTGTCTCCGCAAAGCTCAGATGGGAGAGGTCCTTCGGGAGGAGTATTCCGGGATGCGGACTGGGCATTTATCCTCGATCAAACCCAGAAGGTGGCACTGAATACACGGTTCAAACAAATACATTTTAACTTTGTCCACCAAACCTACCATACCCCGGCCAGGCTTCATAAACAATGGTCTGAGGTCCCGGGGGACTTGTGATCGATGTGGGACCCAGGATGCTGATTTTCTGCACTTGGCGTGGAACTGTTCGGCTGTAAATAGATTCTGGGGGGAGGTTTCGGAGACGTTAACTGCTGTTGCAGGAGAACGGATTGATCAGGACCTCGTGATTGCTTTGCTCGGACTCACTAGGGGGGTAGCTCTATATTCCCGGAAACTGGTGGGTCTCCTATTGGTTTTAGCAAAGAGAAGAGTGGCAATGACCTGGGGAAGAGGCCAGCCCCCAAACTGTCGAATGTGGTTGCGTGATATTGCTTATTGTCAAGATATTGAGACATTGTATATTAGGACACTGCCGCTCCACTCAAGACCACCTGATATATGGGCCACCTATGTGAATTACTTAAATGCTACTCCCACTGGTGCATCTTCTCCCATGTCATCACCTTAGATGTTTTGCCCTTGGTCATCCCACGGGGCCTTTGTGTTACTGTGAGCAATCCGAACTTCCCTGGTATTGTATTATTGCACATTCTGTGTTGACTGCGTTGGCAGCTGGGGTTAGGGGGAGGTGGGGAGATTTCTGGGTGCACAGTTCGTTCCTTTGTTTTGTTTATCTCTCTGTATGTTTATGAAAATCAGAAAATAAAGTTATTCAAAAAAACTATAAGTATCCAATATTATTCTAGTAGTATTCCTCTCATCATTGGATTTCCTTTTGTATAGTTTCAACTTGACATCAATTGGCCAGATTTTACAGAACCATTGGTCAATGTCTTCTTCAGGATTAGTAGACTTATTCAAAGGCTTTATCAGTGCAACAACATATAAAACAACAACCACACCATGATTTAAAACATTAAATAATGCTTAAAAACATAGACAAACAACATTGTTAAAAAACACAATCTCTGAGCTCCCTCAGTATGCTACCGTTATTTCATAAATGGGGAGCAAACTTCAATTTTGTTATAAACTCAGACCCAAGATGCTCGGGGTTAGTTAACCTCCTAATGCAAAAAACAGGGGTAAATGAATTACCATTGTTAAAATTGGGCCACTAAGTCCCCAACTTTCTTCAAATAGAAAGCAAGAAAACCCCCTTACTGTACATTCCTGTCAGTTCAAGCAATTATAACCCCCCAAAGGGTGAACCATACAGAGGGCCAGGGTTAAAGATATCTGTAAATCAAGGCAATCTCATTTGTACCTTTAAACAATTTATTTTTGCAGCTTTGCAAAAAGTTCTGATTCCTGTGGTTTCCCACTGTGTCTTTCCACTAGCGTTCAGTAAGCGAGTGAAATATTTATAGCTCCACCTCAAAGGCAAAGTGTTCCGCTAAATACAATTCCTGTGAATATAATAGTATAAAATAGATAAATGTTAGCTGAAACATAGTGTGTCTTTAGTTAGCAAAAGACAGTGTTGTACCGTATCTGATTAACAAGAATGATATACTAATGTTGTGCTTTTGGTCTTTCCAGTGCTAGTGTTGATTTTTGCATAGGAAAAAAGTCATTTTACTTTCAATAAGTTTCTACCGAACTGGGGCACACTTGCTTCCCTGCTACCAAATTCGCTCAACAGTAAATAACTACTAAGAGAAAGAGGAGGGAGGAGAAGGAAGAATAGTCAATGGACTTATTATTTCTAAGGTGTGAAACTACATATCCCATAATTCCATTTCCATTTGCTTAACATCAGAATTTGTCTAAGAAAGGGTGCTTTATTTCTTTCCAGTGCTAGTGTAGATTTTTACATGAAAAGGGTAATTTTACCTTCAAAAAGTGTTCTAGCGCGCCGGGACACACTTGCTTCCCCGCTGTCAAATTCACCCACCAGTATTTGACTACGTTTCTGTTTCTCTGCCGTTTTTTGTGTTTTCCTGAGTAGGCGAGGCCCTTGTTTTTGAAGCCAGCATTCAAGGTAAGCTAACCTAGGACCCCTTCTCACATACAAATTCTGATGCTAAAAAAAGGGCTAAGTCTATTGACTATCCTTCTTCTTCTTTCCCACCACCTTCCCTTTTTTTAGTCAAATACTGGTGGGTGAATTTGACAGCGGGGAAGCAAGTGTGTCCCAGCGCGCTAGAACACTTTTTGAAGGTAAAATGACCTTTTTCATGTAAAAAATGTACACGAGCACTGGAAAGACTTAAAGCACCCTTTCTCAGACGAATTCTGATGTTAAGCAAATGGAAATGGAATTATGGGATATGTAGTTTCACACATTAGAAATAATCAGTCCATTGACTATTCTTCCTTCTCTTTCCTCCTCTGTCTCTTGGTAGTTATTTACTGTTGAGCAAATTCGGTAGCAGGGAAGCAAGTGTGCCCCAGTTCGGTAGAAACTTATTGAAAGTAAAATGACTTTTTTCCTATGCAAATATCAACACTAGTACTGGAAAGACCAAAAGCACAACAGTACTATACCGTTCTTCTTAATCAGATACGGTATAACACCGTCTTTTGCTAACTAGAGACACACTGTGCTTCAGCTAACATTTATCTATTTTATACTATTATATTCACAGGAATTGTGTTTAGCGGAACACTTTGCTTTTGAGGTGGAGCTATACATATTTCACTCGCTTACTGAATGCTAGTGGAAAGATACAGTGGGAAACCACAGGAATCAGAATTTTTCGCAAAGCTGCAAAAAGAAAACTTTTTCTAAATGGACATTTAAAGGTACACATGAGATTGCCTTCATTTACAGATATCTTTAACCCTGGCCCTCTGTATGGTGCACCCTTTGGGGGCTTATAATTGATTGAACTGACAGGAATTTACAGTAAGGGAGTTTTCTCGCTTTCTATTTGAAGACAGTTGGGGTCTTGGTGGCCCAATTTGAACAATGGTAATTCATTTACCCCTGTTTTTTGCACTAGGAGGTTAACTAGCCACGAGCATCTGGGGTCTGAGTTTATAACAAAATTGTAGTTTGGTCCCCATTTATAAAATAACGGTAGCATACTGAGGGAGCTTAGAGATTTTGTTTTTTAACAATGTTGTTTGTCTATGTTTTTAAGCATTATTTAATGTTTTAAATCATGGTGTTGTTGTTGTTTTATATGTTGTAGCACTGATAAAGCCTCTGAATAAGTCTACTAATCCTGAAGAAGACGTTGACCAATGGTTCTGTAAAATCTGGCCAATTGATGTCAAGTCGAAACTATACAAAAGAAAATCCAATGATGAGAGGAATACTACTAGAATAATCTTGGATACTTATAGTTGATACATAATGGTGGACTGTCAAAGTAGGAATATTACTACTGTAAAAGTTATTTAGAATGTCTCTATACAAACTAGATTTGATTGTGAAGATGAATGGTAGAATGGTGTGTTAGTGATATACACATAGGAGAAACGTTTACACAAAAATGCGCTATTTGCGCAAAAAACCTTTGTTCACAAAAATATATGTTGATTGGAAATTAACTGTTGTCTTATAATTTTTCAAAAATTATGTATTTTATGAAATTGTAACAGAATAAAATGATATATTTTTAATAAGAACACACTCTCTGGTCCTCAGCATGCGCTTTCTGAAACACATTTATTGAATTTTTCAGCACATCGGGCATCGTCTCTGTTTAGTATATATTGAACTCACCCCAGATGCCCATATATGGGTCCCCACCTTTGTTTTTGGATGTAAACGATTGTTAAGCCAGAATTCCTGTTTTGGGGTTTTGTAAGTTCACTTTTTGGGGCATTTCAACTTTTTACTTTTTTCCTTTGTCTTTGTTGGTTCCTTGATCTCTTTTTGGTAGCCAGATGGACTTCTCTCAAGTCCCCCTGCCATTACTCCCCTTTATTCCATATATAAAGTATATGCTTTTGGGTCACCCCTCCATTTTTGGTATCCATTGGGGTAACAATTTTATTTTAATCCTGATCCTCGCAATTCTGTAAACAGTGCTTTCCTTTGTCTAGATGATCATGAGGTAAGCTCAAAATGACTGTTCTGGTCATGTGGGCTCTTTGTGAGTCCATCATGGCAGCCTCCATATTGCTCCTAACTGGTTATGGTTAGAGTAGGTCCCAGGACCAGCCCTCTCACTCCCTGTAGGGGTGTCTCTGGCTGAGTGGTAGTCCCAGTAACCAACCAGTATGGTTGGTCATCTGTGCCTCTGCCGCTAGCTCCTTTTTGTAATTGGCTGGCTGGCCTGTGGCCAAGCCCCTTTCACATGGATATTTAGGTTCTGCCCCGCCCCCAACTTATGGTCTTGCTTGCTGTAACATGAAGGTAGCAAGTCTGCCAACCTTCTGAAGGAGATGTTTAGTTTTACTTGTGAACCCCAGGGATGGGAGCGGCTCCTCCTTTCATTGGAACTCAACCTAAAGCCCTTAAGACCCTATTTCAAATATTACATTTGCCCTTGATAAGATATTTACTTTATATCGCGCTCATACACGGGTGTTTCAGAGCGCGACAAGGCAAAGGGAAGAGGAACAGGGGAGAAAACAAAAACAAACGATCTTACAACAATCTTTGTTAACTCACTTCAGTACTTTTCCTGATTACTCATCTTTCCCCTAAAAACATTTTTGGGACACCTAAAAGACTACCAGAGACTTGGTACATGCTTGGACTGGATCTTTGACATTCTAAAATATGGTGCTGGTTGACGTCTAATTATAAAGCCTATGTATTGATAGGTGCTTAACATCTGTTCGCCCTGTTTTAGTGAATGTATTTATCGTTCAACTGCTTGTGACTCTAAAGTAGTGTGTAACCCATAATGTGTTACCTAGTTGTAAATTGTGTGTGTGTGTGTGTATATATATATATGTATATGTATATATTTATATATATATATACACTAAAGTATTTTTAATGACCTTGAAATATTTAAAGTGTGCCTTAGTGTAAAATTGTAATACCGAGTATTATTTTGATAACCTACCTGTGTGGGTCTTTTCCTTACCAGTTAAGTGTTAATCGTACTCCACAACAGTTCCCCTTTCCTCCTAGGTTCAGCCTTGCTGCTTGTTCAACACTACTTAGGAGAGTGGCTTTGCTCAACTGGAGTTGTGAACCTTCTTAACCCTAGGTTGGCGTTTTTCAGTCCTACTCCAGGTTGTGACTTTGAAAAACCCTCCCAACATGCTTCATTAGTTTTTTTAGAAACCTGCATGTTCCTTGACTCAAGGAAGGCGCATGAGTAATATTGAAACTTTGTACAAAAAAGGTCCTAACAACACTCCTTCATTGTGGAGGTCTATCAGTCTGATCAATATTGTCAGTTGATACCTAGTGCCATAAATAATTGGCTCAACAAATGTTCTATTCTGTGCCTAATACAAGGGAGCTTTAGGCCACATTTGTTCACTGTCAACAAGGTTTTTAACTTCTATCACATAGTTTATAGATTTTCTACAATGAAGAAAATGCATCTTTTTTAGAAATGTCTTCTCTGTTTCATCTGATCTACAGGACCAGACTCTGGACTAAACTAGCACAGAGGAGTATGGTAATCCCCTTAATGAACATTGATGGAGGACTGCATGAAAATGCCTCATCAACACTTTGGTTGGCCCATTTAGGGAGACTTGAAATGAAACTTTGACAACCAGGGGAGTCCAGCAGTGTTGCATACGCTCACACATTTTCTTTTCTCTTTAAGTCACCGACTTTGCGGACCGTATCTTAACTGTCTCAGATGATGTCCCTTATAGGGGAGGAGAAAAAAATCCCTTACTTTACTCCTACATCCTGTCCCCTTTCCTTTATACTGCATGGGGGTCCCCGCCATAAGGACAGGACCGGAAAAAGTTTTTCCCCGCATAAAAAAGTGCTTTTCCTCTTTAAATTTAGTGCATGCATGGGCAAGGTCGCAGGCGTAACCACGCCCCACCAGCGCCTCACCTGAGTCCTCTTTTCCACATGGACAGGATCGGACCAACTCTGCGCTAGCTGAGTGTTTTTACTGCATAGCAGTTTTACTCCCAGTATTTTTCCAAATATTTTCTTAACTTTTCACCGGCCCCGGTGCATCACTCCACATAGGCGTATGTCCGCTATGAGTGGTTTTATTGGGTGCACCTTTTTTGAGGAATCCTTCCTAGCGTTGGATGCCCATTTACTCTGTTCAGAGTGTCTGGGGCTCAATCACTGGTGGGATTCTTGCAGATTGTATGACCGCTCAATCCCAGGTCATTGAAAAATCAGTTATCAAGGTTGAGGGAGATCTTCTCACAGTCACCCCTGGATCACCTCAAGCACTTTACGGGTCAGCAAAACAACAAATGTCAGACAGGTAAGTCGTCATTCTTCGTCATTACCTCAGAAAGCTTCTTCCACTGAGAGGGGTCCTAGAGATCCTTGCACTGACATTCGACCTGAGTCATCTCAGGCTACCGGTGCACACACACAGGTGTCTTTAGATCCTACCAGGTCGAGGGACTGGTTGATTCTGCAACCGGACATCGGCCCGAGGGGTGTAACAACTCTACCACCAGGCTTAGGCCTTAGGAGGCGCCTAAACGCGATCCGACTCCTGGCCCAGGGGAAACACTGAGGTTGGTCTCAACACTGAGTCATATTTCAAGGGCCTACAAAAGCCTAAAGCTCAATGTCAAAGTGGCGACTGGGGCCAATCTCAGGCACAGTGGAATACTGCTTACCAAACCCACCTAGGGAGATCCTCAGCGGGTAGTGGGTTGCAGTGCCGTCATTTTGGAACTAGACCATCGACATCTACTTGGAACCATCAGTGGTAGCGAACGGCTCTAGCCCCCACTGACAGCAGGCACAGACTGCATGTGAGGAGAGGTTTCTTTTATCACTTTATGCAACTCATGAGGTCTCAAAAAATGACAGGGATATTAAAATCTCTAATTAAGGAAGTGGTATCTCAGGTTCAGCCTCCTCAGTCACCGCAGCCAATGTCTCTGCCTCCTCCTCCGCCCCGTCCACCTCTTCCCCCTTCACCACTGCCTCCAGTATAAATGTCTCCTCAAGCAGTACAGGATGTTCTGGGCCCCTCATAGCCTCAGGCTCCGCAATCTCAACCTACAGACTCTTATCTGATACCTGTTGCAACTCAGGTTCCTCAGGATAAGGACTCTACTATTCTGCGTGATAAATCGCTGCCACACCAAGAGTCTGAAGACAAGATTGAAGATCTGCCATATTCGGCTTGTGCATGGAAGGATTGGCAGCTTTCTTAGGGTTTACAGTACCACAGCAAACTGACCCATAAGGAGGGGTGCTGACGAAGGTCTAAACTTTGAGAGCATTGAATCGCTCATGTATCCCTTGCCAAAAGGATGTTTTAGAGGTCAGCAAACAATTCTGACTCAGAGCACATTCTACACCATCTATGATATAATATGATATGGCATTTGTAACGCGCATATACACAAGTGTTTCAAGGCACGGTCAGGGTCGGACTGGGACAAGAAATGGGCCCGGTCACCCAAAATAAAGTGGCCCACCCCTCGCCTCAAAAAAGTGGCCCACCCCTCGCCTCACGACCCTTGACCTCTAATGACAACATTGGAAGTGATGTCATTTGACCCCACCCCAAAGTGACATCCTGGGAAGCGATGAAACACAACCTTTCACCCCTTGACAAAACAGGAAGTGGCATCAAATAGCATTGTCCCTAAGTACACTAAATTACTGTGAATCCAAACAGAAGGCCAAATGATATGTTATTGTACAGCACTTACGTTTAAGTTCTTTTTAATAGAACAAATATGCATACAATATCACCCAATCTGTGTTGGTACTCATTTATCTACCTAAGAAGGATGGAAGGCTTTTTGAGAAAAAAAAAAAGAAATTTGACAAAAGAAATATTATTTCTTTTCAAATATTTTTTTCCCAACCACCCTGGGCATGGCCAGAAACCGGCCCCAACTCCCCAGGGATGATTTCGGCCCGGCCACGGGCCGAAAGGCAGAGGGGCCGATCCCACCCTGGGCACGGTCAACAAACGACTAGATGCAAGGATAAGACAGATGGAAGGAGAGACGATCCTTTTGTCATCACACCCATAACCACATTCCTCAGTGGTCACAGCAGCATGATTATATTCAAAGCCTTCTGCCCGAATATCATCGACTGTGTCTTCAATGGCTGCATGTCTTTCCAAAGATGGCAAGTTATCAAGATCTTTTGGAAAAAAGATCTATCTCAGCGCTGGGCTTCATTGAAGGCAGTCTAATGCAGATGTGTTATTAGCAGCTGCCAATCAACGAATATGGAGGAAAATAGATTCCCTCCCAGTCTTGCCTGTCGAACGTCAAGCAGCTTTTAAAGCTGAGCTGGTCGAGCAAAGGTAGTGGCCCAAGACATGTTGGAGGCGTCAGTGTCTTACATAGACACTGCAAATAGGGGTAGGACTGTAGGCCAGGATATGAGATGTTTGGCTTGGATGCATTCCATCAAGTTTACAGCAGATGACCAGACCGAATTCTGGATTGGCTTTTTGAGGGTACTAAACTGTTGAATTCCTCCACTGATGAGGAACTGACAAAGAAAATGACCAGTACCCAAACTGCTAGCTTCCAGGATAGAAGAGCCAGGCAGCCAGAGCGGTCTCCGAGCACACATCGCAGAAGACAGCAAAGGACTGCAATAAAGGAATTTTTCTTGTGCCCTTCCTCCTCACAAGCCTCACAAACAAAGAAGCAATGAGGAGTGCGCCCGGGTCCACGATACCCAGTGGGGGGCAGACTAGCTCTGCATTTACCGCAATGACATACATTTTTCCAGGACCCACGGCTACTATCAGTGGTTTCAAGAGGTTTTCGACTCCCGGTCCCCCCATTCTTTCCTCTTCTCCTCCACTCCTGCAAATTGGCTCTCCGGCCATTCTACAGGAAATAAAGAACCTCATCCAGAACCAAGCTAGAGAGATGGATTCCCCACACAGATAAGGGTTGAGGATTTTAACCGCAGATCATTGTGATTCGCAAGAACATACCAGGCGGGCCTCCGATTGGTTCTAAACCCTTCTTACCTCAATCTTTCCCTTCCCCTAGAAAAGTTCAAGATGGTGATGCCGACGCATATCGCTGAACCTCTCTGCATGGGGTATTGTTTGTGCTCCCAGGACCTGAAGGATGCCTACCTCCATGTTCCCATAAGTCAACCACACAGACAGTTGTGGCGGTTCAAATTAATGGGCCATCATTTTCAGTATCTTGCTTCCTGTGGATCCTACTCTGACAACTGCAACTTGTTTTAATGGTGTGTTTTCTTTATCTTGGTTTTCTTTATTGGTGATTATAAGTATTTCGTTGTGTCTCTACCGATATGGCTCACGCCGAATAAAGGTGTTAAAAAAACAATTTTTAGTACAATGTCCTCCCTTTCAGCCTAAACTCAGCCCCTCAAGTATTTACAAAGATTATGAATGCAGTTGCATCCGTCCTGAATAAGGATGGTCATCACATATATCCCTATTTAGATGACTGGCTAATCAGATCCAGCTATACAGAGGAGACGGAATGGTCCATTCAGAAACAAATGCAAGTTTTATGCAATCTGGGGTTTTCGGTAAACCTCAGGATATCGGAACTCATACCAACTCAAGATTTAGTCTTTCTGGGAATATGATGGGGCACGATTTCTGAGAGGTGGTTCCCTACACAGGAGGAATTCAGGGATATTGTAACAGTAGTCAACCATTTTCTCTCCAGACTTCAACACTGTGTGGCGGTGCCAACATTTACTAGACCTAATGGTGTCTTGTGTTCTCACTTTACTGCTCGTCAGGTTTCCGCCACACTTGTGCTCATTGTCCTTAGAGAGGCTCAGCTTCACCTCACTGATGATGCCCAACAAGGCTGAAACACGTGTATCGGGTTGCTGTAGGTACTCCTGTTCAGAGAGGAATTGCCATAGCATTTCGGTGCTGGACTGCCCATGTGGGCGGGACAAAGACTGATATGCAAATGGATATTTCCCATCTGTGAAAGGTACAGTGAGCAAAAAGCAGATGGCTGCGAACTCTCAATGTGGTTAACAACCACTGAACTGGTTGTTATGCCTTGTTCTTCCGAGAGAGGGGCGCCTGCTACCTTTGTTGAATTCACTGAATGACGCAAGGCCTAGTAAGATTGTTGTTTTGTCCTTCTAGATCAAAAAGCCCTTAATATAGTCTTCCCTTCCTTGTCTTGTTGCGCCTAGAAGCACTTTTGTACAGGCACGTTATAAATTACTTATCATATCATATGCACTCAGATGCAGTTGCCCAAATCTTGGGATCAAGAAACAGGGAATCAGGGAATCTACAGTTGTTTTTCAACTGTAGTTGCAAAACAGGACAGTGTTGATCAGAACCACACAATAGCTCCACAGCTATGTTTCATATAAACAGACATGGAATTGAGCTCTGTCTCAGGGTATTTTCCTGAGAGAGGTTCACCTTCAGATGGAGGACAACACGGAAGCAGACAAATTAAGCAGGCTCGGCATGACCTCTTACGAGTGGGAGCTAGATCAAAAAGCCCTTAATATAGTGTTCAGGACCTGGGGTCACCCAGAAGAGGATTTGTTCACCACAAAAGACAACACCACATGTTGCCAATTCACATCATGAACAGGACAGGGCAGAGGGTCGCTAGGCGATGCATTTTACATTCCGTTGGACAGGATTTGGTGCTACGCCTTGCCTCCAACCCCTATCTTACAGAAAGTAATTATCAAATTCAGGGACTCTCGGGTCTGCGCAATGATTCGGATAGCCCCTCGCTGGAAGCTGGTTCAGCTTCCAGTGGCCGACTTGCTTTTCACTCCAGCAGCCTCACCTTTTATACAGTTCCAGCATACACTCCTCTACCATCTCTGTCAGCATTTTACAGAAATGGGTGTTTGGCTGTCCAATCAGGACAGCCAGACCCCCTGTGGGAGCTGGTCCTATTCAGGCACCCTGGCAGACAAAGGACAGGTGGGTGGAAGACTCCTCCGCCACTTCATGCCTGACAAAAGACACTCTGGGGCCTAGGCGCAGATACCCAAGGGTCCCCGCCAAGGGCAAAACACACACACTGACCTCCCCCTCCCAGAAAGGTAGAAGAAGGGCTAACAAAGAGCAACCAAGTTAGTAATGGTGAAAAAAGAAGGGAGGCCCCAAGTTGATACTTGAGTGCCCCTATTGTGCCACTGCCAAGCCTATGAGATAGCCTGCGGTATGAAAACTACACAATAGTTGGTAGAATACGTCCACTGTCACCAGCCATAACTAGGAGATTGCCTATGTGATGAAAAAAGTCACAGGGACAGAGAGAAGGGGGATACTAGGTATCCCTTTGGCACTCCACTGAAGGTGGTGTCTGCCAATCTCTCAAACTACAGAGTTTTGGGAGAGATACTAAGTATCTCTCTATCCTTGAGAACTGTAGTTACTCGAGGATATAGAGAAAGAATCTTAAAGGAGGACCCTTAGCGTCCCCAGCAACACTGCCCATTAGGAGCTGTGTGCTGCAGTAGTAAAACCCCAGATGCCTTTAAGAACTATAGAGCAGACAGACGCGATAGTACAGGTAGAATACAAAGACGAGAGTTCCAAAAGACAGAGCCCACAAGAATGAATACGTGGAAAAAGGCTCCACTCATTCAGGCTTGAAAGAAAAAAGTACAGAACACCAGCAAAAAATGCTGGGGGTCTCACTAGGAGAGGGGATGAAGCATACACATTATAAATCTCCCTAACAGCATATATACCACAATTGGGTGTACAGGCACATGCTTCACAGAAATAGGAGCATACAGGAACTCTTGAGTAGCTTTTCTTCAGCTAACCTTGTTGTTAAAAGGCAGGTTAAAAAACATTTACAGGTGCTGGTAAGGCTGTATCCCCCTGCCCCGACCCCTCCAATAGCTAGGCCTCATCCAGTCTGGGATCTCAATGTAGTTTTGGTGTCCTTTGGTCATAAGCCTTTTGAACCTATGACTTCTGCAGATATTAAGTTAGTTACTTGTAAAACCATGCTGTTAGTGGCAGTAACATCTGCACAAAGGATTAGCAAAATCCAAGCACTTTCTGCTAATGAACCATATACAGTATTTCACAGAGACAAGGTGATCCTTTGGACGCACCCTAAATTCTTACCAAAGATTGTGTCAGCTTTTCATCTCAAAAGAAATCACTGACAAGGTTCTACATTGCCTTGATGTTCGTAGGGCACTAAAATGCTACCTAGACAGGACTAAGGAATTTAGAATATCAGACGCACTAGTCATCACTTTTGGAGGTTCCTCCCCCAGCTCCCAAGATTTTAAGGCTGCAGTAGCTAGGTGGATAGTAGCCGCCATTACGGAAGCCTACAAACTCCAGAACAAAACCCCTCCAGTGGGTATACATGCTCATGCCGTCAGAGCTAAAGTCACAGCGACAAGTCCTGTTGTGTGTAATTAGCAAAGCAGCAACTTGGCCTTCACCTTCCGCTTTCTGTAAACATGACTGTCTGTATCTCAGTGCCAGATCAGATACTACATTTGGTCAAGCAGTGTTGAGGAACCTATTTGCCAACAAGCTATAAAGGAATGTAAACTTCCTCCCAATCTTGATGGTGCATTGCAATAGCCCATGCAGTATAGAGGAACGGGGACGGGATGTAGGAGCAATCAAATGTTACTCACAGTAGTGACTGAAGTACTCCTAGTCCTTAATCCCCTTTCCACCATACGTTTCACCCACCATCCCCTATTCTAAAAAAGTTGCCAATTTGAACCGTCTTGTGTCTGATGCTACAAAGGGGACTGAGGAGAGGTGGGTGGGGCTGGCAGGGCGTGATTACACCTGCGGAACACGCTAAATTTAAAGGGTAAAAGTTTTTTTTGTGGGACAAAATGGTTCTGGTCCCGTCCATGTGCCAGGGACGTCCATGCAGTGTGGAGGATAGGGGGACTATGGACTAGGAGTACTTCAGTCACTATTGTGAGTAACTTTTTATTTATATGCCGACAATTCAATTCTCTGGGCTAGAACCCAAATTGCATTACATGCCCAAGTGGCAGAAGTTGTTGCGTATTGCAGTCAAAACAACCTCAAAATAAATAGGAGTAAATAAAAAAAAAACATCATTTTTGTCAAAAATTGGATACACAACAGAGAAAGAACAGTATTTCTAGAGGGTGTTTAAAATATGTCTGTGAATATACCTATTAAGGCATGAACATTCTCAGACACTATCAGCTTTAAACCTAAACAGGGCAATTACAAAAATGGTGAGTCAGCAAGTTAACACTATCTCCTCACAAGTGGAAAGGATCTTCCAAGGAAAAATAGAAAGCCTTGTGACCTATGCTGCAGAATTGTGGTGTCTCGAATAAAAGCATGCAGAAACCATGGGAGCAATTGAAAGATATTTTTGGAAGCAGATCTTGCTACTCCCGAAAGAGCTTTCCACTTGCTGCCTTAAACAATGATTTAGCATATAATTCGATACTATCGAGGGCCCTAAATTCCCCAGCCAGATATTCAGTTAAGAGATTTTTTTTCTGAAAAAGTCAGTATGATTGACAGAACATGGAAAAAACTCCTGCCATTTTTAAGTTCTGAGTATTCTTTAAATATCTTTGGGAGGATTTCTGCTCATTAGGTTTATCACACCTGCTCTGCTTAGACACCAATCGCAGTTGTTCCAAGGCAATGGTACTGTGGGAACTAAAAAAGAAACAATCGGAGAGGGTGAAATGCATGTGTATGAATGCACTCTCTAAACTGGATACTCTGCCCTGGGCAGATGTCTCCTCAGACATTGTTGGTGTGCAACCTTACATATAGTTGTTAAGCAGGCCGCAGGAGAGACATGCGTTTGTTTTGGCTTGTTGCGACAAGCTGCCTCGAAATCAGATCAAAAAACCATGGACGATGAGTAATATTGTAGTTGCAATCTGGGGATAACTGAGAATCACCTTCATGTTTTACTTATTTTCCCTATGTACAAACGGTTGATGAGCAACACGTTAGGCCAGTTTTAGAGCTGAAGGAATGCAGTCTACTAATGAGGATATTGCCTTCTACTGGGAGAATTCGATGACAAGGTGACCAGGAAGGTGGGCGCGTTCCTAGTTGCAGCCTCGAAAGTGAAAGAGCAGCTGGGTCATTCGTTCTCACCCTAACATATGATCCCTCCTAATGCAATGGTCATATGCACTAATACATTATCAGTTTGTATTGTTTTGTTGTGGGCTTTCTAGCATGGATCTTTTTTTAATTATATTGTATTTGATACTCTGTTTTTATGGTTTTATTACTTTTCTGTATTTTTGTTACATGCTTTGTATTATTGTTTATTTTATTTAAAAGGCCCTTAGGCCTGAAATTATTAATACATCTAATCTAATCAGGTACTTCATAGCTGCAAGGAAGGGCAGTAATGATCTTTTCTTTACGGCAGACCAAGCAGATGATTCCATCTCAAGGGTCGACCAGGTTAGGAGGGTTCCTGTTGAATCTGGTGCAGCTAGCCGCCACAACTCTGGGGTCAACCCCTAGGCCTCACTGCAGGCTGTGACCAGTGCTGACACCAAGGATCCAACAAGGTATGGGACCGGACTTCGGTCTGAGGAGGTTTCGACTTCTGTGAGGGCTTGCACCAGGAGCCTGTCTTCGGAGGGCCACTCACCTCAGACTGGGACACGTCCCAAAGGCCCC
The DNA here is from genome assembly GCF_040938575.1 of Ambystoma mexicanum. Taxonomy (NCBI): domain Eukaryota; kingdom Metazoa; phylum Chordata; class Amphibia; order Caudata; family Ambystomatidae; genus Ambystoma; species Ambystoma mexicanum. The sequence continues at coordinate 1,263,441,410 of NC_090935.1, read as the reverse complement.
CCCCCCCCAACCTCCGCCACTGAATGGTTCTTCAAGTCCTGCGGAAGTGGTAGGCTTGGCACACCATCTTGTTCCAGGGATTACCCGAGTCTCTATAGTTTCCACCTCTGGCCCTCTGGCACGGCCAAGCATGGAATATCAATTGACTGTGGTGACATGTGTGAGGGGTCAGAAATGTGAGGCGGACAACTTTTAGATGATTTCTCAAAAAATGCCATTTTGTTAAATCATAGATTTCAATATATGCCTCACTGTCCCTACCCTGCCGAGGATTTCCCTGCCTAAAATAAACTAGAGAAACAAAGGCTATCTGGACCTCATGCTTATACATAAAATACACATCATTAAAATATATGGCAATTCACCAAAACAATAATTGCATTGGCAGTGTATTCACAGTCTCTCTTTATAGCCTGGGTGAATTCGCCTTCCCCAGGTTTTAAGTTGAATTCAGCTCCAATTTTCAACATAAAGAAACAAGGAAATCCAGGTTTAACAAAGCCCCTTGTTACCTAACAGAACGTTTTACTAGAAAAATCTCCACTAGACCATCAAGAACAGCCAGTCCCAATTGCCTGCTAGTGCCCAGATTTAAACTGACCACTATTAGAGGGTCCAGCTTCCCAGTCAGGGCAGCTCAACTTTGGAACTCCCTACCTTATGCTCTTAGATCCGACCAAACGTTCAACAAATTCAGAAAGAACACAATAAAATGGCTCACCGAGAATGCTATGTAACCCGCATTCGCCCCACGTATCCCCTGCATGTACTGTACTTATATAGATTTGCTATCATGTAAAACGTCAGCTATATGATGACCGGCTTTCTGCACACCGTATTGTACATGCACCTTACTGCCTTAACTTCACCCTGTGGATCCAAGAAAACTGTTTGTACCATGCTCTGTATATCTGTAACTTCTGTAACCAAGCTGTAAGTCTTCTTGTCTTATGCGCCCTGCTACCTCAGGGTCTGGTGCGCACAATAAATAAATAAATAAACAAACAAACAAACGCAATTCTTTGCACCTCCAGCTTGTCAAAGGAAAGTTCTAGCAATCCAATGTTCAACAAAAGAAAGATACATTTTCTTCCTTGAATAGTGATTTTCAGTTCATCAAATAGCAACAATGATATTCTTGGTCAGGATGATCTGCTCCAGCATATAAATGTCAAAGAAACACAGATTCTTAACACAGCTTCTTGTAAGATTTAAAGAAACACAGCTTTTTAATATCCGCTATTCTCAACTCTTCTTTCAATACCATGAATCACAATTGTTATCTTTATCAGGACAACTTCACAGCACTTCAACTTCCAACTGGTTTACTCTCATACCAGGCCCACTTCTACTCTACAAGAATTCACCATGCCTGTCTGTTCGCCTGCCCGATAGTTTTCCACAATCAAGAGTGCTTCTGAAGCTCGAAATAAACTGACAACCAAATGTTTACCATAGCTTCAGCAGGTTTCAATTTTGTGACTTTCAACAACTTTTCAGAAAAGACAAGGGTCACATTAGTGCTCCTCAACACTTCCTTGTAAGAAAGACACTCTTCTTCCGAACATTCACCTTCCGGAAGGGCAGCCTCTTTGCCACTTTTGTCCTTCTGTAACACCGGAAACCAAAATGCTGTTAAGGGTGTAATTCTACCTTTCCTCCTTTTTGGCTTTGGTAGTGTGAGTTTTTATACCAGCTTCAGTTTTTAGGGAACAACCACAATCAACAAGCTTCACCCTTTTAAGACATTGCATTCACCCCTTCTCTTCGTGCTAGCCCCATTAGCTTAGTGGCATGCCTTGTTGTTAGTCTCCTTTGGCTCTAGACAATGTGTGTATGACTCGTGGCTTTGGGTAAGCTTGTACGACTCTTTGCTTTTGACAATGCTTGTACCACTCTTGGCTTTTGACAATGCTTGTCTGTTCCCTGGAACTAACAATTTAAAGTTCAGTCTCTTAAGTTACATACTATGTTTTCTGCTGGTTTACAAATGACCCCTCAGTTAGCCTGCACTTAAGGATCACTATTTGGCTCACACGATTGGTATTTCAGCTGCTTTCTTCAGTTGAATATTAAATTAGTACTTGTCAGGCAGCTTCACTCATACGCAAGTAATACTTTTGTTGCATTAATTTTCCGACAATCAACTGTCGGGTTAACAGCAATTTCACTCGCATGCAAGTGATTCCCCGTCGCTACTGTTGCCTGCCTTTGTTCGCGCAAGGGATTAGAATGCTCAGTAACATTCACTGGCTTCTGTCTTCGATCTCTTTCGCATGCTGCAGGACTTCCACTGCTTTGGCTCATTTTGAACGGACACACTTCCCAATTGAAGTTGCTTTCATTCCCGCCACACATTCACAGAGCTAGAGTTGCTCCTGGGACCTTTGGCTGCACACCAACTCCCAGCCATGGTCTCCTACACTCATCCTGCTGCGCAGTCCCTGAAATTCGGTTCACATGGGGGAAAGCCTATCTTCCTTCACTATATGTTGTATTTCTCACACACCTCCTACTTCCCCATAATGAATTGTACACCATGCCATGTTCATGCTGATTCCATGAGTCATAGATCACTCATTCATGATGGTGGTTGACAAAAACGTGTTTAATGGTGAAAAAAGGCCCTTTGTGATAACACACATTTCAACACCTCTGTGTCTTTCTCAAATCAGGGCAATTCTAAATATATTAATAGGACAAAAAATGAAAGAATTGGTGCACCATAAAGTGAAAATAGAGACAGGAGTAAATAATATGTAGGGTCAACCAATATCAATCAAGCCTAAAACAAATTCAATTGTTCAGGACCACATCACATAATTAGACCAAAAGACATTTGTGTTTCAGATGTACATGTGTGGTTATCACAGAGATTTGGGAGGGGGAGTAGGGAGGAGCAATAGGAATTGTACACAAAGTATAGAGAGAGAAAAGGGAGGGCTGTATGGATGAAGCAAGAGGGTTAGTTTTAACATTCAAATGTTTTGAAAATAACAAACATCTTATGCACGTTTCATTAAATATCAGATTAACGTTTGCCAAAAACATTTAGTTTTAAGTTATTCATGCCTTGTGGTTCAGGGTATGGTATGGGACCTCGAATCTGAAGGGTCTGTGTTGTACAAATATAGGGTGTCCACTGGACTATATGGTCTTGGTAGGCATTCGTTGTATATATGTGCTTCTCTTCAAACATTCCCATGACCAAATTTGCCAAAGCTGGGGCATATTTCACGCCTATTGCCACTCCTAGTGTTTGTTTGTAAAAGTTTGTGTCAAAAAGGAAGATGTTATTTTCTAATGTCGCCATTAGCATTTCTTTGAGCATGCATACGTATGGATAGTGCGATGCAGATTCGTCTTTAAAGAAAAAGTCTATTGTGTTCAATGCCAAGTCATATCTTATGGACGTGTATAAAGCTTTTATGTCCCATGTGGCCAGAAAATATGTTGGTTCCCTTTCAATCTGTTCCACTATTTTGATTGCTGACGTAGTGTCTTTGAGATATGCTTTTACTTGTTGAACCTTAGGTCGTAGAATTTTGTCTATACATTCGGCCAGTGGCTCAGTGGCCCAGCCTATACCACTCAGAATTGGTCGTCCTTCAGGTATCTCCAAAAAGGGTTTGTGTACTTTTGTCAGGAAATAAATTGTTGGAATGATTGGTTTTGGGATGAAGAGAGATCTCTTTTCATTGTCTGTAATTAGGCCTTTTTTGTGCCAACTGTTGATCATGTTTTTCAAGTCTTGTATGATTGTTCGTTTAGGGTTGTTGATTAGCAACTCATAGCAGTTTGGTGTATTCAGGTGGTTATTGGCCATTTGGATATAGTCTGCGCTGTTCATTATAATGATGTTGCCACCTTTGTCTGCTTCTTTTATCACTATGCTGAGATCTTGTTTCAATGCTTCAAGTGCCTTTAATTCATGAGGTGTAAGGTTGTGCTTTTGTTTCCTGGTTACCCTAGATTTGAACCTGTGTTGATCTGTGATAGGTCATTGGTCACTGACTTGTAAAATGTGTCGACCATGTTATCTGGTGGGAGTTGAGGTGTAAACGTGGATTCGGGTTTAAGTTCTTCGTCTGACATACTCATGGGTTTGATTCCAAGTTCCTGCAAAGTTTGATGAATTGGGAAGTCATCTGTTTCTTGTAGTGTTCTAAGGAGGTGAATATTTTCTAAATCGTCAATTGTTACTTCACTTGGAGTATTTTGGTCAGGTTTGCCTCAGTGTTGAGTGACTTGTGTTGCAAATATTTTTTCAGTTTCCTGACAAATTTAAATAGATCGATGTGAACTTGTGTTGATTCAAAATCTGTTGTTGGGGCGAATGAGAGCCCCTTATTGAGCAGACTGGGTTAATCTGATGTCAGGATTCGAGTTGACAAATTAATTACGAGATCTTTCACTTGGTGTTCTTTGCGGCTTCGCGAGCCCCACTTGTGTGAATCTCTGATAGTCTTCTAAGGCGTTGGGGTTTCCTGAGTCTTCCAAACCCCCTCCTTCCTCTCCTCCGGGCAAAGTATGTTTGTTTGTTGGTTGGTTGAGTCGGTAACTGAAAACTGACTTGTTTTTGTACTGCTCTTCTGTTGCTTTTTTAAAATGTATTTTTATATCTACGTATCTAATTGAGGAAGCCTTCTCCCATTTTACTTTTGTTTGCCTCATCTCCTGGTACTGTGTCCCCTTCATTTTCTGAATCTACTTCAGAGCTTGCAGATGATGTGTTAGGTGTACTGTCTTTAGATGGTGGTTTGGTTAATTTGTTATATTTTCCGTGAAAATTATACACTCGATCTGCGTTGTAATCTCTTTCGTCTCGGAAAAATGTTTCGTCTTGGTATTCTTTTAGAATTTTGTACATCTTAAGGTCGTTTTTCTCTTTAGTTACATCTAGTGCGTTGGCTTCCTTGATTTATTGTTTGATGGTTTCTATCTGTTCCGAGATTCTTTTATGTTCCCGGGTCGCATGTTCAACCAGCATTTCTAACATCTTATTGGAGCATTGGTTCAAATTTTGTTCCCAATCATTTGCTAAATCTTTGTCTTCATCTTTGCTGAAGTCGGGAAATATTAGAATACGCAGACCCCTCGTGATCTGTTCTTTCATCAAGTAGTTTTTGAGGGAGATGATCTCCCAGTACTAATCTATCTCCTTCCTTGAGGCTCTTTCTAATTTTATAAATGTGTTTCGAGTGGATTGTGTCCTCCAATGTATTCCTCATCTTAGATGTATTCCATTCAGCTTTGCTGCTCTTCGGAAATTTTTTCGGCAGAGGGCGCGATGGTCCCTCGAAGGCCTCCGTCGAGGGTGACGTCATCGGGTATATAAGTAGCATGCGCGGCGCCCTTTGGCCTCAGTTCAGTTTTTCCGCAGTATACGTTACTTCGGAGATTCGCCGCGCCTCGAGTTCTGTGAAGAATACTAAATAAACTAATATGTCCTCATCATCGATGCCGACCACGACCCCGAGATCGGGTTTCAAAAAGTGCAAGCAGTGCGGTTCAAAAATGCCGATCACAGACCCGCACCGAGAGTCTTTGTGGTGTCTCGGAGAAGGCCACGACATGGAGGCCTGTACGAAGTGCCAGGCGATGACGAGGAAAGTCTTGCGAGAAAAGAGAGGAAAACTACAGGTAGATCGCAAACCCGACCGTAAAGCCTCTAGCGTCGAGTCGAGGTCCTGTGAGGAGAGATCTCCTCAACGCGAAAGGCATCGGTCCAGGTCCCGAAGCGATTCCCATCGCTCGTCGTCTTCGGCGAAAAAAAAAGAAACAACGCCACAGGTCCCCCTCCACCTCATCCTCAGACGAGTCCCCAAAAAGGATGAAATGCCCAACGAAACATTCGTCCTCCAAAGAGTGGGAAGCATTCAGGGTCAAAATGATGGAGGTGTTTGAAAAAGCGAAGCCTCGGTCCACGCCTTCTTCGGAAGCCGGCCAGGAGCGTCATCGCTCCGACACTTGCACGCCCTCGAGCCCGGGTGATCGAAAAAGGAAGGATAGAACCTTCCAGGACGCCGAGTGAAAAGGACCGCTCGAGTCGACAGTTCGAGGTCACCGACGCCGTCCGAGACCCAACGCACCTTGAAGGGCAAATCTTCAAAGTGCGCCTCGACGCCCTCGAAGCAAACTCTGTCGACGACCACTATTTTTTCGATGCCATCGACGCCCTTATCGACGTCGACCCCGAAACCTTCGCCGCCAAAGGCTCCAGCCAAGCCAGGCCAGCCAGAAAAAGGGAAAGATAGGGTTATAAGACCTGTAATACCCTCGGAGCCCAGTAATACACCTCTTCCTCCTCCTCTCCCAGAGAAGGTTTTCAAGCCTCTCCCTAGGAAGGAGTTTTTCAAGTCCCAATTTTTGAGGAACAGGAAAGATCTGATGAGGACAATGTACATTTTGGGCTAGAATATGGCACCCCAAATGTCCCAGAATGCCTGATTTCAGAAGAAAGCAGAATGAGGGACTTGGTGGAATCATTTCACAATGCAAGTGGCATTGACATATCTCCTGAAAATTACTTTGGCAGACCAGAACCAGGAGAGCATGCCAGTCCATCATACCGCCAGTTAATGACGAAGGTAGTAGATTACTTAGGATGGGCTAGACCATCGGCCCAATTCATCCAGGATGATTTGACAGATATATTGGACCATGGTCCCGCCGAAGACCCAGTACTTCCCTTTCATGTAGCCCTGCAAAATAGGGTGGCCAAGAATTGGGAAACTCCGGATTCTATTCCTCCGGTAAATAAATCTCTCGCCTCAAAATACTGCCCTGCCAGTAGCGACTCCAGCTATCTGTCCAAACATCCCACTCCCGGGAGTCTGGTCATAGAGGCAGCCACAGCTTCTAACAAACTTGCGTACCCTTCTAGCCCTCCAGACAGGGACGATAAGCGTGTGGATGGCTGGGCACAGAAGGTATTTTCAGCTGGGAGTATGGTTTTACAATCTGCCAACTCCACATGTGCCTTGGCAAAGTTTTCGTACGCTCTGTGGGAGTGCATCGCAATGGCGGTGGAGCACATACCAGAAGGGGACGAATTGAAGGGTTCCTAGCCATCATTAGAGATGGAAAGGAAGCCATGCAGGAATCCCTTCAATCTGGATTGGACACTGCAGATAGTCTAAGCAGGTCCATGGGCACTAGCACAGTAATGCACAGATTTGCGTGGTTACGGAAGTCGGTTTTCGCACCGGACGTACAGAACCGCCTTCTGAACACGCCTTTTGACGGGTCACACCTTTTCGGCAGCAAGGCTGACGAGAGCCTTGAGAGGTTGCAGACCTCAAAAGCAGCTGCCAAATCTTTAGGGGTTGCTATTATGCAACCTCAGCCTTTTCGTGCGCCAGGACAATCGTGGAGAGGACGATCTTATCGTTACTACTCATCATATAGAAAGGCGAGAGGAAGGGCCAGTCAAAGGGGCCAGAGAAAGGCCACTCGCGGTGGACGAGCAAAACGTGCAAAGCCAGCTGCAGCCTCTTTGCCATCAGCGGCTGCAACAACCACCACATAACCACTTTGAGGACTTGCATCACAAAACATCTGTAGGAGGCAGGCTGTCACATCATCTGCAAGAATGGCGAGCCATTACTTCAGATGAATGGGCTCTAGAAATAATAGCCCAAGGTTACTGCCTTCCTTTTCTAATGCAACCTCAAAGCAATCCATGAGGGAGACACCCTTTGAGGTTTTCAGACCCGCTCCTACAGCAGGAAGTTCTAACCCTGCTGGAGAAAGGTGCTATAGAACCAGTACCTGCAGCGGAGAAGAACAAGGGATGGTACTCCCCGTATTTTTTGATCCCCAAAAAGGACAGAGGACTGAGACCCATCTTGGACTTAAGAAACTTGAACTAGTTCCTCGGGAAGGACAAGTTCAAGATGGTTGCCCTTTCTCAGATCCTTCAGGCCCTTCAATTTCTGGACTGGTTGGTGTCATTGGACCTCCAGGATGCTTATTTTCATGTGCTGATTCATCTCAAGCACAGAAAATACCTGAGGTTCGTAGTTGGCGACTCACACTATCAGTTTCGAGTCCTGCCATTCGGATTGACCTCCGCCCGAGGGTCTTCACCAAGTTAATGGTAGTGGTGGCAGCGCACCTCAGGAGAAGGGGGGATACACATCTACCCCTACCTGGACGATTGGTTGATCAGGGCACGTTCTGCCGAACAAGCACTGGATCATCTGAAAGTCACCTGCCACTTCCTCCACAGACTGGGCTTCTCCTTAAATTTCAAGAAATCGCAGATGACACCTTCCCAACAGCTTCAGTACATAGGAGCTGTATTAGACACATCCTTGGGAAAGAGCTCCCCTCCCAAGTCGAGGACTCAAGACATTCTTCAGATGGTTTCCAAATTCCAAAATGCCCAAAATCTCCAGGCTTACGACTTCTTAAGGTTGCTCGGCCTCATGGCATCCTGCATGTTCATGGTGCCAGTGGCACGTTTGAGGTTGCGATCCCTTAAATGGGCTCTAAAGACTCAGTGGTCCCAGTTCTCAGGTCAAATGACGGATCTTCTCCAGATTCCGAACAAGGTTCGACAAGATCTTCTATGGTGGACTTGTACAGGGAACATCCTAAAAGGAGAACCTTTTTGGCAACCATGGCCGGAGATCATAGTAGTGACAGACGCCTCACTCATGGGGTGGGGAGCTCATGCCAATGGTTTGACAATCAGCGGTCGTTGGTCTCCATCGGAGTCCAAACTACACATCAACCTTTTAGAGCTGAGAGCAATCAGACTAGCGCTGAAAGCTTTCCTGCCATCTGTCAGGGGAAAGAATGTCCTGGTAATGACGGACAACACAGTGGCCATGCATTATCTAAACAAAAGAGGAGGTGTAGGGTCACTGCCTCTGTGCAGAGAGGCAATGCAGCTCTGGTATTGGGCAAATTCGGAGGGAATCTCTTTAACGGCAGTTCATCTAGCCGGGGAGGAGAATATGACGGCAGATGCTCTGAGCAGGCAGAGCACGGTGTCCCACGAATGGGAACTGGCTCAAGAAGTCATTCAAGAGATCTTCGCCCTTTGGGGAACCCCTCAAGTAGACCTATTTGCGACCAAAATCAACCGGAAGTGCGAAAGGTATTGCTCGATGGAATTTCCCCCGAGAGGAGCCCTGGGAGACGGGTTTGTGGTGGAGTGGAATTTCCCACTATTGTACGCGTTCCCCCCGATTCCCGTCATTCCTTAGGTCATCAGGAGACAGACGGTTTGGGAATCGCATGATCCTAATTGCCCCGGATTGGGCCAGGAGAACGTGGTACTCAGACCTTCTAGACATGTCCATCTGTTCCCCAGTACGTCTTCCTCAGAGAGAGGACCTTCTCTCACAAATGGAGGGTCAGGTTCTCCATCCAGAGGTCAAAACTCTCAACCTTCATGCTTGGTATCTGAAAGGCTGAGATACAAGGATTGGGACCTTCCAGATGACGTCATGGAGGTGTTGCTTTCGGCAAGAAGGCCAGCAACAAAATCTCTATACCGTTGATGTTGGAGGAAGTTTTGCAACTGGTGCAGAGAAAAGATTGTCAATCCTTTTCTATGTTCTATCCCGGAAGTACTGTCCTTCCTCTTGTCCCTAGTGCATAGAGGTTTAAATTTTGGTACTATTAAAGGTTATCTTGCAGAGCTTTTCATCTTCAAGCGCCCGTCGGAAGAATGCTCCTATTTCAAAATTCCTTTAGTAGTGCAATTCTTAAAGGGACTCACTAATGTGTTTCCTCCTTACCCATTCCAAGTGCCAATTTGGGATTTCAATCTGGTTCTAAAATTCTTAATGTGTGCTCCTTTTGAGCCTTTGAAAATTTTTCCATTAAGATTACTGACATGGAAAACTGCTTTCCTAGTTGCTTTAACATCTGCAAGAAGAGTGAGCGAATTGCAGGCACTGTCTTCTGGGCCACCCTATACTGTGTTCCATAAGGACAGAGTTGTGTTGAGGGTTAAACCTTCATTTTTACCTAAAGTAGTATCTGATTTTCATTTAAGTTAGAAACTTGTTTTACCCTCATTCTATCCTCCACCTCATCCTACTAAGGAGGAGGAAAGATTAGACAGGTTGGCTCCAAGAAGAGCTTTAAGCTTTTACATCTCTAGGCTTTCCAAGCTTAGAGTGGACAACCAACTGTTTATCGGTTACACTGGAAGGAAACTGGGTCAATCGGTGACAAAACAGACAATATCACACTGGATTGTGCTTTGCATTTCAGAATGCTACAGATTAGCAGAAAAAGACCCACCAGAAGGGTTAAGGGCTCATTCCACCAGAGGCGTCACCTCTTTGACAGCCCTTCAAAGAGGTGTTCCAATAAGGTCCATTTGTGAAGCAGCAACTTGGTCTTCACTGCACACCTTTTCAAAATTCTATAGTCTGGATGCTTCCCAGTCTAAGGAGCTGAGTTTTGGTAAAGCATTATTATATTCAGCCATCTAAGGGCATGGAAAAATCTAACCCCTTCTCCAAAGAAATTATCCATACTGCTTTGGGAGTCTATCTAAGATGAGGAATACGTTGGAGGACACAATCCTCTTGAAGAACAAGGTACTTACCCACTGGTAACGTTCTTTCGATTGGATGTTCCTCCAACGTATTCCTCATCGCCCTCCCAGCCTACCCCTCTGTAGATTTTTCCGGGTTATTCTCAACTCTCACAAGGCTGATACCTGTCTGCCGGCACAATCTACACAGTACAAAATCAAAGATAAAAATGGGAAAAACAGAACTGAGGCCAACGGGCGCCACACGTTCTACTTACATACCTGCTGACGTCACCCTCGACGGAGGACTTCGAGGGACCATCGACTCGACGCACAGCGCCCTCTGCAGAGGGCGCCTCTTCAGAAAAATTTCCGAAGAGCAGCAACGCTGGATGGAATACATCTAAGATAAGGAATACGTTGGAGGAACATCCAATCGAAAGAACGTTACCAGTTGGTAAGTAACTTGTTCATCTGAGATCCTCCCTCTTGGGGACAGTGTTCTCAAAAGCGTGGGCTTTGCTTCCTTTCTGCGTGAAGAGTTTGATGGCTTCCTCTTCCCGATTTTCTAAGTATTCCGCCATGTTGGAATGTGAATAATACTTTCCTTCACGCTTCCCGCTGCGCAACTTCTTCAGATTTAGGGGGAAAAGGGCCCTTTCAAGACTGGCAGCTGGAATCTGCTCTACTGTGGTCCCCGCACCCCCCTCTTTCCTCCACCACCTGCGTGGACTGCCATCAACCTGCTCTCCTTTAGCTGGTACTACTACTGTTGCTACTCCATCTAATGGCCCACACTTGAGAGGATCTTTTAAGCCTCTCTGCTTCCCTCAGGTGTGGGTCGTTAGTATTAACAAGCTGACTACTTCTTCAACATTGCTCTTGAGCCCTCGTCCTCGTCCCAGTATTCGGGGAAATATGGGACGAGGACGAGGGCTCTTGTACAGCACTTACGTTTAAGTTCTTTTTAATAGAACAAATATGCATACAATATCACCCAATCTGTGTTGGTACTCATTTATCTACCTAAGAAGGATGGAAGGCTTTTTGAAAAAAAAAAAAAAGAAATTTGACAAAAGAAATATTATTTCTTTTCAAATATTTTTTTCCCAACCACCCTGGGCATGGCCAGAAACCGGCCCCAACTCCCCAGGGATGATTTCGGCCCGGCCACGGGCCGAAAGGCAGAGGGGCCGATCCCACCCTGGGCACGGTCAACAAACGACTAGATGCAAGGTTTAGACAGATGGAAGGAGAGACGATCCTTTTGTCATCACACCCATAACCACATTCCTCAGTGGTCACAGCAGCATGATTATATTCAAAGCCTTCTGCCCGAATATCATCGTCTGTGTCTTCAATGGCTGCATGTCTTTCCAAAGATGGCAAGTTATCAAGATCTTTTGGAAAAAAGATCTATCTCAGCGCTGGGCTTCATTGAAGGCAGTCTAATGCAGATGTGTTATTAGCAGCTGCCAATCAACGAATATGGAGGAAAATAGATTCCCTCCCAGTCTTGCCTGTCGAACGTCAAGCAGCTTTTAAAGCTGAGCTGGTCGAGCAAAGGTAGTGGCCCAAGACATGTTGGAGGCGTCAGTGTCTTACATAGACACTGCAAATAGGGGTAGGACTGTAGGCCAGGATATGAGATGTTTGGCTTGGATGCATTCCATCAAGTTTACAGCAGATGACCAGACCGAATTCTGGATTGGCTTTTTGAGGGTACTAAACTGTTGAATTCCTCCACTGATGAGGAACTGACAAAGAAAATGACCAGTACCCAAACTGCTAGCTTCCAGGATAGAAGAGCCAGGCAGCCAGAGCGGTCTCCGAGCACACATCGCAGAAGACAGCAAAGGACTGCAATAAAGGAATTTTTCTTGTGCCCTTCCTCCTCACAAGCCTCACAAACAAAGAAGCAATGAGGAGTGCGCCCGGGTCCACGATACCCAGTGGGGGGCAGACTAGCTCTGCATTTACCGCAATGACATACATTTTTCCAGGACCCACGGCTACTATCAGTGGTTTCAAGAGGTTTTCGACTCCCGGTCCCCCCATTCTTTCCTCTTCTCCTCCACTCCTGCAAATTGGCTCTCCGGCCATTCTACAGGAAATAAAGAACCTCATCCAGAACCAAGCTAGAGAGATGGATTCCCCACACAGATAAGGGATGAGGATTTTAACCGCAGATCATTGTGATTCGCAAGAACATACCAGGCGGGCCTCCGATTGGTTCTAAACCCTTCTTACCTCAATCTTTCCCTTCCCCTAGAAAAGTTCAAGATGGTGATGCCGACCCATATCGCTGAACCTCTCTGCATGGGGTATTGTTTGTGCTCCCAGGACCTGAAGGATGCCTACCTCCATGTTCCCATAAGTCAACCACACAGACAGTTGTGGCGGTTCAAATTAATGGGCCATCATTTTCAGTATCTTGCTTCCTGTGGATCCTACTCTGACAACTGCAACTTGTTTTAATGGTGTGTTTTCTTTATCTTGGTTTTCTTTATTGGTGATTATAAGTATTTCGTTGTGTCTCTATCGATATGGCTCACGCCGAATAAAGGTGTTAAAAAAACAATTTTTAGTACAATGTCCTCCCTTTCAGCCTAAACTCAGCCCCTCAAGTATTTACAAAGATTATGAATGCAGTTGCATCCGTCCTGAATAAGGATGGTCATCACATATATCCCTATTTAGATGACTGGCTAATCAGATCCAGCTATACAGAGGAGACGGAATGGTCCATTCAGAAACAAATGCAAGTTTTATGCAATCTGGGGTTTTCGGTAAACCTCAGGAAATCGGAACTCATACCAACTCAAGATTTAGTCTTTCTGGGAATATGATGGGGCACGATTTCTGAGAGGTGGTTCCCTACACAGGAGGAATTCAGGGATATTGTAACAGTAGTCAACCATTTTCTCTCCAGACTTCAACACTGCGTGGCGGTGCCAACATTTACTAGACCTAATGGTGTCTTGTGTTCTCACTTTACTGCTCGTCAGGTTTCCGCCACACTTGTGCTCATTGTCCTTAGAGAGGCTCAGCTTCACCTCACTGATGATGCCCAACAAGGCTGAAACACGTGTATGGGGTTGCTGTAGGTACTCCTGTTCAGAGAGGAATTGCCACAGCATTTCGGTGCTGGACTGCCCATGTGGGCGGGACAAAGACTGATATGCAAATGGATATTTCCCATCTGTGAAAGGTACAGTGAGCAAAAAGCAGATGGCTGCGAACTCTCAATGTGGTTAACAACCACTGAACTGGTTGTTATGCCTTGTTCTTCCGAGAGAGGGGCGCCTGCTACCTTTGTTGAATTCACTGAATGACGCAAGGCCTAGTAAGATTGTTGTTTTGTCCTTCTAGATCAAAAAGCCCTTAATATAGTCTTCCCTTCCTTGTCTTGTTGCGCCTAGAAGCACTTTTGTACAGGCACGTTATAAATTACTTATCATATCATATGCACTCAGATGCAGTTGCCCAAATCTTGGGATCAAGAAACAGGGAATCAGGGAAACTACAGTTGTTTTTCAACTGTAGTTGCAAAACAGGACAGTGTTGATCAGAACCACACAATAGCTCCACAGCTATGTTTCATATAAACAGACATGGAATTGAGCTCTGTCTCAGGGTATTTTCCTGAGAGAGGTTCACCTTCAGATGGAGGACAACACGGAAACAGACAAATTAAGCAGGCTCGGCATGACCTCTTACGAGTGGGAGCTAGATCAAAAAGCCCTTAATATAGTGTTCAGGTCCTGGGGTCACCCAGAAGAGGATTTGTTCACCACAAAAGACAACACCACATGTTGCCAATTCACATCATGAACAGGACAGGGCAGAGGGTCGCTAGGCGATGCATTTTACATTCCGTTGGACAGGATTTGGTGCTACGCCTTGCCTCCAACCCCTATCTTACAGAAAGTAATTATCAAATTCAGGGACTCTCGGGTCTGCGCAATGATTCGGATAGCCCCTCGCTGGCCAGCGCAAATGTGGTTCTCAGACCTCATTTATTTGTCACAACTAACGCCCTTTCAGTTACAAGGAAGGCGAAATCACCTGTTGACTCAACAAAGGGGTGAGGAGTATCAGTGATTCATTCAAATCCTCACAAATAAGCCCTCTCAGCGTGGTTCCTGAGGAGTTAACACTAGGTCACCTTGGCCTTTCCCAGCAGAATGTACACATTATTCAGAATGCATGCTGTATTATGGTAATTCCTTGTTGACACGAATCCCATCCCCCCAAATCCAGAGACTGCAAGTAGCTTAAAATGCGGCAGTGAGGCTTGTTTTTGGGGTGACAAAATCATCCCCCATTTCTAATTTAAGGTGGTCGCTGCATTGGCTGGCCGTGAAGGAACATATAGATTTCAACATTCTTTGCATCATCTTTAAATGTGTGAAACAGCTGGCCCCTAGCTATCTGATGGAAAAAAATCAAGATTTATATTCTAGACCACCAGCTACTGCGATAAGATGCTGTTGCAAGTTCTGTGATCGAGGTATCTGTCTAAAGGGGATCGAAAGTTCGGAGTCTATGGCCCAAAGCTTTGGAATGGTCTCCCGAGGGATATTCGAGAACAAAAAACTCTTACTGCATTTCGGAAGGTCTTGAAGACCTATCTTTTTTGCTAATTGGAAAAACTGTTGATTTTGTTGTTCTGACTGCGATGTTTCTGAACTGATATTATTTCCCTTAGACGGTAGACTTGGTCACCGCTTGGTACATCTGCACCCAGATACGATTTGGTTAGTTTGGAGCGCGTTTATAAATAACTACAAATTAAAAAAATTCAAATTCACTCTTACAATCAACCAGACCTAGTATAAAAGCAAGTGGTCTTAGTTCTGTTTCTGGGCAAGTTATAACGAGATCAATCCACTCACTTGCTCACTGGACAAGGTTTTATCCTTCTCTCCATATGTTAGGGGAGTTTTCTTAAAGTCCTACTGGTAGTAAGACTTTAGTAAGCTATCAGAGTGGGTTGTAGATTTCCAACTCTTAGTATCAGTCTGTACTAACTCAGGACCTTGGTAGAGTGGCAGAGCAGTCAGACTTATTTTAAGAGGAAGATGTGAGCTGTAGGTAAGTACAGTGAACTTTAGTTAGACATGCACACCAAACAAACTCTTACACTTATAATTTATATAAAATTATACATTTCTTATATATACACCAGAATCACTTTAACTACTTAACTTTGAAATACTTGAGAATACACTTCAAAGGCAACTTTCACTTTTGTGTTTGTTCGCGGATAGATTTGTAACAATGTTAGAAAGGGAAAAGACAATGTTATCGTATTATCGGTTATTAAGCACACCTGCCTGATTATAACGGTTCATACAGTATACATTTACTCTGCAAACACATATAGTGAAGTCACTTAAAGGGAGGAAAATGGTTAGTTAGTGTAACATTAGCCTGGTTCAAGGTTCTAGAGAGGGTTTCTTACACATTAAGTCTTTTAAGTCCCAAAACGCAACCATGGCTAGAGGTCATTCGGAGAGGGCTCGAAGTCTTGACAAGCAGCCGAATACGAAGAGTTCCTGTGGATTTCTTCCAGTCTCTAGTGTGATAGAAGCATCAAGTTAACAACTAACAAGGGAGACCTGATAAGGGCTTGATGAAGGGACACAAGCAGCAGCTTGAGTCGGAGGTACAAGGGGGTGACCCTGGACACCTCTGTAGTGACTTCTTGCAATCAGGTAAGCAATACCTTTTCCCCAAAGTACCTTAGGTTATTAGAAAATGTTCATGCTGGATGCTGCGTGATGTTGCAGCTCTGGACCCGACCTCCGGATTCCTTGGTCTAATGACTGGAGGCAGGACAATGGACGGGATCTCTTAGCAGCAGTCTCGAGGGAGGACCTGTGGCATGGTTCACTCTGCGGTTTTGGCACCTTTTCTGTAGCACCAATAAAGGCCACGGATCGCCCGGTCAATCTTCTTCGCTTCCTGCAGTCCCACACTCTGATGAGGCGGTCTGGGTGAGTTGGATCGGATCTCTTGAGTGTCGTCACCGGTTCAGCAACGATTTGAACTGATTCTGCCTTTCCATGACAATGCATTCAAAATGGGCAGCAGGTCTCCTGGTATTGGGGTTCCACAGCTCTGGAAACTCCTACGACCTTGGGAGATGGCTCAATTCAAAGTTCCTCTTGGGGCTTGTTGTTCCCACCAGCCAAAGGGAAAGAGTCGTCCTTTTCGGAGCTCCTCTGTTGTACAGAAAATAGGGTCAGGACAGCAGTGGTCGTTCACGGTGTTGCAAAGGGTCTGCACTCGTCTCTGGCCATCTTCATCGGTTGCTTCAGCTTCCAGTGGCCGACTTGCTTTTCACTCCAGCAGCCTCACCTTTTATACAGTTCCAGCATACACTCCTCTACCATCTCTGTCAGCATTTTACAGAAATGGGTGTTTGGCTGTCCAATCAGGACAGCCAGACCCCCTGTGGGAGCTGGTCCTATTCAGGCACCCTGGCAGACAAAGGACAGGTGGGTGGAAGACTCCTCCGCCACTTCATGCCTGACAAAAGACACTCTGGGGCCTAGGCGCAGATACCCAAGGGTCCCCGCCAAGGGCAAAACACACACACTGACCTCCCCCTCCCAGAAAGGTAGAAGAAGGGCTAACAAAGAACAACCAAGTTAGTAATGGTGAAAAAAGAAGGGAGGCCCCAAGTTGATACTTGAGTGCCCCTATTGTGCCACTGCCAAGCCTATGAGATAGCCTGCGGTATGAAAACTACACAATAGTTGGTAGAATACGTCCACTGTCACCAGCCATAACTAGGAGATTGCCTATGTGATGAAAAAAGTCACAGGGACAGAGAGAAGGGGGATACTAGGTATCCCTTTGGCACTCCACTGAAGGTGGTGTCTGCCAATCTCTCAAACTACAGAGTTTTGGGAGAGATACTAAGTATCTCTCTATCCTTGAGAACTGTAGTTACTCGAGGATATAGAGAAAGAATCTTAAAGGAGGACCCTTAGCGTCCCCAGCAACACTGCCCATTAGGAGCTGTGTGCTGCAGTAGTAAAACCCCAGATGCCTTTAAGAACTATAGAGCAGACAGACGCGATAGTACAGGTAGAATACAAAGACGAGAGTTCCAAAAGACAGAGCCCACAAGAATGAATACGTGGAAAAAGGCTCCACTCATTCATGCTTGAAAGAAAAAAGTACAGAACACCAGCAAAAAATGCTGGGGGTCTCACTAGGAGAGGGGATGAAGCATACACATTATAAATCTCCCTAACAGCATATATACCACAATTGGGTGTACAGGCACATACTTCACAGAAATAGGAGCATACAGGAACTCTTGAGTAGCTTTTCTTCAGCTAACCTTGTTGTTAAAAGGCAGGTTAAAAAACATTTACAGGTGCTGGTAAGGCTGTATCCCCCTGCCCCGACCCCTCCAATAGCTAGGCCTCATCCAGTCTGGGATCTCAATGTAGTTTTGGTGTCCTTTGGTCATAAGCCTTTTGAACCTATGACTTCTGCAGATATTAAGTTAGTTACTTGTAAAACCATGCTGTTAGTGGCAGTAACATCTGCACAAAGGATTAGCGAAATCCAAGCACTTTCTGCTAATGAACCATATACAGTATTTCACAGAGACAAGGTGATCCTTTGGACGCACCCTAAATTCATACCAAAGATTGTGTCAGCTTTTCATCTCAAAAGAAATCACTGACAAGGTTCTACATTGCCTTGATGTTCGTAGGGCACTAAAATGCTACCTAGACAGGACTAAGGAATTTAGAATATCAGACGCACTAGTCATCACTTTTGGAGGTTCCTCCCCCAGCTCCCAAGATTTTAAGGCTGAAGTAGCTAGGTGGATAGTAGCCGCCATTACGGAAGCCTACAAACTCCAGAACAAAACCCCTCCAGTGGGTATACATGCACATGCCGTCAGAGCTAAAGTCACAGCGACAAGTCCTGTTGTGTGTAATTAGCAAAGCAGCAACTTGGCCTTCACCTTCCGCTTTCTGTAAACATGACTGTCTGTATCTCAGTGCCAGATCAGATACTACATTTGGTCAAGCAGTGTTGAGGAACCTATTTGCCAACAAGCTATAAAGGAATGTAAACTTCCTCCCAATCTTGATGGTGCATTGCAATAGCCCATGCAGTATAGAGGAACGGGGACGGGATGTAGGAGTAATCAAATGTTACTCACAGTAGTGACTGAAGTACTCCTAGTCCTTAATCCCCTTTCCACCATACGTTTCACCCACCATCCCCTATTCTAAAAAAGTTGCCAATTTGAACCGTCTTGTGTCTGATGCTACAAAGGGGACTGAGGAGAGGTGGGTGGGGCTGGCAGGGCGTGATTACACCTGCGGAACACGCTAAATTTAAAGGGTAAAAGTGTTTTTTGTGGGACAAAATGGTTCTGGTCCCGTCCATATGCCAGGGACGTCCATGCAGTGTGGAGGATAGGGGGACTATGGACTAGGAGTACTTCAGTCACTATTGTGAGTAACTTTTTATTTATATGCCGACAATTCAATTCTCTGGGCTAGAACCCAAATTGCATTACATGCCCAAGTGGCAGAAGTTGTTGCGTATTGCAGTCAAAACAACCTCAAAATAAATAGGAGTAAATAAAAAAAAAACATCATTTTTGTCAAAAATTGGATACACAACAGAGAAAGAACAGTATTTCTAGAGGGTGTTTAAAATATGTCTGTGAATATACCTATTAAGGCATGAACATTCTCAGACACTATCAGCTTTAAACCTAAACAGGGCAATTACAAAAATGGTGAGTCAGCAGGTTAACACTATCTCCTCACAAGTGGAAAGGATCTTCCAAGGAAAAATAGAAAGCCTTGTGACCTATGCTGCAGAATTGTGGTGTCTCGAATAAAAGCATGCAGAAACCATGGGAGCAATTGAAAGATCTTTTTGGAAGCAGATCTTGCTACTCCCGAAAGAGCTTTCCACTTGCTGCCTTAAACAATGATTTAGCATATAATTCGATACTATCGAGGGCCCTAAATTCCCCAGCCAGATATTCAGTTAAGAGATTTTTTTTCTGAAAAAGTCAGTATGATTGACAGAACATGGAAAAAACTCCTGCCATTTTAAGTTCTGAGTATTCTTTAAATAACTTTGGGAGGATTTCTGCTCATTAGGTTTATCACACCTGCTCTGCTTAGACACCAATCGCAGTTGTTCCAAGGCAATGGTACTGTGGGAACTAAAAAAGAAACAATCGGAGAGGGTGAAATGCATGTGTATGAATGCACTCTCTAAACTGGATACTCTGCCCTGGGCAGATGTCTCCTCAGACATTGTTGGTGTGCAACCTTACATATAGTTGTTAAGCAGGCCGCAGGAGAGACATGCGTTTGTTTTGGCTTGTTGCGACAAGCTGCCTCGAAATCAGATCAAAAAACCATGGACGATGAGTAATATTGTAGTTGCAATCTGGGGATAACTGAGAATCACCTTCATGTTTTACTTATTTTCCCTATGTACAAACGGTTGATGAGCAACACGTTAGGCCAGTTTTAGAGCTGAAGGAATGCAGTCTACTAATGAGGATATTGCCTTCTACTGGGAGAATTCGATGACAAGGTGACCAGGAAGGTGGGCGCGTTCCTAGTTGCAGCCTCGAAAGTGAAAGAGCAGCTGGGTCATTCGTTCTCACCCTAACATATGATCCCTCCTAATGCAATGGTCATATGCACTAATACATTATCAGTTTGTATTGTTTTGTTGTGGGCTTTCTAGCATGGATCTTTTATAAATTATATTGTATTTGATACTCTGTTTTTATGGTTTTATTACTTTTCTGTATTATTGTTACATGCTTTGTATTATTGTTTATTTTATTTAAAAGGCCCTTAGGCCTGAAATTATTAATACATCTAATCTAATCAGGTACTTCATAGCTGCAAGGAAGGGCAGTAATGATCTTTTCTTTACGGCAGACCAAGCAGATGATTCCATCTCAAGGGTCGACCAGGTTAGGAGGGTTCCTGTTGAATCTGGTGCAGCTAGCCGCCACAACTCTGGGGTCAACCCCTAGGCCTCACTGCAGGCTGTGACCAGTGCTGACACCAAGGATCCAACAAGGTATGGGACCGGACTTCGGTCTGAGGAGGTTTCGACTTCTGTGAGGGCTTGCACCAGGAGCCTGTCTTCGGAGGGCCACTCACCTCAGACTGGGACACGTCCCAAAGGCCCCCCCCCCAACCTCCGCCACTGAATGGTTCTTCAAGTCCTGCGGAAGTGGTAGGCTTGGCACACCATCTTGTTCCAGGGATTACCCGAGTCTCTATAGTTTCCACCTCTGGCCCTCTGGCACGGCCAAGCATGGAATATCAATTGACTGTGGTGACATTGTAACGCTCACCTGATTCTCGCAGAGGCGCCGGTCTTGACTGGGCGACTACCGTATCTTCAAAGGTGATGTGTAGCACCCGGTTGGCTCTTTGGGCTGGACCTCTGTGCACTGTATGCCTGACGTGTAGAGTAAGATGTCTGCAGATAGAAAATATGGGGTTAATGAACTGGGGTTATTGGGGTGTCCCTATCTCTTTCCTCTTCTCCTCTCCTGTAGACCCCAAAGGTTAACGCTCTCACCTTAGGTAAGTGAATGCCGAGCTCTCCATCTGCCTCGGGGCAGGGTGCTGTAGCCAGTTTCTTCACTGGATAGGTAGCGCAGGCCTCTTGACTTCAGAGGACTGCTGTCCGTCGTTTACTGCACGAACGGTAAGTTTCGAGTCATTCAAATGTCTTTTTAAAGTCTTTAGTAATGATGTCTCTTGTTTTGCAGGGTTCCGGCGATGGCGGATGACAGGCTGAAGTGAGTTGAAGATGGAGCCCGTGTGATGAATAGAAGCGCCTGGAAGCACGTGAGTAAGCGCTTGTTGCCTGCTTCACGATGCGCTCTAACTGTCTTTTTATTTTGCAGGTACGAGTTCGGAGCGGCTGCAGGGTGCCGGAATACCCACTGGATTAGATGTGGAAAGGAGTAATGGCACGTGAGTATTAAAGTTCCCCAATGTCTTTAAACGCACCTTGTTTTGTCTTTCAGATGCGGATGCAGCGCCGAAGGCCTCCGGAGCGTGCAAAGAGTTGGTAAGCTTTTGTCTTTCAGATGCCGGAATGCAGTATGAAGACCTCCGGAGCGCACGAAGAGTAGGTAAGCCTTTGCCTTTCCGATGCCGGAATGCTAACCTGTTCTTTCTTGTCTTTATAGGTGTTGCTGAAGACTGGATTCAGGATGGTAAGCCTTTGCCTTTCAGATGCCGGAATGCTAACCTGTCCTTTCTTGTCTTTATAGGTGTTGCTGAAGACTGGATTCAGGATGGTAAGCCTTTTTCCTTAGGCCCAGGACTGGATGCAGAAGACACGATGAGCGTCCTGCTGCAGAGGGTGCAGAATAACGCAAAGCAAGATTCATCCACCGGGTGTGGTTTAAATAGCCTCCTGTAGTGCTTAGGTGTCTCCTTCCACAGCCACGCCTAAGTAAGAAAAGAGTTCCTGGTAAGAAAAGAGTTCCTGCCTTCCAGAAGAGTTCCAGTGTTCTAAATCTAGGGAGTGGCTCCAGCCCCACCCAACAGGAAAAGTAGTTCCAAACAGAAGAGGATCAGAGGCTCAACTGGCAGGCAAGTAAGCAGCATGGTCTGCTGCAGGTAGGTCCACCCAAGCATTATGAGCCCGGCGCTTCCAGCGCTGGGACTGGGCATATTTATGAGCCTGGTGCCACTGGTGCCAGGACTGGGTCCAAAAGGTCCCAATTGGGACTGGTTGGCACTCGGAACCTGGGTTATGGATCTGCTTCCAAGGGAGTTGGGAAAACCCTGACCTTTTGGAAGCAGAGATCATGACAGACATGTGTGAGGGGTCAGAAATGTGAGGCGGACAACTTTTAGATGATTTCTCAAAAAATGCCATTTTGTTAAATCATAGATTTCAATATACGCCTCACTGTCCCTACCCTGCCGAGGATTTCCCTGCCTAAAATAAACTAGAGAAACAAAGGCTATCTGGACCTCATGCTTATACATAAAATACACATCATTAAAATATATGGCAATTCACCAAAACAATAATTGCATTGGCAGTGTATTCACAGTCTCTCTTTATAGCCTGGGTGAATTCGCCTTCCCCAGGTTTTAAGTTGAATTCAGCTCCAATTTTCAACAAAAAGAAACAAGGAAATCCAGGTTTAACAAAGCCCCTTGTTACCTAACAGAACGTTTTACTAGAAAAATCTCCACTAGACCATCAAGAACAGCCAGTCCCAATTGCCTGCTAGTGCCCAGATTTAAACTGACCACTATTAGAGGGTCCAGCTTCCCAGTCAGGGCAGCTCAACTTTGGAACTCCCTACCTTATGCTCTTAGATCCGACCAAACGTTCAACAAATTCAGAAAGAACACAATAAAATGGCTCACCGAGAATGCTATGTAACCCGCATTCGCCCCACGTATCCCCTGCATGTACTGTACTTATATAGATTTGCTATCATGTAAAACGTCAGCTATATGATGACCGGCTTTCTGCACACCGTATTGTACATGCACCTTACTGCCTTAACTTCACCCTGTGGATCCAAGAAAACTGTTTGTACCATGCTCTGTATATCTGTAACTTCTGTAACCAAGCTGTAAGTCTTCTTGTCTTATGCGCCCTGCTACCTCAGGGTCTGGTGCGCACAATAAATAAATAAATAAACAAACAAACAAACGCAATTCTTTGCACCTCCAGCTTGTCAAAGGAAAGTTCTAGCAATCCAATGTTCAACAAAAGAAAGATACATTTTCTTCCTTGAATAGTGATTTTCAGTTCATCAAATAGCAACAATGATATTCTTGGTCAGGATGATCTGCTCCAGCATATAAATGTCAAAGAAACACAGATTCTTAACACAGCTTCTTGTAAGATTTAAAGAAACACAGCTTTTTAATATCCGCTATTCTCAACTCTTCTTTCAATACCATGAATCACAATTGTTATCTTTATCAGGACAACTTCACAGCACTTCAACTTCCAACTGGTTTACTCTCATACCAGGCCCACTTCTACTCTACAAGAATTCACCATGCCGGTCTGTTCGCCTGCCCGATAGTTTTCCACAATCAAGAGTGCTTCTGAAGCTCGAAATAAACTGACAACCAAATGTTTACCATAGCTTCAGCAGGTTTCAATTTTGTGACTTTCGACAACTTTTCAGAAAAGACAAGGGTCACATTAGTGCTCCTCAACACTTCCTTGTAAGAAAGACACTCTTCTTCCGAACATTCACCTTCCGGAAGGGCAGCCTCTTTGCCACTTTTGTCCTTCTGTAACACCGGAAACCAAAATGCTGTTAAGGGTGTAATTCTACCTTTCCTCCTTTTTGGCTTTGGTAGTGTGAGTTTTTATACCAGCTTCAGTTTTTAGGGAACAACCACAATCAACAAGCTTCACCCTTTTAAGACATTGCATTCACCCCTTCTCTTCGTGCTAGCCCCATTAGCTTAGTGGCATGCCTTGTTGTTAGTCTCCTTTGGCTCTAGACAATGTGTGTATGACTCGTGGCTTTGGGTAAGCTTGTACGACTCTTTGCTTTTGACAATGCTTGTACCACTCTTGGCTTTTGACAATGCTTGTCTGTTCCCTGGAACTAACAATTTAAAGTTCAGTCTCTTAAGTTACATACTATGTTTTCTGCTGGTTTACAAATGACCCCTCAGTTAGCCTGCACTTAAGGATCACTATTTGGCTCACACGATTGGTATTTCAGCTGCTTTCTTCAGTTGAATATTAAATTAGTACTTGTCAGGCAGCTTCACTCATACGCAAGTAATACTTTTGTTGCATTAATTTTCCGACAATCAACTGTCGGGTTAACAGCAATTTCATTCGCATGCAAGTGATTCCCCGTCGCTACTGTTGCCTGCCTTTGTTCGCGCAAGGGATTAGAATGCTCAGTAACATTCACTGGCTTCTGTCTTCGATCTCTTTCGCATGCTGCAGGACTTCCACTGCTTTGGCTCATTTTGAACGGACACACTTCCCAATTGAAGTTGCTTTCATTCCCGCCACACATTCACAGAGCTCGAGTTGCTCCTGGGACCTTTGGCTGCACACCAACTCCCAGCCATGGTCTCCTACACTCATCCTGCTGCGCAGTCCCTGAAATTCGGTTCACATGGGGGAAAGCCTATCTTCCTTCACTATATGTTGTATTTCTCACACACCTCCTACTTCCCCATAATGAATTGTACACCATGCCATGTTCATGCTGATTCCATGAGTCATAGATCACTCATTCATGATGGTGGTTGACAAAAACGTGTTTAATGGTGAAAAAAAGGCCCTTTGTGATAACACACATTTCAACACCTCGGTGTCTTTCTCAAATCAGGGCAATTCTAAATATATTAATAGGACAAAAAATGAAAAAATTGGTGCACCATAAAGTGAAAATAGAGACAGGAGTAAATAATATGTAGGGTCAACCAATATCAATCAAGCCTAAAACAAATTCAATTGTTCAGGACCACATCACATAATTAGACCAAAAGACATTTGTGTTTCAGATGTACATGTGTGGTTGTCACAGAGATTTGGGAGGGGGAGTAGGGAGGAGCAATAGGAATTGTACACAAAGTATAGAGAGAGAAAAGGGAGGGCTGTATGGATGAAGCAAGAGGGTTAGTTTTAACATTCATATGTTTTGAAAATAACAAACATCTTATGCACGTTTCATTAAATATCAGATTAACGTTTGCCAAAAACATTTAGTTTTAAGTTATTCATGCCTTGTGGTTCAGGGTATGGTATGGGACCTCGAATCTGAAGGGTCTGTGTTGTACAAATATAGGGTGTCCACTGGACTATATGGTCTTGGTAGGCATTCGTTGTATATATGTGCTTCTCTTCAAACATTCCCATGACCAAATTTGCCAAAGCTGGGGCGTATTTCACGCCCATTGCCACTCCTAGTGTTTGTTTGTAAAAGTTTGTGTCAAAAAGGAAGATGTTATTTTCTAATGTCGCCATTAGCATTTCTTTGAGCATGCATACGTATGGATAGTGCGATGCAGATTCGTCTTTAAAGAAAAAGTCTATTGTGTTCAATGCCAAGTCATATCTTATGGACGTGTATAAAGCTTTTATGTCCCATGTGGCCAGAAAATATGTTGGTTCCCTTTCAATCTGTTCCACTATTTTGATTGCTGACGTAGTGTCTTTGAGATATGCTTTTACTTGTTGAACCTTAGGTCGTAGAATTTTGTCTATACATTCGGCCAGTGGCTCAGTGGCCCAGCCTATACCACTCAGAATTGGTCGTCCTTCAGGTATCTCCAAAAAGGGTTTGTGTACTTTTGTCAGGAAATAAATTGTTGGAATGATTGGTTTTGGGATGAAGAGAGATCTCTTTTCATTGTCTGTAATTAGGCCTTTTTTGTGCCAACTGTTGATCATGTTTTTCAAGTCTTGTATGATTGTTCGTTTAGGGTTGTTGATTAGCAACTCATAGCAGTTTGGTGTATTCAGGTGGTTATTGGCCATTTGGATATAGTCTGCGCTGTTCATTATAATGATGTTGCCACCTTTGTCTGCTTCTTTTATCACTATGCTGAGATCTTGTTTCAATGCTTCAAGTGCCTTTAATTCATGAGGTGTAAGGTTGTGCTTTTGTTTCCTGGTTACCCTAGATTTGAACCTGTGTTGATCTGTGATAGGTCATTGGTCACTGACTTGTAAAATGTGTCGACCATGTTATCTGGTGGGAGTTGAGGTGTAAACGTGGATTCGGGTTTAAGTTCTTCGTCTGACATACTCATGGGTTTGATTCCAAGTTCCTGCAAAGTTTGATGAATTGGGAAGTCATCTGTTTCTTGTAGTGTTCTAAGGAGGTGAATATTTTCTAAATCGTCAATTGTTACTTCACTTGGAGTATTTTGGTCAGGTTTGCCTCAGTGTTGAGTGACTTGTGTTGCAAATATTTTTTCAGTTTCCTGACAAATTTAAATAGATCGATGTGAACTTGTGTTGATTCAAAATCTGTTGTTGGGGCGAATGAGAGCCCCTTATTGAGCAGACTGGTTTAATCTGATGTCAGGATTCGAGTTGACAAATTAATTACGAGATCTTTCACTTGGTGTTCTTTGCGGCTTCGCGAGCCCCACTTGTGTGAATCTCTGATAGTCTTCTAAGGCGTTGGGGTTTCCTGAGTCTTCCAAACCCCCTCCTTCCTCTCCTCCGGGCAAAGTATGTTTGTTTGTTGGTTGGTTGAGTCGGTAACTGAAAACTGACTTGTTTTTGTACTGCTGTTATGTTGCTTTTTTAAAATGTATTTTTATATCTACGTATCTAATTGAGGAAGCCTTGTCCCATTTTACTTTTGTTTGCCTCATCTCCTGGTACTGTGTCCCCTTCATTTTCTGAATCTACTTCAGAGCTTGCAGATGATGTGTTAGGTGTACTGTCTTTAGATGGTGGTTTGGTTAATTTGTTATATTTTCCGTGAAAAGTATACACTCGATCTGCGTTGTAATCTCTTTCGTCTCGGAAAAATGTTTCGTCTTGGTATTCTTTTAGAATTTTGTACATCTTAAGGTTGTTTTTCTCTTTAGTTACATCTAGTGCGTTGGCTTCCTTGATTTATTGTTTGATGGTTTGTATCTGTTCCGAGATTCTTTTATGTTCCCGGGTCGCATGTTCAACCAGCATTTCTAACATCTTATTGGAGCATTGGTTCAAATTTTGTTCCCAATCATTTGCTAAATCTTTGTCTTCATCTTTGCTGAAGTCGGGAAATATTAGAATACGCAGACCCCTCGTGATCTGTTCTTTCATCAAGTAGTTTTTGAGGGAGATGATCTCCCAGTACTAATCTATCTCCTTCCTTGAGGCTCTTTCTAATTTTATAAATGTGTTTCGAGTGGATTGTGTCCTCCAATGTATTCCTCATCTTAGATGTATTCCATTCAGCTTTGCTGCTCTTCGGAAATTTTTTCGGCAGAGGGCGCGATGGTCCCTCGAAGGCCTCCGTCGAGGGTGACGTCATCGGGTATATAAGTAGCATGCGCGGCGCCCTTTGGCCTCAGTTCAGTTTTTCCGCAGTATACGTTACTTCGGAGATTCGCCGCGCC
The DNA here is from genome assembly GCF_040938575.1 of Ambystoma mexicanum. Taxonomy (NCBI): domain Eukaryota; kingdom Metazoa; phylum Chordata; class Amphibia; order Caudata; family Ambystomatidae; genus Ambystoma; species Ambystoma mexicanum. Next base: position 1,263,413,777 of record NC_090935.1, on the reverse strand, counting down.
TCGAGTTCTGTGAAGAATACTAAATAAACTAATATGTCCTCATCATCGATGCCGACCACGACCCCGAGATCGGGTTTCAAAAAGTGCAAGCCGTGCGGTTCAAAAATGCCGATCACAGACCCGCACCGAGAGTCTTTGTGGTGTCTCGGAGAAGGCCACGACATGGAGGCCTGTACGAAGTGCCAGGCGATGACGAGGAAAGTCTTGCGAGAAAAGAGAGGAAAACTACAGGTAGATCGCAAACCCGACCGTAAAGCCTCTAGCGTCGAGTCGAGGTCCTGTGAGGAGAGATCTCCTCAACGCGAAAGGCATCGGTCCAGGTCCCGAAGCGATTCCCATCGCTCGTCGTCTTCGGCGAAAAAAAAAGAAACAACGCCACAGGTCCCCCTCGACCTCATCCTCAGACGAGTCCCCAAAAAGGATGAAATGCCCAACGAAACATTCGTCCTCCAAAGAGTGGGAAGCATTCAGGGTCAAAATGATGGAGGTGTTTGAAAAAGCGAAGCCTCGGTCCACGCCTTCTTCGGAAGCCGGCCAGGAGCGTCATCGCTCCGACACTTGCACGCCCTCGAGCCCGGGTGATCGAAAAAGGAAGGATAGAACCTTCCAGGACGCCGAGTGAAAAGGACCGCTCGCGTCGACAGTTCGAGGTCACCGACGCCGTCCGAGACCCAACGCACCTTGAAGGACAAATCTTCAAAGAGCGCCTCGACGCCCTCGAAGCAAACTCTGTCGACGACCACTATTTTTTCGATGCCATCGACGCCCTTATCGACGTCAACCCCGAAGCCTTCGCCGCCAAAGGCTCCAGCCAAGCCAGGCCAGCCAGAAAAAGGGAAAGATAGGGTTACAAGACCTGTAATACCCTCGGAGCCCAGTAATACACCTCTTCCTCCTCCTCTCCCAGAGAAGGTTTTCAAGCCTCTCCCTAGGAAGGAGTTTTTCAAGTCCCAATTTTTGAGGAACAGGAAAGATCTGATGAGGACAATGTACATTTTGGGCTAGAATATGGCACCCCAAATGTCCCAGAATGCCTGATTTCAGAAGAAAGCAGAATGAGGGACTTGGTGGAATCATTTCACAATGCAAGTGGCATTGACATATCTCCTGAAAATTACTTTGGCAGACCAGAACCAGGAGAGCATGCCAGTCCATCATACCGCCAGTTAATGACGAAGGTAGTAGATTACTTAGGATGGGCTAGACCATCGGCCCAATTCATCCAGGATGATTTGACAGATATATTGGACCATGGTCCCGCCGAAGACCCAGTACTTCCCTTTCATGTAGCCCTGCAAAATAGGGTGGCCAAGAATTGGGAAACTCCGGATTCTATTCCTCCGGTAAATACTGCCCTGCCAGTAGCGACTCCAGCTATCTGTCCAAACATCCCACTCCCGGGAGTCTGGTCATAGAGGCAGCCACAGCTTCTAACAAACTTGCGTACCCTTCTAGCCCTCCAGACAGGGACGATAAGCGTGTGGATGGCTGGGCACAGAAGGTATTTTCAGCTGGGAGTATGGTTTTACAATCTGCCAACTCCACATGTGCCTTGGCAAAGTTTTCGTACGCTCTGTGGGAGTGCATCGCAATGGCGGCGGAGCACATACCAGAAGGGGACGAATTGAAGGGTTCCTAGCCATCATTAGAGATGGAAAGGAAGCCATGCAGGAATCCCTTCAATCTGGATTGGACACTGCAGATAGTCTAAGCAGGTCCATGGGCACTAGCACAGTAATGCACAGATTTGCGTGGTTACGGAAGTCGGTTTTCGCACCGGACGTACAGAACCGCCTTCTGAACACGCCTTTTGACGGGTCTCACCTTTTCGGCAGCAAGGCTGACGAGAGCCTTGAGAGGTTGCAGACCTCAAAAGCAGCTGCCAAATCTTTAGGGGTTGCTATTATGCAACCTCAGCCTTTTCGTGCGCCAGGACAATCGTGGAGAGGACGATCTTATCGTTACTACTCATCATATAGAAAGGCGAGAGGAAGGGCCAGTCAAAGGGGCCAGAGAAAGGCCACTCGCGGTGGACGAGCAAAACGTGCAAAGCCAGCTGCAGCCTCTTTGCCATCAGCGGCTGCAACAACCACCACATAACCACTTTGAGGACTTGCATCACAAAACATCTGTAGGAGGCAGGCTGTCACATCATCTGCAAGAATGGCGAGCCATTACTTCAGATGAATGGGCTCTAGAAATAATAGCCCAAGGTTACTGCCTTCCTTTTCTAATGCAACCTCAAAGCAATCCATGAGGGAGACACCCTTTGAGGTTTTCAGACCCGCTCCTACAGCAGGAAGTTCTAACCCTGCTGGAGAAAGGTGCTATAGAACCAGTACCTGCAGCGGAGAAGAACAAGGGATGGTACTCCCCGTATTTTTTGATCCCCAAAAAGGACAGAGGACTGAGACCCATCTTGGACTTAAGAAACTTGAACTAGTTCCTCGGGAAGGACAAGTTCAAGATGGTTGCCCTTTCTCAGATCCTTCAGGCCCTTCAATTTCTGGACTGGTTGGTGTCATTGGACCTCCAGGATGCTTATTTTCATGTGCTGATTCATCTCAAGCACAGAAAATACCTGAGGTTCGTAGTTGGCGACTCACACTATCAGTTTCGAGTCCTGCCATTCGGATTGACCTCCGCCCCGAGGGTCTTCACCAAGTTAATGGTAGTGGTGGCAGCGCACCTCAGGAGAAGGGGGGATACACATCTACCCCTACCTGGACGATTGGTTGATCAGGGCACGTTCTGCCGAACAAGCACTGGATCATCTGAAAGTCACCTGCCACTTCCTCCACAGACTGGGCTTCTCCTTAAATTTCAAAAAATCGCAGATGACACCTTCCCAACAGCTTCAGTACATAGGAGCTGTATTAGACACATCCTTGGGAAAGAGCTCCCCTCCCAAGTCGAGGACTCAAGACATTCTTCAGATGGTTTCCAAATTCCAAAATGCCCAAAATCTCCAGGCTTACGACTTCTTAAGGTTGCTCGGCCTCATGGCATCCTGCATGTTCATGGTGCCAGTGGCATGTTTGAGGTTGCGATCCCTTAAATGGGCTCTAAAGACTCAGTGGTCCCAGTTCTCAGGTCAAATGACGGATCTTCTCCAGATTCCGAACAAGGTTCGACAAGATCTTCTATGGTGGACCGGACTGGGAACATCCTAAAAGGAGAACCTTTTTGGCAACCATGGCCGGAGATCACAGTAGTGACAGACGCCTCACTCATGGGGTGGGGAGCTCATGCCAATGGTCTGACAATCAGCGGTCGTTGGTCTCCATCGGAGTCCAAACTACACATCAACCTTTTAGAGCTGAGAGCAATCAGACTAGCGCTGAAAGCTTTCCTGCCATCTGTCAGGGGAAAGAATGTCCTGGTAATGACGGACAACACAGTGGCCATGCATTATCTAAACAAAAGAGGAGGTGTAGGGTCACTGCCTCTGTGCAGAGAGGCAATGCAGCTCTGGTATTGGGCAAATTCGGAGGGAATCTCTTTAACGGCAGTTCATCTAGCCGGGGAGGAGAATATGACGGCAGATGCTCTGAGCAGGCAGAGCACGGTGTCCCACGAATGGGAACTGGCTCAAGAAGTCATTCAAGAGATCTTCGCCCTTTGGGGAACCCCTCAAGTAGACCTATTTGCGACCAAAATCAACCGGAAGTGCGAAAGGTATTGCTCAATGGAATTTCCCCCGAGAGGAGCCCTGGGAGACGGGTTTGTGGTGGAGTGGAATTTCCCACTATTGTACGCGTTCCCCCCGATTCCCGTCATTCCTTAGGTCATCAGGAGACAGACGGTTTGGGAATCGCATGATCCTAATTGCCCCGGATTGGGCCAGGAGAACGTGGTACTCAGACCTTCTAGACATGTCCATCTGTTCCCCAGTACGTCTTCCTCAGAGAGAGGACCTTCTCTCACAAATGGAGGGTCAGGTTCTCCATCCAGAGGTCAAAACTCTCAACCTTCATGCTTGGTATCTGAAAGGCTGAGATACAAGGATTGGGACCTTCCAGATGACGTCATGGAGGTGTTGCTTTCGGCAAGAAGGCCAGCAACAAAATCTCTATACCGTTGATGTTGGAGGAAGTTTTGCAACTGGTGCAGAGAAAAGAATGTCAATCCTTTTCTATGTTCTATCCCGGAAGTACTGTCCTTCCTCTTGTCCCTAGTGCATAGAGGTTTAAATTTTGGTACTATTAAAGGTTATCTTGCAGAGCTTTTCATCTTCAAGCGCCCGTCGGAAGAATGCTCCTATTTCAAAATTCCTTTAGTAGTGCAATTCTTAAAGGGACTCACTAATGTGTTTCCTCCTTACCCATTCCAAGTGCCAATTTGGGATTTCAATCCGGTTCTAAAATTCTTAATGTGTGCTCCTTTTGAGCCTTTGAAAATTTTTCCATTAAGATTACTGACATGGAAAACTGCTTTCCTAGTTGCTTTAACATCTGCAAGAAGAGTGAGCGAATTGCAGGCACTGTCTTCTGGGCCACCCTATACTGTGTTCCATAAGGACAGAGTTGTGTTGAGGGTTAAACCCTCATTTTTACCTAAAGTAGTATCTGATTTTCATTTAAGTCAGAAAATTGTTTTACCCGCATTCTATCCTCCACCTCATCCTACTAAGGAGGAGGAAAGATTAGACAGGTTGGCTCCAAGAAGAGCTTTAAGCTTTTACATCTCTAGGCTTTCCAAGCTTAGAGTGGACAACCAACTGTTTATCGGTTACACTGGAAGGAAACTGGGTCAATCGGTGACAAAACAGACAATATCACACTGGATTGTGCTTTGCATTTCAGAATGCTACAGATTAGCAGAAAAAGACCCACCAGAAGGGTTAAGGGCTCATTCCACCAGAGGCATCACCTCTTTGACAGCCCTTCAAAGAGGTGTTCCAATAAGGTCCATTTGTGAAGCAGCAACTTGGTCTTCACTGCACACCTTTTCAAAATTCTATAGTCTGGATGCTTCCCAGTCTAAGGAGCTGAGTTTTGGTAAAGCATTATTATATTCAGCCATCTAAGGGCATGGAAAAATCTAACCCCTTCTCCAAAGAAATTATCCATACTGCTTTGGGAGTCTATCTAAGATGAGGAATACGTTGGAGGACACAATCCTCTTGAAGAACAAGGTACTTACCCACTGGTAACGTTCTTTCGATTGGATGTTCCTCCAACGTATTCCTCATCGCCCTCCCAGCCTACCCCTCTGTAGATTTTTCCGGGTTATTCTCAACTCTCACAAGGCTGATACCTGTCTGCCGGCACAATCTACACAGTACAAAATCAAAGATAAAAATGGGAAAAACAGAACTGAGGCCAACGGGCGCCACACGTTCTACTTACATACCTGCTGACGTCACCCTCGACGGAGGACTTCGAGGGACCATCGACTCGACGCACAGCGCCCTCTGCAGAGGGCGCCTCTTCAGAAAAATTTCCGAAGAGCAGCAACGCTGGATGGAATACATCTAAGATAAGGAATACGTTGGAGGAACATCCAATCGAAAGAACGTTACCAGTTGGTAAGTAACTTGTTCATCTGAGATCCTCCCTCTTGGGGACAGTGTTCTCAAAAGCGTGGGCTTTGCTTCCTTTCGGCGTGAAGAGTTTGATGGCTTCCTCTTCCCGATTTTCTAAGTATTCCGCCATGTTGGAATGTGAATAATACTTTCCTTCACGCTTCCCGCTGCGCAACTTCTTCAGATTTAGGGGGAAAAGGGCCCTTTCAAGACTGGCAGCTGGAATCTGCTCTACTGTGGTCCCCGCACCCCCCTCTTTCCTCCACCACCTGCGTGGACTGCCATCAACCTGCTCTCCTTTTGCTGGTACTACTACTGTTGCTACTCCATCTAATGGCCCACACTTGAGAGGATCTTTTAAGCCTCTCTGCTTCCCTCAGGTGTGGGTCGTTAGTATTAACAAGCTGACTACTTCTTCAACATTGCTCTTGAGCCCTCGTCCTCGTCCCAGTATTCGGGGAAATATGGGACTTGAAGTCCACAACAACAAACTTAGGTTTTCTAGTCAGCTTTCTTCTTTTAAACTAAGGTTAATTTCTTCCAAGTATATTTAAGGAAACATCACACACATTTACTTGAAAAGGGGAAGGCAGTCCGTTTAAGCCATTATTAACAGATTTCCTTTCACTGTACCTCTGTGAGTTAGGGTGCTTTATAACTTTATAAATCTCAGACAGGCTTTCCTTACTTAAGATGTTTAAGGATTTTGCCATAGCTTTATCCACATTAGGATCCCCAATTTGTGGATTAGACAAATTATAACGACAAGCCATTACATGCCTTGGTACATGTAAAAGGTTCATCCCATGTGTGATTAGGCAAATACTGCGTCTCATCCCACAGGATATCCTCACCAGCCTGAGCCTTGTCTCCTCCCAGATGATCCTCCCACGGAGCACCACCCCCAAGGTCAGGATCAGGAAGCGTCTGCCTTTCCCTGGCCACCTGGGAGGAGACTTTAGGCAGATGTTAGTGAGGGATCCGCAGGATTCATCACACAGGTCCACTTCTGGCTCCGGTCAAGTCACCAGGTAATTAGTCCACATCTCCAACAAGATTAACTTACACTGTACTTCCACCGGCTCCTCTGGGGTCCCATTGGCTGTTTGCCTTTTCTCCATGGGTGGAGTGGTCCCGTAGTGTAAGGGGGATACTCTGTGCCTATTGGTGGTACCACCAAGCAACTGGGCCCTGGAAAGCCGGTACTAGTAATTCTCCTCAGCCCTCAACTTTTTAGGTGACCCTTGCAGGACCCCTGCCAGTTACTCCACCGGCAGAGCCCCCACTGGGGCCTACAGTTCCCCTGCCTCCACCATTGCCTAAGGATCCTCCTCTTCCACCATTACCACCCGATCCTCTGGATGACACAGTCCCACTGTTAAAAAAAAAGATGTTCTTGTTGTTGCTTTCCTCACATAGTCTTCTATGGGACTCCCGACCTGACTTTTTAGATATAAGTAAAGCCTTCTGCTTGACTTCCCTAGTTGTTTGGCTTATTCTTATGGGGAAACTGATCAGTCCATAAGACTATCAGTGCTGGGAGACTATGGGCCTCATTACGGGTCCGGCGGTAACCCTGCTGGTGCTACCGGTGGGTTGCTGCTGGACCCGTGACAAAAAATGGCGCCTGACTTCCCAGTGGCACCGTGCTATTTCAAGTCTGGCGGCCGGGAAGTCAGGCACCAGTAATTTTGTTAATCCCCATTCCCATAGAGTCCAGTTGGACTCTATGGGAGTGGGGACATGGAAGCACCGGCACCGCTGTTTAACGGTGCCAATGCTTCCATGACAGCTTTGCCTACCATGACTGCTGTGCCCGGCAGGGTCAGACCTGTCGGGAATTGTGGCTCTGGCAGGCAAACCCCTAGTTTGCCCACCCGGAAACAAGGGTGCCGGTGAGCATATGGGTACCCTTATTTCTGGACCAGCAAACTTGGAATGAAGTCCTATGACTCTCAGTGAATTTCTTGTATTTTTACAATTGAACACATCACCCTAAAGTGAAGTGCGGCTAGGATATTTTGTGTCCTTATAACATTTTCAGTAGTAGCTTTTTGGTTACATTTAAAATGTGGCTAGGATGGACGTATTGCTCTGTGGCCTTCTTCCTGCCCTCTTGGATCCAGAATTGCTAGGTATGGGAAACCCTTTCACAGGCAAAAAGCCGGTTTTTGTGTAATACCAGATGTTGGGGCTGGGACTGGCTGGTCCCAGTAGGGCACATACTGGACCTGAATATCTGTTGCTAGGCAGATGTTGTGGCAAGTGGCTATCCATGATTGGCTGCCAGTTTGAATGGTGTAAATCTCTACCATTGGTGGACCTAGCTGAGCTTTCATTCCAGATCTTGGATAAAAGGAGGACTCCTACAGCCATTCGACAGATCACGGTAGACGGAGCAGCTCTCTCCTGGGCTATCTCGCTGCAGTCGTTGCCGTTCTGAGTGCATCCATGGAGTTTGGAGAATCTTCAGCTTGTACTACAAGGAACCTGTTCCTTTGTTCATCCATAGAAGATCACCTGTCGCCGCCTGATCGTGGTGACTGCCGTTGCAATCAGTCTTCACTTCCTAGAGGTGTCCTGAGGTCGCCTTCTCCACAGAAGGTCTCATCTTTTGTTTGCACTGCTGTTAAGCTAGAAGGCGCCTGGGATTGAGTGAGTTTTCTTACCTGAATTTATTTAACTTTTTAAACTTTGTATCATAACCACTAGCAGTGCCCAACCCTATGGTAAACCTAACTGAAAAGTATATCTTTCCAATTGGTGACTTTAGGGCACAGGGCCAAAATCATTTTAGGGCTGGATTTACTAAGTTTTAAGGAACTATTTTATGGTTACTATAAAGTGTTTCTACTGAATTTTATGCATCTGAGTACTTACCTGTTTTTCATTGGTTTTGGTTGAATGTATATATCTGTTTTATAGTAAGAGTGTGACATTTGCTTAGTGTGTCATTTGCTTAGTGTGTATTTTAAAGATCTAATCATTTAATATTTTTGTTCTTACCTGTCTAAATATAATTATTGGTGTTTTGTGTGGACTCATTGCAGCCCTCGGCCATCCCACAGTCGATGCCTTGCCGCTCTGGGTACTTACCTTCATTAGGTTTGGCTAGACTTTAGTGTCTCCCTGTTCCCCATAATAGGTTGACCTCCCAAAATCCACTGCCTGGCTTTATTTTGGCGATCCATCTTAACAACCACCAGCTGGGGCCGCAGTTGGATGCCGACAAAGATGGCCGCCTGAATGCGTTGCTACGCTGATTACAAAAATCCTTCCTTACTATCCTGTGGATTGGGAAACCTCAGAGAAAAGGGCTACCCAGATTCTGGTGGCGGACGTGATAGAGCGTTTGAAGGAGCCCCAGGGAGCCGAGAACTGTGCTTTATTCCTGAAGAAAAACGAAGTGAAGCGAGTTGCAGGGGGACCTGTGAGGCGGGAGAGCGAGACGCGCCGCCCCTCCCCCCATCTGCGGCGCGATTCCGTGCGGGCGATCCAGCGGGGCTGCCTCGGTTGAATCAGGCGCGAAACACTGGGCCCCCACTGACAACGAAAGACACACTGGCTGCAGGCGAACACTGATGGTGGTTTGACTGGACCGGTAGCATACGGATCGAGCTGAAGAGGAGCCCCGACCAACAACGAAGAGCTGATTCGGCAGCGGAGGCTCCATCAGGAAGCTGAAGTGGGCGCTGGGTGCGAGCGGTGTGCAGCGCTGCGGTCGAGGGAGGCCCCATACAATACTGTGCAATGCCAGCAGACTTCGCAGGTATGTGGGGCGACGGAGGGGCCCGGGTACGTCCACTGCCCCTAACAGGATATGCGGCTTCAGGCGCTTATCTCCAATAACTTTTAACTGCTCCATACATCTAAATACAAAGTGAGCCTGCGACACTCTGACGAGGGGGCAGAGAGGCACATAGAAACTGAAACGAGTTAGGCTCTTGAAACACCTGTTCTGGGCACTGGGATCATGCACGCATGGGGGCATATACTCAGAGATACGGATTACTCGATAAAGATACCACTCAAGATGCTGCAAGTCCCGGCAAGTATACCAAACCTGCAAAAACACACAGGGATACACCGCACCTATAAATCCACGCAAGAATAAGAGTCTGCGGGCTACTAACTCCCCTTCTGGTCATTATAAACTGGGCATAATAACTCCAAGGAGACTGGGGGGGGGACACCTGGTGGAACAGAGGGGGACATACTGATCTACAGTGCAATATAATTATAAGTCCGGACTGGTATACTAGCACAAGTACATGAGGAAGTGAGCTTGCCAGGTAACGGCAGGCACATACGTCACAATATATTGATCAAGACGCCATAGTCTGTGAACGAAGCCCATGGTATAGGGTGTAACAATAAACACTTGCATCTATTTCCCGCGCAGACACAGTCCTGCGCAGGTGTAGACGACACAGTAAGGAAATCCAGAAAACTGTGCCTTGTGTCAGGACCCCAACATTCCAACTAGATCCGCCCTTCGCTAGAAGAAAGAAAGTAAGACGCAGTATAGGGCAGTGTGCTCAACCATATATCCGACAACACTACATAGCCGGACATGACAAGGGACAACAAAGGAGCAGGAAAGACCCCGTGGACCCTTTCACCAACACCACCATGGAAGACAGGAGGGAGGGAGCCCAGCAGGTGGACCCTTCAAACACGCAGGTGAACGGCGGAAATGAGACAGACCTCTTTATGTCGACACTGCAAGCAGGATTCAGAGCGGTGAATAGCAGACTAGATGATATCGGCAGCACCATCTCCTCCATCAAGGCTGACCTGAAACATGTGAGCACCAGGGTCTCAGAAGCCAAAACCAGAATTGGGGTGGTTGAGGACACCTCTAATAAGCAAGGCAAAGATATCGAAGACATCTAAAAGAGCCTAAGGCTTGTTCAATCGAAGTGCAATGACATAGAATCAAGATCGCGGCGGAATAATATCAGGCTGGTCGGCCTGGCGGAGAAACCTCTTAATGTCCCAATGGAAATTTTCTTGGAGGAAGTGATCCGCACTCTACTCCTGGACGCACAATTCTCCCAAAAATTCCTGATTGAGAGGGGACCACAGGTCGCTTGCCCCACCATCGAAACCAGGTGCGCCTCTGCGAACAGTGATTGCCCAGCTTCTTAATTATCGAGATAGAGACTTAATTCTTCGCTTATCCAGAGAAAAAAGAGCATTGAGTTATGACTCCACAAGGATCCATATATACCCCGATTTCTCTAATGGGGTGAAGACAGCCCGGCGCACCTTTGATCAAGTTAAACGTGCACTCAGAGCGAGAACGATACCGTACGCCATGCTGCTCCCTGCAAAGCTTTGTTTGCAGCACTCCGGAAAGACACACTTCTTCGAAACACCAGAAGAAGCTATGGGATACATCGAACAAAATATCCTGCTACCCCCGAACAGCTAGGAACCACCAGCTAAAGCTAACACTTGACTGAAACAGGGAGCTTGAAGAAGCGACTACCCTTATACAGATCCTGATCCGCAAAGAAGAAAGCGCGCCAACCTTCATGGGAGGAATGGTTTGGTAAACAAAGAAGCGACCATACAGAGCCACCCACAGTCGCAGAAGTTGCAATCTATAGTTGGGGTTACACTGTACAGTTGGAGGGATGGTGAGGGAGGCAGTGAGGGGGGTGGACAGGCCTGTTGCCATTTTGGAGAATGGGAAAAGATGCGATATGGAATCCACGAAGAACATGAATACAGCAATAAGAACAGTTGGCTTAGTTGGGGAGTTAAGAGTTTGTTAAAAAAAACTGACAGGTGCATTACCAACGCTTGCCTTAATCAAACACCCGAGAAGGACACTATTAAGAACTTACACAAAGGAATGGCCATACCTAGAAAAGTACTGGAAGTTAGGTTCCTGACTTGGAATGTCAGAGGCCTGGCACATCCAATAAAAGCAAGGAAAATAATAGCAATATGCTAACAGACACAAAATTGATGTCCTTTTGTTGTAGGAGATGTACGCCACTAAGAAGATTACGCATACGTTTGCCCAGAGTTGGGGTCCAATCAAAATCGCCTCAGATTACTCCTCACAGGCCAGAGGGGTATTGATGCTAGTGCACAAACGAGCTAACTTTCAACTGACAAAGACAAGAATTGACGAGGTGGGCAGATATGCAATCTTATGGGGGAAGATGAACAATCAGGAGGTGATAGTGGTCAACACATATGGGCCCACCATAGACACCCCAGACTTCTACTTGAAGATTGTGGCCCTCATTCCGAGCTAGGAGGTAAGTACCGGTACTTTCCGGCATGGCGGAAAGTACGACACCGGGCTGGCGTCAGACCGCTAATTGCGGCCCATTCCGAACTCGCCGACACGCGCTTTTCGCCATGCCGGAAAAGAACCGAGCGTCCTGCCGCAAAACAATCCGAAAAACCCCCACCGGCATGCTGCGACACGTAAATAACAACACCGCCTTGGAAGCTGTAGCGTCAGTACATAACGGTGACCGCAATTTACGGAGACCGTAAATTACGGCCACCGCTAAAAAAAAAGGAACCGGAAATTACGTCATCGCACCGGAACGGGAAGGAGAGAGGCGGCCATCTTTAAAAACACAATCCATTGCCATCCTCATCCGCCAGCACCCTATTGAGCTAACTAAAGTCGGGAACAGGACCAGACAACTCACAACATGCCCAAAGCACCTAAGAAGGCTGCGGATCGCATCCGCAAGAGGAGATTCTGCCCCGAAGAACTCCAGGCCATGGTTTACTTCCTGGCTGAGCATGCCGATGTCGTTTTCAGCAACGACATGCGGAGGGAGTCCATCCTCCGCTAGAAGAACATCTGGGCCGAACTTGCACAGAGGGTGAGCGCCGTAGGCAACACCCCCCGCACCCCAGGGACTGCCACAAACGGTGGGATGACCTGCGGGTGCGGGGCCTCCTCTCCAGCAACCGCAGTCAGGCCATGCAGACGGGAGGCGGACCAAGTACCCCTGTCCAACTGGAGCCGTGGGAGGAGACCTGTGCGGCTCTCATTGGCACAGAATGTATCTAGGGCGTGGGGAACATGGAGTGCGGGGCAACGACTTCTGCCGAAGGAGGTGAGTGTCCACAGTGTACACTGGAAATGTCCATTGCATGAATCAAACTGACCCAAGAGCCATCGAAGGCACCCTCTCGTGTTGCCCTTCCCCCATCCAACGCATCCCCCCATCCAACTAATGCTGAGGCAAGTGCCACGCAATGAAGGTCCAAGTGCGAGTACATAACGCACATCAACCATAGTGCATTAACTTGCACAGCCCATCATGCACACTGTGCAGCCGGCTCGGCATTGTACTAGCCAAACTGCACATAACCAGGCCACGATGAGTCACTCCCAGACATGCGTACATGACATAACCATGCACATGTACCACTGCCATAGCTACCCCCAAAATGCCACAAACCTTAATTGACCGAAATGTGTATGCAGCCATGTATGCAAATAGGACATTGCACATTCACTCATGTTGTCCCTCTCTTCTACCCCCACAGGCACTGACCATGACAGCGCAGAGCCCCAATCAAGCCGGCCAAGCACCTCCACGGGTAGTGGCAGGGTCAGGCGAATGCCAGCACCTAAAAGAACCGCCCCATGGCTCCGGAGAGGCCACTGGATGCTGCCGAACCACAAGCCATCCCAGCATCGGCGCCAGCCACTATGCCAACCCCTAACTCGGCACAGTCGAGCATCTCTGGTGAGGCTGCTGCTACCGGCCCTGATGAGTGTGTGGACAGCCCGTCACCCATCTGTGGGGCGTCCGAGGAGGAGGGCCAAAACACAGTGCACACCCCAGAGCCCTGCATTGTACCCCATGGCCTCATGCAGTGACTGTGGGGATGCACCTACACCTGTCCACAGTCCTCAACTCGACCCGCAGGGGCATGAGGATGATCTCCCGAGTCCACCTGTACAGCCCTCTCCCGAGCATGCTGGGGCAAGTGGTTTCGCCGATGGTTTCCCATCATTTGGCACGCGTCGAGTGAATCAGTTGGCAGACCTCATTGCAGAATTCATGGAGGACAACCGCCAGGCCAGGGTTCAATGGCAGTTAGAGAAATGCGGCAGTCCCTCACCGACTGCACCAACCATTTGTGTGACACTCTGACAGATAGCACGACCCGTCTCTGTCATATCCTTGGCCGCATAGCGAATGCCCTTGAGGCAGGCCCTTCCAATACCCAGCCAGAGCAGGCGGACACGGCCGCATCCAATGAGGCCACACAAGGCAGCCCAGAGAGACGCACTCGGCGTTCCATGCGTCGCAGGGATATGCCTCCCCCCCGGGCAAGGGGAGCAAGAAACAATAGGCTTTTCTGCCACATGTGGGCTTCACGTCCTACATGGGACCACTGCTTGGAGTTGAGGGGTGGGGGTGTGGGTTTGTTGTGGAGTTGGGGTTTAGGGGGGTGATGGTTTGTTGTTGAGTTTGGGGGAACTGGGGGGCTGGTGCTGATGTTTTCACTAAATCTTTTTTTTCACAATACACTATTGGTGTCGCAAAGTTCAACCGTTGTGGACATTCATCATTGAGCATGTGTTTATTAACGTGTGCCAGTGCATAGTGTACAAGTATACACACGTCCAGTGCCCTGTGTGCCCATGTCATGCCACCCTCTGCTGACTTGTTTCCTGGACATCTTGTCCACTGTTAGTTTGGCGCATTACATGTCCCTCAAGTGCACTGCCTCCATGATGCTTTCTTGCCACTTCCCCCTCCACCTTCACCGCATCGTGATGTGGTCGTAGCAGTACCATGTCAGGGGTGATAGACGCTAATCTAGGGATGCACTTTTTGTGCAGCTAGACATATGACATGGGCTTATTGGACACCAGATATCAGTGGATGGGTCATCCACCAGTCCTGCTTCGCCAACTCATATGTGCTTTACGCAAGCCAGGTGACTGCTTCATCTACACGCATGCACGGGTATGACCATTGTTTGATTGCTCCCTGGGCCTGTTCAGGGGGTTACTGACAGGGGTCATGTGCCATATTGTAAAGGGACAGCCACCAACAGCTGCATGTCTAGCCAAATAAGGTGAGTGTTTGGACTGTCATGATGGAGAACAGTACTTGGCTGTCATGGCAGGGTTTCATTGATGGCCATATGCACATGTCCATGGATGCATTCCACACGATCATGGCCACAATATGTGTCCAATACAATGGAATGCTGTGGGGGGTTGCGTCTTCAAGATGGTCCGTGAACGATGGCATGGACATCTCGTGGTACATGTTTCATTGTTGCATGCTGCTGTCCTGGCTAGGGATGAGGCAGATTACGAGCATCGTAGACCCGGAGGGGGTGGTACATACTAAGGCACAGGAGATAAACGATGTGTTGATGAATTTCTACACCAGATTATATGCAAACGCAGATCAAGTGACCCCAGAGGAGCTTCAGGAATACCTGGATTAATTTCCACTACCCACGTTGGACATGGCGGAAAGAGAGAAACTAGACCTTCCCTTGTCCACACAAGAGAAAGAACAGGCCATAACAGACCTAACGGCTGGCAAAACTCCTGGATCCGGCGGCATTCCTGTAGACCTATACAAAACCTTCAAGGCAGAACTGGCTCCTAAACTACTTGAGGTCTGGGAAGAAGCCTTAGACAATGGGGGGCTACCAAGCACAATGAAAGAAGCGATAATAACAGTGATTCTCAAACCGCAAATGTGGACGATAATATATACACTAAAGCAATAGCCAATCGCCTACTGCCCTTTATGAATACATTTGTACACCCAGACCAATCTGGATTTGTCCCCACCTACTCCACCGCGTTGAATCTCCGCAGAATCTTTGCTATCACCTCTCAATTAAATCCTGATGCTAAGACAATAGCAGTCGCCTTAGATGCTGAAAAAGCATTTGTGTCATGGAGCTATATGTACGGCATAATGGATAAAATGGGGTTTGGCCCACTATTTATGAACTACATAAAACTACTATATACTAACCCAAGAGCCATAATTAGGACGAATAAGACACTATCCTCAAACTTCACGTTGGGCAGGGGCACTAGGCAAGCCTGCCCTTTATCTCCCCTCATATTTGCACTTACAATAAAAGGCATGGCGGCAGCAAGATTGAGACAGAAACATGCATGGAGAGGTATCCATATTGGGGGCTCCCCCCAGTTTATTTATTTGTACGCAGACTACACCATGCTCTATATAAGAGTTGGGGGTGGGGCGGTTAGGCTTCAAGTGCCCAAAATGTGCGAGAGATATGAAAGGTGGCATAGGGGCTCTCGATTTCCAACTATACTATTACACAGCTCAGGCACAGTTTGCAAAATACTGGTCGAATATAACAGAGCACTATGTGCACATACAAGCCGAAAAGTTTGCAGACTCCCCAATAAGCTTACAGGCTATGCCATTCGCCAAAGCCAAGAAAGACACAGGCGATGTAGACCCAGTGAGATCTACACTGGCCTGTAACCCCCCACTGGCATTATCCTAACCTCGAACCCACTCTGGATACGACGTTGCAGAGCAAATGGGACCCGGCAAAGAAATGCGCCTAGGGGTCCTCTACCCAAATGGGAAATTTGTATTGTCAGCGGATGTCCAGGAAAAGGTGGGGGCAGGCCTTGTCACCGCTATGCAGTATCACCGGTTGAAGGCGGCTTGCAATCACACACCCTATCTAAAAACAAAATGAAGGAAAAGTGGGAACGAGACCTAGACACAACAATAGAAGAAAGTCGATGGGTGAAATACTGCCAATATACTAAGACCATTTCAATAAGCGCTAACTTTCGTCTAATACAATTTAAAATATTGAACCACTTACATATTACGCCAAATAAAATTACCAAATTTGATCCCTCAAAACCAGCGAACTGCCCCAAGTGTCACGCCCCTGTGGCAAACTCAATACATATGTACTGGAACTGTCCCCCGATCAAAAAGATTCTCGGAGGAGGTGGCCACAGAGATCAGTGAGATAATAGACTTACAAATACCAGGCACTCCATTGAAGTATTTACTCGGGGACATAGGAAAGGTGTCAATCAAAAAGTGTTGATTGCTTGCTGAGGCAGGGGCAGTAGCAAAGAGAAACATACTCAGAGCCTGGAAAGCGAAGTCCGCCCCTACTCTGCAGACATGGCTAGAAGACTTGATTTACGTGCAGGAGACTGAAGAGAACTATGTCAGTGGGGTCTCTGCCATCTACAGACCGAAAGATATCTGGGAACCCCTGAGGAGATATCTAAGAGCAGATCAGGCGACTTTGGATACAGACTCAGTTAGCTCCATATGCTAATCCGATATACCCAGAGAACTATTTCCACTACATAATACTTCTGAAGATGTAGATGTGATTTGGAATACTTATGAAATGTGGTGATTTGAATGTAATGTACCTGTCAGTCAAAAATAAAGTTTAAAAAAATAAAACCACCACCAGCTGACCTTAACACCATGAGGAAAGATTCGGATGAGATCCACATGTCGACAAGGCTCTCATCAGAGAGTACAATGCCTCATAGAACATTTCAATATTCCCTCTGAATCGCCTCATTCAGACAAGTGAGCTCTTGCGTCAGTGTTGTCCCTTAAAACAGCAGACAAATCTGGGATACACATTCAGTCAGATGTGGTGGAAGAGGCATTAAAGATCCGACAAAAGCTGCTTTTGTTGAATCAGTCTCTACAAAGCTGGGCATTTGTTGTCACCCCTTTACTTCTGAAAACCTAATGTTGGCAGGGCATCCTGCATTCCATTCAACAATCAGGGCCCATGTCATGTGAAGATCGTATTCTGGATACAGCTGGGAAAAAGCTATATCAAACTCCTCTCTAAGCTTTCACCAAGCAAATGCTGAAACAATCTTCTCTGAAGTGCATTTAAAGTTCTGGAAATAATTGGGGGATTGCAACACACTCTTACCCTCCGGAAAATCAAGCCGGACTTTGCTCAGGGTTGTCTGAGGCTAAGCAGATGGCTCAAGACCATATGTAGACTTCTTAAAATCATCTAGAGACAGCAGCTCAGGGGTTGGGAGCTACACAGGCAGGGCCTTCATGGGACTTCAAAATGTCCACCTGAAGTCCAGGAGCTACTCATGGATCTTCCATGTAACGGAATAGAACTCTTCAGTCCAGACACAGGTGAAAAGTTAAATGAGCGCTCAAATGGCAAAATCATTGTTGTCACTCACAAAAACTCCAGTGAAAGCAGGAGCTACAGGTCACCAAAAGCAGTCTTCCCCCAAGAAAAACTCGGGTGGATTTTGTGGTTTACACATTAGGCACAATCGGGCTAATATATTGCCCCACGCTTCTAGAAAATAGCAACCCTACCCTGCCTGAAGGGGTTTTTTCACTCGACCAAACCCAACTCCAGACCCTAAACAGTCTAAATGACCTATCCCTAAACACAGCTGCCCGCTAGGGGCCAGACTGTCATCTTTCCTGAAAGCATGGACGAACATATCAAACAACTCTTGGGTCCTTTCTTTAGTGGGCAAGGGTTATCGTCTCCCCATTGTCCGTTTCCTCCTTCCTCTCCTCCTCTCTCACAGAGGGCTCTGTTCCCCTACAACAAGGTGATTCAGATGCTGATTTCAATTAAAACTATCAATGAATCAGGTTCCTGTTAGAGGGGGGTTTAGGCTTCGACTTATGGTTCTTTGACATGCCGGAAAAAAACAAGCCATGTCTGCAGACAGTACTGGACGTAGTCCCATTCAAACTTTTCTTATCCCAAGAAAAGTTCAAGATGATCACTCTGGCACTCATTCAAACCTCCTTGCAGCCGGGTGACTGGCTATTTGCTGCGAATCAACAGGACACACATTTGCACGTCCCCATTTGGACTCCACATCGGCACTTACCCCGCTTGTCGGCCGACAATGACTATTTTCAATACCAAGTGGTCTGGTTCTGACTCAGCTTCTTCCCATGGTATGTTTACCAAGCTAATGCTGCAGCATAGGCCCACTTGCGTCTGGAAGGGGTACACCTGTATACTTATTTGGAAAATACACTTATTGTGGATTTCCCCCCTCCTGGTAACATCCAACCTATAGCTGCTTCTAAATACATTATACAGTCTGGGTCTATCGGTGAACATAAAGTAATTAGCCTTAAAACCTACTTAAAATTTGGAATTCGTTTTTATTTATGGGATTCCACGCTTGGCAGAGTCTTCTCGGTGGCGGAGAGAATCAGAGGCATTCAAGAAACAGTGACCCTCGGCATCGGCCTGGTGGTTCCAGCACCTGCTGGGCCTTATGGCATCCTGCGTTCTGTCGGTGCCCTGGGCCAGAATGCACACGCGCGAACTCAGCTGCACTTGCCGGTTTGTTGGGACCAATTGCCAGACCCTCCGAGCAGTCTGGTTCCCATTCTGGACTGGCTTCAGGAATATTTGCTCTGGTAAGGCAACAAGGAGAACTTCTGAAGGGGATACTTTTTCAGGATCCTAAGCTTCAATTTACCCTGACAACGCATTCCTCCCTCTCTGGTTAGGGGTAACCCTGGCAATCCTTTGTATTGTGATTTATCAAGGGTATTCATCCATTCTCCCAAAGGGGGAGCCCAACCCCTTTGTGGCTAGGGAGGTGAGCCCGCTCCATGATACCCTCTGTAGCGTTATGGGCGAGTTGGAGCTCACAGGCAGTGACACCCCCATAGGTGACAAGGACTTCTGTTCCTATGAGGAACTCCCTAGTCGTATATGACTGCCTGTTCAGAAAAATGTAACATCTTTATATTTGGCTGCAGGCAATGCTGAAATGAATCTGTCAGAAAGAGGAAAAGACGATGTCTCTTGAAGACAAGACATATTCTTAATTGAGACAAGTGGAGGGAGGAGAGAGTATGGTTTGCAAGGGAAGCCCCTGACATGATCGCGCCTTGGTGGGGCGGAGTAGAGTCAAGCCGCAGAGCCTGTGACTTTCAAATCTGTGAGGAACGCCACAGTGAGATGGCGCGTGGTTGGTGAGATGCCCGCTGAACTAAGTGAAGACCATCACAGCTGGGAGCGTGAGAAGTTCCCTATTGCCTGTGTCCATAGACAGCTACAGTCCAAGGGGAAGCCAAGAACAAGATGCTGCTGTAAAGCCAGAACGAGAGACCTGACAAAGGAGAAGACGATCTGAGTGTGTGCCGAGCCCTGCAACGTTCACATACGCAGATGAAGGTACCAGGGAGAATGGGAAAAGAGGGAGGCTTCTGGGGCAAAAGTACATAATGAGTGCAACTCGTCCCAGTCATAAAGAGGAGGAATAATGTGAAAGGTTCAAAAAGCAAGTAACTAATAACCCTGTGAGATTAATAATGAAGGACTGGAGTCAATCATCCTGGGAAGAAGGAAAAGCTCTTGTGAGCTAAGAGACAAAGACTGGGTAAAGCAAAGCCCCAGCATGGCTTCTGAGGAAGGAATATGAGGTAAGACTATCAAGAGAACCAGATAATAGAAGACAGAGTATACAAGAGAATACCTAGGCAACATATAATTGCTGCCACCAGCTGGTCTTTAGCCACATATACAATTAACCAAAAAATCCCATATGTAAAAAGCTACGGTGATACAAAAGTATCCTTGTTGCACTGCATTTTAAGATGCTGTGTGCAATGTTAAAAAGTTACTAAAAGATAAAAGTGAAACATAGTTTTCCAGTACTGATAGTCTGAAGAACTGATCAGTCTCCCCATAACAAATGGCATAATGCAGGTGAATTGATGCTGAAGGTTTTACTTCTCCTCAAAAAATCAGAACAGATTCAAAAACTAATCAAAAAGACAGTGGGTCCATATAAACTATGGAGGGAAAGTTGCCAAGAAGGAATTCTTTCCTAACAGTAAGGCCCTCCAGTGGAATCATGCTCATGTTCTACGTTAACACATAAGCGGGCACCAAATCTGATACTTTGTGTTCTAGCGGGTTCAGCTCTTGCACTGGGCACTAAATATAATGGCTCCCTGCAATCAGCTCATTTAGTAAGGACAAACAACGAGGAAGAGGTTGTGCTGAGTGGGTTTAGTCACTCCAACCACAAGTGCGAGTTGCAGATCGATATCCTTACAATCATTTTCAACAGTCTGACATTTCCAAAGGTGGATCTATTCGCAAAGACCTAAAACCGAGAATGTCTTTGTTTTGCTTCCTGAAAGGTGAAGGAAGCGAATGCTCTTTACATTGCATGGGGCAGCCTGTTCACCTATGCTTTTCCTCCATTCCTCTGGTACCCAATATTCTTCAGAAGTTCCACAGGACCAGGAATTACTGGATTCTCCTTGTTTCCCTCAACTGGCAGATGAAAAATTGGTTCTCCTACATTTGGCACTTGTGCCACCTTTCCTTCTTCCTTCCGACCAGATCAGCTTCACCAGCAGGAAGTCGGGTCATTCACCCTCCTGTGAATAGCTGTCCTTGGCAATCTGGCACCTGAAGAGTTACTATTTAGTCACATGGGATTGTCAAACGATAATCTACCAGTGTTAGTGGCTGCAAGGTTAAAAAGCTCTACCCATTCCCAATACAAAGGCAAATGGTTACGATTCTGCCTCTGGATGATTAGCAGTACACAGAACCATCGTCCAGCTTCAGTTGATGTATTTCTGTTCCTACCAAGTCGGGTCCATTCGGTTACCCAAGTTCCTTCTTGCGGGACGTTCCTCTTGGCCTTGGGTAAGGACTTGGACTTGGACTATGGCAACAGACATATCCTTGGGCAAGGTCCTTAGTGTGCAGGCCATTCAATGATCTACTTCTTTCAGTTTGTGCCACTTCCTCTCTAATCTCTTTTCACCACCCCCTACCAATGTTTTCATTCTGCTTTGCCTTCCCCCATAACCTGTCCCTTGTTCCCCTGTCCTCCTACAGCTCTCAGTCCTCAACCTCCTCCTGATATGCCTTTCCTCCACTCTTCAATGACCCTCTCCCTTTCCGAACCTTCCCTTCGGTTTCTCTCTCACCTCACAGAAAGCTGTCCTTAATCTCTTACTGCCTGCCAGGATCTGTACTGCTGAATATGAGGCATTCCGGAGCCCAGAGTCTCCTGAACACCCCCGCCCCCCCAAACTCTCCTAACCTAAAACATGGGCCATGTTCACATTAAGCAACCATTATAGTAGGAAGGGCAATATAGCCACTATATGGAGGAAGAGAGGAAAAGGGTAAGAGGACACTGGCCAAAAGGTCCAGGCAAAAAGGGATAATTTAAAATTTGAAGTGAACTGGGGCCCTATAACCCTGAAAAACAGGCAACTCTGTGCCAGTCTGCTCATGCATATAGTAGGCAGGGTGCTATACCCCTGTGCACCTGTGGCAAAGAGGTTGCTAGACATTATGACCCAGAGACTATATGGGGAATAAGGAGGTAGCTGGGCACCACATCCCAGAGACTGTAAGTCACAAACTGGAAACAGTGGTGTTCTTTAGAGATCCTAGGTGAAATCAGAATACCCACGACAGAGAAGCCTTGATCACTGTAGTGCTCAGCAAAACGTACACTGTTTAGAGCAAACCCAAGAAGGGTATAC
This sequence comes from Ambystoma mexicanum, assembly GCF_040938575.1. Classification (NCBI taxonomy): domain Eukaryota; kingdom Metazoa; phylum Chordata; class Amphibia; order Caudata; family Ambystomatidae; genus Ambystoma; species Ambystoma mexicanum. The sequence goes on along the minus strand of NC_090935.1, from coordinate 1,263,391,697 downwards.
TTATTTAGTTTTAGATAAACCAATAGACACATAAAGGCATTTATCACATCCTTATCTCTAACAAAATAAAATGAGTAAATTCCACTTTTTTTGAGTCACATCGTTCTCGTCAATCCACCACATGTCACAGGTTACTGCGTATAGGCAAACCCAGGGTGTGTAACTATTGTCTTAAGACCACAAGTAAAAGAAATGTGGAGATTTCAACCTAATACAATGAAGACACAAAGAAAAGGCACTGAGCACAACATGCAATGTAGGCCGGTTGGTCCAAAAATCTGGTGCCCTCAGAACAGTTCCCTAAGTTGGAAGAGCCAGAGGCCAAAATTGTATCTGAGCCAGAAGCCGATTTTCACTAGAAAAAGCCCATTTGACTCTGAAAGGGATGGGTTCTAGTGACACCCATTCAAATAGGTTCATGGGTCCCCCACAAGGCATCTCCCACAGTGCTCCAGAAATAGCTACTGTGGCGATACACAAGAATCCATGTGAAAAAACATATGTGGCTTTAAAAGACGATAAGTGTGAGGAATAATAAGGGAGCAAGCAGAGCCAGATGATGTTAGACCAAAGATGGTGGCGTCAGTACCGCAACTGAACTTGGCACCATAGGCCCCGAAAGCGAACCCTGTTAAAGAGATGAAAACGTTCAGACCAAAAAACAGCGTAGAAAGAAAATCAACCCCAAACTTAAACCTGACCATGCCGAAAAGATACAATGCAGCAAAATAACACATGGAGTTCAAAGGACAATTACACCAAGAGACAGTAAGGAATGCAATGGGAATGGAGGGTATTATGGCATTATACACTCACATACTACCATATGTGAGAATTCACATAAAAATCACACAGGATTAGCTTAGTATGCAATGGTCACAAGAGGAGTGTAGAGCGAGGGGTTCCAGTTACTACTAAGTTAGTTCAGCTGCGGAAACTTGCAACAGAAAGCACCTAGCAAAGGGACAATATTTTGCAGTCCAGATGCTACCATAACACCAGACGCAAGTCTCTCAGGATAGGAGCACATTGACATGACAGTATAGTGAGTGTGGACCTAGAAAGAGCAGATGATACCCAAATCATAGGGTTACATGTTCCTATCATGCTGTCATGTATTGTCTATGCAATACAATAGCGATGTATTATGTCAACAAACAAGGGAGAACACCACCTATGCCAGATTGGACAGCAGATTTTGCAGTGGTGTGTCCAAAGGAACATCACATTGTAAATGATGCCATGATTACTGATCAGTGCCTTTGGCAGTTCAAGCCAGCAGAACCACCCAAGGACCATCTGGATATCCATGACACATTTCAAGTCCATTCTGCTAGATTCATCGGCTGTCTGAAAATAAAGCAGTAAGATTGTTTTTTCCTGATACAAACATAACCTTCTCTGCCTCTACTCCTATTCCACAAATTACTGATCAATTTGCTATGTAAATAGCAAGTCTTCTGAGGCTAGTAAATGTGCATGTTGTTTATAATGTACTGCCAAGAGTAACATGACAATTATAACACGCTACCACTATATTATCTAAAGATCACCTTTCTGATGCAGCCGATCTACCAAGTATGATCTATTAACAGTGTCGGCAGAGAGTGTCTAAAAGAAAATCCTATTGAGATATACAATGAAACGTAGCTACACATTCTTGACTTGCAAATGCACACTTACCCATAAATGGGCTCAATACTACAGGATGGTCAAATAATAGGTGCGCTGAAGGCAACTTGTTTCGTAAGAAAGAATAGCCAGAATGTAGCATATCTCAACTACAGTGTCAATAGTTGCATGTTAGCACAAAGGGAACAAAGACTCATAATAATATATATATATAATGGAACTAGAATATGATCGGTGAAATTAGGCATTTATCCCATGTTACTGAATAAGTATGCATATGCTTGTATTACACTATTTCAGATGGTGGCTACAGTTCTTTCCCTTCCCTAGCTCTCAGTGATCCACAAGGGAGGCTGTGCATTTTTGTGAGCTTAAACAAGCATACCAGCCGTCACAATTTCTCTAAAAGTAAACTATTGTTTTGTGGAACCGGGATACTGCTGCAGTTTGCAGAGAAGAGGGGCTTTCACTGAGAAAAAGGAAAAGTTATTCACCGTAGTCAATACTGTACGCCTAGTCTTAGGTCTCCTTTCCTCCATACTTATCGGAGGTTCTGCCAGGTGGCAGCAGAACAGAGCCCTTAGAAGCAAAGCATATGTTCCCCTTCAGAAATTTTAATCACATGTAGCAACACCCATGACTCTGCCACTAGTGCTTCTTTACCACTATCCCCCATTACCCCCAACCTTCTCCCAGCGACAGGGAGGACAAAGCTAACTCGTTTAGTGGCAAAGAGGGTGAGGCGTATGGAGGAAAGAGGACCTGGGACTAAAGTAGCCACTATGTTGATTAACGTTTTCTTAGTCCTGCGTGCCATGCCCTTTCCTCCATATTCATGGGAGAGTACAAAGCAGAACTCTACCCTGCGCGGAATGACCTAGGCTGCAGAGAACATGTTACTAAGTACTCCCTGACCAAATTGAACGCCTGCTATATAACTGTGCACCAGAGAGTAATGCCTAAAGAAGGCCGACGAGAAAGCCCATGTAGCCACCTTGACATTTTTAGCAGGGCAACATGACACTGCTGTGCTTTTGCTCTTGTTAGGTGTGCATGTAGGTCCTTTGGGAGGACTTTTGTTTTGCAATTCATAACGAAGTGTGATACAAGAGACTATCCAGCAAGGTAAAGTTGCCTTGTTTCCCTGAGTTAGGGCCCCAAATTTAAGAGTCCATCCGAGGATCTGTGCGATCTAGTCCTCTCGTGATAGAACATCAAAGCCGCACGGATGTCCGGGCAGTGAAGAATTCTGTCATTTTCTGATTAGGAAAAATGCAGGAAAGCCAATTTTCTGATTCATGTGAAACTCAGATCAACCTTCAGAAGGAACAAAGGTGCATCCTCAGAACCACTTTGTCTGCGTGAATACTTGAGTATGGATCTTCAGCAAGCAAGGCCTACAATTTTCTAATTCTGCGTGCCAAGAAGGCCATTTTTCATTAGACCAGGGGCATGTCCATAGATGCCTTGGGGTCAAAGGGCTTGTGAGCCAGAGCCACCAGCACCATTCAAGATCCCAAAAGCAAATGGGTGCTCAATGTGGAGGAAACAAATGAGTAAAACACAGAGGGTAGCACTTAATAACTGGTTTAGGAAGGAAATCAGCTAGTTTTGGTTAGAAAGATATGCACCCAAGGCCGAGAGCATTTTAACTCAGGAGGCAAGCCTTTCGCATGGATTGTGTCCTTTTTTTGCCTCCGCAAAATCTAAATGTGTTTATTCAATCGAAATCGAATGATGTCGACACCCAAGACAGGATTCAAGCAGTGCTCCAATTGTGGAGCGAAAATGCCCATAATGGACCACATCTAATCTATTTGTGGTGCCTAGGTTGTACCACAGAGTTGATGACTGTGTCTCCTTTCAGTCATTGACGGTGAAGGCCTTGAGAGATAGGAAGGGGAAACCTGTGGTAGGTAGGCCCTCTTCAAAATCCCCTCCCATTACCCCCCTAAACAGGAGGTCTTTGGATGACTCTAGGGATATTTCCCTGGAGAAGAATCACTTAAAACACCAAAAGCGCTCAAGGTCTGGACACTCGTCATCCTCCCATAAAAAATCAAAAAAGCAACGTCACAGATTGCCGTCATCTTTGTCCTCCTCTCCTGACAGAATAGTCACTTTCCTGAGTAAGTCGGCCCCACCCACTGTCTTGGAAAGGTTTTGTGTGAAAATGCTGGCGGTTTTTCAAAAGGCAGCTCTGAGTGTCCCTCCGAAAGAGCCAAAGAAATCTTCTAAGTCCACCACGTCTGACAAAACGGGCAGGATGCCTGTTGAGTCCTCCTCTCGCGCGTCATTGAGCCCGGGAGGTAAGTCTCCTCTACATGTGTCAAAGGAGTCTTCTTCCAAGCATAGACAGAAGTCCAAATCTCCCTTGTCGTCTACTGAGAGGGTGCATGTACCTGGGCCCTCGAAGCACCTGTCAAAGCATTTATCGAAGTCTGTGAAGCCATCAATGCTGTTACTGACTTCGACGTCTTTGATGATTTCAGCACGTGTGGTCGAGGTTTCAAAGACTCATTTTTTCAAACTTTATTTAAAGATAAAGGCAAACATCACAGGGCAATTCAGCAAGCATATGCATGATAAATAATGCGGTAATATGGTACAGATATTAATATACTCAGGCTATACAGTAAGGGTACAATCAAGGAAATCGAAGTGCATTCGTAAGATAACAGGGAAAGGAGATAGAGGAACAGAAAACATAATGCCATTAGAGAACTAATCAAGGACCATTCCAGTCTGTTTCTACATGCTACTTCCGACCGGGACCACTCAAGGATGCCAAAAAGAGCCGCAAGGGAGTCCAAATATCCTTAGGCCTACATAATGGAGAAACTGTGGTTATGTACATTCCTCCCTGTCGGAGGTATATGTAAGATCACGCAACCACTCGGCATGTGTTGGTCCAGTTTTTGATTTCCAATACCGCAAAACAAATGTCTTACTGACAACACATGCTACAGTAAAAGGTTGTCTGACCACCAGCGACACTTTGCCCATGTCCCCTAGGAGGTATTTGACCGGTTCTAGCATAGGGGGAATATCTAACATTTTGTGAAGAGTTGCGGCCACACTTTCCCAAAAACACTGTATAACAGTACAATTCCAGAACGTGTGCACTGTATCAGCTGGAGTTTAGCTACATTTCATGCATGCATCAGAAGCGCCCAGTGTAAATTTAACAAGCCTTGCCAATGTGAAATGGAGCTAGGTCAGCAGTTTAAATTGGATCAACCTATGTCGGGCACACAAAAACACTTCTTAGTGAGCGTGCAACATTTCAGCCATTGAACATCTGAAATTAGACCTCCAGGTCGCGTTCCCACCTTGATCGTATCGCAGTCCTCGTTGGCTGAGCATCTAGCACTAATTTATACAGTTGAGACACTACTCGCCTCCGGCGCAGTGAGACCTAGTCTCTGAAATAACCTAGCCCATGTATTAACCCTGGTGTGTACTGAATCAAAAGTGCAGGAGTGTATGTGTCGTTGAATATGACTGTCTTGACGTTGGAGGGGGGAAGAACTATGTCTCTCGTGTCAGATGTATCACCTCAGGCCCTGGGGAGTACATGTAGCTGGCATTTTGTGCCTGTGACACCAGATAGTATAATTCCATATCAGGGACCGTCAGACCTCCCCCCCTCCGCCCCATATCATATGACTCCATGTACTTCTCCCAGCTCATACAGGCCATGCCCAACCCCCACAGGAAGCCCACCACCACAGAACGAATTGAAGAAGAAAAAAAACCTAGGCAGCCCAAAAGGATTGTTACTGATAAAATATAAAAGCTATCATCTTCAACAACGATAGCCTACCAAATAGGGAGTTCGGCAACTTAGGCCAGATCCTAAGTTTGGCCTCCAAGAGTTGTATGCATTCAGGGTAGTTATCCACAGACCTTGCTATCAGGTATTTAAACCGAAATTCACCCAGCGGAACCCTTGCAAGTCGGACATCAGAAGCGTAGCGTTCATAAGGGGGAACAACTCTGACTTGGATTTATGGACCGTATAGTCTGAGTACTTGGAGAATGCATGCACTTCTCCATCACAGGCCGAAGTTTCACCTCCAGGTCACGAATATACATTCGCGTACAAAGATATGACCTACGGTGACCCCGACATACATATCCCTCTATTGCCATGCTTGGACCTTATTATTGCTGCAAGAAGCTCTATGGTCAATGCAAACAATAAGGGGTATAGGGGGCATCCCTGACGTATCCCTCTGTATAAACCCATACTTGTTGACAGTGTGGAGTTGGTACGCACTCTAGCCGTGGGGCACGAATAGAGTTGCTGCACACAACCAAGGAAGTATGCCCTGAATTTATAATGCTGCAGGACCCTCATTAAATATTTCCATGACACATAATCAAAGGATTTGTCAGCATCCAAGGATACCGCCCTAGCCTGTGGGTCATTCTGGACAATAATGCCAAATAGTCTGCAGAGATTTAACGCCATGGACCTGGCCAGGATACATCCTGATTGGTCCGGGTGGACCAAATCAGCCATGTAAGGGAGGATTTGAGTAGCAAGTACTTTGGCAAACCTCTTTGCATCAAAGTTTATTAATGACAGCAATCGGTATTAAGCAACCTCACTCTGCGTCTTACCAGGTTTCGGAAGAACGGTTATCACCTCATGCATAGACGGCGGAAGGGAGCCTACAACAACAAGGGACTCTTTGCACGCGTTCAGTAGTTGTAGAGCAAGTATTGCCTTGTATATTTAGTACAGTTCTGTCCCCAGCCCGTCTGACCTGGGGCCTTTCCTGATGCCAGGGCAGTAATAGCAGAGGAGATCTCTTCAGGGGGTGATAGGGGCCTTGAGCACCAAATGCTCCTCTTCTGGCAGTGCCAGGAGTTTAATGGACTCCAAGTACTTTGTGAGTTCTATCTCAGAGCAAACATTCCTGTTAGAATAAAGTGATGCATAGTACTCTTGGAATTATGAGTTAATATCGGCCTCGGCCGTCAGAGTAACCTCGAATGTAGCAGTAATACCAGTAATCACCCTGGGGGCTGTGTCTAGTCTCACTGCCCTAGCAACGGCCCTTCCTGGACTATCCGACTAGCCATATCTACATGCGAGCACAGGTTTGGGGACATAAAGAACTTCTCTATCGTCCACCTCTTGAAACTTCAACAGATTGCCCTTGATTAGACCCAGCAATGCATTATCATTAGTCATACCGCATTCATTTTCAAGCAGCCTAATCTGCTGCTCACGTTCACAAAGCTGTGATCTAAGTAACTCAAGGGTCCCGGGAGTGCTAGATAACAGCTCAAACCTCATACATACTTCAAAAGATTCCCAAACTGTTGAGTGATGTGCAACCGAGCCCACATTATTTCTAAAGAACTCCTCAGATTTAACATAAAGTGCTTCTGTGAAATTGGGATCCTGTAACACTGCAGGAGACATACGCCAGAGGGGACAGGGTTTGCATGAGTGAGTGAAGATCAGAGAGAGCACAATAGGTGAGTTATCAGAGAATGTGCATGGAAGGTGAGAGCACCCACGCACCCTCCCCATCCATTCAGTGGATAGAAGCCAGATAGAATCGTGGACCATAGAGTAATATGTATATTCCCTCACACGGGGATGTAAACCCCGCCAGACATCAGACACATGCAGTTGAGATGTTATCTGCTGAAGAGTTTGTGGCGCCAATGTCAGAGGCCGAGAAACAGTAGAGGAGCGATCCATGGCAATATCAAGGATCATATTCATATCCCCACCCCAGACCACTAGTATATCAATATGACCAACAGGTATATCATCTAGAGCCCAATAGAAGTTAGGGTCATCAACATTGGGGCCATAGGAGTTAACCAGCAATATATTGCCATCCAATGTGCCCTTCAACACAACATAACGTCCCAGAGGATCAATATAGCTTCTATCCACGATGAATGTGACCATGGTGTGTATATCAGTGTCGTCACTCTGCGTGCCTGCGAGGAATAAGGTGAAGAAACTTTGGCAGCCCCATTTAGGGGCAAAGGACTCATGCACCGTTCTTGGCGTATGGGTCTCCTGCAGCATTAGAACCTTCGGGCATGAAGCTCAAGATACGCCATCAATCTCCTTGCCTTAGCCAACCCCCCCCCCCCCAAAAATGGCCCCAGTTCATGAGTACTCGCCATGCTCACATACCAACCTTTCAGGAGACCAGCTCCACACGACCACCCCATACATGCAGTGCAGTAAACTGTTTTCCCAAACCATTGTAAACTTGTAAACTCCAATTAAGGGAGCTCCCCTCCTCCCTTTATCCCACCTCCCTCCACCCTGAACCACCCCACCATCACCCCCAACTCGATGATGCAGCCCCAAGCTAAAAACCTTGGAACTCTCCTGGGAAGCGTTGCATACATCAACCTTTTCTCAAAGTACAGCCGGTGGCCCCGGCTGTACTTCTTATAGCTTACATGCCTTCGGGTCGACTGTGTCAGACGGCCGCAATGTTCACTCTCTAGCTTCCACAATACTAGGATCACTACCACTTCAGGGGGTTTGGTTACCTGCGTCGTCCTTCGGGGGAAGCAGAATCAATGCCTCGATCTAAGTGATTGCATCAGCTGGATTTTTAAAGAGGTGCACCATGCCTCTTGCAGTATGCATAGTTTGTCAGGGAATAGAAGGGCATACTGGATCTGCCGAGCCCAGAGGAGACATGTAACCAGGTCATAGGACCGTCGTAGGACCTGGACACTAGCCGCAAAGTCAGGATATATATGGACCTTACTGGATCCAAACTGTAGGGTCCCACACACTTTCGATAGCTTCAAAACAAAGTCTCTTTCTTTGTAGTTTTATAACTTGACAATAATCATCCAGTTTAGGAACAGGGACCAAGACGTGATGGGCGCGCTCTACAAGGAATTGAGCGTAGAATTTCGACTCCCCACCAACTGCTTCAAGAGCTCTTCAATGAACTGCTCCATGGCCCCCTTCACTGCATTTTCAGGCACCACGACAATGCAGACATTGTTACGCTGGGAGCGTGACTCCAAGTCGTCACACTTCATCCAGATCGTCGCTAGGGCCTTCTTCAACCCGGCTATGCCACGGTCATGCTGTGCAACCTTATCCTCGTTCCGCTAATCCTGCACTCTGCTTCAGTAATGCGCCCACTTTCCTTATCCATCTTGGAGCGCAGGGAGCTGATATTAGCAACAATACCAAGGAGTTTCACGTTGATGGCGGAAAATCCGCTCTGCATAGCAGCCATAAGGGGGTTGATGGATGTAACTTCAGCTGGCCCCTGTCTCTTCGCCTCTGCTCACTAGTGTGCTGGTGAACATATCCATCAGGCCCCTCTTTTACCGGCGCCCTTCCTCATGCTCTGGCAATCCAGGGGGCTCCCACGACGGGGATCTTCATATCAAGCACAATGTCACCACAGGGGAGATGACCACCACACCCGGACCACTAACACAGGCCCACCTTGCACAGACTGGCCCAACTTGAAAATGTTGTACACCAGGAGCTGCAGCTGTGATTACTGCCTCTTAGTCGTAAAGATCCAAATCAGCAATAGTTAGCACCAATCCCCAGGAACACCTCAAGCCAAAAAACCGACTGCAGGGCCTAATATGACACAATGTTGCAGACACTGGATGCCGTGGGTCACAGGACCTCCCAGGGTGAGGACCCACCTCACACCCACTGTCTACAAGGCACCAGTGGCAGCATAAATAAGGAGACCACCTCAGCGGGTCATGTTAGCAGCGCAGGTAAGCTTTTTGGATATTGTACTTAAAGAAGACTATGACCTGCACCACAGGTTTCAGGATCCTCACCAGGAGTGATGTCTGCCAGGCTGACACAGTACAGACAATGTGTAAAGTACATTAGCCTCCACAGGGGATGGATGTAGTCTGCGCGGGGAGGCCAGCAGGGATCAGCTCAAGGGCTGAGGTAATGCTTGCATCAGTGCCGCGTACCAAGCACAATCTGCTAGAAGGCCTGGCCCCTGCCCCACATAGGCCGCTGAAGCCACATGCTTTCGTGGGCGTGCTATGTGGGATGTGCAAGCACCGCAGCGGTCCACCGGGACCTGTGCCAGCCGCAGATGATACAATACAGCTCCCGGCTCAACCAGCACAGCTCTCCTCGTCGGAGTCAGTCAGTCGCCAAAGTAGATAGAGCTCAGCACCTCTCCCCTCCTTAGCGGGTCGTCGATGGCCCATTGCAGGATATATAGTCTATCAAAGAATGTGGGTTTGATCTAGTTTCTGTGTGCTGTTGACCACTCCCTATTTACGAAATCTTAGTTTGACCCAAAAAGAGTTTGGTGGCAGCGAACACACTATTGAACCAACAAGAAAAATAAGATGACCACACCTTTCTAAGGTTGGCGCTCACAGTTATCTCCCAAGAGGGGCTGTTGTATTCAAGTATGATTTTTTTCGAATATTAAATCTTTGTAAACATATGCTTTTACTCATTGAGTATGTGACCAGAAATGTTTAATTCATATCTCTGATATCTCTAATTCACATAACGTTTGTTACTTATATACGATTGAGCAATCATCATATTAGGCATATAATCTACATTTGCCAATGCATTTCGGTAGAACCTTCGTCAGGGCTGTACATAGGCTATTTGTCTAATGCTCGGTTTTGAGTATTCTCACTTTAGCTAATTATAATATACACAAATGTACACAGTTTGCAAGATCAACACATTCTGCAAATATGTAAACAAGAAGCACATACCATCGATAATTGTGTCATCCGATCCATCCCAACATGAGGGGACATAAAGAGAACCCCCAGCTCTCCCGAGAGAACCAAAAAAAAAATGTTTTAAACCAGGGGGTGTCCGCAACACCCCGCTCACTATACTAGAGAGTATAGTGAGCAGGGGGAACCCCTGCATGTTCGCATGGGAAATGTACGAACATTTTGTAATCGTGCATTTCCCATGCAAACATTTCCCATGCGAACAAATCACGTAGATCCTTGTTAGGGATGACAAGAGAATTGATAACTTGGGGCAAAGGGTTTTCAGTGCAGGTAGTATGGCCCTTAAGTCGATAAATGCTGCTTATGCCTTGGCAAAGTATACCCACACATTGTGGGATGTTATTGCTTTAGCAGTGGAACACATCCCAGAGGGCGAGGATAGAGAAAGCTTTTTGAATCTTGTGCAAGATGGCAAGGATGCCATCTGTAAGTCACTGCAATCAAGTTTAGACTCGTCAGATTCAGTCAGCAGGGAAATGGCAGCCAGCACATTGGCTAGAAGATTTGCATGACTTAGGCAAGTTTTTCACCAGACGTTCAGGCTCGCTTGATGGACATGCCTTTTGATGGTTGTCGGCTCTTTCGATCAAAAGCTGATGAAAGCTTAGAAAAGCTATAAGCTTCAGAAGCCGCAGAGTAATCGCTAGGAGCAGCTATTTGTCAGCCAAACCAAAAGCAAGGTCCCTCTAAGGGGTGGAGAGGAAGGGGCCAATATTCACAGAGAGGTCAAAGGAGAGCTGCCCGTTGTTCCAGAGGCTGAGTAGTTAAAACTTCCCACTCAGCCTGCGTTGCATTTGCCTTCAGCCACAGCTGCACTTTTGAAACCACTCTTAATCCTTTGCCCACAAGACAGTGGTGGGAGGCAGGCTGTCCTTGCATCTGGAGAGTTGGCGGGGCATAACCTCGGACGTGCGGGCACTGCAGACAGTGGCCCACGGCTACTGCCTACCATTCCTGACAAGACCACCAGATTGTCCCCAAAAGACTATTCTGTATTGAATCCAGAGCCACTTCTCTTACAGGAAATGTTTACACTGTTGGAGAAAGGTTCGATCGAGTTAGTACCTGCAGCGGAGAGGCACCGATGTTGGTACTCTCCATATTTCCTAATCCCCAAGTAGGACAGAGGAGTGAGACCCATCTTGGACTTGAGACGCTTGAACAAGTTCCTCAGTAAGGACTAGTTCAAGATGGTAACTCTCATGCAGATCCTTCAGGCCCTTTTACATCAGGATTGGTTGGTGCCATGCCCATTCATCAAAACACAGAATGTGCCTGAGGTTGGCATTTGGTGGTTCTCATTATCAGTTTTGAGTTCTGCCTTTCGGGCTCACCTCTACCCCGAGGGTCTTCACCAAGCTTATGGCAGTGTTGGCAGCAAGTCTGAGGAAGAGGATTCACATCTACCCCTAGCTGGACGACTGGCTGATCATAGCTTGTTCTACAGAAAAGACTCTGAGTCACCTCAGTCACACCCACCACTTTCTGCATGAGCTGAGCTTCTCCCTGAACTTAAGTCCCACTCGACACCATCACAGAAGCTTACAATTATTGGAGCAGTCCTGGATCATCGGGGAAAAGCCTTGCCACCTGGGTTGAAGGCTCAACATCTCTCACAGATGGTCCACAAATTTCAGAGTGCCCAACATCTTACAGCCTTCGACTTCTTGAGGTTGCTCGGCCTCAGGGCATTCTGCATTGTCTGGTGCCAGTAGCCCATTTGAGAATGAGATCCCTTCAGTGGGCTCTCAGATCCCAGTGGTCCCAATTCTATGGCAAAATGACGGACCTACTTCAGGTCTTGAACAAAGTCACTCTGGATATCCTGTAGTGGACCTGCTGAGAGAAGATAAGAGAGGAGAACCCTTTTGCCAACCATGGCCGAAGGTGACAATTGTGACAGACGCCTCCCTTACAGGATGAGGAGCCCACATGAAAGACTTTTCAATCAGAGGTCACTGGTCTCCATCGAAGTCAAGACTTCACATCAACCATTTAGAGCTGAGGCCAATCAGATTAGCGCTGATGGCCTTTCTGCCTTCAGTGCCTTCGGTGCGGGGGAAAAATGTCCTGATAATGACGAACAATACAGTGGACATGCACTACCTCAACACGAGACGGGGTCTTGGCTCACTACCTCTGTTCAGAGGCAATGCAGCTCTGGTTCTGGGTACTGAGAAAGCAATCTCTGACCTGGTCGCAGAAGAAAACACAGCAGCGAATGCTATGAGCAGGCAGAGCACGATGCGGATTGGGTTAGGAGAAAATGCTACCCAGACCTTCTAGATATGTCCATCTGCCGTCCAATTAATCTTCCCGAAAGAGAGGACTTGCACTCGCAAGAGGGGGGGTCTCCTTCATCCATAAATCAGTGCTCTGAATCTTCACGCTTGGTTTCTAAAAGGGTAAGAGAAGTTATGGAGGTGTTGCTTTTGGCCAGATGCCAGCAAAGAAATCCCTGTACCACTGCCGTTGGAACAAGTTTCGCAGCTGGCGCAGTGAGAATAACTTTGACTCTTTCACTTGTAATACCTCTGCTGTATTTATCTTTTTTGCTTAATCTAGCCCATCTTGGGCTCCAAGTCTCCATGGGATACCTGGCGGCGCTTTCTATTTTCAAGTTTAAGCCGGATTAAGGCTCCTATTTCTGGATCCCTATTGTAATCCAGTACTTGAAGGGACTGACAAATCCTTTCCCCCTTGTCCCATTTATTGTACCGGTTTGGGATTTAAATCTGGTATTAAGACATTTAATGGAGACGCTATTCGAACCTCTGCATTCATGTCCTCTCAGCATGCTGACTCTTTAAACTGTCTTCTTGATGGCAATAATATCTGCCCGTAGGGTGAGTGAACTGCAGGCTCTTTCCGCCAAGCCACATTTCACAATCTTCTTTAAAGACACGGTGATATTGGGAGTGTGTCGATCATTTTTACCAAAGGTGGTATCCAAATTCCATCTAACACAAAAAATTGTTTTACCTGCCTTCTATCCACCACCTCACCCCACTTAGGGGGAGAAGAAGATTGCACCGGTTAGACCCAAGAAGGGCTTTAAGTTTTTACATTTTAAGAATGGAAAAACTCAGGCAGGATGACCAACTTTTTATAGGCTAGTCAGGCCATGAATTAGGTTTAGCTGTCACCAAACAGACTATTTCACGATGGATAATCTTGTGCATTTCCGAATGCTATACTTTTACCGGTAAGGACCTGCCTGATGGATTAAGAACACATTCCACCTGAGAAGTGGCTACTTCTTCAGCACTTGAAAGAGGGATACACGTGCCTGATATCTGCAAAGCATCTACTTGGTCATCTTTACACACCTTCAGTAAATATTACTGCCTAGAATCTGTCAGGTCAGGAGGCCCAATTTAGCAAAGCTGTACTTCACAGCATCAATCAATAAGAATTCTTAGCACCCACCTCCTTATATTGACTGTTTTGGGAGTGTATCAAAGATGAAGAGTACGTGGGAGGACACAATCCATTTGTAGAACAAATTACTTAGCCCTGATAATGTTCTTTTGACTGGATGTTCCTTCCAGGTATGCCTCATCGCCATTCCATCCTTCCCCTCTTACTTGCCAAGAATGTCTGTGTTATATCTTCTTCTCTTTCAATGCCGGATTCGTCAGTAACATGGGCGTATTATACAGAGGAAAAACTAAAACGGGGGCAACAGTTGCCGTGCGTGCTACTTACACCAGCGTCGACTTCACGGCTGAGAACAGGCTCCAGATACTATGAACATTTATTTCAAAGCAAGCGGCAAGCAAACCTGAATATCATAGATGAGGAATACGTGGGAGGCGCACCCAGTCGAAAGAACGTTACCAGGGGTAAGTAATTTGTTTTTTGCGGTCCAAATTCAAAGACACTGGAGGGAAAGCGAACCCCTAGATATTGTGAGCCTTTGTAGAGCTCCTGATAAAACTGCCCTTGGCTTGGGGAGGGGTGGGCGAGAGAAAATGTATTGCAGCTGATAATCTACCTGGGTCAGAGGGGAAGTAAAGCCGGTTAGCCTACACAGCAAGAGAAGACAGTGGATCTGCCCAGGAGGGCCTTAAGATGCCAGGAGTCTTAAAGAAAGAAGCGTGCTGAGGGGCTTAAAGCACATCTGAAGCAGTGATTGATACCGGTCTGCTTGTGAACTTTTGCTGGATTAAGTAAACCAAAATTTAGGATACCTTTGCACTGTTGCTTGGTAACCCTGCTGCTTTCAGATATGTCCCTGTTAACATGTTCTGCCCTAAATAGTTCTGTAAGACCTTCTCCCAACCCTGTGGCTTATGGGAATAAACCAAGGCAAAACTGATGTTCTATGTCTTGAGTCTTCCATTGATTTATGCCAATCTGTGACATGTACCACTCCATACTCTAAAGGTTATAGTGCCCTTTTTACCTGGAAGCAAACGCTTTCTTTCTCTGTCTTCCTCTGTCCCTCTTTCTCACTCTGTCTCTCTTTCCTTCCTCCTCACCACTCACTTAGGAAGGATATAGGGCCTTTCACAACTTAGATGGTTCCAGGGGTAATCTCACCACAGATTCATCTGGCAGTGGGACACCAGTCTTCCAGAGGATTGCATGTTTCTCCACACTGGTTCTATTTAGGTTACAGTGCTCCTTTGAATCTTTCTCAACCGGTCTCTCTTTCCTTCCTCCTCACCACCCACTTAGGAAGGATATAGGGCCTTTCACAATTTAGATGGTTCCAGGGGTAATCTCACCACAGATTCATCCGGCAGTGGGACACCAGTCTTCCAGAGGATTGCAGGTTTCTCCACACTGGTTCTATTTAAGTTACAGTGCTCCTTGTAATCCTCCTGGAAATCAGTTAACTGTGTTTCTTTAGTCTTTTTCCCTCCTTGTCTCTTGTTGGGCTCATCACTTCTGGTCTTGCCCAGGCTTCTGATTTTCTTTTCTGCCCCCTGGGTTGCTGCTTGCTCCCCTTCTCACCCCCCCATCCCCCACTTGCCATTATGCAGCGGATGTTTCTTTTTGTAGGTGTAGCCTTCTCTTTTTCTTTATCTTCCATGTTGTGATTGATTACTCCTAATAGTTCTTTGTAAGGCCTCTTGGTATTGTTTGAATGAGAGATTGCCAACCCTTATTTCTTGCTTGCGCTCCTCTGAGTCAATAATATGGCTGTCGGCCACTTTAAATTCAGATGGAATTCTGCTTCTCTTTTTGCCTTGTCATCGTCCCCTCGTTTTACTGACTTAGGTCTGTTGTGCGGCTCTGGACTTAGCAATGCACCCATTGATTCTTTCTAATCTGCAGGTAAATGAGCATGGTTTTTCATGCCGCTTTCATGCAGCTTTTCATGTCCACAATTGACGTTTGTGCAATTTTACTTTCTCGCATTGAAATGTATTCACCCCAGCATTGATTAAGCAGTCACATTATTGGTCGGCTGCTCCATACAGGTCCCTCATATTCTTACATCCATTTTCACATAAGCTCCTTTGACCTATTATCTGTGATAGCGGTATGCCAGCCACGACCTGCAGGCCCTCCTTCCTCCACCGGCATAGAGGCACTTAGTAAATGTCCTGTTAATAATGGAGAGCCAACTCTTTGGAGAGGGGAGTAACATTTGTCATACTTGTGACCCAACAGACAAGACTTAAGTAAACTTACAGTTTGAACTTCACTTTTTCAGGATCCACTATAGTCCCGTGGCCAAAATAGCAAACAAGAAGAAGACGTTAAATGCAACTCAAAAGTGACCAGATACTCCAGTGGTGCCTAATTAAAATGTAGGAAAACTCAAATGTTCCTAACATCTCTGAGAGTGCAGGCGATACCAGAGTTCCCTTCCCGGTGGTGAAAGTGGTGCACCAAAAGGAGGTTCCAAACTTAACACAGTCTCTGCTGTAATTCATTGGTTGTGGGTTTTCCATGTGTTCTGATACTCTGGTATAAATACGGTGCACAAAGAAGTCTCAAAACAAAATCTGGCCAGCTGGTACCAGAGGAAGCTCCTTGATCTTACTATCTTCATCGAGCTGCAGTTACCTCTTTTCCTGCTTCCTACTGCCTACAAACCCTGTCTTTTTTTAATCCCCAACCTCCTCATCAAACCTTTTTTTTTCCAAGGACTAGAAAATCCTGCATCTTCCACATATCACCTCCTGACAACCTGCGGCCCCCTACTGGTCTGCTTCCACCTTCTTATATATTAGCACCTTTCGGCTCCTTTAAACAATCTCCCAATTGTCTTTTACACTTCTGCATGCAGTCTCCATCAACTTCCTTTTGCTTGTCACCATCCTTCTGATGTTCTACACCAGCCTCCTTCTCAGTTTCTCCAGTCAACTGTAGATCTTCACCAACCTTTCCGAGATCATTGCCAAACTCCTCCTCTGTGTCATCAACCTCCTCAGTATCTCCACTACATATTTTTCCCAACCTCTTCCTCACTAGCATCAACGTTTTCCTCATCATCGACTTTCTCCTCAGTGTCAACAGTCTTCTAATCTGTGCCAGCCTCCTGCAGTATTTCAACACATACTATTAATCACCTTAACGTTGCCATCACTTGCGTTGTCCTTCCTACCACAACCCTGCTTCTCCTTAAAGGCTCATCAAATCTCCTGCGGATCCCCAACCTGCTCATGTATGTCACTAACTTCTAGCTGTCATTTCTACCTTCCAGATCTTTATGAAACATGGGTCCCTGCTAGTGGGGTCTCCCTCCACCCCCATTTCTACCTCTCTGGCCCATCCCCAGGCTCCTGGGTCTCTATCTAGGATGCGTACCTCCTGGCTTGATCTCACAGAGCCCCTTGGGCCTCTAACCACCTACAGATCTGGCTTGCCTGGCTTCAACCAGCCTTCTGGACATCTCCAACTGCCCGCATTCACTCTGTGGGCTCGCCACTTTCCTCCAAACACCTGCCTCTAACTCCTCTGCAAGACACTAGTCTTTGCTCCCCAGACTCCAACCTCCTTCCCCCTCCAATAACCCTCACCAAGTGACTGGGGTCTCTGTGTTTTATAGGGCTCTCTCTTCTCCTCCTGAATTGGAGTCTTGGTGCTTGTCTACACCTGTGTTTTCTAATTTGAGCAGCGCTGGGATTGGTTGCAGCTCATTAGTTCACCTGTGCTTACTCTGAGCTTGAAGGGCTGGGCCAAGCATTTATGTGGTTCGGCCGACATCTTGGAATCTATTCCCCCTCTCTGTTAATGCTTTTCCAGCGAGTGAATCTGCTTCTGAGTAAGCTCTGAGTTTCTATGTAACTCTCAGAATATAAAGGAATTCCCTGTTGCTGGTAAAATTGTAACTTTGGTACTCAGACTTCCTGTCCTTTTTCCTCCATACTTATGGGAGTTCTCATGGAGCGAGGATAACACTGGAGCCTGAGCACAGCACCATGCACTCCCCCTTTAAGAATGTGCTTACGGAGTCCAGTTAGACATGTGCAGTCGGGTGGGCGGGTGACATGGTTTTCTTTTTCATCTTCAGCTTGACGCTTCGTAATGGTACCTTTTTCTTGATTGTTTCTGTTTTTCCCCATGCTGGCCTTGGTTCTTTGTCCATGTATTCTGGGTAAAACAGGTTTTATGTGTGCACAGGATGTCACAGGTCTTTGTCAGTGGAGGACCCTCATGCTTGTAGTGTTTGGGCCCTCTTGACAGCTGGGATACTGTGCGCTCTGTGACACTTTCTCAGAAGGCACTGAAGCACCAGCTGGTGCAACTTGCTTCATTCTAGGACTTATTAGGATGCCCATCCAACACCTGTCGCATGGTGTCCCTGCGAGGGCCAACAAAGCTTGTTGGCGCTGGTGAGTTCTGCGCACTCTTCTACCAAAGGGTGCGCTTCAAATTCAGTGGTGCCTAAAACCATGATGCAGTTTCGGGACAAGATGGTGATAGCGGTCTCAGAATCTGACTCAGCTCAGTCACTGTGAGATGCTTCTCCAATGATATGATATATACAGGAGCAGGAGTCCCCAACAGATTCCTGACCCCGGCTCTGCCAAGCTCACTGAGGTTTCCCTCTTTCGCACAGAGTGGACTGATCCCCAGTGTTAGGGGTACTCAGCTCTACCACTTTCAGTTCCCCAAAGCACTTGTGCAGGCATGGGGTCGGCAGGGCCATCTACCGTAAGGCCCCATGAGCATCTAGCGAGGGAGAACCATTTTTTGCATGATATTACATGGCCTGATGCTCTCCAATGTGATGAGGTAATATTTTAAAGTCCTCAGGAGAGAAGTGCTTTTATCAGCCACATCCCAGTCCCCGTCCTCTGCAGCAGCATCTGACCAAAAGCAACAATGATTCTTCTGCTAAGGGGTCTTCTGAGGTAGATCAGCTTCCCCTCTGGTAGCATTCAGAGCTATTCCAGCCACCCAGTGGGCAGAACCTGTGGTGCATGCACCTCCTGTCCCCATGGGCCACCTCCTTTACCACCTCCTTTACCACCAGTGTCTCCACCATAGCCTCTGCTGCCCAAATATCTGCTTTCCTGCAAAAAACAGTAATGCCCTTCCCCCAGGTACTTCTTCTCCAAGCCTTCCCCCACCCAGGACCCCAAAACTTCTAAGTGACTTGAGGGTCGGGTTCCACCAGACTTGTGTAGGAGATACAATCTGCCACCTCGTAACCCACTGAAAAACAATAACCATCAATTCCTGTGTTTTATCATGGTGAACAAGGGTTATTGTCTTACACTTCCTCTTCCTTCTTTCTTCTCTGCCTCTCTCTCAGTGGGGTTCACTACTCCAGTATCAAGAGATTCAGAAACAAACCGGAGCAATAAAGCAGGTCCCTCTGTCAGAGAAAGGTTCTGGTTTCAATGTGAGGTACTCTGTGTCCCAAAAACAGAACTAGGCTGGCCCTCTCTTCTTTCATTATTCTCTTACCCAAAGAAAAGTTCAAGATGATTATAATTATAATTGTTTATTTATAACGCGCTTAATACCCAGAGGTTTCTAAGCGCAGACCCGGGGATCGAACCTGTCTTGCTCCGCGTCATCTTGCTTCCAAGACAAGCTCGTTGCCCCTGAGCTATCTTTTGTAGACTAATCCCAGAAATGATAATCCCAGCAATGATTTGTGCATCCTTGTAGCCGGGCAGAACACTTGTTGCTGTGGCTCTCCAAGATGCATACCTATATTTACCGATTTAGCCCCCTTATTTTGACTTCCTCCACTTCTCCATTGGAAGGGTTCATTACCAATACAAGGTGTTTCCCTTTGGGCTCATCACGGTCCCCAGGGTGTTAACAACGCTGATGGCCACAGTAGTAGCTCATTTATGGCCAAATATCATATCATGTATAGCCGTATTCAGACAATCGGCTGGTCAGAGCAGGCGTGCCAGATAATCCATCTGCAGTTCCTGTTAGATTTGATTTTCGCTTTGGGTATGTTGGTCAGCATAAAAAGCAGACTCCAACGCCTGCTAGCACTGATGCCAATTACTGTTCTCCATGGCAAGGTTGCGCATGCACCATATTCAGTTTAACTTGGTGGCACAATGAGAACAGATGAGGGAACCCCAAGATAAGACAATTCCTTACATAGACTGGATCTTGGGACAATCTCTTATGGGGAGGCCAATGAAAAAAATCTCTAGTGGCAGAATCCCTTCCAGGATTCCCAATGCCAACTGACAATGGTTACCGACTCCTCTCTCTCTGGATGCCGAGCCACATTCAGAGAACTGCAAATACATGATATTTGAAATCAGCGGGAAGAGGAAGCTCACAAACTACATAGAACTGAAGGCAGTGTTGCTGGGCCTTCTGGCATTCTTGCAATTCCTGGAGAACTCATCTATCATGATCCTCATAAACAATGTTGTGAGCATGTTTTACCTGAACAAGCAAAGGGGGTTGGGATCAGTAAAACTGTGCTCTAGCCATTCAGATTTGGGATTGGGCCCAAAAGAACATCATTGTCTTCAAAACAGTCCATTTGGCTGAATCGGACAACTTGGAATCTGACTCTGTAGGCAGAAAGGGTGCTGCAGTCACGAATGGGAACTCTACTCCGAAGTCCTGGACAAAGTCTTTGCCGAGAACAACATTCAAATGGTGGATAACTTCGCTACTGAAGGGAACCAACCGTAAGTGGCAACTGTACGCTTCATGAAAGAGGAAAAGAGCGAATTCCTTAAGGGATGTGCTATTATTTCAATTGGACAACATATCTGCATACGCCTTTCCACCTCTACCTCTGATTCCTTGGGTTCTTCAAAGATTTCAGAAAGCCACGAATTGCCAGATTCTGCTAATGGCACCTTACTGGTCGAAGTGCCTGTTTGGGAGGAGATGGCACTTTGCTGCATCCCCCAAGCGCTTTACAATTAGGCAAGACTTCTGTTGACTGTTTCTAAGCATTATAGCACTGAGAAAGCCTTTTTCATACAAACATAATCACACACAGACGTGGCGAGGCACTAAATGAAGATGGTTACTATTTAAATATAAGGTGTAAATAACTATTAGCTGAATACATTTATAAAAATGTTAAATTGTATTTAGTTTTTCTCAGTGCACGACAGAAGTAGGCTCTGTGCCAAAAGGAATGCAGCCTGTGCTAAAATAGACTACAGGCAGTGCTTTGGTGTTGCCTTCGGCTGGCAGAGAGCACGAGGTAACTCAGCAGCTGTTTGCTGTCCATCAAAAACTAATGCAGGCTAAAGGCTCAATGCACACAACGCAGAGTTCTGTAAAACAAGGATTTAAGGGGAATTACTGGACCAGATAAAATATGAGTATATTGAGTGAAGTATGGAGAGTTTGACGGATGTGTTTATATATAAATGTTCATAATGTAGCAAAATGATGATAAACAGGAGCTACAATGTATTCTTGCATAGGCTAACAGTATGCTAAGTAGTATGCCCTAAACAGAAACCCAGCCATGAAAGAAGGAAGACTGCAGCATCCCTTGTAAGGGAAGAAGGACCGTTTTGTACGGAGCCATGCCAGTATCCAGTGACCAAGTCAAGAGTATTTAAGCTCCCTGTCTGGCACCAGCCTGCAGGAGCTGGGAACGGTTAGGACAGAATGCCGTTTAGGGAGCAGAGGTCTTTGCCCCATCCTCATTTTCTGTAAAGATTAAACTTGTTATCCTTGCAAGATAAGACTCTTTGCCTTAATTCCCTACAGAGGTGAACGTTTATCTGGTGTGAGCGTGATTAAGGGTACTAGTATAATTAAGCGGTACCCTTGTAAATTGGGCTACCTTTCATGCCATTGGTTCTCATACCTACTTCACATGGGATCTGGACCACCTCTCCTTCTCGAGTGCCTTTGGAATATCCTTCATGAACAAGGGGAGCTAGTGTTGCACCCCTAACCTCAATTGCTTACCTTGGTGCTCTGGTGCCTGAACAAGTGACGTACAGACACTTTTGACTGTCAGGAGTAACACACGCATCCTTCAACATCCAGAAAAGGATCCACCAAGTCCCAGTATAAAGGGAACTGGATGAGGCTCTGCCATTGGATGCTCAACAATTCGGAAAGCCCTCTGCAAGCATCGCTTGATGATGTTGTGTGCTTCCTCTCTAGTCTGGTGCATTTAGGGACACAGGTTTCCACTTGTAGTACTTACCTAGCTGCTCTGGGGGCATACCTAAGTAATGATCAAAGGACTACTGCTCTTAGTCCCATCATGAAGAGACACATTCTAGATCTGTTCCATCTCTTCCTGCCTACGCTCGGGAGCATCACAGCGTGAGACGTCAATGTGGTATGGACAGCATTGGCCTTCAAACCATTCAAACACACGTGTTTGGCAGAGTTATGACTTGTTTCTTGGAAAATGGTCTACCAACTAGCAATAAAATCATCAGAGAGTTAGTGAACCCCAGGCTCTTTCCTCTGAAAAGCCTTACATTATCTTTCACAGAGGAAATGGTGCTTCAAACGTATCCTCATTTTTTACCAAAAGGGATGTCAGATTTTCACATCAACATGGAGATCTCTCTGGGTATTTTTCCCTGTCCCCCAGGCGGAGGCTGACATAATCTTGCACTGCTCCGATGTTCGTAGAGCCTTGAGGTTCTATCTCCAGAGGACTACACCTCAGCGAGCACCGGACAGGCTTATTGTCACATTTGGTGATTCTTATCCAGGCAAACAAGCAGCAAAGTCCGCCGTTGCTAGATGGATTGTGTCTTGCATCACCCATTGATACGGCTGTCGAGGAAGATGCCCTCCTGCTAGTTTACAGACACATCTGGCCAGAGCAAAAAGCATGCAGTGGTTTTCCAGAGGTGTGTTGTGGGAATATATTTGTAATGTGCCCATTTGGGCACCTCATTCAACCTTCTGTCAGCACTGAGCACTTGACAGCAGCTCTACGGTGGATGCACAGTTTGGGCATGCAGTTCTGCACAACTTTTTTGCCGCAGTGCAGGATCCTTCCTCCCGGAAAGTGATTAGCTGGTTAGTACTCTCCCATAAGTATGGAGGAAAGGGGACGTAGTGACTACTGTACTCTTAGTCCGAAGTCCAATTTCCTCCATACATCCACCCACTAGTCACCCCATTAAAATATAGCTAGTCTTCCCAGTGTTTTTGAATGATAAAGGGACTGAGGGTTTGGAGCTTTTGGTTGCAGAGTCTCAGGCTTGGCTATGCTATATATGTATAGCCCTCATCTGTCTGCAGAATTTTAAAAGGGACTTGTGCAGTGCTACTCTCAGGCTTCCATCCCGTCACCTGCTGTGCAGCAGCTCCCATTAGTATAGAGGAAAGGGGTCTTCGGACTAGGAGTACATTAGTCACTATGGTGAGTCACTTTTCATATGTTCGTGGAGTGAAAGCTTGCTTGACAGACAATGGATTGATACATTTTTATATCACCCCCAGGTAATCAGGGTTCAGGAAATGTTTCATAAAGCCTTTGAAGCAACTTTTGTTCTATAAATGCAGCAGAATGCATCTTTTCTCCCAGCTTTGAAACTGTCATCTTTCCTTTTCTGAAAGTATTACAAACAGTACAGTTCCTCTACCAGATACTCTGGGACAAGTCACAGCGCTTGGCAAAGGTATAGTGCAGATACCTCCATTTCTATACAGTTTTTTGAAGTTGATGCACATCCTACTTCCAGTCAGGCATGTTGCACTATTCAAACATTTGGCAGTCACCCAATCAGGAATGATCACTACATTCAATCTTTCCAGGGATTATTTCCTGACAAACACTCAGAATGTGGATTCAGCAGAGAATTCCAAACACCCATTCATACGGACTATTCGAGGTCCCAAACTCCAGTGTCAGTGAGGCCATAACCATTTATGGCACTCACTTGTTTCCATGCTAAAACAGTAAAAACAGACACACTGTTGGGGCTAGAGGGACTTCTAAATTGCCATTTTAATTGGGTCCTGCAAGGAACAAGCTTTTGTTCTCTGGACACAAAATGTCTGCATCACGGTGCAGCCTTCTAAAATAATGCAAAGATCTGCCACCAGCCAGGGAGTTACACTAGAGGCCAAGCAAAGAAACTCCAAGGGACACATAGTACAGCGTTACATCACCATTAAGGCTTTGGTTAGAGTCTCACTGGGGAAAAAGAGGTCTGTGAAACCAGTGAGGAAAAGAAAGACATGTCGGTGCACTCACTTTGAGACGCAGAAAAGGATTATCAGCTGCATGCTTTCTCAGCTGAGGAGACACTGCATAACATTTGCGGACATCGAAATTGTACCCCTAAAGAACTATGCCATTTAGGACTGCAGATGAACCCTTTATATGATGGTCATATGTCTCTGATGAAAAAGTATTGCTTCCCAGAGTTTCTTCACACTCCCGCAGAGAAAAGATAGCATTGATGGTTGTTCGGCAACATGTTCTTCTCTCAGATATTTGTAGAACAGCAACTTTAGATACTTGGCATCCTTTCGATCGTCGAATTACTATTTTGATCGAAGAAATGCTGCATAACCTGTTTGCTTGAACAAGATTGTCAAATGCTAGCACTCCTGCCCATAGTAAGAAATCTGTTTAAACAACCATATTCCTCCCCCTGCTCTCGTGTATCTCTGCTTCCTCACTGCGTACTCCCCCCATGACTTGAACAGTGCTGTGTTGCCTCCCAAAGCTAGTAATTACCCTAATACAAAGGAGGGAGAGCAGTAAGACGTAGCAAAGGGAGAATTGCCTCCGTGTTATTTCTGAATCTTTATGTCCTTGTTCTGCCCCCTTCACATCAACACCAGTCCATCCTGACATGCATATGGAGTGAGACAACATTTCATGTTACAGACGGACAAAGATTATGGAACAAAGGCTGATGATAGGTTATATGTAAAGAGGAGGGGTCTGTGTGCAATTGAAAGCATCACATGGACCTCATTCTAAAAGCAACCGCACATCTTTTAGAAATGCTTCTGGCCTGGCCTCCCAGTGTAGATATATCCCAACCAAGTTTCAAAGAAGGGGGACCATGAAGGTTTTTTTCCCTATTTTGGTCTTACGACCTTGTAACTATTTAAAGTTGTAGAAAGCGATTGTTTTCCTATTGTTCATCGGTTGAAACTATGAATAAACTTGGCACTCCCTCCTTTAGAAGCATAACCAGATGAGTGCCAGGAATATGTAATTTTTCTAACACCTGATTTACCATTAGCGTGAATTGATCCAGATTTGTGAGGGGTGTGCTTGATTCGAGCTTCTATATCCTCCTCTTCACCAAAAGATTTTTTAATGGTTTTAGATATACAACTATCCATGTTTCTTCCCTCGTGGAAACCCCCTAGTTACGCAATTGATATATTTCCTGCCTCTGTAGTTGAATCTCAGTTTTTCTAATTTCTCAAATTCTGTTGCTGTTTAATGCTCACAGCCAGGCTCTTTTCCAGATTCTCTGAAAGTTTGTACGCCACCCGCCGTTTTCACACACCAGTACCCTTTTCCACGTCAACGGGAACGGACCGCTTCACCAGCGCTCCTGGGTGAGGCCTAGCCTCGTAGTTCCACGCGCTTCCCCACTAGTTTATCTAACTTTTTTTCTTTCTATTGCAGGCTTGGGAGCACCGTCCACCGGTGCCCTAGCTCTGTCCCTGGTGCATGTTGGCCCCGACAGGCTTTAGCAAGTTTCCGTCGTGCAATGGTTTCTTCCTGACAGCAGATCCCCACACGCTCTTTCTTAAATGCCTTGGTGTGGACCACGGCTGGGACGGATGCTCCGCGTGTGACTCCCTCATGCCCAGGTCGCTCAAGCACTGACTCGAGCATTGGAGGGAACTCTTCAACAGGACTCCACTGCAGAACATTAAAGACTGCGTCCGGAGGAAGACACAGAAGACAGGTGTGTTGTTTTCCAAGGCACCCCGCAGAGGCGACTCCTTCCCAGAGAGGCCCTTTGGCGGGAGGGGTCAGTCTGGCCCACACACCGGCACAGGGAACACCAAGGTTCATGAAGCTATCAGCCTTATGGCTGAGGGGGCCCAAGGACCCTCCCGGTCCTGCAGCCGAGGGGCCTGTGAGCTCTACGATCACCGGGGCACCTTCACGCAGAGACAGCACTACCGGCCGGGAGGCTGAGGGCTTACCGGGTCTACGCCCGAGGTGCAGGGCAGGGCAGAGCCGGTGCGGTCAGGCATGCAGGCCGAGCCCGGAAACGCGCCAGCTACAAGTCAATGTGCTCAAGGCGCGGACAAAATAATGGCTAGAGACAAGATGGTTGCCACCCCCGAACTTCAAAGGTGGGAAGCCTCGCAAGCGGGCACTGAAGCCCGTCAGCCCACAGAACAGCAAAGGAGAACTGGCTCCTAGGACAGACTGGGCACCAAAGACGTCTTATCCTAACATCCCGGGGCTTGGGTACAATATACCCATGTACGGACATGGGCTAGGCATACAACTGGCATATCTGCCCCCTCCTCCTGCGCAAGACCGCTCACAGCCAGCCTGTGAGGACAGGTTTTTTGACAAGTTCATGACACTCATGCGCTCCCCTCAGATGGGCACAATCCTCAGGGGGCAATATCAAAGACATGTTGCCACCGGCCGCCACAGTGCAGCCAACCGCAACGCACCTCATGCCTCCCCCGCAGGCTCCACCGCTACAGTAGCCCAGCACAGAGGCTCCAGTAACTGCGGTGCTGCCCCATACCCCCACCACTGAAGAACCCCTGAGGCTCACTGGCGCCACTCCCCCGGGGACAGTAGACCAGCAGGAATCAGACGAGGAGGAGCAGGATACGCCCTCATCAGCGAAAGCCTTTTACAACAGAATTGCTGGCCTGTCAGAATACCTGGGTATCCCCCAGCCAAAACAGGAGCTCCCTGAAGCAGGAGTACAGGTGGAGGTCCTCAGCATCAAGGTTGAGGCTCGTTCGGGCATCCCCCTACATAAAGATGTGGAGGCATTGGCCAAAAAGGGCTGGCTCAAGCACCACTCCACACAACAGGTCAACAAGAAGCTCGATGCAAGGTTTAGGCAAACTGAGGGGGGCAGCAAACTACTCTCTACACACCAGCAGCCTGCTCGTCAGTAATCGCTGCAGCGACTATGTATGCCAAACCCCAGGCCTCCTCGTACTGTAGCGCCACTACTGCCCTGCTCAACAAGGAAGAAAAGACCCTTGATTCATATTGCAAGAAGGTCTATTCAAACACAGGCCTAAATCTCAGGCAGGCCAACATAGACGCATTTGGAGGGAGATCAGGCTTCCTGCCTGATATCCCCAAAGACAAACAAGCCTCCTCTAAGGCAAGTCTAGCGGAGGTGAAAATCGTAGCCCAATATATGATGGAGGCATCAGTGGGACACATCGATACGGCGAATAGAGCAATCTTTCTGGCAACAGAAATGAGGCGCACTGCCTGGTTGAAGGCCACTAGGTTCAACCAAGATGTCCAGGACAGAATCCTCGATCTTCCATTTGAGTGGGGGGCGGGATCTTTTCCATGCCTCAACCGATTAGGAGCAAGACAAA
The DNA here is from genome assembly GCF_040938575.1 of Ambystoma mexicanum. Classification (NCBI taxonomy): domain Eukaryota; kingdom Metazoa; phylum Chordata; class Amphibia; order Caudata; family Ambystomatidae; genus Ambystoma; species Ambystoma mexicanum. The sequence goes on along the minus strand of NC_090935.1, from coordinate 1,263,364,370 downwards.
AAGACGACTATCTTCTAGACAGCAAAGTCTCTGGCCATACTGACAAAGTCGGCCACTAAACCATTCACTCAGACCCAGTCTCACTCGGACAAGGGGCGCTTATTTGGCGGCTTCCGAGGGTTCCAGGACCGAAAAGCCAGGCAGCCAGACAGATCACCCAGTCCACACCCGAGAAGGCACCACGAAACAGCTCATAAGGGGTTCTTTCAGTCCCCCTCCCCTGCAGCAGCCTCTGACCAAAAGCAACAATGATTCTTCGCTCTGCGGCTGGGGAGCCACCCTGGGAGCACACTTGGTACACAGTCTTTGGACCTTGACCGACCAGCAGAATCACATCAACTGGCTGGAGCGTATGGCTATACAGTTGGCACTCAGGTCTTTTCAACCGACCATCAGGGAGAGGTCGGTGTGCATACAGACGGACAATACGACTGTCATGTTTTATATCAACAAACTGGGGGATACCAGATCCCTGCAACTGTGCACGTTGATCCTGGACATCTGGGAATGGGCTATCAGCCAGTGAGTGTGTGGCTCTCAGCTGTACACCTTCCAGGCGGAGTCCAATCTGGAAGCAGACAGGCTCAGGCGCCTGGCCGCCAACAATTACGAACGGCAGCTGAACAGGAGAGTTCCCCCGGAAGTGTTCAGCAGATGGGGTCACCCAACAACAGACCCCTTCGCAACAGCTCACAATCGGACATGCCTGCAGTACGTGTCCTGGGGGGGAATGTGATGCAACTCTCTAGGGGACGCTCTCCAGATACCCTGGGACGGGACGGGATGTGGATGTATGCATTTCCTCCCACACCACTCCTGCACAAGGTTGTGAGCAAGATCAGACTTCCATAAACCTAAGGATCATCCTCGTGGCGCCGCCATGGCCAGCGCACCGCTGCTTCTCAGACCTACAGCAGATGTCACTTCAGCTGGAGATTCTACTCCAGCTCGAGATGGGCCCCCTACTAGTGCAGTAGGGAGGCGCAGTGGTGCTACACCCCTCCCCAGAGAGACTAGTCCCAGCAGCCTGGTTCCTGAGCAGCTGACGCTCCAGTACCTTCAGCTGTTTGCCGACAATCTGGAGATAATCCAAAACGCCATGAGCCAGGCTAAGCAGTACAAAAGCAAGTGGACAAGATTCTGTTTTTTTGGCTAAGGAACACTGGGTCAACCCACTGACATGCACACTCGACCAAGTTTTGTCATTTTCGGCCTCTCGCCAGGTCTCCGATCCAGTTTGATACCTGTAGAACGTACCTGGCTGCTATCGGTGCGTATAGGAACTCTTGAATCTCGTATCCTCTCCTCTGCCAATCCCGTAGTAAAAAAAGCACATCACAGGACTGACCAGGCTGTTCCCTCCGGTCAAGCATCCTCATGCAGTCTGGGACCTGAATGTAGTCCTAAGCGCTATAGCGCATAAACCATTTGAGCCCATGGCCACGGCAGACATTAGGTTGTTCACACTAAAGACAGCCCTTCTGGTCCAGCTTACTTCTGCTCGCCAAGTGAGTCAGATCCAGGTGTTGGTCGCCTCAGAGCCGTACACAAGGTTTCACAAGGACAAGGTCTTCCTCCGCACACACCCAAAATTTCTTCCGAAGCTGGTTTCGTCCTTCCACATCAATGAGGAGATTGCGCTCCCCACATTCTTCCCAGACCCCAAGGAAGATGCAGAGAAGATGCTCCACTGCCTAGACTTCAGGAGGGCGTTGAAATTCTATCTAGACAGAATGAAGAGCATCGTAAGGCGGGTGCACTATTTGTTACATTCAGAGGCTCTGGACCTGGGCATCAGGCCTCCAAGCCATCCATAGCCTGATGGATGACAGTGGCTATCCAGGAGGCACACAAGTGCAATGTAAGGAACTGCCACAGGCCATGCATGCACATGCAGTAAGAGCTAAAGCAACAGCAGTCGCCTTCCAACGCCACGTTCCCTGGCAGGTTATCAGCAGGGTGGCAACATGGGCCACGCTTTCTGCATTTTGCAAGCATTACTGCTTGGATACCAGTGCCAAGGCTGATGCAGCATTTGGCAAACGGTGCTGTGCAATCTATTTGCCTAAGAGGTCAGGCTCTCCTCCCAGGGCGTTGTACGTTGTAATTACCCATACAGGATGGAGGAAAGGGAACGGGACGTAGGATTATTTAAGTGTTACTCACCGGAGTGACTAACATACTCCTAGTCCTTAGTCCTCTTTCCTCCATACGTCCCACCATCCATCCCCCTAAAAATTAGACCAGTGAGGTTTTTAGACTTTAAATACAGCCGACGCGTCATAAGAGGACTAAGGTGTGGCGCTGGTGGGCGGGGTTAAGGGTATTGGAAAAGAGGTTCCGTTCCCGTTCCTCGCGAGGTACGGCCATACAGCATGGAGGAAAGGGGACTAAGGACTAGGAGTATGTTAGTCACTCTGGTGAGTAAAACTTAATTTTTATGAAGATCTCTTTTGATCCAGAATATCTGTCCAACTATGGTCCATCCATTTTACAGCAGCACAATTTCTTAGAAAATGCCTAGGGAAAGTGGTGTTAGTGTAGCTGAACAATTCTGTTCTTACGATAAATCTCTCAAGCTGGTTGTCATTCTGGCTGCTGACCTAGTTGCAGTACAAATATAACAAGGTTTAGGGTTTAGATGAGCTCTACTGTATCCTGATGGCAGGGGTGCTCCTTTTTCTATGCTGATGGTTCTCTGTGTGGCTTTCATCGATCAGCCATAGCCTCCTTATTCATGCCATCAGGTGAGCATTGGGAGGCGGGGTGGGGGTTTAGTTACTTGTCTGGATTGTGTGTGGTGTTACTGTTTCCCAAAATACTGCCCCTCTCAAATGATTCACATCTCACAAAGAAACCCGTCTGTCTTATTTTTATGGTGGTTCCATTAATCACTGTCCCCCAAATACCTAATTTCCCCCATCTCGCTGTTGTTCCCGGCTCTCTCTTTCACCCACCACAAACTGCATGCCCAGAAGCGCACTTTTCCAGGCTGCAGATGACTTTTCATGTTTCCTTTGCTTCAGTTTGGCCCGACACTCCCTCTTTTTAACAAACTCAGTTCCTATACATACGGGTCGGCACAGTGTACCATGATCTGTTTCGAGTGGAAGCCTTTTTTTTAAATTTCAGTTTAGCCTTTCCAAGTAGGGGCATCTCCTAGGTATTCTTTGCCTTGCTCAAGCCCCCCGCTCACCCTTTTTGCCTCTGTTCTCACTTGCCGCTTCTGCTATCTATGATAAATGCTTTCCACAAATGGCAACAGTGTTGTTAATAGAAGGAACAGTTTCCTCAATGGACAGTGGGGGACCATGAAGGTGTTTTGTTAGTCCAGTTTTATATCGTACTTTATATGATTTGACATGCATTTGAAAATGTACATAGTATTATAGCCACTTGTAGTTTGAGAAATCTCTCCAGGTTTCTAGGCTTTTTTTCAGGCCCAGATATTCTCTTCATCACCGAAACCTGGTTCTCCAAAGACTTCCGGCCCATGGCACACAAGGCTTTCCCTCCAGGCTACACTCTTATTGTAGTGAAGCCTACAACGGTAGGAATGGCGCGTTGTTGGCGCTGCTTGGAACAAGGAATTTTTCTATTCCTACCAACTCTGTTTGAACTTTGGGGAAGCCACGGTCCCCGCATATAAACTTGCATACCCGGACCCAGAGCAGTGAAGCCCGTGGCGGAAGGAAGGGCGCAGTGTTGGCGCTGCTTAGTGTTCGCGCTGTGAGTGGAGCAAGGGGTGGTGCCGACCACCTGACTAATCCAGAGAGGGTACAGCAGAGGCGACCCTATCCAGTAGCAGTTTAACAAATCTTCCAGCTCTACTATCCCAAGGATTATTGACAACAAGACCAAAGGAAGTAAGACTGCTACCTTTTCTTTCTTCCATCTGTTGAGCCACTGAGCACCCCAAGTATATTGAGTCTCTTCCTCCTGTAGCTCTGGAACTTTGTCAGTAAAGGCAAAAGGATCTGGCGTGAGAGTTGGTGCGAGACGGCCTAAAAGAGCTTAGCCAGACTAAGGAGAGTGAGGTTAAGGGGGTGCAAGGAGTGGGAGTCGGACTATGGGAGCCCCATTAGCCGTTCCGCGTGCCTCGTTCCCGAAACCCTTTATTGACGGCTTTAATGGCTTTATGCTGAAGGTTGGCCAGCGTTAAGTGCTATAAACAACCTAAGTGGCTTGCCTGAACCGTGATAATAGCGCTTCAGTCGTTGGCTTCATTTCAAATTGTGAACATTGCTGACTTTTTGCCGGGATGGTCAACAAAGTGTGACTATATTGCTGGTACACCCAGACTTTATTAATTGGAGTAATAACTTTGGGCCAACACATCTTTTACGTTTTGAGTATTTATTCTGTATTCTGTATTGTATAGTATATTGTATACAGATTATAATGTAACTTTTTTTAACCGTTTTAACTCGTAACCAAAGTATTGCAGGAAAAAGCACTTTTTTGGGGCATTAGCATTCTAGCTTTTGTATTTTAGATCTGTGCACAAACAACGTTGTTAATTGGCTTTAGCCCCCAAACTCCTCGCCCACAAGAAAATGGGAAAAAGGAAAGCAGAAGTGAGTACCCCCCGCCCCCCAAACGATAAAGGACGTAAACATATTAATCTCTGAGATAGAAGTCCTCCTACTTTACCTGGATGTTATAGAATGTATAGATGTTAGAGAGGGAGGCGAGAAAGAGAAAATGGCTGAAATTCTTCCCATGTGGTCTTTGGGTGTTGCAGCTGTACATAGGGCACCTTGTTAGAATTGTGTGGCTGTGTGCAAAGATCTGGATTTATTAGATGTTTGTGATCCAGACCCAAAGCCCAAGATACAGCCCCTGGTTAGGGGAACTAAATTAGTAGGTTAGCACCCTTTGAGGGGGTACAGGTGCCAGGGCAGGAAGGGGGGTGGGAATTATATTTATTTTCCCAGTTAATAAAAAATGCTACAGTACCAAAAGTACATGATGTTGATATTATTGAATTCCACAGTCAAGACAATCATTTGGCTAATGCTTCATAAGTAATAAATGCAGACATTCCTGTCAAAGGAGTCGAAGTACAGTTGGAGTCCACTAGCAAACCCCTAACTGAATGTGGCATGGAAAATGCAGAGGATTTAGATGTATATGAAGTAGCTCCCTCTATAACACTGTCTGACCGTATGGGTTATTGGCAACTCCAGGCTTGTTGTCTGTACTAAAGGGCTCCCCACACCCCGGTTAAACCACCTAAAACTGTTAATGCAGCAATAGTTAATAGAGGCTGCATAACGGAGGGAGGTCATAAAAATATAGCAATAAATAAAAGGGGAACCCGGTAGTGCTAAAGAAGCAGAGGACTGTAGGTCCTGTTAAGTCTAATACAGTGGGAGTACAAACAGAGAGCTTAAGGAAGATAGAGAGTGTAAAAGACACCCTTGTGCATATAACTCCGAGTATAAAATTGAAAGACCTTATAAGTGTATCCTTACTAAAATAGGAGAATGGATGAAAGAGGTATCGGTGGCAATGAAAGAGATAAAAAAAAATAAGCTGGATAACTTGAGAGGCCTAGAAAAAGCCAAGACCGGATGTGACACAACAGCTGCCCGTACTATGGAGAGGCCCAAAACTCAAACTAAAGATCTCGAAGTAAGAGAGATGAGTGGGTTGTCCACCGCGGGTCGTACCAACCCGTGGAATGGAAGGAATTATAACACCACAAATAGCTTTAGAAAAATGGACCGGGCCAAGCAAAGAATGTAAGCTGATAGGGTTCTCCCTATCAGGCCCGAATTTAGTAGCCTTGGGCAGACACTCAAATGGGGAACCACTGAGGAATGGTCCCAACTTCCCAGTAGGGGCCCAAATGAGGATTAGTGCAAACTTTGTGGGCCCAATGAGGAATGGCGTAAACTCAGTAGAGAGAGAGGTAATAAGGAATAGCCCAATCCCAACCTGGAGAGACCCACATCCTAAAGAATACGTGTATATATTGGATTCGCCACACTAAAGGGTCTTTGTCGCTCACTAGAGATGACATAGTGGGTTGCAAGAGGGGCAGAACACTGAATGCTTATTTTGATTTTATTCAGGTGTTTCTTAGATCATGTGTACAAGTCGAGGGTCTCCTAAGTATAGATCGTAGGGCCCTGATTGTGAGGGACGCAGTGTAGTGTTAAGATCGCCAAAGTTTCTGCAACAATTAAAGCTGAGTGAGAATTGTGGGAACGTGGGACATGGGTCTGGGGAAAGAGTAAATCACCTAGAGCTATTAAGGCATAAGAGTCGGGGGAAGACGCGCACAAAATTGCAAGCCAGGCTGAAAGGGGGCCCTAGGGGACCCTGACGTCTATGGAAACAAGGCGAGTCACCACACACAAGGTTGTATTCCCAAAGCTACGGTTTTATTGCAAAGCAAAAGTCTCAGTTGGCCAACTCGGTCTCACGCCCCGCGACGTCTATTTCTAGACCTCGAGGGACGCAAGAGAGTGAATTACGTACATCAGTTACATATATACAAAATGCATATCAAACAATCAGCTATGACATGTTTAACACCCCCCTTTATTGGGTTTCTTTGAACTTGATGTGATGATGGACATCTCCGACCACTATGACACCTTCAACCATCCATTCTAGTAACAATTTGCAATTTCTGAGTGCAAAGGCATCTTTCGGTTGTTGAATAGAACACGCCGTTTCTGTTCTTGGAAGCGAACTACATACGGGGGGGAGTAGCATTCTGGACCTTGCTATCTATCAGGTGGTATTCGCGTCCTGGGAGCCGACATGCTCTAGTGGGCTCAGCAAAGGGGGGGTCGTAAGAAAAGCATAATTCAAGCCTTTAGCGGTATTATTCGGACATATTCTACCATATAACGAGACTGGCTGGCAGCTGTGAAATGATTAAATGCCCTGTAGCTCTGCTTCAAGGCTACATTCGGGAAGGAGCCGGACATTCTTCCTGGCGCTGCCTACGTTTGTGTTTCAGCGAACTCTTGTTATCCTCACGGCCCTGCGGCCTTGTCCTTTTCATATACAGACAACATTGTTCCACAGTCGAGCAGTGTAAGCGGAAAATATACTGCGAAGGAATAGGAATAGAAAGCAATGAGCAATGGTTAGAAAACAAAATGGCGATTCTTGTTACATCAAAATGGCCGTTCACTGGCAAACTTGAAAACCTATATTCTGTCATATCGTGCATGAGACGGTTGGCCCACGGCCACCAAAATGCGTTTGCGGTCTCAAAGTAGAGGTATCCGTATTTCTAGACTGACAAACCCTCCTTAGGCCATATGCCAAACGTCTCATCTATTTATTGAAACCTCCTCTAGTGATGATGAATCTGAAGTACTTTTGTCTGAGTCTTGCATGCTGTCGTGGACATCATTGTTTTCATCAATATCTATTGCCATCAACTCTTTTACTGCTCTCATCTCATTTGGGTCTGGGCTAGTTCGATCATGAGGTTGTTTTTTATTTGTTATCATATGCATGCATCCTTTCGTACATCCCTCAGTTACCTCAGCGCAAACTATGGGTAAACAATGTATACAACAACAGCACGTTAGGAATATTCCGAACACCACTACTAATATTGAGATCAACTTCCATCCCCAAGATCGTAGTTCGCTACCTCAGTAGCTATTAAAACACCTTTGTCAGTCCTTCTGACTCTAGTTCTGGATAATCTGGCCATCGCTGCTGTTTCTAAGAGGAATACTCCTGGGAACAGTAGCCCTAGGTAACATGTACCTCCCCAGTTTCTGGGCAACCAAGGGTATGCTTTCTCTCCACATATAAAATAAACTGGATCACCTACGTATACTGGTTCTATTTCCCATTTTAGTACCACTGTATTCATACAACCAGTATATGTTCCGACTGTAAAAGAGCCTTTCTTTTTTAGACAAAAAGGGACAGTTCTTGGGCTATAATTCACCTTGTAAGATGGGGGAATTGCATCTTTGTCCCCTTCTGTTCTTACACGAAACGTCATTACTGATGTTTTTTCTGGTGGGGACAATCTATCTCGTCTATTTTGTCGTGTTATCTTTCGTGTACTTTTCCTCGTGGGCTCTGGCGTTATTACTTGTGCTTTATGGAAAATGGTACAACCCACAGGCTTCATTATTATCTCCTCAAACTCATTCATGTTGGTTCTGTCTAATTGACCCGTATTACTCTCATTCCATTTCCCATAGAACATTGCACCTAAATATGCACTACATGCAGAACTTAATGGGAATGGCTGCACATACCACCCTATTCCTTTTCCGGCATGCTGTGGTAAATGGGCACATACCGAGCAGTTTGTTTTCTTCAGGATTGCATGTGTCATGTTCATTATCAGCAGTAAGGTGTTATTTCCAAAACCTTCCCTTTGTTTTTCTTCCATTGGGGGTAGGGTATAAGTGATCACCTGAACTGGGCTTTCAGTAGTGGATATATTAATTATTGGTAAAAACATTTCTAATGGGTGTATTGTTTCTACCCACCATAATATTAGGGCTGTCGATATTGGTGCTACCATGCTCATGAAGCACATTATTATCGTTAGTACTAGCATACCATTTTTTTTACCATGCGTTTTTCTTAAGCTTATAGTCTTTATAACTGACTCATTCTCAGCGGTGATGGTGCAGGAGGAGGCTGGAACCGGTCCCGGCATGTTTCTCATTATCCTTCTCCTTTTTTGTCACAGTTCGTTGTGGATATCTTTCTTCGTCGCGCTTTCTTTGATGTTAATAAGTTCAATGGAATTGTCACAGTTCAGTTTTGCCTGTCCTTTTTTAGCCTGGATTCGATTATTCGTTTTTAGGTGAGATCACTTGTCCCTTCTTATACTGCTCAGAGGACCTTTGATCAGTTATCGCCTCAGTATCATGTGCGCCCAGCTTGTCCGCTCTGGTTCCGGACACATGTACTTTTTATGATTGCACCGAGGAGCCGCGAGTCTTAAATTGTCCGACTTGCACAATTCTCACGCTTCTCTCCTCTACACCTCTGGTTCCTTCTCCGTCCATGAGCCGAACCACATTTTGACATAAACACCAAAAAGACTGCGGATCACTTTGTCTCCCGAGGCCGCAGGTTGTATCGCCTTGCTCCTGGTATCGTATGATCCGTGAACAGTGCCGGTGCACTTCCAGATTCAGGTTTGAAAGTCAGCCTGTGGCGCTACTGCAGGTGCTGGTGTGCGCCGCGCCAATGATGCAGATCCGTTCTTTGGCGTGCTGGCAAGTGCTGGTGGGCGCCAAAGGGGTACACTATTTGGTTTTGCTGGTATCTGCAAGGCAGATTTCGCGTCGGTCAGCAGTGATGTCGATTTTGCTGGGCAACGTTGGGGCTCTCTTTGCCCTTCCCCCTCTTTGGCAATCGTCTCAGGCTTTGTTTCGAGTTTCACTTCTCGTTTTGGCAGATTAGGTGGCTGCTTACTGGCAACAGTTTCTTTCATTTCTGGGACCGCTGTCTCTTTTCGGTCATCAGTGTCAGGCAAGTCTTTCAGTGCAGTTGGAATCTTCTTGGCATGGGTGGCATGGATCCACGACTTCCTTCCATCCACCCGTATTGCCGTCTGCGTCGGCAAAAGTACTTGATGGGGCCCGCGCCACCTGGGTGCTAATGATGGCTTTCTTTCAAAGTTTTTTAGCAGCACCCAGTCTCCTTGTTCCAGCGCGTGCCCTGGACCGGTGTATCTCACTGGTAATGCCTCCTGCACCTGCTGATGAATCAAACGCAATTTCTGCATTAAAAGGCCACAATAAGTACTAAGCACAGGAGGTTCTATCTCACTAAGTCGTTTTGGCTGACGTGCGCACCAAACATTTGCCGGCCTCCCCATTACGATTTCGTACGTGGAGAGCCCAGTTTTAGCCTGTACAGACATACGCATGCATAATAGTGCTATTGGTAATGCATCCACCCAACTCAACTTGCTTCCTGCACAAATCTTACTAATCTTTGATTTAAGAATCCCGTTGTGCCTCTCCACAAGACCGGCAGAACTCAGATGCCTTGAACTATGGAATCTCTTATCAATCTGGAGACCAGCACATATCTGTAATACCACTGCACCCACAAAATGCAGTCCATTATCAGACCATAGGACTAGGGGCAAGCCAAATCTGGAAAAGTACTCCTTCAACATTACTTTTGCTGTACTTATTGCTGTGCAATCTTTCAAAGGATATGCCTCCACCCACTTACTGAATGCACAGATCACCACCAAGACGTATTTCAAGTTTTGGCACCTCTCCATCTCTATGAAATCAAAATGAACTACCTCAAACGGCATGGAGGGCGGGCCAAAACTGCCTGTTGGAGCCACTGTGCCCTTTCCTACATTGTGTTGTAAACACGTGATACAGTTCTGCACCAACCTCTCTGCATTCTTTTTTATGTTTACATTCTGCCATACTGTGTTATTTTCTCGGCACAGATGTGCGTAGGGCTATGGGCCATTGTGACCATTGCAGTCACATACGAATTTGGCAACATCCAGTTTCTAGTTCCCTTGTCCACCCAACAACCCTCCAAATCCAACTCAGCAGATCCCTCTGCCCATCCCTGTATTTCATCGGCCGTAGCCTCGGCCTGCATTTCTTTGACAGTCGAAACTCCATCTTCTATCATACAGGGTACTTCCTCTGTCTGACCCGACATCATCTTGGTATTCAAATCAGTGGCAGTTTGTTTTGCAATTCTGTCTGCAAACGTGTTTCCCTCTCCTACTTTGCATGTTACTTTTTTATGTGCCTCGCATTTCACTATTGCTAGGCGCTTTGGAAACGTGAGTGCAGACAGCAATCGTACAATCAAAGTGCCATGTTGAATTCTGGCACCAAGTGATGTCAGAAACCCTCTTTCAGCCCAGAGTCGACCAAAGTTATGAACCACTCCAAAAGCATACTGACTATCAGTATATATATTCACATTCAAATTTTCAGAAATCTCGCAGGCTCTGGTCAATGCTATTATTTCCGCGGCTTGTGCTGAATTATAGGGGATTCTTTTACTTTCTACAACACTCTCTAGGGTAGTGATAGCGTATGCGGCAGTTGTCGTGCCATCTGGTAATTTAAAACATGAGCCGTCACAAAATAACTCTCCATCCGGCTCTTTCTGTGGAATATCACTTAAATCAATTCTTCCCTTGGTTTCTTCCTCAGTGACCATTAAGCAATCGTGGGGGGTGATTCATTCTTCCCAATTTCTTTTAAGGTCAGTGGCATTAATTCTGCAGTATTCAAAGCGCTACACCTCATAATTTGGATATGGGGCGCGAACAAGATAATCTCATATCTTGTCAATCTAGCAGAGGTGAGGTGTTGCATCTGTGTCCTATTTAATAGAACGTCTATGGCATGTGGCACCATCAGAATTAAAGTGTGCCCCAATACCATCCCTTCCGTTTGTTTCACTGACGCAGCAGCCGCCGCGACAGATCGCAAACATCGTGGTAGTGCGCGCGCTACAGGGTCCAGCGCAGAAGATAAATAGCCGCACGGCCTATTTCTTCCACCTTGTTCCTGTGTCAAAACCGCCAATGCACATCCTTCACTTTCACACACAAATACTCTGAAAATGTTCTCATAGTTCGGCGTACCCAAAACTGGAGCCGAGCATAATGCAGTTTTCAATCCATCAAATGCTTTCTGACATTCCTCATCCCACTGCAAAGGCATAACCGCATCTTTTCTAATTAAATTCACTAATGGTTTCACAATTAACGCAAAATTACCAATCCATTGTCGGCAATATGAAGCTATGCCTATTATGGCTCTGACTCCTTTTTGTGTCTTTGGAATAGGCATACAAGAAATACTTTCTATGCGTTCAGGCGTTAGTCTTCTCCCTCCTTTCGAAAGTAGGTAGCCCAAATAAGCCAACTCCTTTCGATTATACTGAAATTTCTTCAAACTAGCTTTATGGCCATGTGCCGCTAGGTGTGACAGTAGTAATACAGTGCCTTCTTTACAAATCTCCTCTGTGTCTGCAGCTAGTAATAGATCGTCTATGTATTGCAAAAGTACACAACCCATGGGTAATTCCAGCATGTCTAGCTGTTCTTTTAATGCTCTACTGTAAATACTTGGACTTTCCGTGTAACTTTGCGGAATCCGCGTAAATGTAAATGATCGTCCTCCTAATGTGAACGCGAACAAATATCTACTGTCCTTGTCCACTGGAATACTAAAGAATGCGTTTTTCAAATCTACTACACTAAAATATTCTGCTGAAACAGGTATCATTGTCATTACCTCCTTTTTTATAAACCGGAAGAATCGGGCTGTTGCATGTACTGCCTGTGATTTCCTCGATTACCCCTAATTTCACCAAATCAGTAATGATACTCTTCAATCCTTTCTCACCTTCAACCGAAATTTTGTATTGGGGTATTCGCAGTAGGGTAACACCTTCTTTCAAAATAATCTTTACTGGCTCTATCTTTAAACATCCCACATCATTGTCATGCATTGCCCATATGCAGGTTGGTACTTTACTTAGTTCCCCTGGTAACGCTTCAGACATGAATTCTGACACAGGGGCATCGTGTGGCCATATCGTTAGAAACACTCCGTCTGCCGTGCAATGTATAACAAAACCTAGTTTTTTCAACAAGTTTAATCCCAACAAATGTTCTCCACAATTTTCTGTTAGAAGGAAAGGACAATGTTCAGTAAATGGTCCTATGGTAACTGGGACTGGTTTGGACACTGGGTTTATGACTGGTGTACCTGCGAACCCTATGGAAATATTCTTTTGCCCTGACAGTGGTATATCCGGAACCAAGTGATGGTCTATTCAACACTTCTGTGCTCCTGTATCTACAAGAAAGCGGTGCTCCTCATTCCCAACTCTCATTTCTACTTAGGGTCCTCTCTGATTCATGGGAATAGACACTGGTTCCGACCCCTGTCCTGGGCTGTCCAATTGGGTAAATAACACATCGTCCGATGTGTAATCATTACTATTACTGTAAAACGTGTTTGGCTGTGTATCGAAAACATTTCCACTCTTCCCTCTATTTCCCCCACTCTGATTTCCATATTGTTGATTTTGCTGTCCCTGGCTCTGGTTTGGGGCATTTTGGTTTTGGCCTTGGTTTGATTACCTCCGTTATTATGATGCTGCTGCATACTATTCCTATTTGGTCCATTCGCTCCTGGGTGTCCTCTATGCTGTCTCCTCTGACCAGACCCATTTCTATTCTGTAGATGCGGACATTGCGCTCGCCAATGTCCTTCCTCTTTACGATATGCCCACTGATTCGGTCCCACTGTTCCCCCATGCATATTCGAACTACTCCTTCCTTGTGCGTTCTCTCGCCCTATATTATGTCCTGTTCCTTGCTGCAATAGTACCTGTGTTCTAATTAGACATTCCTTCAAGTCTGCCCCCACCTGTTTTAGCAACGATAATTTGTTCACCATCTCCTTCTGCCCCGGCGATGGTAACTGCTGCCGTTTATTATGCAACCCCTTTTCCCCCTTACCAGGTCTCCCGACTTCCCTACTCATGTACGCAGGTGTAGTAAACACTTTGACAGGTGCATTAAATGTTTCGACATAATCATTATCTAATTCATCTCTAAGCTCAAAAAGTATATACACATGTTCTCTCACTTCTTCATCCCTCTCCCTACAGCGTGCTAATGCATTCAAATGTAACAATCGCTGCGGTGGTAATTTCCCAATTAGCTGTTTCCATTTCTCCACCCAATATTCACCCATGTATTCCAACACTACCTGTCTTTCGTTGCTTCTACGGAAGTCATATATTGAAGCCAATGTTGCCATCCCATCATTCCCGTCTATATACATCTCTGCCTGTTGCTGCAATTCCACCTTCCTTTCTTTGCTGATTGCGTTGCGGGTTACCCTCGTGCACCCCCGTTGGTCAGTCCCGCCTCCTCCCCCCGCGGTTTCAACTTCAACCCCGGGAGGAACGGACGGTACCGAGTCTGTGTCTAAGGCGGGAGGTGCGGATGGGACAATGGGAACAGGGAGTGTCTGTTGTGGGCCTGGTTGGCTAATAGGAAGTGTTACGTGCGTGGTCTGTGGCTGTGGGAGGGCATGAGCTACCGGAGGGGGAACTTGAGCTACGGGCGGGGTCTGGGCAATAGCTATTGACATGTCTGGTCTTACTTCTGATCTTGGGCCTTGTTTTGTATCGGTCAATATATTTTCTATCAATTCATCTGCTATGTGTAATTCTCGTTGTGGGTATATCTTTTCTATATTCAATTGGTCACGCCTACCTGCCCTTCTTAGACTCTCAGTCCACTCCTCCTCTTCTTTTTCTTCCGCTACCTCACCTTTTGATTTATGCTTGCGCGCATGCTTTGCTCTGCTTTTAAATCGGAGCATTACTTCCTTTCTCCAGTCTTTAATAGTCTCAAATGCTGTAGGACGCACTTTCTTTCTTATCAACACCCTTTCCAGGTTATCTATCCTTGCCATCTCAAAACTACAATTAATCGGCCACTGATGGTCTTGTTGCTTTCTGGTTTGGCTATGCCAAGTCTTACAGAATATTATCCCACCCACTCCATACTTCACATACATCTCATACGCCGGCGTTCCCCCAGGTGGTACAATTTGGCCATCTTACAAAGATTGTGTACCACAGCGGAAAAACCCTGCTAGGGTGGACAATACCCCAGGCATGTTTCAAACTTCCCCCTGGTTAATCAACCTTACTGAGGGCGTTTGATTTTGCAAAGTCAACTCTCAACCAATATCAGGATCCTTTGAATCGGGGAATGACTCACCTGATAAATCAAGTCGTCTGTATACTGACGCACCAAAGGACGTTGTGTCTGCGTTTCTTGGCTTCCGCCTCGTTTCGGGACCCTCGCCTCCTTGTTCTCTAGCCAGGCACGTCGATCAGGGATCAGATGTGTGCAGATCTGCAAAGGAGTCTCATCACTTTTACAGGGCGCCCGAACACCTCTTGATCCCGGCTCGATCGTCCCGTCCTCGCCCTTCTCTGCCTTTCTCAATTACAACGTTACGTGATGGAACAAGTGGGGGAGGGTCCCTATTCGGGCGCCATCTTGAAAGGGGCCCCTAGGGGACCCTGATGTCTATGGAAACAAAGCGAGTCACCACACACGCCAGACACGAGGTTGTATTCCCAAAGCTAATGTTTTATTGCAAAACAAAAGTCTCAGTTGGCCAACTCGGTCTCACGCCCCGCGATGTATATTTCTAGACCTCGAGGGACGCAAGAGAGTGAATTACGTACATCAGTTACATGTATACAAAATGCATATCAAACAATCAGCTGTGACATGTTTAACACCCCCCTTTATTGGGTTTCTTTGAACTTGATGTGATGATGGACATCTCCGACCCCTATGACACCTTCAACCATCTATTCTAGTAACAATTTGCTATTTTTGAGTGCAAAGGCATCTTTCAGTTATTGAATAGAACACAGCGCTTCTGTTCTTGGAAGCGAACTACATACGGGGGGGGGAGTTGCATTCCGGACCTTGCTATCTATCAGGTGCTATTCGCGTCCTGGGAAACGACATGCTCTAGTGGGCTCAGCGAAGGGGGGCCGTAAGAAAAGCATAATTCGAGCCTTTAGCTGTATTATTCTAACATATTCTACCATATAACGAGACTGGCTGGCAGCTGTGAAATGATTAAATGCCCTGCAGCTCTGCTTCAAGGCTACATTCGGGAGGGAGCCGGGCATTCTTCCTGGCGCTGCCTATGTTTGTGTTTCAGCGAACTCTTGTTATCCTCACGGCCCTGCGGCCTTGTCCTTTTCATATACAGACAACAATGTTCCACAGTCGAGCAGTGTAAGCGGAAAATATACTGCGAAGCAATAGGAACAGAAAGCAATGAGCAATGGTTAGAAAACAAAATGGCGATTCTTGTTACATCAAAATGACCGTTCATTGGCAAACTCGAAAACCTATATTCTGTCATATCGTGCATGAGACGGTTGGCCCACGGCCACCAAAATGCGTTTTTGCGGTCTCAAAGTAGAGGTGTCCGTATTTCTAGACTGACAAGGCAATTAGGTGATCTAGAGGAAGTGGATTAACAGCGGTGGGGGGAAGTTGTCAGGATAAAATCAAAGGTTGTTTCTCCATGGTGTCCTTGGATGTAGCTGGTTTGAACAGACTTCTGAGCGATACAAATTGGTGTAATTTTATAAGAACTTTTAGTGAAATAATGTTACAGGAGACATGGTCTACTGAGCCAGTCTTTTTTCAAGCATACCACATTTTTTTGTGTTCCCGCCATGAAAGGGCAAGTGGTGTAGACCCAGTGGGGGCCTGATCATTTGGGTGGATGTTTACTTGGGCTGGATGGTGGAGAACCAAATTCTGGGCTCTTTGCACCTACAATGGCTCTTCATTTCAGTTGAGGACGGTGGCCTGTTGGATATGTTTAATGTCTCCAATAGGCCATCGTCTAAAACAGGAATGGAAACCCTGTTTTGTTTGAGAGATTCACTGAGCACCATCCATGCAGGTAAAAGGGCAAATAGTATGATATTTGTAGCGGGTGACTTTAACCTCCAATTAGAACCACTGGGTCTATTGGAAGGTCTTTGGGAGGACCAGGATACAGCATGGGATATCCCTGATGTAATAGTTTCACCCCCAGTGAGATCACATCGATTGGTAGCAGATTCAGCTTGTGTGCTATATAATTTAAACTTAAGAGCGGGCAACAGGCGATTTCACAAAGACCAGCCTGCTGAAGTGACCTTTAAGGGCATCTCATTGATTATATCTGTGTATCAAGTGCTGCTTGGTGGCGTGTACTCGAGTTTGAGGTTCTGACAAGAATTGAGAGGGACCATTACCCCTTGTGTGTACAATTTAGAGGTCTAGGATCAAGGAGTGTTTGATCCAGAGGTGTACTAAATGATCAAATTACAGCTATTAGTGGCCATGCACGTAAAATGGTTAAATGGGGAAAAGTGTTGGATCAGAAGGGTAAGACTTATCTCTACTGCTCAATCTTTCCAAACCTACAATCCATTCGCAACAGTATAGTGACAGATGTGTATTGGAAGCGTTTGCAGGTTTAAAGGAAAATTTGCTCCACCACATCTCACCCCCAAGGGAACAATTTGTGAGAAAATGTAATTAAGAATAAGTGGTATGATGTGGAGTGTGGTGAGGCGAAAAAGAAAATGTTAGCCTGTATCGAGCCAAAGGGGAATATTGATAAAAGCAGGTTACAGGGTGTGCATTTACAATACATAAAATAGTAATGACGAAGAAAAATGATTTTGTTAAGTCTAAATGGGAAAATATGGCTGAGGCTTTACAAAATAAGAATGTTGTACTCGTTTAGCAATTAGTAACTGTAAAAGATCTAAAAGGCGACCAGACATTAGACTGTTGTATAGGCCCAGAAGAGTGGATATGCCACTTTGTAAGTTTGTATACGAAAATGTGAGACAATGTGTTTGCAGGCTCAGTTTTTGATGAGGCTTCTGCTGTGTAGAACTATAGGAGATGTAAAAAAGCAATTGCGTCGCAAAAGGGTGGCAAGGCAGCAGGGCCTGACCTTATTCCACAGACCTGTTTAAGGACGAGGCAGAAAGACCATCATAAGCTACCTACAAGAGTGGGTTGACAACAATAACATTATAAGCAAGCTTCAAGGTGGTTTTAGAAGGAATAGAGGAACCATAGATCATTGTATTTTACTTTCCATGCCGATCCAAAAATATACTGTACTGAACAAAATGAAACTTTATGCAGCGTTCCTCGATTTGAGGACAGTATTTGATTCAGTATCAAGGGAAACATTATGGAATATATTATTGGCACGTGAAGTACCAGTACACTTGATCAAGATCAGTAGACTCATCTATTCCGGAAATAGTGCCACAGTTCGCTTTGGACTAGGAGGTGAGAACACAGCCTTTGAAGTTGTAGAGGGGGTGAGGCAGGGGTGTACATTGGCCCCCCTCTTGTTCAATCTTTACATTTAAGAAATAATAGATAAACTATTAAAAGATTGCCACGATTGCCCGAAATTGTCTGCTGACAAGTATCAAGTGTTATTTTATGCTGATGATGCGGTTTTGCTGGCAACATCTCTGAAAGGTTTAGAAAAATCCCTGGCAATTTTTATGACCAAATGCAAAGAGTTCGACCTGAATTTAAATATTGGAAAATCAAAGGTTATGGTGTTCAAGCCCCAGTTCTCCAAATCCGTACCCCTGGTGCTAAAAGCGAGTGGAAAGAAACTTGAACAAGTTAAAAACTTTGACTATCTTAGAGTAAGATTTCAAGAATCAGAGGGGTGGCTAGCCCAGGTAGAAAGGTATGTGTCTACATTAGAAAAAATATGTGGGTTCGGTACAGGCCTTTAACGCGAGTCATGGCCAAGGGGCAGTTTCGCCTACATTAGATTTGTATGGGAAGCAGGCTGTCCTGGCAGCTTTATATGGGTCAGAACTGTGGGGCCATGCTAATTTGGGAAAACATGCCTCTACTGAATTAAAATTCCTAAAGAAATTGGTTGCACTGCCAAAGAATACTCCTTCTGCATTATTACTCCTAGAGCTAGAAATAACTCTAGTGTTATCCAAAGCGTCGATTAGCTCTGCCCTCTTCTGGCTAAAATTGAGGAATCAGGAGGGTTCCGAAAAACATAGAGACGCTTTAAACCATGTAATGTCATTAAATGGGAGGAAATCCATAGAATTGGTCCGCCATGTAAAAAAGACCCTCTTGGAAATAGGGGGTAGTAATCTATTGGAAAATCATCAAAACCAGCTGTTGGATACCAGGAAAGCCCTAGGGGCAGAGGCGGCACAAAGAGCAAAGGATGTTCTGGTTGTGGATACCTCCAAGCTCAAATTAGGCCCTGCCTATCTTGAAGTTATGGCCCAAGTTAGTAAACCATATCAAGACTTTATCTCCGAGCACTATGAAAAATCTCTATATATGAGAGTGAGATTGGGGATGCTACCAGTGGCTACTCTGACATACACCTGGAAAAAGGCGAATACTGATAAATGTCAGATGTGCGGGGATGCTGCTGAATCATTGCCATATTTGATGCTTCTTTGTGAGAAAACCAAATATCTAAGGTACTTATACCTAAGGCCGATACTCAGGGATACAGGGGTAAGAGATATAAGAGCAGCAATGCTGTTTGTACAAAAATGTTCCTTGCCCCATGTAGTTTTTGCAGTCGCTAGGTATACGCATAAGATCATGGCTGCTAAGAAAGAAGCTATTAAACCTTAGTGTTTCGGGAATGGGTTAGCTAAAATATAGGGTCAGAGGCTGCGAGCCTAGCTCTCCTCTGAGCCAATAACCTAAATGTTGACTGATATCTAGACATAGATTTTATATTGTTGAATATGTCATTCTAATGAGACGTAAACATTCTATTGATTAAGATGGGTCAACTGTATGTAGAATGTTTTATTTATACATGCTTCTTTGTATCTTTTTATTTTGAATGTGTATTGTATGTGTTGACTTAAAGATTTTATGTTGAATAAAAGTTTATTGACTGACTTATTGTACCTAGCAGAACCAGCAGGGCAGGTGGCATTGTTATCCTATACAAATCGGACCTCCCCATTTCGCACTCCGAGGAACAAGCCTGCAACTCAGACTGTGAATCCCTCCTAGTAAAATCTCCCCCACCCCCGCTCACACCATCCTACTTATGTATAGACCCCCAGGCTACAACAGAAACATCAAAGAAAATCTCAGCTCTTAAGCTGCCATTCTCGTCTCTCACCCCTCCCTCACAATGCTAGAGGACATCAATATCTGGTTTCAATTCCCATATAACCCATGACACGACCCATTCTGGACAACTTGGAATCCCATCATCTGACACAACTAGTTTCAGGACCTACCCAGTCTGCAGGCCACCCCCTAGACACAATTCTCAGCTCTCCTAAACTGATCACCACTCTCCCGCCTTGCCCACTAGTCTGGGCGGACCATGCAGCCATCATCTTCACTCTCATGACCATAGACCTTTCATCCTCCCCGGCAGCACCAAGGGATCCCACCCACTTATCTCTGTTTAATAAAGTCAAAGTAACTCCAGACGTTGGCAGATCGCTGACTTTCTTCCCTGCCCTCCCTACCACTGCAGTCTGGTCAGCTCTCCATCCTCCACTTTGACCAATGGCTCTCAGAAGATCTTAGACCTCTCACCCCTATCAGACCCTTCTCTTACAGACAGGGTTTCACCCCCAGATGGTTCACCTCAGCTCTCAAATCCCAGAACCACAACCTAGAATTAAGATTGCGAGCAGACCCGTTACCACATAATAGAACAGTTTACGCCCAGCAGTTCAGAGCCTACAGGGCAGAAATATGCAAGGCAGACATATTATTTTACTGGAGTAGAATCACCAAGGCCCCTAACACCTGTAGGTAACTCCACAATATTATCTCTTAGTTCAAGGCCACTTTCTGCACCACCTCCTCTCCCACACGAAAGCACTCTGTGACTCTCTCTCGGGCAACTTCCACAACATAGCCTGGCACTAAAATAGCCTTGCTCACGACCCACCCCCCTGCATCTACGACCGGGCTCTCAAACCCAACCTCCACTCACTCGCTCTTCTCCTATCTCCCACAAAGATATTATAAAGCTACTTGCTAGCAGCTGCCCCTCAGGACTCCTGTCCTCCTACTCTTCTAAAAGAAATCCCATCCACTACGTGTGCCGGCAACATCACTAGATCCTTTATTAACTCTTCTCTCACCTCAGGCACTTTCCTACAGTCTTCAAGACCTCATACATCAAACCCCTGCTCAGAAAACCCTCCCTCAACCCCCTTTTACCGGTCAACTGCAGACCTATCTCAAACAACCACTTCATAGCTAAACTAATTGGCCGAACAGCCTACATTCAGCTATGCCTTTTCACAGAAACCATCCTCCTCCTCGATCCCGTCCAATCGGCTTTAGGCCCCTTCGAGGAACTGAATCGTGCCTTTATCTCCATCTGGGATGATCTCAATAGAACCTCAGACTCGGAAGGATGTGCCGCACTAATCCTTCTCGACCACTCGGCAGCCTTCAACACCATTGGCCGCCTTAGCCTCATGGACAGACTCCACTCTCTGCATCAGGGATGCAGCTCTGAAGTGGATTTCCTCCTTCCTCTCCAATAGATACCAAATAACACACATGCCTCCCTTCTCCTCGACTCCCCACTGTGTTGCTCATAGAGTACAACAGGGTGCACCTCATTCCACTCTGCTCTTTAACCTCTACCTGAGCCCCCTCCCCAATCTCATCCACTCACACAGCCTGTCTTGCTACAACTACGCAGGTGACACCCAAATCATCTTCAAGATCCCTAAGGACCTTTCCTCCACCTCCCCTGACCTTGCATCTTGCCTCACAGAAGTCTCCCACTGGATGACTGCAAACCACCTCCTTCTCAACCCCCGGAAAATCTGAAATCATGATCTGCAACAAGACTGACCTTTTCCCCCCAACCCAGCCCTTAGCTGCTCTCTCTGGGCGCACCCCCATCTACCTCCAACATAGTAAATAACCTTGGATGCAATGTGGACTCAGACTTGTCAGTATCACAACACATCATCTCGGTGACCAAATCCTGCTACCTACACCGACATATTATCTGACGCATCTTCCCAGCCAGAGTTGCTGCAATTGTGGGTATTGTCCTCTCATGCTTAGATTATGCTAGCACCCTATACTTTGGGGCCCCTGCATCACAACTCAGAAAACTCCCAACGGTTCAGAAACACTGCGGCAAGTCTCCTTCTTGCTCTAGGCCCTAGAGAACACATGGCAACCACCCTCTGTGTCCTTTACTGGCTGCCAATCAGACAGTGATCCACCTTTAAGGCAATGTGCATCACCCACCAAGCTGTGCGCAACACAGGACCAGAATATCTACAACACAGACTCAAACCCTACAGGCCCCCATAAACCTGAGATAAGGCACAGCTCTTCCCCTCGTCCCCCCAGTCCCAAAATCGACCAGAGTAGGAGGATCTTTATTCTCTGTCCCAGCTCCCACCTCTGGAACCCCATTCCATTTAGCATCTGCTGCATACAGGATCACCTCGCTTTCTGGAAGGCACTCAAGACTTGGTTCTTTCCTTCTACATCCTGATTGACCTATTCCACCTCTTGCGTTAACTATCACCCAAAACAGGAAGGCACCAGATAAGTCACCTGAGGAGACAATAAGACAGCGCCTAGCCCGCACAGAAAGGAGTCCAGTCAATGGCCCTCATTACAACGCTGGCGTTAAGGGGTTAAAGGCGCCGTAAAAGGTGGCGGCGCCGTTAACCCCTTAACGCCTGATTACGAGGTCCCTTTGCGGGTTGGCGATTTTAACGCCTGCTTTTTGCAGGCGTTAAAAACCAACCCTCAAAGGGACCTTGGTGCTAAGTACGGTGCCGCAATTTGCAGCACCGTACTTAGCGCCTTCCCCATTCCCATTGAGCCCTATGGGGCAAAAATGGGAATGGGGAAGGGCCATGGTGGCATGGGGAATTACCGCCCCGCCAACCTCGGAATGGGGCGGTAATTCCCCATTCAGCCATGGCGGAGTCGGTAAGTTACCGGCATGTACCATGGTGCTATTAGCACCATGGTCCAACGCCAGGGTCGTAATGAGGGCCAATCTGTATGATATGATCTGCATAACCTCATTGTAACTAGATATCAGCCTTCATTCACTGGTACGTATGGCACTCCATCACAATGGAACATAGTTGTACCCATCCCGGGTCACAGCCACCCGCTACACTCATCTGCATAAACCACTACTGGATTTAACAGCACACATCACCACTGCCATTAGAATGCTGCTGAGTCCCACAAACAATTCTGTCCAGCTGTACAAACGACCATTCTTCTTGACCTGCATACTTTGCTGATAGTCTTTTACAGCACCCATCCACTATCCAGATCTCCATAGGTTGCTGTCAGGGACTTGGCCAACCCTACCTACCTTTTTGCCTGCTAAAAATGCACACACACGTTCTAGAATCCTCCTTCAAACCTCACATCTCGAACTTCGGTCTTCCAAGGGCATTCACCCCACAGCGCCTTGAGGCCATGCCAATGGCATTAGGTGCTATACAAATGCCATATAACATAACCAGGGGGTGCTCAGTATGAAGAAGTTTAAATACCACTGGTCTAGACACTTACACTATTGCTCCTCTGAGGGTATCTTACATACTGCTACCAGGCTGGTTGTCATTGCACGAAGTTTGATCTTACTCCCCCTCGGACAGCAGCAGTGCCTCCCTTTAAAGGTGAGAATACATCTCAAGGTGGCCTGCGTGGCAAGAAAGTTGACCATTCAAATGCTCCCATATACATGAATGAGAAACTCAATCACGGAAAGGGAATGTCGGTTTGGGAGCAAATACCAGAGATGCCATGAAATGCAGATGTTCCTTTTCCCTCAAGAGGTTTTTTATGGTGGACACAATGTCATGCTAAAATACTTTAACGTTTTACTTCAACAGTTAAAATTGATTTTCAAAACTAGGCTTGTGGGGACATTCTGAGAGGCCTCCCTGGTTGATGAACAGGGTGATTGACACTTAGGTCTAGATAAACTCTATCAAGTTAGGGTAGTAGAGCAGTAAGGCAGAATTTCAGGTGCCATGGGAGTGGCTTACTAGTACAGTGAGCACACACAAAGCTCTCAAATTGGACAGAAGCACACAAATACTCTTATTAGGCCTTAAAACGCTCAAGACAGGTAAAATCAAAAGGTAAGGTACTATAATTATAATTCTAATTTGTTATTTAGAGCACCTTTAATACCTAGACATTTCTAAGTGCGGACCCGGGGAACAAACCTGTGTTGCTCCGCTTCGTCTTCCTTCCAAGACGAGCGCGTTGTGCCTGAGCTATCCTCCCACGATAACTATCACCAAAACAATCCAAATATGCACAATTTCACCCACAGTTAATTTACACTAATAAAAAGTAGTTTAGCAATAGGAAACATTAGGCAGTAAAGTGAGATAAAACACAATTCAAAGCAATTAAAACATACACCCTGCCTTATAAATATAATACACCTATAACTTAAAAGGTATTCCCCTGATAGGTAAGTTGTCCTAGTGCCTCAAAAAGAGTCAAAGTCGCAGGTAAGTACATGTAGCTAGGAGCTGGAAGTCTTCAAAGGTACAGAACAAGTATTGGAAAAGGAAACCGGTATGTACATGTTACAGAATAAAAACACTCTAGGTGAAAATTAGGTATGCCAAGTAGATTATGGGTACTCTCCCAATCCCACCACACTGGTGGTGGTTTTTGGCATCAGGATTGAGTCCGGCAAGATTGAGGTTTCATGCACTGGCAAGAAAGTTCCTGGTTTCTCAAAGCCGGGTGACCTGGGCACCTCAGGTTGATCACGATGAGAGGAGACCAACCAGAACACGTCTGAAAAAGACAGCAGAATCCCAACCTAAAGTCTCCTACGAGGTGGCCAGATGAAGGCAGCCGCTACCTGATCTTAACCCTGGGGGTGGTTTTAGCCGGTGGAATCACCTGGAAGGAGAAGGCCACCAAAGGAATATGGGGACTCCATCAGAAGGGACACAGTATTCCTCTTCTTCAGAGGGTGAGATTTCCATAATACCGGAATACCTAATGGCTTGTTGTCAGAGTAAGTCTTCCCTCCCCAAAATTCCCGAAAATTGCTAATGGTGAAAATCCTTTTGGTCAGCAGGGGAATGAGATATGGAAGAATCAGATAATCTATATCACTACATGTATATTCTATAAATCAGTTCAACAGAGTGACTTAGATAAAGTTAAAATACCTCAGAACATTAGACTTCAAGTCCCATAATGCTTTAAGTACTGGGAAGAGGAGCTCAGGGGTGCAGAACGGTAGTGTACAGTCTGGTGATTCTGATGATCCACATGTGAGCAGGACTTTCAAAAATGTAAGGCCCCTTTAGGTGCAGGCCATTGGAAGTAGAAAGCAGCAGTGGGAGCAGCAGAAGCAGAGAGAAGAGGACGCTGGAGTCGCCGCTGTATTTGAAGCTGACCGCGTTGCCGAGATAGTCACAGAAGTTGAAACTCTGAACTGCAGAGGATATGCTGCGGGAAGCAGTTATGTTGCTGGCTGTCCCATAGGAGAGAAGCTCTCCTGGTCTGGCGTCCTACTCCGGTGTTGGCGTTCACCGGAGTATGCAAGGAGCAAGGCAGGCTCCCTGTGTAGAAGACACAGGCCGTGGGAGTGTGACCGGAGCTGTCAAACGTCCTGGACCCGGCGAGAAAAGAGTACCAACAGCAGCAGGTCAGACAGAAGCGCAGGGAATGACCGGTGAGTTAGCCTTCAATAGGTAACACTGGGGCGCTCTGTAATAGACCGCAGGCTTCCAGTAATCTCTTTGAATATCATACTAATGAGTTAAAGTATTTTTGGTGCAACACCCATATTAATAGAGACCGAGTGGGGAAATATTGTTACTACAATTGCCAAAGTAAAGAGGGGGCACTATTTGAGCAGGATGAATGAAATCTACAAAGAGGAAGATTACTTGAAAGGAAATATCGTAACCAGCATTGCCTAAGCCAAAGAAAGGCAATTACAAACAAGAGGATACTGTTTCCCTAGTAGTCTACAAAAGGGAGACTGCTTGAAAGGGAAGAAGACAAACAGTATTGCCCAACTCAAAGAGGGGAAATAGTAAATAAAAGGGGATACAGCTTTCCTAAAGAGGAAATCTGAACAATAGACATTGCCAGCAGCTAACCGATGTTGTAGAAGGAACCCAAAGGTGGCAGTAGAGAAGCCCTCCTTGTAGACATCATCAAGAGGGAGAGGAACATAACCTGCATTGCATGTGGCAAACACATCAGTGGAACAAACAGTACCAATGTGTATTGTACACTTATGGAAGAAGTTGTTAACCCCAATGATGTTGTTGAAAGTGAAAGACTTGCCTACAGTTTGAAGCAAGCCTCACCACAGAGTACTCGTAGTAGTGGTATGAGTTTTAGCCTAGCAGGCGCGTATACCAGGAAAGAGACTATTAGTGTTTGGTCCTGGCATGTTAGTGGATCAGGAAGAAGACATTGAAGTACTGCAGTGTGGTGGAAAGTTGTGGAGGAAAGAAAGTGGCAAATCCGCTAATGTGTTGTGGTAAAACTATCCTAAGACATTATTGTTTATGAAGAAGAAATGTGAAAGTTGTTGTTATTTAAAGAAGAGAAGTCATATTGAATTCTGACTAGAAGTGTGAAGATAAAGAGCCTGATTCGTGGAAGTTTTTTATAATGGTGCAATCCCATAGGAAAACATTCCATGAATCAGGCCCAAAGTGTTTTTGGTTTGTTAAGCTTGTGGAATCTTTGGACAATCATTTTGAAGAGTGATCTTGTTTAATAATACGATAATCCAAGTGCCAAGTAAAAGACTCATGGAGTGAAAAGAACTTTGTTATATTTGGAACAGAACTTGGCTAATACAAATAACTTTCTTGATTAGAATACTTGGTTTGGAAAATCCTGCATTAATCTTGGGGAAGGGTATCCGACCCAGATTACAAGGATGCATATTTATTAAGTTTATGTTTTAATCTAACTGTTAATTTGCTGAGTTTAAATGGCCGTATGATACCTGTATGATTTTGTTGTATGTGTGAAGTGCAGATACCTTTTGATATTACAGTTTTTTCCTTTAGTCAACGTTTGATAGTGCGAGAAACCAAAGAGTGTCTCACCTACTAGTCCCAGGGGTTCTCTCTCTCAGGTGGCCAGGGCACGGCCTTTGCCTTTGGATACAGACCCTGGGGGTGGACCAGTGCGGGAGGATCACCTGGGTGAGGGGTCTTCAGGGAGTGGAGGTGAGGCAATCGATGGTGAGATGCAGGATTCTCTGCTTTCCCATACACATGACCCATCCTTTTTTATTGGATTATCCAATGTCCCAATTCCCCCTCAGCCCCCCCTTTCCATACAAACACTGGGCCGAGGAAGATATCAACTGAGAGTAAAGAGGCTAACCCTTACATATCTCATCGGATATGTCCCGCTAATCGGATCAGGCAAAGTCAGGCACTTGACTTTAAGTGCATACATCTGATACCAGTTAGCTCTCCCCACACGGATAAAAGGCGGAACATAGAGACAAACTCTGAGCAAGGTGTAACACAAGCAAGAGTAGAACTTCCGGGGCAAAGGCGAACCTACTGGAGCAGAGCGCCGGACCGAGGGGCAAGAGGAAAGGGTAGAGAACCCCAGGAGTTCCCTGCAGGAGCTTGTTGCCTCCAAAATGCCATGAAAGACACGTGGAGAAGGCCAAATCCCAAACAAGAAGACTGCATTATGTTTCAAGGAAGCCATCGACCCTCCCGGGTGAACAGCAGAGTTGGGGAGATGAGTCACCTTGACTCGTGAATTGAAAACTTGAAAGACAAGAAGGAAATGCACACAGTCGGTCAGTTGGCAAACGACATGTAAGACCAGTGTGTGTTAAGGAAAGATTGAAGTTGCAACAGTATATCGCACAATTGAAGGCTGCACGCGTGTGTATGAGATGCGAAGAAGGGCAGACCTGTGATGAACTTTGAATTACCGACAGCTGTGAAACCAGCGATACTGAGTAGCTGAGTGGTCCGGCGAAGGCGAAAAGAAGTAGCTGTCATGATTCCTGCCCCTCATGTCCCCAGCCCTCCAAGATGTCAGGCTGGAGCCAGGCCACGATCACCTACATGGCCCTCAAGGGCCTCTCCATCCCTCCAAAGACCCACTTGGAGTCAGACTTGGCGCTTGTGGCACCAGACTCACTCACTCCCATAGGATAACATTGGGGATTGGACTTGTAGTGCATTGATGGGGACAAGATGGATGCCCCCACTTATTTTGGTTCCCAGAACTGCATGTGCGGTCTAGTCTTTTGGGTGTGGTTCGGCCCAGAGACACCTGCGATACCCAGAGACTATTTACGCCACACCCAGGCTGAGAACCATGCTTTGCGTTTTCTGCATCTGCAGCGTGACACTCACCGTGTTCGGATCGGTCTCCAGTAGGCCTGCATTTTTCTTCTGCGCTCAGCTCCAACAAGAACAAGAACACCGTTAGGAACAGCCTTACCTTGCGGCGCTTCTGCCCATCATTCATCGCTCCTCTGTTCTGCGGGCATCTTCGGCGGTGTCATTCCCATCCCGGCACGCCGCTTCCTAAGGAAAAGGGAAAAGAAAAGAAAAAAGGCATTAGTAAGCATTCTGCAAATCTTCGCTTATTTTTTAAATACTGCACAAGCTTCAAACGCTTACCTGAATCCCAGCCGCTCTGGGGGAACTCTGTCTCCGGAACTTCTCATCCATCTGCAAGAGGGAAAAGACACTCCAGGTTAGCGTGGAAACATCTAGAGGCGCCACATACCGCGCTTACCCACCGCATTTGTTCTTCATAACCGGCATCCATGCTGAAAACATTGCGGCACCTAAAAGACACAGAAAAAGAACTAAGTTCAATGTAAATACGAAAGGGGTGCATCGCGCTCTCACTCACCTTCAGAGCTACTCATCTCAGCAGCACGCCGCCATCCCTGGACGCCGGCCATCATCTAAGGAAGGAAAGGAACAAAGTTAGAGAACTGTTCAAAAGACTCATCATACTTACCTGTCGGACTCTTGCCAGTGAAGTAACTAGGCAGCAACGAGCCCGCATCAATCAGCGCACCCCTGCGCTGAAAGCAGGACGGAGAGCACACTATCCAAGAAAACAAGGTGAGCTGTGGATCAAAGGGAAGGGTTGGACCCCGGGGAAGAAGGGGTTCAAGCACACAGAGACAATAGGGAGCAAAACTCTACCAATCCTGTGTTTCAGGCCCAGTCTCCTGTCGAATAGCCTCCAGGTCGTAAGAGGTCAAAACAGGCTGAGTGATGTCCCCGTGGATGCCAGGTGAGCGTTACAGAACGCAAAGCCTCACATCAAAATCCACCTAGGCGTCATGGAAACGTCAGAAACCGACCAGTTAGCCCACACGTTGGGGCTGCTAAGTTCCAAAGTACATGCAGCCAGGCAGGAGACCAACACCCTGAGGAGAGAGCTGATAGTAGCCAAAGAACGCACTGATGATTTAAGCCGGCAACTTCTCTAGTCACAAGCAGGGCATGCACCATTGCCGGGAAGCATGCCCTCGATGTCAGCGCCATCAGCCAATCGCATTCAGATAACCCTTCTTGGGGCAGTTCCCTTGGCCCCGCCCGAACGATTTACTAGGGATCCCAAGAGGTTTGCAACCTTCATGAACCAATGCCGCCTGCACTTCGTTTGTAGGCCAGTGGCCTTTCCGAATGACCAATCACGGGTCGCTTTTGTGCTATCCTACCCGAGTGGTAGCGCCGCAGACTGGTCGGTACCCTTTGTGGCCAAAGACGATCCTTTGCTGAATGACTTCAGGGGCTTTCAGCAGGAGATGAAAAAGCTGTTCGCCCGTCGTACTCATGGGCAGCCATTAGACAACGTACTTCTGTCCGTACGCCAAGGGAATCAAGACCTATTAACATACATAGCCACGTTCAATAGACTTGTAGTTGAAGCAGAATGGCCAGTGGAGAAGAGAACCACGTTATTTCATCAGGGGTTGCGGGGGAGCTTAAGGATGTTCTCGCACACGTAGTGAACCCCCCTAAAGACGGCTCAGAATTCATTGACCTTGTTGTTCAACTGGATCATAAGTTGCAGGACCGAAGAGCAGATCGAACCAGACCGGACCCTCGCCCTATGTATGTGCGTTCAAAGGACAATACTGCCCGAACAACGGAAGGTTCAGGACGACCAATGCAAATCGGGGGGTCAGATCCCCCTTGACTAAAGCGGAAAGCGATAAAAGGAGACAGCAGCAGTTATGTCTGTACTGTGGAAGGTCAGGTCATTCCCTTAAAGAGTGCCCTGTGAAGCCACCGAGGAGGACGGTGGGGGCCACGGACAAAGAAGATACCATCAAGGAATCGGAAAACTCCCCAGCCTGGCAAGTGTAGGGGTCCACTTGTCGAGCGAAGAAAGTGAACTACAGACCTCCCATTTGGTGGTCTTGATCAATCACCAACAACCATCTCGGATGCACGCATTAAGGGCGTACATAGACAGTGGAGCCGTTGGGAATTACATCGACCAGGATCTTGCGGAAAAGATGGGGCTTCCGTTACGCCCTAAATCAACCACCGACACTGTTACCACTGTCGACGGCACGGAAATAGCTTCTGGTCCAGTATCCCAATGCACTGCAGCTTTAACCCTTCTGTGCCAGGATGGACACCAAGAATCTATCGTTTTCGACCTCATTAAGGCACCACAGTTCTGGTTGATTTTGGGAATGCCATGGTTGGTAGCTCACAATCCTCGAATCGATTGGCGAGCAAAAGAATTGGCCTTTCCCGAGACTTGCGCCCATACATGTTATCGCCACGAGAAACAACCAATAGACACCAGAACCTCCACGCTTGCGACTGTGGCAATCGGCGCCCTACCAAGTGAATACCAGGACTTTCAAGATGTCTTTCAGAAAGAACAGGCTAATACCCTGCCACCGCATAGACCATACAATTGCCAAATCGACCTGCTACCTGGCACATAAATCCCTTGTGGGCGAATTTACGCACTCACGGAACCAGAAAACCAGCACCTGAAGGCCTATCTTGACCAATGCCTGGCCAACGGGTTTATCCGTCCCTCGAAGTCTCTAGCAGCCAGTCCTCTATTCTTTGTACCGAAAAAGGAGGGGGACTTGAGAACGTGCATCGACTATCGCGCACTGAACCAGATTACCGTAAAAAACCGCTACCCCCTGCCACTGATCCCTGAATTGCTTGATCAAGTCAAAGATGCCCAAATCTACACAAAAATAGACCTGAGGGGGCATATCACCTTGTTTGCGTAAAACAGGGGGACGAATGGAAAACCGCTTTTTGCACCAATTACGGCTTGTACGAATATCCAGTAATGCCCTTTGGCCTTTGCAACGCGCCTGCTGCATTTCAGTACTTCATGAACGATGTCCTACGGGAATTGATTGATGTGTGTGCTCTAGTGTACATCGATGATATCCTAGTATATTCTGCATCAAAGCAGGACCACGTTAAACACGTCTGATCCGTATTGGAGAAACTCCGTTAACACCAGCTCTACGCCAAGCTCGAAAAGTGCTCATTCCACGTCTCCGAGGTGGAATTCCTGGGCTTTATTCTCAGCCCGAATGGAATCCGAATGGATGTACACAAGGTCGATGCTATCCTGAACTGGCCAGCCCCAAATTCATTCAAAGGGGTTCAAAGTATGCTGGGTTTTGCAAACTTCTACCGCCGGTTCATCCCAGGATTTTCGCAAATTGTGCATCCCATTACGTCATTACTAAGGAAAAGCAACAAAAAGTTCCAGTGGACAACAGAAGCCGAGGAGGCTTTCCAGGAACTCAAAGCAAGATTCACATCTGCCCCAATCTTACGCCACCCTCGCCCTGATCTCCCATACCTGGTGGAAATGGACGCCTCAAGCATGGCTATGGGAGCCGTCCTCTCACAAAAGGACCCCAAAATGGGCCAGTTACACCCTGTTGCCTTCTGGTCGCGTAAATTCACACCCCTTGAACTCAATTATGCTATCACAGACAAAGAATGCCTAGCCATTAAGTCAGCCTTTAAGGCATGGCAGCACTACCTCTTGGGCGCCAGACACACAATCACCGTAATAACTGACCACCGGAACCTCCAGTACCTAAAAAAGGCAAAGGCCCAATCCTCACGACAACTACGTTGGGCTCTTTTTTTGCTGAATATGACTACGTGATTACATTTCGACCAGGGGTGAAAAACGGGAAGGCCGATGCTCTTTCCCGTATGGGGGTGGAAGAGCAAGGGTATCAGACCCCTGACCCAATAGCAATCATCCCGAGTGACAAGCTCCTAGGAATCACAGCAACCATAACGCAGAAAGAATTACAATAAGAAATCCAAAACCTGATGAGTCCGGAGCAATTACAAGAGTGGAGTACACAAGGAGAACATTACAGTCATGTCCGGTTATCATGATTCCTTGATCGAGGGCCACCCCGGAATCGCTAAAGCCCTAGCCAAGGTAAAACAAAATTATTGGTTGCCCACGTGGCGTAAAGACATTCATCCTATCTTGTGGAGTGTGTGCTCAAAACAAGTCATCCAAGCAGAAACCGGCTGGGCTATTACAACCATTGGAAATCCCACCAGCACCCTGGCACACGTTGTCCCTCGATTTTATTACTGACTTCCCACCCAGTCAAGGGTTTAACACTATTCTTGTGGTTGTGGACCTATTTTCAAAAATGGCACATTTCATTCCTCTTAAGGGGCTCCCAAATGCTTCCACTCTGGCAAAGGTATTTCTTGAAGGCATCGTACAACTCCATGGGTTTCCTTCAGTTTTGGTCTCAGACCGAGGTACTCAATTAGTATCTAACTTCTGGTGAAAATGCTGCTCTATGGCCCAGATCGACATCCGGCTATCCACCAGTCACCATCCCCAAACGGATGGTCAAACTGAGAGGACAAATCAGACGCTCGAGCAGTATCTGCGTTGCATGTTACACCAAGCTGAAGGAAGCTGGTTCGACCTATTATGGGTAGCTGAATATGCTTATAATAATTCCCTACACACCAGCACTGGGCAGACACCCTTTTATACCATGTAAGGCAGGCACCCACGTACTTCTGAGTTGGACGTTCCTACAACCCTGGAAATGCCAGCAGTCAAAACCTTGCACACGATCATTTCTCAAACCTTTAAAAGGGAAGCTGAACACCTACTTCAAGCTAAGAATCGCCAAAAGAAGTTTGCTGATCAACACCGAGCAAAGGCCCCCAACTACCAAGTGGGAGACAAAGTCTGGTTGGCGTTTAAACACGTGTCCATTAAAGGAGCCCAAACTTTCCGTCCAAGATACCTGGGTCCATTCACCGTCACATTTGTGATAAATCCTGTGTCGGTCAGACTAGCTTTGCC
Organism: Ambystoma mexicanum; assembly: GCF_040938575.1. Classification (NCBI taxonomy): domain Eukaryota; kingdom Metazoa; phylum Chordata; class Amphibia; order Caudata; family Ambystomatidae; genus Ambystoma; species Ambystoma mexicanum. The sequence continues at coordinate 1,263,331,399 of NC_090935.1, read as the reverse complement.
GTCAAACATGCAGATTCATCCTGTGTTCCACGGGTCTCTCCTTAAACCTGTTCAACCTGGGACCCGGGTAGCAACGCCAGCGCAGCCAGTAGTAGTCGCCGGGGAACCAGAATTCGAAGTCAAGGACATCCTAGATTCAAAGTACGTCAAATCCAAATTATACTACTTAGTGGACTGGAAGGGGTATGGTCCACAAGACAGGACATGGGAGCCTTGTGAGTACATCCATGCACCTCGCTTGCTTAGACGATTTCATCAAAACCATCCAACCAAACCAGGACCAGACAGAAGAACCACCTTGAGAGGGGCCTTGGGGGGGGGGGGAGTGCTGTCATGATTCCTGCCCCTCATGTCCCCAACCCTCCAAGATGTCAGGCTGGAGCCAGGCCACGATCACCTACATGGCCCTCAAGGGGCTCTCCATCCCTCCAAAGACCCACTTGGAGTCAGACTTGGCGCTTGTGGCACCAGACTCACTCACTCCCATAGGATAACATTGGGGATTGGAATTGTAGTGCATTGATGGGGACAAGATGGATGCCCCCACATATTTCGGTTCCCAGAACTGTATGTGCGGTCTAGTCTTTTGGGTGTGGTTCAGCCCAGAGACACCTGGGATACCCAGAGACTATTTACGCCACACCCAGGCTGAGAAACATGCTTTGCGTTTTCTGCACCTGCATCGTGACACTCACAGTGTTTGGATCGGTCTCCAGTAGGCCTGCATCTTTCTTCTGGGCTCAGCTCCTGCAAGAACCTTACCTTGCGGCGCTTCTGCCCATCATTCATCACTCCTTCTGTTCTGCGGGCATCTTCGGCGGTGTCATTCCCATCCCGGCACGCCGCTTCCTAAGGAAAAGGGAAAAGAACAGAAAAAAGGCATTAGTAAGCATTCTGCAAATCTTTGCTTATTTTTTAAATACTGTACGAGCTTCAAACGCTTACCTGAATCCCAGCCGCTCTGGGGGAACTCTGTCTCCGGAACTTCTCATCCATCTGCAAGAGGGAAAAGACACTACAGGTAAGTGTGGAAACATCTAGAGGCGCTGCATAACGTGCTTACCCACCGCATTTGTTTTTCATAACCGGCATCCACGCTGAAAACGTCGCAGCACCTAAAAGACACAGAAAAAGAACTCAGTTCAATGCAAATACGAAAGGGGTGAATCGCGCATCGCGCTCTCACTCACCTTCAGAGCTACTCATCTCAGCAGCACGCCGCCATCCCCGGACGCCGGCCATCATCTAAGGAGAGAAAGGAACAAAGTTAGAAAATTGTTCAAAAGACGCATTATACTTACCTGTCGGACTCTTGCCAGTGAAGTAACTAGGCAGCAACGAGCCTGCATCAATCAACGCGCCCCTGCGCTGAAAGCAGGACAGAGAGCACATTATCCAAGGTGAGCTGTGGATCAAAGGGAAGGGTTGGACCCCGGGGAAGAAGGGGTTCAAGCACACAGAGGCAATAGGGAGTTAAACTCTACCAATCCTGTGTTTCAGCCCCAGTCTCCAGTCGAATAGCCTCCAGGGAAGGGCTCGAGGTCGTAAGAGGTCAGAACAGGCTGAGTGACGTCCCCGTGGATACCAGGTGAGCGTTACAGTAGCCCACTCGAAAGTCTCTGTGAAAGGTGAAATGTTTTTGTCTGATAAAGTGAATGAGCTATAAAAGTAAAGTGATCAAAGTTAACCCCGGGGAGAAGGGGGGATGTAAAAAGGTGAACGTTGTAATTTTGTGCCTATGCCATCAAACTACCCAGACCAAGAGACACAGGGGCAAATGACACAAGAGTGTGAGCTGGAGGGAAAGTCAAAGTGGTCCTGAGGAGGTCTAAAATAAAAGCCTCTGTAACGCTCACCTGATTCCCACAGAGGCGCTGACCCGTTCTGGACTGCTACCAATTCTTCTACAGTAAAGCGCAGGGCCCGGAAGATGGACTGGACTGGCCCTCCCCCGAATCTCGTCTGTCTGGCTCGTAGGATAATTTTTCTGTAGGTGGGAAAGAGGGAGTTAATATCTGCTGGAAAAAGTATCTGCTCCCCGCTATCTCCCCCTTCTAAATCCCCTTGTCGCTAGTTCGGTTTTTGTGGGCTCTCACCTTATTTTCTGTAAGGATGAGCCCTCCATCCTGCTTCTGGTGCAGGGGCGCGTTGATTCCAGTTACTTCACTGGGGTATTTAGTGGGCGCGATTCCTCTGGCTGTTCGATCCCACTTCGGGATTGCCGTAAGTATGTAGTCTTTAGATTATATTAAATGTCTTTTCCCCTTCGGGGCCGGGGTCTAGAAAAGGCAGAAAGGCCCTTCTGACCCGAATGGAGGATTGAGTTCAACCGAAATCTGGTAAGTCATTAGGTGAGTATTCCCTCCTGTATCAAGTCCGATGCTCACCTTCTCCCCTTTTGCAGGAGCCGATTAGCTGCCGGCGTCTAAACCGCTGTTGTTCGTGGTAAGGCCTTGTAAAGGTAAGTGGAATAGGTGTGGCACCGGGTGAAGCGGAGCGCTTCTAATCGTGTCTTTCCCCTTTTTGCAGGTGCCGAGGTGCTGCAAGCTTTGTAGCCGTTTCTGCACGTGGCAAGGCCACGATAAGGTAAGAGAAAGCGGCGCTGCGGCGAGTGTTGTGGTGCGCTGCTAACCTTGTGCTTTACTTTTGCAGGATTGTCGGAAGAAGGTTTCCCGAGTGCAGGATTCCGGTGAGTAAAGCTTTGGATGCTTGTTTTCTCTCCTTTTGTCTTTCAGGTGTTCCAGGAGCTGCAGGCGTGTCATCAGGAGCCAGGATGCAGGAGCCGACTCGGTGAGCGTCCTGCTGCTGATGCAGAATAACGCGAAGCACGTGAATTCCTTAGGGCGTGGTTTAAATAGCAGAGGAGTGCTTCAGGTGAGTATCCTTCCTCTGGCCCCACCCAGGTAAGAAAAAGAGTTCCTGAAGAGGAAACATAGTTCCTCCCAGCCTAAATGGCTGGAGACCTCAGCCAGACTGGATTGCTCTGGGTGAGTAAGCAGCATGGTCTGCCTCAGGTAAGTCCACCCAAGCATTATGACATGTTTTGACCAAATGAGCCTGGCGCCTATGGCGCCAGGACTGAAGCCTTTTATGAGCCTGGCGCCAAATTTGCCAGGACGTGGTCCAAAGGGCCCCAGTAGCGGTCTGCTGGATCCGGTGATGTGGGTGATAGGTCTGCTTCCGGGGACGCTGGGCCTGGCCTGGCTCCCCGGGAGCAGCCATCATGGCAGCCACGCACATTTGAAAGTCTTTGATATTAGGAAAAGGTCTGAGCCAGACTAAGGCAGACCAGAAGTGTGATGTTAGGGGAAGGGAACCCCTAAAGGATGTGAATTAAGCTTGGGGAAGGGAATCCCTGTAAGCGTTGTGTTTGAAAGGTCCAATCCCGACTGAGGCAGACCTACGTAAACTTTTTTCTTTCAAAGGTCTGAGCCCGACTGAGAGAGACCACTTTTGTTTGAACTTTGAACTATATTTTGAAAGCTGGAAAGAGAGACTTTAACATGGAAGGCCAGACGGGCCTCTATCCACATTTTGAACTGCCTTTGTTTTGTGAATCTGAGGCCGAGTGTGTCATCCTGTTTATGGGGGCAGCCTTACTCTGTGCTGTCAAACGTGAGGAGGAGAGCTGACTCAGACACATTTATTCTTTATATTCGAACACTGATTTTTCTTTGCATACATGTTCTCCTTTACACGCGATAGGGCAGGCATTAGGTTTTGTTAGTATAGGCCATTTTGATTTGATGGACTCAAATAGGACTGTTTTATTTATTATTTGATGGTAGAGACTACTCCCATCCTAACTTTAGGGCAAAGTAGGAGTTTTTCCAAACCCCGAATGTTGAATAAAGGTTTTACAAATTGTACCTTTTTGTGTCAGTGTCATACTTGTGATACCATGCCTCCCTTACAATAGGCAGGAAAAGTCTTGTTAGGTTAGTAAAAGGAGGTGTTTTTTCACACCCATATTATATAATAAAATGTTAACTTGCCAGAAAATGCTATCTGCTTGTCTGCCTCACATTTCTGACCCCTTAAACCACCCTGATCAGAGGGCAGCCAGTGATACTTGTGGCATTGACAAAACTCTGTACTCGAAAAAGCCACTCTGTATATAGGACCAGCAGTTGCAGGAGGATGGGTCTTGGGCCACAAGTAGCAGGAGTTCCGGCTCTCAGCTCGTTCCGGCAAGGCATCTCCAGTATGGCCGCCGGCCTTCCCATGCAATCTGTTCATATCCCCTGTGCCTGGGAGGCTGTCTGATTGGGCATCTTTTACAACATTTTGCAGCAGGTCCAGGGAGCCAGCAGGCAATGCCGGTCCCCATCGAAGGACAACATATAAGGGCCGGTCCGGGCATGGTACGGCCCCTTGCCCTGCTCGTTGCCCCTGATCTGCAATACTCCTACCACTGGCCCGGCACGTGTGATCACAGGTACGCTTTTCACCCCCTTCCTATTCCCATCATTCATGTGTCTAGAAGTGGTTTATTTTCGAATACCCTGCTCCGGCTGAGTTCTCCGCATAAGCATCCACTCCTCCTACCCTCTTGACGTGGCCTCTTCATCCTCCAGCCGGGCTCTGAGCCCACTTTTTAGTCTGCAAAGATATCCAGGCTCCCCCTCCTCGCTGCAGCTGACTGAGTTCTGTGACTCTCAGTAGTCTTGCTCTTCGGATCTCTATCGATGCTTTAAACTGCCTCTGCATCCATCACAGCATTTACTTTGCCAAATCACACTGCTGCCCGATTCTGAACTGCCTACAACTTTAAACCTCCTAACCTTCTTCAAGACCTCTTCCGAAGTGTCTTATGTGGATGCCCTCACTGATTATTGGCCTGCACTAACTATCTTTTAACTTGTCTCCACACGTTACCACCTGTTAGTAGGCTAAGTGCTCCACTGCTGTGCCCCCCACTCTGCATTAACTCATCCTTCCTAACTCAGTCTGCATTGCACTAAGGCCTGCAATAACCTATCTATGTACTACTGGGCAAATGCATGCTAATTTATTGTTGGCCATTAATACATTTTACAGAATCAATTCCATGGATTCTGACTCTATTGGATATGTTTAAACGTTAGGCCTGCCACCGTATTTCTAAAGCCATGTTTGTATGCCTGTATTGCTGCTATGCTATACATCTAGGCCTCTTTTACCCTTACTGAAAATCTAATCTGGGTTCCTGATGCCCCTTGACATACCTAAACGCTACACCTCAACCTATTTTAGAAGTCTAACCTTTTATTCTTACTGTCTGTTGAATGCTGAACCTGCCTATCTGCTAACTGCTGGTGCATTTAAAAAACATGCTTTTGGTACTCACCTGTTGAAAGTTGAATCTGCCTATCTGCTAATTTGCTGGTTGTGTTTAAAAAAGGTATGATTTTAGTACTCACCTGTTGAAATTTGAATCTGCCTACCTGCTATGCTGTGTTAAAAAGTTGCTTTTTACTCGCCTGTCGGAAAACTGAATCTGTCTATCTGCTAATTTGCTGGTTGTGTGGTGGTTGTGCGCCTTTGCTATATCTGTTACCCTTGCTTCATCCTTTCATCCTTTTCCTTGTGACTAGCAGGTCATGTTCTGCAGTTCCTCCCTTCTCCCCCCCCTCCTTCTTCCTCAATCTCCACAATGGTGCTCTCTATCTCCCCCATCTTCTCTAACTGCTTCTCTATCACCTATCCTACCTCTCTGTCAAAGACTGGGATTACAAAGTTCAAGAAGCATCTCCCGTTCTCCAACCCTGGGCTGCCCATCGCTGACACTTATGTCAGTGCTTCCTCCAGGCAGACCCTCACCGACATCCCCCTTTTCATTCCCTCTCCATACCTTTGGGACCCGTCATGGTCTCTGTACTCTCTCCTTCCTCTTCCTCTGTCATTTATGGTGGCACCCGCTGGGATGTTCTCTTGGCATCCTTCATTTACTCCAGGGTTCTCATGAATGTCTATCAGAATTGTACTGTCATGACCCAGAGTTCTCAGCCCAACCTCTTCCTTCTGGATAGGTGCCTCCCGCCTCTCAACAACTTCCTCCTCCCCTCTCCTTCCTCTCCTCTTCCTGTCACTCCTCTGCCATCTCCGACGGGTATACCGCACTCCTGTACCCCTTCTTGGAAGACCTTCAAAAGTGGCAGCCTGCTCCACTTAGCCACCCTCAATTATCGTTCTGCCGTTAAACACTCTTCTAATACCTGCTACCTTGTTGAGGACCTCGACGTAGATGTCCTCGCTCTCACTGAGACTTGGTTCCACAGACAGCTCTGTCACAAGTTTTGACACACTTCTACCTGAAGGTTACAAGATCCTCTCCAAACCCAAGCCTGGTGGCGGAGAGGCCCTCTTTTTCCCTGAGTGGGTCCCTGCTACTATCATACCCACTCAATCCTATTCCTCTTTCGAAATCCTTGTCTGCAGGCTTGGCGTCTCCCCTGACCTCTCTCTAACTCTAGTCACTATCTTCAGGCCCCCTGGCCAGGTCTCTCACTTCCTCTCTGAATGGGCTGACCTCACATCTTCTCTTGTGACCTCCTCCTCCAAGCTTCTCTTCCTTGGCGATTTCAACATTCACCTCGACGCAGCCTGTGGGGCTTTCCACAACCTCTGCAACTCTTTCCATTTCCATCTTCCCTCTGGTCCAACATACTCTGCCGGGGACACACCTTGGATGCTCTCATCTCCTCTGACCTCCCCATCGCCAATCCTCGCCTTACTCCCATCTCCTGGTCTGATCATGCCCTCCTTTCATCTCACCTTGACCTTTTGGTCCTCCATCTGAGCCTTCGCCGGCAATGCCAGCCTCCTTCTCCTTCATTCAACCGATGAAGCGAGTGTCAGCTGCCGCTTTTGTCGCCAACTTCACTCCCTCCCTACTCCTTCCACTGACTCTCACTCTGAGCCCTTTCTAACTTTCAGTTCTTCATTTCTAATACTCTGGATGACCTTGCCCTCCCATGAGGATCAGCCTGAAGCCTGCTTCCAAGCGCAATTCTTGGTACGACTCTGATCTGGTTGCTCTGAAACGCAAGTGCAGAGCTGCTGAACGGAAGTGGCAGACTTCAAGAACATATTCTGACAAACTGGCCTGTTCCCTGCTTCAAAGGCGATACAGACTTGCAATATGCTCTAAAAAGAGGGCCTGTATCCAAGCCTGCATCTCTGCGGCCACTAACAGCACGGCTGAACTTCAGAAAATGTGCAGGAACTCACCAACCCTACTGCAGTCTCAACCTCTCCTCTGCCCTCCCAGGCACTCTGCACTTCTCTGGCCTCTCACTTCATCTCTTAAACTCAGGACATCCTCTCCTCTACTCCACATCCTTCCCCCTCCCCCTCCCCCTTCTTACAGGTATCCCTTGCCCCCTTCTGCCCTCCCCTTCTATTCCCCTCTATTCCCCCCATAACACCTGATGATGATTTCAGGAAGTCCGCTCTATAAAAGTCTCCTCCAAACAGGTGATCCCCTGCTCCTCCAGAACAGTATCAAGGACAAGATTGTCTCTCTTGCTCCATTAGCCGATCTCTGCAATCACTCGATTGCCACTGGTGCCTTACCCTCACTTCTCAAGCACTCGCTTGTGCACCCTTTCGTGAAAAAAACTTTTTAGTGCAGTCAACGCACCATTTAATTACCATGTTAATATTTGGTTTTAAAAAATATATATTTATTCACTTTTACATTATAACCATAACAAAACAACACAATAATGTAATAATATTTCAGTATCTGTTCCTGGTATTTTTCGTTTCTCCACTACCCCCTTCTTGGGCAAACTCTTGGAGAAGCTGGTCATCTCCCAATTTGTCCACCCGAATGAATCTGTTGGTTGCCACCACCAGTCTGACTTGAGAGCTGCCAAAGACACAGAGACTGCTTTCCTGAACACCTGCGAAGACTTGGTCACTAATCTAGATCCCAGCTCTCCTCCTGTTCTCATCCTTCTTGTCCTATCCTCTGTCTTTGATACAGTCAACTGTGCCACCCTGATAAAGCATCTTTGTGACTGCCGTGGCATCACAGACCTGGCGCTGGATTGGTTGACTTCCTTTCTGTCTGAACCTGCCAGGTTCAATTGGGCCACTTCCTTTCCACCATCTCACTCTCCACCTGTGGTGTCCCTCAGGGCTCTATCCCCTCGCCCTGGCATTTTAATATCTACCTGGCCCCCATAGCCCATCTGATCTTCTCCTTCTCTCCTAATTTTCAGTGTTATGCTGATGACAAGCAGCTTTCCTTCAAGCTACCCTCCTCTACCTCCTCTTCTTCCTCTCATTCCTGACTACCTGTCTGCTATTCAGGCATGGTGCACTACTAACAATCTCTGCCTTAATTCCAATAAGACAGAGATCCTTCTCATTGGGACCCCTGCTCCCTCTCCCCCCACACTCTCACCACCCTCCTTGAGCCCCCTCCCCCCACCTTCGTGTGAAGCAAAAAACGGCGTCATCTTCAACTTCTCCCTCTCCTTCTCGCCTCACATCTTGGACCTGGCCAAGTAGGCCCACTTCCAGCTTAACCCTCTCAGAGACATTCTGCCCTTTCTCACCTTGCGCCAGAAACTCAATGTTTCCGGAGCTCTGGTCCTCGCCAGGCTTGACTATTGCAACAGCCTATTCCTCAATCTGTCTAACTCTTCCCTTCGCCCCTTCAACTGCAACTGATCCAGCATAGAGATGCAAGACTTATCCGGGCCTCAAGCCCAGGGACCGCATTTCTCAGTCCATAAATCTCTCCACTGGCTCCCGGTGGCCGAGAGGATCAAATTCAAGACCCTATTCATCATCCACAAGATTTTCTGGGGCCTGGGACCATGCTATATCCAACTCACTCTCCCTAAATACCTCCCCATTAGAGCCCTTCGCTCAGCTAGCTGCAACTGTCTGCAAATCAGATGTTTTTCCAAGCAGAGAGGGTTCTATGTCATTTCATCGACACACATTTTTACGAACAGTGTTTTTCCACTTCATTTTTGCCCAAAAAAATGTTTCTAAATGTTTTCAAATTATTGTTGCCCCCCATCATTTACCTATTTTTTTTATTCCCGACACGCCCAACCCTTTTTTAATGCCATTTCCCACCCCCCAAAAAAATGTAGAAATGTTTTTTTCTGGAAAGATTCTGTGGAAAAACACCCGTCGTAAAAACGGGTGTTGATGCAAGGATGTTCTACTGCAGAGAGTGGGGGGTAGAGCTCTCTCTCCTCTGCAGGTGCCTCCCTCTGGAATGGCCTCCCTGCCCCTCTCAAACTTGAACCGAATCTCCTTGAGTTCCGGAAGCTCCTCAATACTTTACTTTTCTCTTCCTTCTTCCCCCTCCTTCTCCCCTGCTAATGTCCCATCTGCCTTTGACTGGAGGCCTGGTTCCTTCTGGGTCCTACCTCTGCACTTATTTTCATGTCCACGCCCCTCTCACTGCACTTGCCTTCACTAGTTAGCCCCCCCGCCTACACTTAGCTGGTTGACTTCACCCCATGTAGCCTCCCAGTCACTTAATTGCACTTAGCTGTGGACGCCCCTTACTCTTCCTCCCCCTTTCCCTGCCCATGTTGCCTCCCAAACACTCTCCTTCGCCAGAGCTCTTCCACCAACTTTCTGCACTTCTCCACCCCCCTTCCACCACACACTTTTCATTACCGCACTTGCACAATCTAAATGTCACAAGGCCTATTAGGATCGCTACTTCCCCCTTCCTATTCCCCCCTCATGCCTTGCTGCACCACGAAACACTTGCATAAAGGCACATTACAAATCCACGATAAGAAATAAATAGATGACTGTGAAGGTCCAAGTTGCAACTCAAAATGGGGAGAGATAAACCAGAGATGCCTTTGATTAAGCTAGTAAGCTCACCGAATTATCCCAGGACACCTTAGAAGGCTTCTGACAGCAGAATCTTCGTGCAGAGGTCTGGTCTGGATCGTTCCACCAGCCCAAGGGTCGTAATACGAGTCTACTGGAGTTTGATGCAGAGAGGCAGGGCTTCACTGGGTCTTGGCTGGAGGCAGCGCTGGTTGTCTTCAATGGCAGTCTTTGAGTCTTCAGCAGGATGCTCCTCTTTCTAGAAGATGTTGCTCCCAATGACGATGTGAAGAAAGGCTGTATGACTCCACCTGTTATCCCAAATTCAAGCTGGGGGACTGCCCTAGCCCACCACTAGTAAGCATCTGAACCATTTAAATTGGCAAGGGTTTTCCAATCCTGGACACACTCTTGCCTCACTTCTGCACAGAAACTGACATGCACTGCCTGGAATGTTGATTGGGACAAGACAATCCCAACCTTCACATCAGACCAGGATGCGCAAACTGCCGCTGTTCACAGGGAATTTGTGGTTTTTCTTGCGAAAGGGCTTACCATATATGGCATTTCCTAACCTGAGACTGCAGGAAGAAGGCCAAAGGACAAGATGGCCAAAGGTCAGGGTGTAAACTGTGTGGCACGGCCGTTGTGAGTATATAGTACTCAAAATGACATTGTGCAGTAAAACATGAATGCACATGTGGTGAAAACAAAAAACATGATAGAAAAATATCTGCTGCCACCAGCATGACTCGACCTTTTATCCCAAATTTAAGCTGGGGACTGCCCTAGGCCACTACTGGTAAGCATCTGAACCATTTAAATTGGCATGGGTTGTCCAATCCTGGACAGCTGCTTGCCTCACATCTGCACAGAAACTGAAATGCACTGCCTAGAATGTGGATTGGGACAAGACAGGAAGAAGGCCAAAGGAGAAGATGGCCAAAAGACAGGGCGTAAAACGTGTGGCAAGGCCGTTGTGGGTATATAGTACTCAAAATGGCATTATGCAGTAAAACATGAATGCGCATGTGGTGAAAACAAAAAACATGATAGAAAAATATCTGCTGCCACCAGCCCATCCTGAACTCTTGACAAAAGTAACAGAAATCAAAAGTAAAAAAGAAAAAGATTGCATAGCACTTCACTGTAAGGTTATTGTGATACAGTAAAATAAGCAAGGAAGCTCGCAAAGGGGACGGGGTCCCCCTGCATTGGTAGCCATATGAGCTGACCATTGCCCCCAAAAGGGATGAGCTGAGCAAGGAACGTAAAGCAAAATACAGGTTTGAGATAATAGCAAAAAGGTGGAGGGTTCCTGTAGTGTCAATGGAAGGAGAGTAGCCAAAATCTCAAGCATCCTCTTTACTAGGGTGAGAATTAAGGCTTGGCTGTGGAGCAAGGGTTTGGATGGTTTCATCTCTTAAGTGAGATCTTCTCATTGATCTTTTTCTGTTATATCTGTCTGTGGGCTGCAGAATGTTGAAGTGAATGATGTCAGTGTGATGTAATGAGTGGAATGTGTATGCTACGAACTATCCAAGGTTTCAGATAGAGTGCAGGTGGATAGATGGGACCTAGGTGGTGTGGACACTGGTGAGTCCTCCTTGTAATATCTTATGGACTTGCTGAGACACCTATGTAACTTGAATAAAGCATCTGTAAATACCTATCTGTGTCTCAGGAGAGAGTCTTGTGATACAAACAGGATCGGAAAAAATGCTAGGGGGCTCTGATTAACACAGTTTGTTTGTTACTCTTGACTACTGTCTTTCTGACTTGTTACATAAGGGCCCATGCATTCTCATGAGGGCATATGAGGCAAAGAGTCACATTTCAATCCAATTGACCATTAGAGCATGCATGCATTTGTTCTAATCTTGTTTTCCATAAAACTCTTTCGATACTGTCTAGGAATATATAGCTAATAAACACAGCTAATAAATATATGTATATTGCAGTGTTTTGTGTCTAATTTATTTTAAATGGTGTCATACTCTGTCACACTAGAATTTCTTGAAGAAAGTGGAACAAACCTTTATGTGCGTCTGCTGCCATGAGTTAGTTCACCAGCCAGTAACAACGGAGTGTCTACACAATGTTTGCAAGGTAGGTGGAGGGCTTGTTGATCCACTGCACTGACTTGACTTAAACATTAGTGATTTTAATTTGAACTACTGTCGTTCATCTTTATACTCAGCCCTTAGGATTTTTAAAGCTAGTTTAAAAGTGCTACAGCTTGGCATGCAGGTTTACCCATCCATGACACTAACACTTCATTTGAAAAGAATGTATCCACACAAGGATTGGAAAACACAGACTGATGGTACCACGACAAAAGCCCTTATAAGGGTTTTCGTGAGCCTCAGTTGGGTTACAGAATAAAGAACACAGTATCAGGCTTAGGTCATTTTTTTAAAAAGAAGTCCCTAGTCTTGTGACCTCACCAGGCACTTGATTTCATTTAATTCATCAACTGTGAGGATCAAAAAGTTCATTGAATGTGCTTTCTATTCATTCCCTGTTGGGGTTGAAAGTTGAAGTCCCTACCCTTCACGTCTTAATAAAAGTTATTTCTGTGATTAGGTACACTGTATGGTGTATTTGATTTGGTGCCAATTTGTGAATGTTTAATATAGTTATTGTGCCCATGATTTCATTCTGTAAAGAGTTAACTTTTATTCTACCAATAATTATATATTTTGTTTGCCAATATTGATCGTCATAGCAATAGTCAATCAATAGTCTGGTGTGATATCCTTACCACTGGTCTTTAATCCTCTGACCTTGACTATTGTCATCATTAGTACTTTCTTTATATTAGAATTCATTTCTCCAGCATGTGGTCTGGCATGCTCATGAATATTCCCCGTCGTCAGGCTGGGAATACTCTATATAAGAAAAAAACAGTTTCACTTTCATTTTTAAACTGTATTTCTCGTGTAAACCAATCGCTGTCGTCTGGGTCATACTGCCCTCCTCCAATGACAGTCCTCTCCCTAAGCCCCTCCCCTGGCAGCCATCTTCAGATTTGTTGGGAGCCCTCGAGTTACTTTCTGAGCTATTTGTATGTTTTTTCGACAAGAAAAGTTCCTTTTTTGTTTCAAAGAGCCTGTGCGCTCTTGCCTTCATCTGCTGACAGCGGGGACCTGTTGTCAGTGAAGTTCCGCGCCCTTCAGGAGCTAGGATTCATCGAAGATTCTTGAAGGCCATCTTGGGCCTACTTCGCGCCCTCCAACCTTGTCAGAGGAGAAGGAAAGAAGGTCCCGCTTCAGGCCCTGCACCAAATGTGGGCTTCGGAATGTGTTTGTGGAGGACAAGCACCTACAATGCTCTACTGCCTAAACCCCGGACCATAAGAAGGTAGAGCAGGAGATATGCCTCGGTTTCTCTAAGAAAACGATGAAGGACAGGCATAGTAGGCTGGCAGCATGGCTTAACACCAAAGCCTTTGACCTGTGCTCCGAGCAGGGTCATCCCTTGTCCAGAACCGGACGGTCCGAGAGGTGGTCTTCTAAGTCCTTTGAGGGCACCTAATCCGTGAGGGCCCAAGATAAAGCCAAGATCTGCAAGTCTTAGTACACCGGGTTCGCCGCAGAAGTGGGTCCCAAGGTGGATAGGGCGCGATCAACATCACTTTCCACCTCCGTTGCCAGCCTACCATCAAACTCCTCTTCAAAGAGGAAGTAATGTACCCCGGCTAAGATACGGGAGAAATCCGAGAAGCCATGGACAGAAGAGAAGGTCGCGCAGCCTACGCAGGCTCAACCAGCATAGGCAAAGACCTTGTCGGCGACACCGTTAACGACTAGCATGGCAGCTAAGGGCGCTGATCCTGCGAGGGTGACTCCCACAGTGCAGAAAATGACCCTGCCCCCACGGCACGACACCACTGCAGAGTGTGGCAAAGTCTGCAGGTACGCAAGAAGTGGTGAAGATACCGGCTCGGGTCCCGGTTCAGAACCCTCAAGGAGGAAAGGGGTAGGGAGTCCCAGAAACAGCCCTCCCAGGTCATCTCTCAAGCCATGGAGGTCTCGTCCACGGATGACGAAGATCAGGAGTCCATGCATATGGCCCACAAGGAATATAGCACAGGGCCTAGTTTCCTTGTGTTGCCGGCTCAGCTGTGGGACATTTCCTTGGATATTCTGTCGACTCTCCACACCTTGGTGTCAGAGACAAAGATGAGAATGCCTCCGGCACCGGTACCTGTGGTCCCCGAGGTCCCTGTTCAGCCTCCGCAGAAGAAGGGGAAGCATCATCTGATACCCTATGCATCGGGACCCAACTCCCCCAGCAGACCCAGACACGGGTATAAGAATGTATACGGCTACGAAGACATTGTCGGAGTGGCTGGTGAGTCACCACATTTGGATGCCCTGCATAGGGTTTGCCCACCGGACGAGGTGGGTTTGTCCCACTCCATGATGACCAGGGCCTCTGAGCATTTCCAGCTGGTGCCCGAGAAAACCAAGGAGGAGGGCTTCTTGTATCAAAGGCGAGAGGCCAAGAGGAAGACGATCACGGCAGTGCCTTTTCTGGATGATATTTGGGAAGAGGACGTAGCCCTCATGAAGAACACTTAGACGGGATAGGCTGGAAAAGAAGTATAGTGTGCCGGACTCTGCACCCAAATCTGAGGTTACCACCATCGCCGGACTCTGTGGTATCGGCGGCCGTGAGGAAACGTTTGGCTAACCCGTCGTCTTCGGTCCCTCTGGACATTGAGAGGAAAAGGATGGACACCATGGGGAAGAAGGTGATTTACACCCTGGCCTCCACAATGGAGGCGGCCAACACACAGGCAATCCTAACCAGGTACGACGGGGAGTTGTGGTACAAACTAGGCCCGATCCTGGAGTTCCTCCCTGACGATAAGAGGATGGAGGCCATCGCCCTCCTTCAGGAAGGAGAAGTGGCATCTGACCACGCCATCGCAGTGACGTTGGACGTCGCCGACACAGGGTTCTGGCAAATGGGGAACAGTGTCTGCCTTTCATCGGCAGGGAAGGCCACTAACTTCCGTCAGGAGGTCGAAGCGAAGATGCTGGACATGCCCTTCAATGGTGAAATCTGATCGGATACTGAGACGGCCTGCTCCCTCGCACTCTCCAACAGCACTGCTCCTCTTTTTGCTCCTCCAGGTGAAAATCGAGCAGGTCATCCGAAGGGTTCTCCACGTCGTGCAGACAGCCTTCCCAAGCCTCAACGAAAGAACCCTACAGAGGCCGCTCGCAGGCCTACGGTAGCGGAGGACAGTGTTGCCGTTGCCCGCATGGCAGGACACCGGCGCCAAAGCAAGCCTGAACCGGCCAAGATCTCAGGCCCCCACTCATGCGCCCCGGTCGGAGACCGGCTGACGCGGTTTGTCAGCGAGTGGAGAAAGATCACAGCCGACAGATGGTGCTGGATGCACTCGTCCAGGGTCACACCTTGGAGTTCTAACAAAGGTGTCCTCGTACTCTGCCGGCTCCTCGGCAGGAGTAGCACATCCTGCAGCTTCTGGAAGATGTACGAGCCATGCTACGAAAAGGGGCGATAGAGCCAGTTCCCCAACGGCTCCGGAGCTCCAGAGTTTATTCCAGGTACTTTGTAGTAAGAAAGAAGACAAAGGTCTGGAGGCCCATCCTGGACCTGCGACGTCTGAACAAATACTTAAAGTTACAGACATGGTCACGTTGCAGTAAGTGCTTGGCCAATTAGAAAAAGGAGACTTCTTGACGTCATTGGACCTGGAGGACGCATATTTCCTCATCCCCATTCAAAAGAAAAATCGAAATGTCTTTGATTCGTGGTGTAGGGCCAGCACTACCAGTTCAAGGCCCTACCATTCGGCTTAAAGTCAGCCCCAAGAGTATTCACGAAGTGCCTGGCACCAGTGGCAGCCCATCTACGTCTACAGGGCATACATTTTTTTTTTTTCCAATTTATTTTTATTCAATTTTCAAAACCAAACAAAACACACATTTCAACTGTTTCAATATACAAAAAACATCATTGTACCATTTAGTTTCCATTAGAACTCCCCAAATCACCCCCCCTTTAAACTAGAGCCAAATCTCCCATGTCTTCTACTGGAGCGTTATCGGATAGTGCAGTACTTAAACGGTCATTGCCCGAATCTTCTGTTTCGTTGTTACCCTGGCAGGAATTAGCCATAGAGGTCACCAGTTGCCGCCAGGCCAGCAGGGGCCCCACTTCCTCCTCGCCCCCCCTGGTAACCGCTTCAAACCAGACAACAGATTCAGCTTCCGCCCATTTCAGGAGGTCTGCCCACCATAGCTCCACCCTGGGTCGATGGGCCGCCTTCCAGCCCATTGCCATCCTGCGCTTGGCCAGAACATAAGCCAGGTCCTTCATCTTGCATATGTGTTTGGAGTGCCTGGGTCTAGGAAAAAGCCCTAGCATGCATGACCAAGCCGATTCCACATCCAGCACCACTCCCCCGCCAGCCAGCTTCGTTTTGACCTCATACCAAAACTTGAGCACTTCCGGGCAAGCCCAGAACATATGTAGCAGCCCTGCATCCACCTCCCCACACCTGGGGCATTGCTGCGTGGCTAGTCCCCCAAACCTTGCAATCTTCCCAGGGGTCAGGTAGGCCCTGTGAGTAACGTACAGCTGAAGTTGTTGGAATCTAGCATTTCGAGACACCTTTTTATGGTATCTCTGTGCCCACTCCCATTGCCCATCCGTCATAGGTCCTCCCACCTCCTCTTCCCAATCCTGTCTTAGTTGGAGCAACTCCGTCCCCGCCCTCACCCGTAGGAGTTCATATATCCTCGAGATTTCGTGCCCGCCCTCTGACACATCATACATGGTTTCCAGGGAGGCCTCAGGGTCCTCCGCTAGCACTGTCTCGGGCCATCTTTCTCTAGTCTTTTTAACAAGCCTAGCGTAAGTTATATATTGGCCTTCATGCACCCCTGTCTCTTCCTGCAACCTCTGGAAGTCCAGTGCCTCGCCATCCTGCCATATGTCTCCGAGGGTGGCCAGGCCTACCTGCTCCCAGTATCTTCGGACTGATTCGAATAGCTGAGAGTCGTTCCTGCACAGAGCCACCAGCGGGGCCTGCCGGGAGTACGGCTACTGATCTCCCATCATCCTCCAAGTCCTTTGCCAGATCTCCCAGCCCAGCCTCAACAGCCGCCTACGCAACCACACCACCTCCTGCAGGAAGTATGGGGCTGAATCTCCATGCAGAAGCCGCACCTCCGCCGAGTCTTCCGCTGAAAGCCACCTAGCCACATACAGCAGCTGCCCCGCCAGGTAGTAGAGCTCAAAATTTGGCAGGCCTATGCCCCCCTTGTCATACGGGTTCTGGAGCTTCCACAGGGCCACCCTGTTCCTGGAGTTTCCCCATAGAAAACCCCTGCACATGCTATGTAGTTTTACGAATAGGCTTCTTGGTATCAAAAACGGGACGTTCACAAAAAAGTGCAAAAGTCTAGGCAAGACCACCATCTTAAGCAAGGCCGCTCTCCCCATCATGGTCAGGGGCAATCTGGCCCAAAACACCATGCTATTCTTAATCCCTTCTAACGCTCTTTCCGTATTATGTTTGTGTTCTGCCTCTATTTTGTGGTAGATATTTAATCCCAGATACCTGAATGTCTCCGTCTGCCATGGAATCGGTAGGATAGGCAACCTCTGCGACGGGACACTCCTGTATCTGCCCAGAGGAAAGAGACTGGAGTTTCTGAGATTCACCGATATACCAGAAAGGGCGGCATATCGTTCCATTACCTCTAACACGTACTGCAGATTTTCTTCCGGATAACGCAAGTAAAGAAGCATGTCATCCGCATATAGTGATATCAGGTGCCTACCGCTACTCGTACTTATGCCCACCTCCCCGTATTGATGAAGCAGGCATATTGCCAACGGCTCTAATGCTAGTATATATAGCATGGGCGACCAGGGGCACCCCTGTCTGGTCCCTCTACTAAGTTGCCAGGTGTCTGAGATTGTGGACCCTGTTTTGACTCTCGCCAGCGGGGCGCTGTGGAGCAGCTGGACCCACCTGAGGTATCCAGGTCCCATTCCATATCCCTTCAGAACCGCTTTCAACCAGGGCCATCTTACTGAATCAAAAGCCTTAACCGCGTCTAGTGACACTATGGCTAGCTCGCCCGAATCCCCTTCAGTTTGGTCAATAATATGGTGTAGCCTCCTGTGGTTATCTGTAATGTTTCTGCCCGGGATGTAACCTGTCTGGTCTGGGTGTATCAGCTTCCCAATCACCCTTTTCAACCTGTTGGGCAGCACTGCAGTGAGCATTTTGCTGCCCTGGTTGAGCATGGACAATGGTCTATAAGACCCGCACTCCTCGGCCGGCTTACCTGGTTTCAAGAGTGGGATGATCACGGCCTCGCGGAGGGACAACGGGAGTTCCCCCTGCTCGTAGGCCTCGTTGAAAGTGGCAAGCAGTGGTTGGATTAGCTCCTGCTTATATGTTTTGTAGAACTCACTAGGCAATCCGTCTGAACCAGGTGCCTTGCATGTGGGCAGATTCTGGATCACCACCTCCAGCTCATCTGAGGTGACAGGTGCGTCTAATTCTGCGCGTTCTAGGTCATCCAGGGTGGGCAACTCTATGTCCACCAGTGTGTCAAGTATGACTTGACACATATCCTCCCCTGTGTCCTTGTACAGGTGTCTATAAAACTTATGGAACTGCTTGTTTACCTCCTCTTGGGTGTTGCACATGCAACCTCCCTCATCCTTGACCTCACTGATCACCGAGCGGGGGGTCTCACTCTTATACAGCCAGGCTAGCAATCTGCCCGGCTTGTCACCTCCTGCATGTATCCTCTCCGTATATTTCCTGTGATTAAGTCTGCACAGCCTGTCCCAGAGTTCACTGCAGGTAGCCTGTAATTCTTTTATCCTGGTTCTACTGTCGTGGGCAGTGTTTTCACAACACGTGAGCTCCCTTTACGCTACTTGGAGTTCCCTTTCTATACCCCCCTGGAGCCCTTTAGCCTTAGAAATGGCCACCCCGCGCACCACCACTTTGAACGCTTCCCACAGAGTGCCCACAGAATGTACACTACCCGTGTTTATATCAAAATATTCTTCGATGGCATCCCGTAGGCCCTCCCGGAACCCCTCGTTCTGAAGCGCCTCAGTCCTGAGCCTCCATGTTGGGATCCGCGGTCTTGGGGGTTGGTGTCTCCACTCCACTACCAAGGGTGAGTGGTCAGATAATACTCGGGCCCTATATTCCGCTCCCACTATGTCTCCCACTATCTCGGCCATTACAAATATATAATCTAGCCTGGTGTGCAAATTATGTGGCGCTGCGTAGTGTGAATATTGCCTATCCTCTGGGTGCAACCTCCTCCATACATCCTCTAGGCTTAGGTCTTTCAATAATGTTCCCAGCGCTCTGGCCGCCGGCGCCGTTTTTCCTGCCCTGTCCATTGATCTGTCCATCCTGGGATTCAGAGTGCAATTAAAGTCCCCCCCCCCCCACACACTACCGTACTCCCTGCCAGGGGCCCTAGTTTACTGTAAAGAGTCCTAAAGTAAGCTGCCGTGTCGTTATTAGGGGCATAGACGTTTACAATGTGCACTTCCCTGTTTTCCAAGAGGCACGTTACCACCACCATCTACCCTCCGGGTCTTCCGTGGAGCCAAGCACCTGGAACGGCACATGCGGCGCCACCCACGTGATGACCCCTCTAGCATACGCCGAATACGCAGCCCCTACCACAGTGCCCTTCCATTTCTTCTTAGCCACCTCCTGCTTCTCCCTAGTAAGGTGTGTCTCCTACAGCAGGGCTATATCTATGCGCATTCTCTTTAAATACAGCATCACTTTATTTCGTTTCAGGTAGCTGTTGAGGCCCCGTACATTCCAGGCCACAACTTTGAGATTACCCGACGCCATCTGTTCCCATCCTAACCTTTCTCCCGATGCTCCCATTACTAATTAGTTTTCTGGCTCTTTCCCGACAAGTTACAAACAGAATCCCCCTTCCCCATCCCCCAAATCCACCCCACAGCACACAACTCCCTCCCTCCCCCCTCCCTACCAACCCCCAACAGTTGCCCAGCTCCATCCCTGGATCTCAGGCCTACCCACTTCTGGACCTGTCCCGTATCCGAGAACAAGGACCACGTAGGGCGTCACCAATCTAACGGTGACCTAACTAAATGAACTACTATTGGGGTCAGAGGGCGCTTCCCAGGAGCTCTGTCATCTATGTTAGGAGAGGCGTGTCCAACGGGACCCGCCGGCAGATGCCATGGCTTCCCTCCCACAAGCACAATATCATTCTATATTCCAGTCCCAGTGTCATAACTATGCCACTTAGGGTGCTCTTGTGACGTGCTACTTATCTCCGGCCGCTTCCGTCTGGGCATCCGGTTCTTGAGGTTGGCCCTGCAAATCCAGCCAATCCATCACCTCAGTAGGAGTCTCGAAGAAAAGGGATTTGTTCTTGTAAAACACCTTCAACCTGGCGGGATAGAGCAACATGTAGCGGTGGCCTGCTTCTCTGAGCCTCCTCTTTACCGCTCCGAAGTTCATTCGATTCCGCTGCACTAGGAGCGTGTAGTCCGGGTACGCCGTTATTTTCGCTGACCCCCTTTCTATCGTTCCTCCTTTCCGGAAAAATTCAAGAATCTTCTCGCGGTCACGATAATTCAAGATCTTCGCGATCAGCGGCCGCGGGGGGGCCCCCGGGGCCGGTCTCCTGGTCAGGGCCCTATGTGCCCTTTCTACCGCGAACCCCTGGGTCAGCTCCCCGCCAGTTATCTCCTGCAAGAGCATGGTTTCGACGTATTCCGTGGGGTTCGGTCCTTCAATCCCTTCCGGTACACCCACTATACGAATGTTGTTGCGTCTGGCGCGCCCTTCCGCTTGCTCCGCTCTATCCTCCAGGTTGCCAACTCGCTGCACTAGAGCATGCAGCTCCTTGGCATGTGCAGCACACTCCTTTTCCAGTGCCCCAGTGCGCTCTGCGATAGTTCGCACGTCCTGTCGCAGCAGGTTCACCTCTTCCTGGACCGCTCCGATCTTGAGGTCCAAGCCCTCCTGCAGCTCTTTCATGGCTAGGCCCAGCTTCGTTTCCCAGGCCACCTTCAAATCAGCAATTGCTGCCAGCACCTCCTGGATTGTGCCCGGTGGGTCCCCCGCCTCCGCAGGGGTCTCTTTACTCTTGCCCCCCTCCGCGCTCGGGGGCGACTTGGTGTAGGCCTCCATCGTGGGCTGCTTGATCCGGGGTCTCGCCACTTTGGTGGACATCCTGTCGCGTCAGCTGGACACGGTCTCACGTGCTGCTCCTCACTCCACTGTTCGCGTGGTCGTTGACAACCCTCTGCTGTTCAAGCCTGCGCTCGCCTGCAGCATACGCCCAGAGTGGGCTGTGTCCTCCCACGTGCTCGCGCACCCCTGGCGTTAAGTTACTGGGCTCTGCCGTGCATGATCTATGAACAGCACTCCACAGTGCCTTGGTGCCTCAAGTTCACAATCCCAAAGTCATGCGTTTTGTGGGGTAGTCTCCACTGTGGGGCCCCTGTGGGTGCAAGGGGCTTGCAAAGGTCCAAATCAGCCCGCTCAAGAAGCTCGTGCCACCCCCTCCACGTGCGGGCACAGTGCCAGCAATCCAGTGCACACTTAACTTGGGCCCTTTCTCACCACAGCCTCCACTGCTCCCAATGTCTTCAGGGGGGGGCCCAGCGCATCCCCCGGTGCTCATATGCGCCCTCCTATCAGGCGATCTAGTTCAAAGGCCCACGGGGGCACACGGAAGATCCACAGCCCTCTGTCGGCAGTTCTCACAGAGTTTTGTTTCTCCTTGAACGGACACACTGTGTCAGGCGACTCGCAGCAACAGCCGCCCTTGCGAGTGCGCAGGATCCACAGCGACCTTGTTGCCAGCGAGGACCGCGTTGGCTTTCTCCCTCACGTGGCAACAATGTATCTGCTTGGGCTTATAGCAGGTCGCCCAGCGGGATCTCAGCTGCCCACAGCCCGCGAGTCAGTCTTGTCCGCGGCCCCCACAGTGCTCACTCCCAGCACTCCTGCTCCGCTCCTCGATCTGTCCTCGGGCGGCGAACGTAAAGTTCGTTACGGGGGTCTCACAGGTCCTAAACCCAAGACCGCAGCGGCTCTCTCGCGGCTCCCGTCTTCTTCTTTGTGCTGGCCGCCATTTTGTCTGTGTCTTCGGTCCGGGACCCACTGCAACCCGGTGAGGGTAACTCGAGCTCCGAGCATTCCCCACGCGCCAAACTTTCAGCGAATGTCGCCTCAATGTTCGTACATGTGTGTGTAATTTTGCAGCGCCGGCTGGTCACTGCACATGCTCCATCTCCTCAGGGTCAATACAGGATCTACGGAGCTCCGCGAAGGCAAGCCTCCTACGTGGCCATCCAAGCCACGCCCCCGTCTACAGGGCATACATGTATACCCGTACCTGGACAACTGGCTGATTTGTGCCAGTTCGCAGGAGTTGGCCGATGAGAACAAGAAGGCGACCGTCCAGCTATTGACGGATCTCGGATTCTCCGTCAACTATCCAAAGTCCTGGTTAACGCCATCACAGAAGGCACTGTTCCTGGGCGCCAGACTCAACACAGTGTCATCTCCCTCGGAGAAGAGGCTAGCAGCCATTCAACGAAAGGTGCAACGGCTATCGTCAGCAAAGATGGCCATGGTGGGGCCATCAAGTCATTACTGGGCATGATGTCGTCCTGCATCTACCTCATCGGCCTGCAGATGCGACCCTTACAAGAATTCCTGGATGCACATTGGATATAGGTGTCTGGAAGTTTCACAGATAAGATCTCGCTCAACGAGGATATCCGATGAGCGATAGTGGTGGGGGCGGGGGTCCGCTCCCACTTCGCCCAAGGCACGGAATTTCAAACCCCCCCATAGCAGGAGACGGTCACCAAGGATACCCCCCTGGAAGGTTGGGGAGCACACACCGGACTTCTGCACGCCAGAGGCCTGTGGCTGCCAGAGGAGAAGGATCCCCATGTCAACATCCTGGAGCTACAGGCGGTGTTCTAGGCCCTCAAGTCATTCCTATCATCTCTGAAAGGCAAGATGGTGAGGATCACCACGAAGAACACCACCACCATGTTCTACATCAGGAAGCAGGGGGTCACTCCACCCCTGCACTCTCCAAGGAGGCCCAGGACTTGTGGCACTGGGCCGTTAGACAGGGGATGTTCCTCATCCCCTTCAGCTAGCGGGAGTCAAAAACACCATTGCAGACTCCCTCAGCAGAGAACTCCGCTCCTGCCATGAGCGGGAGCTTTGTCCGGATCAGGTGGGCCGTCTGTTCACCAAATGGGGCACAACCCAAGTTGATCTGTGTGTGACGGCAGCAAACTCCAAATGCCTGAAGTTCGCCTGCAGGTTCCACCAGCCGAGGAGCTTGGGGGACACGTTCTCCGATCCGTGGGAAGGACTGTTTCTATACACGTTCCCTCTCCTGCTACGAGTCATCAACACACTTAGACAGTGCCAATGCAAGATGATACGCATGGCCAAGGTAAATTTGCTACTTGGACCTTCTCAGCCTGTCAGCGGCACCTCCAGTCAAGTTGCTGGTTGTTCCGGATCTTCTCACCAAAGAGGGAGGCGCAATCCTTCATCACGACCCAGGATTGCTGAACCTGAAGGCTTGGCTCTGGTAGCCTTAGATTTTGGGGGTTATGAGTTACCAGCGGACTGCACGGAGGTCCTCGCCAAGATCAGGGCGTCGTCAGCCTTAAAGTGCTACGGCTAGAAGTGGAAGCATTTTGCTACATGGAGCAGGTTGCAGAAGATTAGGCCCCTGAGGGTCGCGGCTCCACAGATCCGTCTGTACTTGTTATCCTTGGCAAATGGTGATCTGGCGCACGCCTCCATCAAGGTGCATCTGGCGGCTATCTCCCGTTACACCACCTTCCCAGAAAGATCTATGCTCTGGTCCCACAGACTCGGCAACGAGTTTCTCAAAGGACTTTTCCGATTATTTTTCCTGCCGGTGAAGGCTCCTTCCCCGGCGTGGGAACTCAACTTGGCTCTGACGAGGCTCATGGGGGCTCCCATCGAGCCTATGCATCAGGCCCCACTCTAGTTTCTCTTGTGGAAGACTGCTTTCCTTGTGGCTATTACCTCTGCCAGACATGTAGGTGAGATGCAGGCCCTATCCTGCAAGCAACCGTACCTAACTTTCCACGAATCAAGGGTGGTACTGCGTACACACCCCTCTTTCATGCCAAAGGTTCAGTCGGAATTCCACCTCAACGAGCCTTTGGTGTTGCCTGTGTTCTTTTCGAAACATTTGTCACCGGCGGAAAGGGCCTTGCACTAGTTGGACATTGCTCGTGCCCTGAAGTTCTACGTGACACGCATTAAGAGTTTTTGGAAGACTTTACAACTGTTTGTGAACTTTGGTCCTGTGACCCATGGGATGGCCTTGTCCAAGGCTTCCGTTTTAAGGCGACTCTCCGGCTGCATACCACACTGTCATCAGTTGACAAACCGACCGCAGCCCGGCCGTTCCAGAGCCCACTCCACCAGAGCGATCGCTGCAACGACAGCGTTCCTGTCTGGTGTTCCCCTGCTGAACATCTGCAGGGCTGCTAGGTGGGGGTCCACGCACACCTTCACGAAGTTCTACTACGTGGACAGAGATTCCAGGGAGGAATCCAGAGTCGGCCAAGCAGTGCTACGCAAACTGTTCAATTGAGGTGAGCCTGTTCGAGAGGTAAGAGTTAATTGCTTCTGTTGAGCCTTGCCTCCTCCAGTGATTGTGTAATGTTGTACTGCTATGTATTCGTTATTCATGAGCATGTGAATCCATGCCAGACCCCATGCTGGAGAAGGTTTAAGTTACTTACCTTTAACTATTGTTTGCCAGCATGGGTCTGGCATGGATTCAATTGTGAACCCTCCCTCCAGCCCCTCTGCGGCTCTTCTTGGTCATACTGCCACTTTACGTGCTTACCAAATCTGAAGATGGCTGCCAGGGGAGGGGCTTAGGGAGATAACTGTCATTGGATGGAGCAGTAGGACCCAGAGGACAGTGATTGGTTTAGAGGGTTTAGAGGAGAAAAGCAGTTTCAAAGTGGAAGTGATTTTTTTTTCTTTTACAGAGAATTCCCAGCCTGACCACAGGGAATATTTGTGAGCATGTCAGTCCATGCCAGACCCATGCCCCATGCTGGAGAACAATAGTTACAGGTAAGTAACTCAAACCTTCCTGAACAAATACCTTTAAAATATAGTTATTCAATTAATACTATATTGTATTGAATACTATACTCTATGTAGTAAATAATGCAATTATAAATAAGAGAAGAGGGACTCACCTATTTATTTAACCGTATGGTGTATTTTTGCCTTTTTATTTGTCAATATTGATTTTGTTTCTTTGCAAGTATATTGTCAACACTGCTTTCTAAGATTGCTGTACATGTAGGGTAAACATTTTTAACAATATATCTAATTTTACGGTTTTTCAATCTATCCATTGAATGCAATTTAAAGGAAGTGAATCTTAGATCCCTCTATTTCACTTCCCAAATTATTGGAAACTTAATTGTCCTTGCTGTAATCAGCGTATTCGAAATTCGGGCCTGCCACATTGATAAATGCAGACACTGCTTTTAATACTCTCACTGATATGTGACGTCATAGTAGTGGGTCCGAATCATGATAGTACATTTTCTCATCAGATAATTGCGTCTATTTTATGAGCAGCATAGTGACGTTTTATATTCTTTATAGTTAATTTAAAATAGCCATGATATTTTGTGTTTGTGTATATAGTACAGGTTACTGAAAAAAAACATTGTTAAACTTAACATAAATCTTAAACTGTTGCTATTGACAAATACTTAGATATATTGTAATAGAGGTATGTCTTCCTCTCTTAATCTTCATATCAACAATTGTATTTTACAGTGTCTTGCAAAGTTCAGGTATATACTGAGCTTCTCCAGCATGGGGTCTGGCATGGATTCACATGCTCATATTCCCCGTCGTCAGGCCGGGAATCGTCGGTATAGAAAAAAAAATCAGTATCAATTTCGTTTCTGATCTGTCTATCTTAGTAGTAACCAATCACTGGTTTCTGAGTCATACTGCCCCCAGCCAATGACTGCCCTCTCCCTAAGCCCCGCCTCTGGCAGCCATCCTCAGATTTTTACCGCACGTTCAAGTGTTGGGAGTCCTCGTGCTGTAGCTCTTGAGCTTTTGCTGCGTTTTCGTGCATTTTTCAGGAGATTTTCTCATTTTTCGGTTAAATAGAGCCTCAAGCTCCACCGTTTCTACATCCGATCAACGGGGATCCGTTTCTGAGTTTTCTATGCCCCTCAAGGGTGAAGATTTCGTCAAGTTACGCTTTTGGAGGATTCTAGAAGTTCCGAGGCCTACCCCGGACATGGCCCAGGAGAAAGGAAGCTCGACGCCCGGGAAGCTGTTAAGGGCCTGCCCTGGATGCCAGCTTCAGAATGTCTTCAAGGAGGACGAGCATTCGTTATGCTTCTACTGTCTCCATGAGGACAAGACGCACACGGAGAAGGACTGCGCATTTTGTGGGAACATGTCGGAGCGCACCATGAAGGATCGCCACCTCCGTCTCGCCAACTGGCTGGAAGGGAAGAGCCCGTCAGGCGAGAAGAAGAAGAAAAAGAAGTCAGAGCGGTCTTCTAAGTCCTGTGAGGGCACCCCGGCGACGGGGGCCCAACAAAAGGCTAAGCACTGCGAGTCCGCGGGCACCGGGAGCGCCGAACGGTCGGGCTCCTTGGCTGCCAGGCAGGGCGCATCCTCCCCGGCGCCATCAACCACGAGCCAACGCACTGGCTCGGGTAAGAGGAAATCCGAGAACCCGGCGAAGCTTCTGGAGAGGCCCTGGTCGATCTCGAAGATTCCGGCAGAGGGGGAGCGAGGCTCGGACCCTCCCCCCAAGGTGAAGGCCCCACGCGTCCAGAAGGTGACGATGGCCTTAATTCACCCTGCTAAGACCTCGATTGAGGATGTTGTCGCGGCCCTGGCTCAGCCTGTGGAGGCTACACCAGTGGAGGCGCCCTCAGGACCCAGAGTCTCCCTGCCACCGCGGAGGGAGTCGTCTTTCAGGCCCATTGAGAAGACCCCCACAAAGTCCTCGTTGGAAAAAGTGGGGGAGGGGCTGGTGGCCATTGTGAATACGGACACGACCTCTGAAGAAGAGCTCATCGAAGTCGTGGAGGAGGCCCAGCCCATCGGGAGGGATCCCAACGAGGGCGACGACGAGCGCCCTCACGCCCGTCGTTTCCAGCGCCGCAGGACACTTCGGCAGCCATTTTGTCTGCGATTCAGTCCTTATGCCCGGAAATAAGGACAAGGTTGCCCCTCCCCCCAACGGAGGTACCTGAGCCAGACCCGACGGGGGAACCGGAGCCAGGACCCTCGGAAAGTCCACTGCATAAGAGGACGACGACGCATCCTACGCCACCTCTCCCACCTCTGCGGCCTGCTCTACCTTCCCCCCGGTCTACTACCCACGGGAATGATACAGGCACGGACACGGCTATGACAGGTACAGATGACGATGGAGGCGACGACGGGACGTGTCCCCCGTCGCCCCCTGCTCGGGCGTCCCCGCCCGACGAGATTGGATCCTTTCATGCCATGATTTCCAGGGCATCCGAGCTCTTCCAGCTCTGCCCAGAAGAGAAGAAGGAAGGGTTCCTTTACCAACGGCGCAAGGCTAAAAGGAAGACGGTCCTCGCTGTACCGCTTCTTGATGACATCTGGGATGAGGGGCTCGCCCTCCTCAAGAACCCTGCCACGGCGCCGGCAAAGAGGGACCGGTACGAGAAGAAGTACCGGGTCCCCGACGTTGCCCCCTTGTGCCTTCGGGCGCAACCTACCCCGGATTCGGTCGTCTCGGCGGCGGCAAAGAAGAAAGCTGGGGGGGCATCGGCCTCGACATCAACCTCCTCGCCGGACGGTGAGGGCAGGAAGTTGGACACAATGGGACGGCGGATCATCTCATCCGCAGCGATGACTATCAAGGCGGCCAACGCCCTGGCTATCGTAGCCCGCTACGACAGGGAGTTGTGGTTCAAAATCGCCACTCTGTTGGACTTCCTTCCGGATGCCAAAAGGGCTGTTGAAATCCTACAGGAGGGTGAGATTGCTTCGGACCATGCCATCACGGTGGCAACGGACATAGCCGACACTGGTTTCCGTCAGTTGGGCAACGGCGTTTGCTTGAGACGACGAGGATGGCTCAAGGCCACGGATTTCCGCCAGGACGTACAAACCAAGGTTTTGGACATGCCCTTCGACGGGAACAACCTGTTTGGGAAGGCGGTTGATGAGTCCCTTCAGGCCATCAAGACAGACACAGAGACTGCCCGGGCACTGGGAGTGCTCCAACAACGACGGCCATCCTTTCGGAGCTCCAGAGGCAGACAAGGTGCCTCCAAGGGATCCGGCAGTGGCTCCTCCACATACCGCCAAGCGGCAAGATCTTCGTCCCAGGAAGCCTACAGGGGACGCGGCAAGTCAGGTGGTTCCCGTCGTCGTCGACAGGGAGGTCAAGGAGGCAAGGCGGCCTCCAAACAAGATTAACCGACGGTGGGGTCGGGCCCCCGCCGAAGCACCCCAGTGGGAGGCCAGCTGGCGAGGTTCGTCAGCGTGTGGGAGTCCATCTCCACCGACCGTTGGGTGCTGGACGCCCTGGCCCAAGGGCACGCCCTCGAGTTTCAGAAGAAGTGCCCTTGCGTTCCACCCGTGGCCAAGAAGGAAAATCACGTCCCTCAACTACTGTTGGAAGTAAGGGCGATGCTCAAGAAGGGTGCCATCGAGGTCGTCCCAAGGAGGCTTCGGGGCTCCGGAGTTTACTCATGGTACTTCCTCGTGAAAAAGAAGACAGGCGGATGGCGCCCCATCCTGGACCTACGACGACTGAACAAGTACATCAGGGCACAGAAGTTCCGTATGGTCACCCTCCAGCACGTGCTGGGACAGCTGGAGGAGGGTGATTTCCTGTCGTCGTTGGACTTGGAGGATGCGTACTTCCACATCCCCATTCTAAAAAGACACCAGGGTGTTCACCAAGTGCCTCGCACCAGTGGCGGCGCGGCTGCGCCTACAGGGGATCCACGTCTACCCCTACCTGGACGACTGGCTCATCCGGGCAAGGCCAAGGGAGCTCGCCGTGGAGCACACTGCAAAGACCGTCCAGCTGCTCACGGACCTGGGATTCTCCATCAACTTTCCAAAATCCCACTTGGTTCCGTCGCAAGTCGCCCTGTTTCTGGGAGCCAAGCTCGACACAGTGGCGAAGCTGGCTTCGCCGTCGGAGGAAAGGACCAGGACCATTCTGGGCAAGGTGCAGAGTCTGCTGGCCACGGACATGGCCAGGGTAAGATCTATCAAATCCCTCCTCGGGATGATGTCCTCCTGCATTTATCTGGTGCGCCTTTGCAGGCTTCGGATGCGCCCCTTACAAGAGTTCCTCGACGCCCGCTGGGTCCAGTCGACGGGCAGCTTCGAGTACAGGATCCCTCTCAATGAGACGTTCCATCAGGCGATCCGGTGGTGGGGTACCCGCTCCCATCTGTCGGCGGGCACGGACTTTCAGACCCCAGCTCACCAGGTGACGGTGACGACGGACGCCTCCCTGGAAGGTTGGGGAGCGCACTCCGGAGATCTTCACGCGAGAGGCCTTTGGCTCCCGGAGGAGAAGTCTCTCCACATCAACATCTTGGAGCTCTGCGCATTGTTCTGGGCCCTCAGGTCCTTCTTTCCGTCCCTCAAGGGCAAGGTGGTGAGGATCTTCACAGACAACACCACCACAATGTTCTACATCCGGATGCAGGGCGGAACCAGGTCCCCTGCCCTATCCAAGGAAGCCCAGGATCTGTGGCATTGGGCCGTCGCCCAGGGGATGTTTCTGGTGCCTCTTCATCTGGCAGGAATAAAAAACACGATCGCTGACTCACTCAGCAGGGAGCTGCGCTCGTGCCACGAGTGGGAACTATGCCAGGATCAAGTGGATCGACTCTTCCGTCCATGGGGCGAACCCCAAATCGATCTCTTCGCGACGGTGACGAATTCCAAGTGCCGGAGGTTCGCCAGCAGGTTCCCCCAGCCGAGGAGCATGGGCGATGCTTTCTCGTTCCCCTGGGACGGCCTATTTCTTTATGCGTTCCCTCCGCTGCCGTTGCTGCTCCGGCTCATCAACCAGCTCAAGAGGTCTCGGTGCAGATCTGGTTCCCGGACCTTCTGGACTTGTCAACGTCCCCACCAGTCAAGCTGCCGACGGACGCAGACCTTCTCTCCAGAGAAGGAGGCGCCATTCTTCACCACAACCCGGAGTCGCTGAACCTGCAGGCCTGGCTCCTGCAGCACTAGAGTTTGGAGGGTACGACATCTCGGCCGACTGCAGAGAGGTTCTTGCAAAGACCAGGGCGTCCTCAACTCTCAAGTCGTACGGACATAAATGGAAGAGTTTCTCTGTCTGGTGCCGTGCACAGAAGATTAACACTGTGTGGATTACGGCCCCTCAAGTACTGCCGTACCTACTGTCGCTGGCCAAAGCTGGACTGGCTCACGCCTCCATCAAAATACATCTGGCTGCAATCTCCCGATATACCAGGACTACGGGACGGGCGTCCTTGTGGTCTCATCGCCTGGTGAAAGAATTCATGAAGGGACTATTGCGATCATTCCCGCCGGTGAAGGCTCCTGCCCCGGCATGGGAGCTTAATGTGGTGCTGACCAGGCTCATGGGGGCCCCATTCGAGCCTATGCATTCGGCGCCTTTGAAGTTCCTGTCATGGAAGACAGCTTTCCTCGTGGCCATCACCTCTGCACGACGAGTGGGAGAGATCCAGGCCCTATCTTGCAAGCCTCCATACTTGACTTTTCATGACACGAGGGTGGTGCTGAGGACACACCCCTCCTTTATGCCCAAGGTGCCGTCGGACTTCCACCTCAACGAGCCCTTGGTGTTGCCAGTTTTCTTCCCGTTGCCTTCGTCGCCGGCCGAGAGGACTTTGCACTCGCTGGATGTAGCTAGAGCGCTGAAGTTCTACGTGGACCGCACGAAGAGTTTTCGGAAGACGTCACAGCTGTTTGTGAACTTTGGGACTGTGAATCAAGGGAAGGCTCTCTCGAAGACTTCCATTTCCAGATGGCTCTCCGGCTGCATCATGCACTGTCACCGGTTGGCAAACCGACCACTGCCCGGCCGTCCGAGAGCCCATTCGACCAGAGCGATCGCTGCTACCACGGCGTTCCTATCTGGTGTGCCCCTGCTGGACATCTGCAGGGCTGCGACGTGGACGTCGATGGACACCTTCACAAGATTCTACTGCATCGATCGGGACTCCAGGGAGGAGTCCAGGGTCGGCCAAGCAGTGCTGCGCAACCTGTTCGCCTAAGGTGAGCCTGGTGAGGAGGTAAGAGTTGCTTAATGTTGAGTTGTTGTATTGCTTAATGTTGAGCCTGTTGCCACCTCCCTTGGTTGTGCATGTGTGTACTGCTATGTATTCTCTTATTCATGAGCATGTGAATCCATGGCAGACCCCATGCTGGAGAAGGAACAAGTTACTTGCCTGTAACTGTTGTTCTCCAGCATGGTTCTGGCATGGATTCACATGCGAACCCTCCCGCCTACCCCTCTGCGGCTCTTCACTTGGTCATACTGCCACTTTACGTGCTACCAAATCTGAGGATGGCTGGTCATGTTCCTCGGGTATATCTTCCTGACTGATGTACAAATAGTGACTCCTGCATGCCTAGCAAGCTCACCTAGTGGTAATTGTGGCAGAGCAGACCAGGCCTAAGTCAACAGAGGTGGTGGGGTGGTTCACAGGTACAGTACACACACTCTTGATTAGATGCCAAATGTGAAAAGTTCCCACCCACTGTATTTGTATGAAAGAAATAATCTTTATATAATGTTAGTGGTCTTTTACATAGTGCATGTCCAGCACTATTGGCTGCCTTATTGTGCTTGGTTCTGAAAAAAAAGGGGTGGGGTTCATTAGTGGGATATGCAGATGCGAAACCTCTGGTGTTATGTTATGATATGTCGTTTATAACGTGCCTGTACTCAAGTGTTTCTTGTGAGTGCAGGTCAGAAGTACCCGGTTCCTGTGTGCCAATCTGCTCTCTATGTGTTTGACTGAGAAACTTGACAGTATATTCTCCACAGGTAAGAGCCCAAGAACTGATAGATTACTGTGCTTTTCTTTGATAAAGAAAAGCGATAAACAATACACTAACAGGTAAACAAAACAGAGTGGTGAAAGTGTAGTAAGTATCCCTTTTTAAATAAGAGTTCTTTTTGGAGTCAAATTCCTTCCTGGAAAAGAAACAGCACTAACCGAGGCCAAGAAGGAACAAGTATTTTTACAAATAGGGGGAGTCATTGGTGAGAGAGTGTTATCTCAGTTTGAAAGTGCCCCCAAGGAGCAGTTCCTGGAGTTTCATTGGAGGGAGACGTAATTGTCTCCTGAAATCTGGAATTGTCCAGATTCGTCACATGTGATAAAAAGTGGGCTTTCTGACTAACATATTTTTATAAGCTTATCCCTTGCCTGCCCCAATTCCACCTCTAACCATGCTTGTATTTCACAGGGAATTCTCCCACCCCAGCAGGAGGAGAGTTGCTGGAGTATATTTTTTTCCATTTGCGCCTAGGTTTACTAGCCCTTCAATCCTCTATGCTTCTACCAAATGGCTTCAAGTGGTGTACACACAGCTTTTCCTCTGCCTACCAACACAACCTGAGTTTTGAGCCTCATACGCATGGCATCTTTGCAACGCTCAGGACTTATTTTCCCACAGGTCACTTTGTCGGGGACTCGGATGCTGAGAGGAATTCTTCAAGACAAATTCTGCGCAAGAAACCAGCGATTTAATCAAGAAGAGAAGAAAATACAAGATACGTGCCCCTTTATTCTCATATGTACATTAGTCAGGCAATGTGCTGAAAAGGCATCATCAGACTGAGAGGGTTGCTTTAGACCCTATCCCTTCCCAGCAGAGGAAATCTACTGGCTATCGGTCCTTTCCTATAGCAAGGCAAATGTCTACAGACTTAGTTCTGAGGCCTCTTCAGAGATTCTGCACTGGGATTTATTTTGGGACCGTACAATTGAGTGCTTGCAGCTAATAGAACAGATCCACAATTGTACAACACCTGAGGCAGGTAGCACCCACTCAACCCCTCACTGAGGTGTTGGGGAAAGTGAGACTCACCATCCAGCATGTGGCAGCCTCAAGGTCCATTTGAGCGTCCACGTCAGGATGCCCAAAAGCATGATGGAGAAACATAAAAATCTGCCATGAGAAGATCAGGCCAAACTCATCTTGGCTGCAAAGAGTAGAGCGCCTGACTAAGACCTACAACTGGTGGAAAACATTAAGGGCACCATACCAACAATGTGGAAGTGCCAAACCCGCTGGGCACAGTTAGCGGGGAGTATGTAGCCAGCAAAATCCTGTACGATTACTGGTCCTGGTGCCCTTACTTCAGAGCTTTCGATGTTCACACCTCAGTTTCAGTGGACAAATCCTACTTGAGAGTCTTATTTGGATATGCCCTTTTTTTAAAAAAAAATTTTATTTGTATTGGCTGAAATAAATCAACCTGTCAAAACAAAAAAATGATAACAGATTATAAATAACATTTAACAAAATATCCTAGAAGTATTTAAAAAAGAAATTAAGTATAATAGCATATTAGAAAAATGTGTAACGTATAAAAAAGGTGGCAGAGGCCAAAGAGCACCCTTGCTTCAGGCCTCGATAAGTCAAGATGTTCTTTGAGAGAAGTCCTTCAAGGGTAATACGGATTTGAACAGATGTATTGTGATGTAAAGAATGTATGATGTCATATAGAGCAGACGGACATTCATCTAGTTGTAATTTGCTCATTAATAAGGGGCGACTAACTGAATCAAATGCTGCATTCAAGTCTATGAACGCAAAAAAAGACTTGCTGCTTCTCCAGCATTGGATCTTTCATAGATTCAGATGCTTGAATATTCCCCGTCGTCAGACTGGGAATCCTCTGTGATAAATTAAATAATAATAATAATAATTTTTTTAAATATATATATATATATATATATATATATATATATATATATATATATATATATATATATATATATACACTGCCACCTAGCAGTGCATGTACATAGCCCATTATAGCCTATGAGCCACTTCATTGTGTAGTCCCTCCACCTCACTTTAGTTCTTTATGGCCCCAGCCAATGAGGTAGCAGGGCTTAAGCTCCGCCCCCGGCAGCCATCTTCAGATTTTTCACCGCAGTCTATCAGACACAGGGAATCCTCAAGCTCTCTGAGCTTTTTCAAATTCTTTCTACTTTTGTGTGGAATATATTTGTAAAATATATTCCATCTTGTTCCCCTTCTTAGGGGCTTTCTTTCCAATTAACCTTGGTGGCAAAACTTGTTGTTTTCCTCTCAAAATCGTCGACTGAACTTCTCTTCATGAATGGAGGCACCTCAGGCTGTCAGGAAGCCTTCCCTGTTCAGGGACTGCATGAGGTGCAAGAAGAAATTGGTTTACTACAAGGACCCCCACGAGCATTGCATTTATTGTCTGTACCCACATGACATTAAAAAATGCGAGATTTGTAAAACTTTTTCCACCAAGACCCTTCATGACAGGCATAGAAGACTCCTTTCATACCTGGAATCCAGGGATCAATCTTCGGACGAAGAGTCTGTCAGAACAGCTCCTGTCCAATCCAGCATTCCATCTGAGAGGCAAACTTCAAAGAGAAGGGCCTCTTCAGTGGAAAGGAGTTCCTCTCCCAAATCCAAAAAGAGGAAGCTGGAATTGATACCCTTTCTGCCTCCAGTTGACCTGTCAAGCCAGAAAAAGTCAAAATCTGCCTCCAGAGGTAAGGAGGAGTTTGCAAAAAACGGGGGGGGGCAGTCGTCGGCGGGTAAACCGCCCACGAATGAAGGGAAAGGTAAAGGCCCGTCATCGGCCATACCGTCGACGAAACCAGCATCGACGACGACGACGCTTAAGACATCGTCGACAGTTAGATCATCGTCATCGGACATGTCGACCGCGAAGCAATCGTCGACGAGCAAGAAACACCACTCGTCCACGAAGCATTCGTCCATGACGCAGTCGTCCACGGAACACACTCCACATTCGTCAACGAAGCCCTCGTCGACGGGAAAATCTCAGTCGTCGACGGGAAAATCTCAGTCGTCGACGGGAAAATCTCAGTCGTCGACGGGAAAATCTCGGTCGGCGGCGAAGCCCTCGTCGACGGGAAAATCTCAGTCGTCGACGAGGATAACATCATCCATAATGCCTTCAGAGGCACCGCAAATTTCGGCAGTTACAGAGGAATTACTGCCTCTCACTCTTGAAGCTCCTGTCATTACAAACAATATCATTGAGAAGAATACTGTAACTGAACCTCTGGTGAAGCAATTTTCACCTTTGGGGCACATGGCAGAACTTCCGGATATAATTCTTCAGGAAGAATTCTCCGATGCGGAAGTGGTGGAAGAGTCCATCGGTCCCTTACCGAAACAATACAGCCCTCCTTGGCACCCGTCCACGGGAGAATCCGAATATCCTCATGACCCGGTGCTCATGTTATCCGTGCAGAGGATTGTAGAAGAATTTGACAAACGGCAAAGGGAGAAGCAAATTCCGATTAATCACATTCCTAGAGAGTCATCCCCGATTCCAGGCACATCGGGTTGCTCTCCTTACAGGAGTAGACCGCAAAAACGGATGAGATCACCTGCTCGAAGACCGAGGAGCAGCACCCACAGTGCTTCACCTACAAGAGTCCCGTCACCACAGTCATCGCACAGACCGCGATCTCCGGACGTAGATCCCACCATGGTACCGTCCACCATCTCGGTATCAGACTGGCAGGAGGATCCTTTTGGTGAATTTTCGGAACCAGAAGAAGGAGAAATTACTCAGGAGCCAGACGCACCCAGTGATTGGGATGACTACGTCGTCGAGAAGCCCAGGAGGAGAGACTCGCCGGGCAAGGCCTCACCACCGGATGATCTCGTCTCTTTCCACACCATAATAGGTAAAGCCGCAGAACTGTTTAAAATTCAGGTTTCTTCGGAGGAAAGGCAATCAGTGCTCTACGAGCACAGGGACAAACGAAGGAGGACAGTGACCACAATTCCCCTCCTCGATACCATCTGGGATTCCGGATCCAAGATCCTATCTACGCCCTTATCGACTCCGGCGTTGGTGTCCAGGCCAGAAAAGAAATATAAAGCTCCGGATTCGGCACCGCTTTGTTTAAGGGGTCATACGAAACCGGACTCAGTTATTACAGTGGCGGCCAGAAAGAAACTCGCCAACCCCTCCTCACCGTTGTCGGCCCCACCGGATAAGGACGGACGTAAATTGGAAGCCATGGGCAGGAAAGTATCATCTTCTGCATCACTTACAATCAGAGCGGGTAATGCACTGGCCATGACCGCAAGATTCGATCGCGAGCTTTGGCTCTGCATGTCTAACTTGGCAAAACAATTACCACCGGAGCTCCAGGAGGAGGCAAAATCCATAATCGCGGATGGTGAAGCAACATCGGATCACATGATCGACGCAGCAGTTGATGTGGCCGAATCAGGCTTCAGGCAGATGGCGCACGGCACAGTGCTCAGAAGGCAGGCCTGGATGAAGGCTACTAACTTTAGACCTGAAGTTCAGGCGCAGATACTAGACATGCCATTTGACGGCCAAGATCTCTTTGGGAAAAAGATAGACGACCATTTGAAGGCAATCAAGACAGACACTGACACAGCCAGAGCCATCAGTTCTTTAAAGGACAAAAGTAAGGACCATCGGTCTTTTCGTCCCTTTAGAGGTTCATCTTCCAAGTTCAGGGGATACAGTCGTTCTTCCTATGGTCAAAAAGCACAAGGCGGCACGTACCAAGACAATAAATATCAGTCATCCAACAGATACGCCCATAGAGGCAGACGTGGCTCCGCCCAAGGGAAGTCGCAAGGCAAGCAGAACTGATGACCAATCCCCCCCCCCCTTCGCCACGCCCCGGTGGGGGGAAGGGTGAGCCAGTTTTTCCAGCGCTGGCGGTCAATTACATCGGACAAATGGGTGTTACAGGTGATCCGAAAGGGTCACACCTTGGAATTTCTGGACCAACCTCCTTCCCTGCCTCCAACTCCCCGCAGAGTGCATATGCTAAGACAGGTCATGTCCGAAGTGCAAAAACTGCTTCAGAAGGCAGCAGTAGAACCAGTACCCTATTCTCAGAGGGGAAAAGGTTTCTACTCCCGATTCTTCCTCGTCAGAAAGAAAAACGGTCATTGGAGGCCCATCTTGGACCTGAGGGCTCTCAACAAGTTCATCAAGCGCATAACTTTCAAGATGGTAGCTCTACAAGGGGTGCTACCTTGGTTAAACAAGCACGACTTCTTGGCCACTTTAGACTTGGAGGATGCATACTTCCACATTCCGATCCATCCAGCACACAGGCAGTTCCTCAGGTTCACAGTGGGAGGGCTCCACTTTCAGTTTCAAGTGCTTCCGTTCGGTCTAAAATCGGCGCCAAGAGTTTTCACGAAATGCCTGGCACCGGTAGCGGCAAGTCTCAGGAGAGCAGGAACGGACGTTTTTCCATACCTGGACGATTGGCTGATAAAGGCAAGTTCAGCTGCAAAGGCTCGTTCGGCAGTGTCGAGGACGGTCAACCTCCTAAAAGAGTTAGGTTTCTCCATCAACCAGACGAAGTCCTGCCTCGTTCCCAGCAAGGTAGCTCTCTTCCTGGGAGCCGAGCTCGACTCCAGCATTCCCAGAGTGAGACCATCCACAGAGAGAATAGCAGCGATTCTACGCTTAACTTCGAACTTCCTACAGAAAGAGACAACATCTGTACGCTCTTACAAATCCCTATTGGGCATGATGTCATCATGCATATTCCTCATACCGAACTGCAGGCTTCGCATGAGGCCGGTTCAGGAAGCTCTGGACCACCAATGGAAACAAGCTTTCGGGGGCTGGGAAGACATTGTCCAGATTCCATCGACGTTGCACAAGGCCCTTCGATGGTGGAACGCTCCGAGGAATCTTCTACAGGGAATGCCGTTTCAAGCACCGACATCGACCCTCCTGCTGCGGACGGACGCTTCCTTATCAGGCTGGGGCGCTCATCTTGCGGACCTAGACACAACGTGTTGGAGCTCAGGGCCGTAAGGTTGGCGCTGAAAGCCTTCCTACCGGTTATAGCTGGTCAAGTTCTTACGGTCCAGACAGACAACACGACCTCCATGCACTATACAAACAAGCAGGGAGGCACGAGGTCTCAGATTCTGTCGCAAGAAGCCCAACAGCTATGGGCATGGGCCTTGCGCTACGGGATACAGATCAGGGCAGAGCACCTTCCAGGAGTAGACAATGTCCTAGCGGACAGATTAAGCAGAGAATACACAGCGTCACACGAGTGGGAGTTGGACGACAGAGAAACCCGACGGATATTTGCCTTATGGGGCCATCCGCAGATCGACCTTTTTGCCACCAGGAACAACAAAAAATGCAAGAGATTTGCGTCAAGATACCCCGAGCACCAATCGCTGGGAGAAGCGTTCTCAGTGGATTGGTCGGGGAAGCTCCTCTACGCCTTCCCACCCATTCCCCTCATGTCGAGGGTACTTCGCAGGGTGAAAGAACAGGATTGTTCCTTGATTCTTATTGCACCCGATTGGGCACGGCAAGTCTGGTACCCGACGCTGAGACATCTATCCTGCAAAACCCCGATTCGTCTCAAATCACATCAATATCTACTGACACAACAGAACCGCAAGGTCCTCCACCACGACCCGAGGAGCCTGTCCCTCAAAGCATGGTTCCTGAGCAGCGTAAACTGATGCTCCTAAAGTTACCATCAGAATGCTGGGATATCATCAGGGCCGCTAGAGCCCCGTCCACGCAACTCACCTACACCAGAAAATGGACCAGGTTTTCCAAATGGTGCGAGACCTCTGCGATCGATCCCCTCACGGCCTTGGTTGATCAAATTCTCCCTTACTTGTTGCACCTGGCTAAATCAGGGCTCTCACTGTCCTCTATCAAGGTCCATCTGTCAGCCATAGCGGCCTACACAGTAACCGCGGAGACGCAAGCCTTACTCTCCTTACCAGCGATCAAGATCTTCCTGAAAGGGCTGATGCGTACTTATCCGCCTACACCTACACCAGTTCCGGACTGGAGCCTCAACACCGTCTTAACAGCCCTCATGCAACCTCCCTTCGAGCCCATACATAGATGCGATATGAAATTCTTGTCCTGGAAGACATCCTTCCTGGTAGCCATCACATCGGCCAGAAGGATCAGTGAGTTGCAAGCTTTGTCTTCGGAACCTCCGTTTACCTTGTTCCAGAAGGACCGCGTCATCTTAAGGCCTCACCCTAAGTTCCTCCCCAAGGTACTTTCGGAGATGTCGTTCACTGAGCGCATTGTTTTACCAACCTTCTTCCAGAATCACGCTTCGGAAGCGGAAAGGACATTACACTCTCTAGACGTTTCTAGGGTGTTGAAGTTTTACTTGCAAAGAACCAAGGAGTTCCGCTCCTCAAACCGGCTATTCATTTCCTTCTCTGGCCGTACCAAGGGCCAACATATATCCAAACAAAGCCTGGCACGCTGGGTATCGTCCTGCATCACCCACTGTCATCAGTTGAAAGGCGACCCTTTAACTAGACCGCCGTCTGCGCACTCCACCAGAGGAAGTGCGGCGTCAACAGCATTCCACGCAGGGGTGGCCTTGAAAGACATATGCAGAGCTGCCACGTGGAGCACTCTGCATACTTTCGCGAAACACTACTGCCTGACTGAAGATCCCAACAAAGAAACTGCACTTGGACAGGCAGTGCTCCGCCATCTCTTTGTATAAGGTAGGACCAGCCTCCTTTCCCACCTTTCCCGAAGTATGTAACCGTTGTGTTGCTGCATGGTAAAGGTTTGATCAGAAATATGTTTTTCTGTAATTATGCATATCTGTTTATAATGGTGGCATGTTTTAACTGCTTGGTATTCTATTCAAGCATCTGAATCTATGAAAGATCCAATGCTGGAGAAGTCTTAGTTACTTACCTGTAACTGTATTTCTCCAGCATTGGTATCTTTCATAGATTCACATGCGCCCGCCCGCCTCCCCTGAGAGGCTGCTCCTATGCTCGGCATCCATCATACTGTAATCTCTACGGTTCAAAATCTGAAGATGGCTGCCGGGGGCGGAGCTTAGCCCCGTCACCTCATTGGCTGGGGCCATAAAGGACCAAAGTGAGGTGGAGGGACTACACAATGAAGTGGCTCATAGGCTATAATGGGCTATGTACATGCACTGCTAGGTGGCAGTGTGTATATATATATATATATATATTTATTTTTTTTTTTTAAAAATGTATTATTATTTAATTTATCACCGAGGATTCCCAGTCTGACGACGGGGAATATTCAAGCATGTGAATCTATGAAAGATACCAATGCTGGAGAAATACAGTTACAGGTAAGTAACTAAGACTTTTGCTCATGGCATTGCGCTTTGATGGCATTTAGGGTCAATAAATTGATGTTGGTACCCATGCCTGCCATGAAGCCAGTCTGGTTGGAATCGCGCAGGTCAGAGGGCCCTGTCCAGTTGTTAAATTCTCGGAGAACTATTCTGGTGAAAGTTTTGCCTGGGGCGTCTAAAAGCGCTATGGGGCGATAGTTTGATGGAACAGTTCGATCTCCTTTTTTTAATATAGGAATGATAATAGATGTCCTCCATGAAGGTGGTATATGACGTGTACAATATGTTTTTGAAAATGGTTGCAAGTATATAAGCCCATTCATTAGGATTTGCCTTGAACATCTGGTTTGAAAGTCCATCAGGTCGCTCAGCTCTTGATGAACTAATCTTTTGTATGATGGTCAATATTTGTTCATAAGAGCAGTCCAGTTGCCAAGCTGATGTTTAAGTAGGTTCATAGGAAAGAGCGGCATATTCAGGATCAGCATATAAGGCTGCAAAGTGATCAATTCATGTCTGTTCAGAGGCACAGTTAACTTGGGCATCTGCTTGCTGATGACAAGGGTGACTGTTTAATAGATGCCACATTCTGGAGGAATTTTTGTTGCGCATTGTATGCACCATAACCTCACTGTCTTGCTGGTATAAGACTGCCTTCTGACCACGTAGCCAATTTTTAGGTTTACATTTGGCAGATCGAAGATCTTCCCACTTCGGTAATGATGTAGAGGCTAAGATTTGTCATTTGATCTTTCTAAATTCTGTTTTTCTAGTGTTTATTTCATGATCAAAGGCGTGAGGATGACAAATTATATTACGGTTAGGAACCGTGATTGTTTTAACAAAGGGTTGCAACAAATCAGTGTAATGGTTGTGAGATCGTGGCATCAATCTCGAGTCATCAGCAATCACATGACCAAACTGGACCAGTGTGTTTACGTTCCATCTCACTCGCGAGCGGGCATTGTTAATGACTAAATTGCCGCAATAGTATTCCTTTTTTTTCTTACATGTTGAGTTCCAATAAAGATGTAATATCAAGAGGCTATGATCACTTCTGGGATGGTCCTTGATGCTTAGCACCTCATTGTGCTGAAAGAGTTTGTAATCAACATAAATGTAGTCAATTATGCTCAAGCATAGGCCACAATGCCATGTGTAGTGGGCTGGCACATCGCCATGGACTGCACCATTTGCCATGTGGAAATTGCGTCTGTGCATAAGTGACAGCCAGTTCGATACAGTGCTGCTTCAAGGCTTATTCTTCAAGCAGTCGAGATTGAGATCTCCCAAAATGATGGTATGTCTGGTCGACGAGTCAAGTGATATGCAATGGAACATATCAAGAAGACCAGCATAGAAGTTTACATCTGACATTGCAATAACACTTCGGTATGTTAATTAAGTCAAAAGTCTTCTCCTCGTTCATGATTTTAACAAGTTGTATGTGCGCCCCAACAGATGCCCACGGTGTTATTGAGAGACCTGCTTTAATGTTCACCGCTACAAGTAGTCCCGATGAGGGTCTGCCTGCTGTTCGAACTGCCGGAATTGAGACTATTTCATAATTGTCCCACAATGGTGGTATAATTAGCCATGTCTCTTGTAGTGTTATTATGTGATATGTTTCTGGCATTTCTTTGAATGAGGTATTTAAGTGGACATGACCTCTGGAATTCCAACTGACAATGCTTAGTTTCGAGTTATTGGTGCATGGTGATGGTTATTGATGTGTAGTTTCGCTCCCTGTGAGCTCTCGATTCGCCCGCTTGGGACCCTGATAAATGTTTGGTTTTGTAATGGGTGCTCTTGGTGTAGTTGGTGTGCTTTTGGGATCTTCAGCTAGCAAGAATCCCATGTCAAAAAGAAGCATTTTACTTCGCCATATCGACTGCCATACTTCTCCCGATGGAATCCATGCATCTTTCTATGGTTGCCCAGGCCCCTAACATTCCAGCTCATAAAGGTTAGGCTGTTATCCACCATTAATGTGGGTGGGGGGGGTGATCTGAATTTTGTACTGTGAGTTAGAGTTGGCCCACGCCACCTCGGCCTAGGCCAATGTGTCACTCCATCCGAGACCTCGTGTAGCATTAGTGTATCCTGTATGACCCCTCTGATGGTTGCCAAGCCTTTTTCAACATAACTCCCTATCCCCCTCTCCCCCGCCCACATCCCTCCCCCAACTTGAGGAATGATACCCTATTTACCACAACACCTTAAGAAACAACTCAGCATCAGCGCCTGGGGGCCTGTTATCTATCTTAGCCGTGGTGCGACGGACTGGAAGAGGATGAGGATCATGCAAGTACAGTTGGAATAACATATATGTTCAGTTTAGGACACCTGAATGGAGAGTTATATGGTAAAGACAGAAGAGCCGCCACAACATGTTTATGCATTGCAGTAGATTCCCGCTATGACACATCACAATTGTACGTATTCATCAACCTCGGCCCCCAGGCAGGGGACCGGCCCGTGACAAAATAACCAGAGCAACTTCAGAGTGCTAATAATATTCAACCACAGCATGAACCTGCCCCCCTGGGAATACCGGAACACAGAGGATCAACCCAACAATAAGAACCAGGAGAGACAGCCAGGGCCAATGTGCACAGCATAGAGCCATTATGAATAAGGGTAAATGCGGCTCAGTACTGACTTAAACCAACACAATAGGCATCATGACAGATTTAGCCTGCGGTAGCAGTGGGTCAGCCAGGAAAGTGCTCGTCGAGAAACTTAGAGGCCTCCCCCGGTATCGTGAAAAAGAAAGTTTTGTTGGAGTGTTCAATAAGTAGTTTTGCAGGAAACAGCATGGAGTACTTGACTCCCAAGTCTCAAAGCCTCTTTTTCACAGCTGTAAATGATTGGCGTTCCCGCTGCACCGCCACAAAATAGTCCAGGTAGAGGTGAATTCTATTCCCCCAAGGAGAAGCTCTCCCTTGATCCTGGCTGCACGTAGGAGGGCATCGCGGTCCCGGAAGTTTAGGATCCTGGCTATGATAGGCCGCGTTGGCGCGCCCGGCTTGGGCTTCGCCCTCTCAATGGCGAACTACAAGGAGAGTTGAGGAGAATCAAGGAGTGCCATAAGGATGGTACTCCAATAATACGAAGATTGTTCCTCCTCCAGCGGGATTCAAGATCGTCGTTTTTCTTCTCCACCGGTTGGTAAGCGTGGAGACCGCAGCGCGAGGAGAGCCCAGGTCATCCTCAGCAACTCCCAATCTCGTTTCAACCTCAGCGACTCTGCCATCAGTTTCTCGATATGGGCTTTTATGGAAGAGATAGTCCCATTCATATCGTCCAGCTTTGTATGGATTGTAGTGAAGCCCTCTCGAATAAATTCCAGCATCTTTTGCGAGTCGTCTGAAGCCGATGGGGCAGAGGTGGTAGGTTGCCCCTCGGGTTCCTCGGAGCCCAGCCTGGATGGTGTTTTAGCGAACATGTTTAAAGAGCTTTGTTTTTTCCCAGCACCCGCTCCCTTGGTCATGGTGAAGCCAGACTCAGGGTCCGAAAACCAAGACAAAGGAAGGTATTCAGAGGCAATGAGATTTCCAGGGGATAGCTGCCAATAAGGTGTACCTGGGACTATAGTTAAGTGATGACCAGGTCTGTAGGTAAGTATCCCACTCACAGCAATGTTATGCTCCCAATCTTTGTTTTGAGTAGTTTGTGTATGTCTCAACGGATGGGGTCCACCCCCGCTGGGGCCGCAACAGGGGAACCCCTAGTGCAAAGTCAGTGGGGATAAAGGCACCTGTGACATAATATAGTAGGACTGGTTCAATATGAGGCGGGTGCTAGGGCCCAGGGCGGAACCCCCCCCAAGCAAGCAAGTATATGGCACACGCCGATTCAATACTGTAAAAAGTTCTCAGGATTTGAGTAGCCTGTAAGGTAGATGTACAGTCATAGGGGCTCCACCGGCAACCTCAGTATAAGAGTTACTTCAATCGTCCAGTGATCCCTGGCCCCCCTGCGGGGCAGGGCAAACTAGGCCAATGATTAGGGTCAGGGGGCCGGGAACCCAGGTGAAAGCAGGCGCTCAGAGGTAGTACAGCTTCCCAGATGACAACCGTAGGACAGGAGCATCCAGAACTATGACAAAACAGTTTTCGCGGCCTGGGGGTCAGCGCCCGATTTGCAGCAGATGAACCATCCAAGCTTCCCCGCTAAAATGCAAGGCCCGCCCCCGTGGCGGTGACAGCGGAGGCGACCCCAAGCACAAAATCGGTAGGGGATGGAGGCATCCGCGAAATAGGGCAGTAGAACCAGTTCACTGCAGAGCTGACGCCAGTAACCAGGGGCGGGCCCACCTCACCCCAAGTAAGCAAGAATCAATGTTATGCAGGTACATCAGGTGGAGCGGTTGGAATGT
Source organism: Ambystoma mexicanum (assembly GCF_040938575.1). NCBI lineage: Eukaryota > Metazoa > Chordata > Amphibia > Caudata > Ambystomatidae > Ambystoma > Ambystoma mexicanum. Next base: position 1,263,286,698 of record NC_090935.1, on the reverse strand, counting down.
TGGTAATGAACTCCTGTGGGGGCAAGCCCAGAGCCGCTCAGGTATCTGGGCAACCTCTCAACGCCCAGGTCCCCAAAAGGGCAGGGAGCATGCAGCAAAGACGTATCTCCTTGTCCCTCGCACTGAATAAGACTGCATTGGGTATATTGCAGTAAAGGAGATAGGCGGCTTCCACAGAGTCAAGGCGTTGTAGACACCATAGCCCGTCAGCAGGAGAGGATAGGGCCCAAGACCAGCCCACGGATGTAGGGGCTGGATCCCCAGTTGCGGAAGGAAGACCCCTGCCACTCCAGCCCCCTTACCTCGCAAGACAACGCCGAAGCGCCACAGGAGGGGGAGCGGCGGAGAAAGCAGACGAGCGGCGCAGCCGCAAGGGGCCAGCTGCGGCAGCTCCAATCACTCAAAGCTCCAGCCCTGACAATATGGAGCACAGTTCTCAGCTCCAGTCACCGGTCCACAACTTTGCAACGCCGCTGCACACCCGCCGTGAGATTAGGCGGGCCGCGCGGCTGTTAGGCTCAGCACACGTGCCCCGACGCCCCTCCCCAACACAGGCCGCCTGCGACGGGGCGTCGGGTAGTGCCGCGATCCAGTCTCATGGAACTCTGTCCCCGGGAAAATCAGCCGCCTGCCGCGCCACACAGCCAACGTTGACGGCGAGGCTCACAGAGGGTCCCTGGGCCCCAAAGTCGGCTCGAATGCAGCGCAAGGCCTTTTATTACAGCCACAGCCTTAGCAAATGGTCCAGCTGCATTTTTCAGGGAGAAATCTAAGTATAGGTGTCCTCTTCATCCGAAGCTCCTCACTCAGGCGGCCATCTCGCTTTGGCGCAACAGCGCCCCCCCTAATCAAATTTCTTCGGTGACTCAGGAAGTGCAAATAGATCTGAGGCTGAAGGCCCTGGAGAAGAGGGACGAGGAAAGGGCCAGGCAACTGGATGATATTGAAAAGATGGAAAGAAGGAATAACCTTAACATTTTTGGGGTCCCGGAAACGGAGGGTGAAATGGAAAGAGAGCTGGGTCGAGTGGTGAGAGACATCATCAATCTCCTCTTTGCGGATTGAATGACAACGGAGCCGATGTTTGACCGGGTTCATAGGGCCGGGGGCAGAGCGGGAGACCCCCGATCCATATTGGTCCGGTTCCATTACTATACGGAGAAGACTAAGGTACTGGAGGAGGCCAGGAAGGCCTGGGAGATCACATATAACAATGCGTAAGTTTCAATTTTTCAGGATCTCTCAGCGTACACATTGGCTAAGCGTAGAATTTGCCGCCCCCTAACGCAGTTGCTGAAGGAGAAGGGTGTGCGCTATAGATGAGGCTACCCCTTCTCCCTTTCATTTGAATACATGAGGCAGCGTACGACTTTGGTCACCAAGGAAGATATAAAAGGAGCTATCCAGGACTATGTAACGGAGCTGGCCCCCCGAGGGGTCCCATGGGATCGATTGCGGAGGGGGCGAGCAGTCTCGGATCTCTGGGAAACAGGAGAAAAAAGACAAGCTCAAGAAAATGTAAAAAACTGAATACTCCCTCACCGACCAGGAACGACCACGGGGGAGGAGGGGTGGATCGCCCCGACCAAAAATGGCAAAGAGGAGTGGATTTGGGGGTCCATGCAAGATCTGGGTCCCCGTGAACAGCAAGTATAAGGGGATATCGGAGGGGGAGTCGGGTTTGGGGGGGGCCTCACAGTGGTGAACATGTCAATGACAGCCCAGCAGGGGTATACTGGTGGTCCGGCCAAGCGCCTGTGACGGTGGTTCTACTTGGCTGGACGCCGAGGTGGGGGGATGGGGGATGTGAGGGAGTTGGGGTTGTTGAATTTGGGGTGGGGAATGGGGGGCAGTTGGGGAAAAGCTTAAGGCCCACCCGGGGAGGAAGGAGGGGGGATGTTCGGGGGCACAGGGAAAAACATCAAGAGCTGTTAAACAAAGGTGCGGTGAGGGTACGGATAGAGAGAAAGGACAACTTCGACAATGGCTGAGTGTCTGCCGGCCCTGGGCGTGGGCTCCCTAAACGTGCAGGGCTTGAACAACCCTACCAAGAGGTCCTTGGTTTGCAGAGAATTTAGAAGGGCCAACCTTGACCTTCTTTTTTTACAGGAGACGCACTGGGCACAGGGGAAAGAACCCAAAATGCGGGGGGGTTTGGGGAGGTATTCTGTGCATCGCACAGGACCAAAAAGAGAGGGGTAGCCATTTTAATGGCGAAGGACATGGGCTTCGACAAGGAGGCCATAATGAGGGATCCGGAAGGCCGATATTTAATGGTTAGAGGGTTTCTACAGGGCTCCCCACTGACTTTGGTTGTGGTGTATTTTCCAAATGAAGGCCAGGCACAATTTTGGGAGGAAATGGGGGCCCGGCTAAAGTTATTTGTACAAGGCTCGGTGGTGGTGGGGGGGTATTTTAACATGGTCCTGGACCCCTCCACTGACAGGAAGCGGCTGGGATCTCAGGTTACTAGGGCGACGGACGAATCCATGGCCCAAACCTTTCGGAAGGTTAATGCGGAACTGGGTCTGGCGGACACAATCCCAAGTTCCAGGACCGGAGACCCCTCTTTCACGTACTATTCTGCAACCCATGAATCGTACTCTAGAATAGACTACATCCTGGTTGATGAGCTCCTTTCCCCCTACGTCTCGGGCCATGGGGTCGTCCCTGTCCCCTGGTCTGACCATGATATGGTACGGGTTTCCATAGTGGGTGGATTGCGGGGTCCTCGTAAAGGCGATGGAAATGTAATGACTCCCTGCTGAAGGATGAGGTTCTGGCTCAGGAGATCTTGGATGCCATAGTGGATTTTTTCGTGTGAACGATAATGGCGAGGTAGGCATGCACACACTATGTGACGCCTTCAAGGCGACCTTACGAGGTGTCCTTATTAAAATTGGAACCCAGAAAAAAAGGGAACGGGAGGCTCTGGAGAGGTCTTTGAGAGAAAAGATAGCCCATCTCCAGCCGGGGGGTCCCCTCAGAGGTACCTTTAGAGAGGGAGCGGCGGCCAACCTGGAGGATTACAGGCTACAGTCGAAGGATCTCCTGCTCCATAAAACTGAAAGGAGCCTTCAGCTGGTTAAGCAAAAATATTATGAGAAGGGGGACAGAGCGGACAGTATTTTAGCAGAGAATTAAAATGGTAAAATCAGTGAAAAATGATAGGGGGTCGATGGTCTATGACACCCCAAGAATAGGTGAGACCTTCAGTCGATTCTATGAAAAGTTATACTTGTCTGAATATAAAGGGGAAGACGCCCAGATTGAGGGGTTTCTGAATACCATTAAGGTCCCGGCCCTGACGGAGGAGGTGGCGAGGGTTTGGAGGGGCCTGTAACGGAGGATGAGGTGAAGCAAGCGATTAGCGGAATGAGGGGGGTGTCACCGGGTGAGGATGGCTTCACTGTATACTTTTACAAAAGGTTCTGCTCCACCCTGGCTCCGTATTTGGCGAGTGTGTTTAATGCGGTGATAGAGGGGGGAATCCTGCCAGAATCCATGATGGGGGCTATATTCTCCAGCATGGGGTCTGGCATGGATTCACATGCTCGTGAATATTCCCCGTCGTCAGGCTGGGAATCCTCGGTAAAGAAAAAATCAGTATCAGTTTCGTTTCTGATCTGTCTTTCGTAGTAGTAACCAATCACTGATCTCTGCGTCATACTGACCACAGCCAATGACTGCCCTCTACCTAAGCCCCGCCTCTGGCAGCCATCGTCAGATTTTTACCGCACGTTCAAGTGTTGGGATCCTCGTGCTATTGCTCTCGAGCGTTAGTGCTATTTTTCACGTTTTTTCTCAAAAGATTTCTCTTTTTTCGGTCAAAAGAGCCTCCAGCTCCACCGTTTCTTCATCCGATCAACGGGGACCCGTGTCGGATTCGTCTACGCCCCTCAAGGGTGAAGATTTCGTCGAACCACGCTTTTGGAGGACTCCAGAAGTTTCTCAGGTCCATCTCGGACATGGCTCAGGAGAAGGGAAGCTCGACGCCCGGAAAGCTGTTCAGGGTCTGCCCTGGATGCCAGCTTCAGAATGTCTTTAAGGAGGACAAACACTCCCTTTGTCTTTACTGCCTACATGAGGACAAGACGCACATGGAGAAGGACTGTGCGTTTTGTGGCAATATGTCGGAGCGGACCATGAAGGACCGCCATCAACGTCTCGCCAACTGGCTGGAAGGGAAGAGCCCGTCAGGCGAGAAGAAGAAGAAGAAGTCCGAGTGGTCTTCTAAGACCTTTGAGGGCGCCCCGGCGACGGGGGTCCAACAGAAGGCCAAGCACCACGAGTCCGCTGGCACCGGGAGCGCCGAACGGTCGGGCTCTACGGGCGCCAGGCAGGGCGCATCCTCCCCGGCACCATCAACCACGAGCCAACGCTCTGGCTCGGGTAAGAGGAAGGCCGAGCACCCGGCGAAGCTCCTGGAGAGACCCCGGTCGAGCTCGAAGGCCCCATCGGAGGGGGAGCGAGGCGGTGACCCTCCCCCCCAAGGAGAAGGCGGTGAGTGCACCTAAGGTGGTGAAAGCCTTAATCCATCCGGCCAAGGCCTCTATCGAGACAGTCGCGGCGGCCCTGGTTCAGCCTGTGGAGGCTACACCAGTGGTGGCGACCTCGGGGCCCAGAGTCTCCCTGCCACCGTGGAGGGAGTCCTCTTTCATGCCCATCGACAGGACCCCTGTGAAACCCCCGACGGAGAAGAAAAAGGGGGGGCAAGAGGTTGTCGTGGATTCGGCCTCAACCTCTGAGGAAGAGCTGATCGAAGTCTTAAGCCACGGCGTCGGCGTGGAAGAAGACCAGCCCGCCGGGAGGGACCCCGACGTAGAAGACAACAAGAACGTCGAGGGTGCCGACGGGGCTCCTGACTGCCCGTCGGACTCCCCTCAACCAGTGCCGCAAGACAACTCGGCGGCCATTTTGTTGGCTATACAGTCCTTATGCTCGGAGATGAGGACGAGACTGCCGTTACCACCAACGGAGGAAACGCTCCCGACGGGGGACCCGGAGCCAGGCCCTTCTGGGAGCCCTCCCCCTAAGAGAAGAAGGATTCATCCTCCACCTCCTTTTCAGCAATCGCGCCCTGTTCAGCTCTCCTCCCCGTCCACGACACGTGGGGATGATACAGGGACTGACACGGCCGCGACGGGTACAGACGACGAGGTTTACGACGAGGATCTCCCGTCGTCACCTCCCACCCGGGCTTCCCCGCCCGACGAGATTGGATCGTTTCACTCCATGATCGCCAGGGCATCCGAGCTTTTCCAGCTCTGCCTGGAAGAGAAGAAGAAGGAAGGTTTCCTTTATCAACGGCGCGAGGCCAAGAGGAAGACGGTCCTCGCTGTACCTCTACTGGACGATATTTGGGATGAGGGCCTCGCCCTCCTCAAGAACCCATCCACGACGCTGGCTAGAAGGGATCGGTACGAGAAGAAGTACCGGGTCCCTGACGCGGCCCCATTGTGCCTTCGGGCACAGCCGACCCCGGACTCGGTCGTCTCTGCGGCGGCCAGGAAGAAAGCGGGGGGGGGCGCGGCCTCTACGTCGACCTCCCCGCCGGATGGCGAGGGAAAGAAATTAGACACGATGGGACGCAGAGTCATCTCGTCAGCAGCGACGACGATTAAGGCGGCCAATGCCTTGACTATCGTAGCCCGCTACGACATGGAGTTGTGGTACAAACTGGCCCCCCTGCTGGACTTCCTACCAGACGACAAGAGGGCGGAAGCCCTAGAGATCTTGCAGGAAGGAGAGGAGGCGTTGGATCACGCCATTACGATTGCGACGGACATCGCTGACACTGGATTTCACCAGTTGGGCAACGGCGTGTGCCTTAGGCAGCGTGGATGGCTCAAGGCTACTGACTTCCGTCAGGACGTGCAGACCAGAGTCTTGGACATGCCGTTCGACGGAAACAACCTGTTTGGGAAAACAGTGGACGATTCCCTTCAAGCCATCAAGGCGGACACAGAGACGGCCCGGGCTCTTGGGGTTCTCCAGCAACGGCGGCCGCCCTTTCAGAGCGGCGGAGGCAAACAGGGTGCCTCCAAAGGTTCCAGCGGCGGATTTTCCACCTACTGTCAAGCGGCCCGTTCGTCGTCACAGGAAGCTTACAGGGGACGAGGCAAGTCAGGCGGACCCCGCCGTCGTCGCCAAGGAGGACAAGGCGGCAAAGCCTCGTCGAAGCAGGACTGAACCGGCCGTGGGGTCGGGCCCCCACCGAAGCACCCCGGTGGGAGGCCGGCTGGTGAGCTTCGTCAGCGTGTGGGAGTCCATCTCCGCCGACAGTTGGGTGCTGGACGCCCTAGCTCAGGGTCACGCGTTCGAGTTTCTAAAGAGGTGCCCGCACGTCCCCCCTGTGGCCAGGAAAGAACATCACGTCCCTCAACTTCTCTTGGAGGTAAAGGCGATGCTCAAGAAGGGCGCCATCGAGCTCGTCCCAAAGAGGCTTCGGGGCTCCGGAGTTTACTCAAGATACTTCCTCGTGAAGAAGAAGACGGGAGGATGGCGTCCCATCCTGGACCTACGACGACTGAAAAAATTCATCAAGGCACAGAAGTTCCGGATGGTCACCCTCCAACACGTCCTGGGTCAACTGGAGGAGGGCGATTTCCTGTCGTCATTGGATTTGGAGGATGCCTACTTCCATATTCCCATCCTAAAGGGACACCGAAAGTTTCTCAGGTTCGTGGTCCAAGGGCGTCACTACCAGTTCAGAGCCCTTCCCTTCGGATTGAGGTCGGCACCCAGGGTGTTCACCAAGTGCCTCGCACCGGTGGCGGCGCAGCTGCGCCGAGAGGGGATCCACGTCTACCCCTACCTGGACGACTGGCTCATCCGAGCAAAGACGAAGGAGCTCGCCGAGGAGCACACGGCAAAGACCGTCCAACTACTCACGGACCTGGGATTCTCCATAAACTACGCCAAGTCCCACCTGGTGCCCGCGCAAGACGCACTGTTTCTGGGAGCGAAGCTCGACACAGTGTCGCTTCTGGCCTCTCCGTCGGAGGAAAGGACGAGGGCCATCTTGGGCAAGGTGCAGCGGATGCTGGTTGCGGACGCGGCCAGGGTGAGGTCCATCAAGTCCCTCCTCGGAATGATGTCTTCTTGCATTTATCTCATCCGCCTGTGCAGGCTCCGGATGCGCCCTTTGCAGGAGTTCCTGGACGCTCGCTGGATCCAGACGACGGGCAGCTTCCAGGAGAGGATCACACTCGACGAGAGTTTCCGACGAGCGATCCGGTGGTGGGGCACCCATGCGCATCTAATGGCGGGCATGGACTTCCAGACCCCCGGCCACCAGGAGACCGTGACCACGGATGCCTCCCTGGAAGGGTGGGGAGCGCACACTGAAAATCTGCAAGCGAGAGGCCTTTGGCTTCCGACGGAGAAGTCCCTCCATATCAACGTCCTGGAGCTCCGTGCAGTGTTTTGGGCCCTCAGGTCCTTTCTTCCGTCCCTTAAGGGCAAGGTGGTGAGGATCTTCACCGACAACACCACCACCATGTTCTAAATCAGGAAGCAGGGCGGAACCAGGTCCCCAGCCCTGTCCAAGGAGGCACAGGATCTGTGGCATTGGGCCGTCGCCCAAGGGATGTACTGGTGCCGTTTCATCTGGCAGGGATAAAAAACACCATCGCCGACTCGCTCAGCAGAGAGCTGCGCTCGTGCCATGAGTGGGGAACTACGACAGGATCTAGTGGACCGCCTCTTCCGACGGTGGGGCACACCCCAGATCGATCTGTTCGCGACGGCGACGAACTCGGAGTGCCGGAGGTTCGCCAGCAGGTTTCCCCAGCTGAGGAGCATGGGCGATGCTTTCTCGTTCCCTTGGGAGGGCCTTTTTCTATACGCGTTCCCTCCATTGCCATTGCTGATCCAGCTAATCAACCAGCTCAAGAGGTCACGGTGCAGGATGATCCTCGTCGCACCTGCGTAGCCGAGGCAGATATGGTTCCCGGACCTTCTGGACTTTTCAGCGTCCCCGTCAATCAAGCTGCCAGTGGACGCGGATCTTCTCTCCAGGGAAGGAGGCGCCATCCTCCATCACGACCCGAAGTCGCTGAACTTGCAGGCCTGGCTCCTGCAGCGCTAGAGTTTGGAGGATACGACATACCGGCCGACTGCAGAGAGGTTCTTGCAAAGGCCAGGGCGTCCTCAACTCTTAAATGCTATGGACACAAATGGAAGAGGTTCTCTGTCTGGTGCCACGCACAGAAGATTAACCCTCTATGGATTACGGCTCCCCAGGTACTGCCGTACCTTCTGACGCTGGCCGAGGCTGGACTGGCGCACGCGTCCATCAAGATTCATCTTGCTGCGATCTCCCGATACACCAGAACCACGGGGCGGATGTTTTTGTGGTCTCATCGTCTGGTGAAAGAATTTATGAAGGGACTGTTCAGATCGTTCCCGCCGGTGAAGGCTCCGGCCCCGGCGTGGGAGCTCAACGTGGTGCTGACCAAGCTCATGGGACCTCCGTTCGAGCCTCTGCACTCGGCTCCGTTGAAGTTCTTGTCGTGGAAAACAGCGTTTCTTGTGGCCATCACCTCCGCACGAAGAGTGGGAGAGATCCAGGCCCTTTCCTGCAAGCCCCCGTACTTGACTTTTCACGACACGAGGGTAGTGCTCAGGATGCACCCCTCCTCCATGCCCAAGGTACCGTCGGACTTCCACCTCAACGAACCCTTGGTGTTGCCTGTTTTCTTCCCGTCGCCTTTGTCGCCGGCCGAAAGGACTTTGCACTCGCTGGATGTAGCTAGAGCGCTGAAGTTTTACGTGGGCCGCACGAAGTGTTTTCGGAAGACGTCACAACTTTTTGTTAACTTTGGACCTGTCAATCGGGGGAAGGCTCTCTCAAAGGCCTCCATTTCCAGATGGCTCTCCGGCTGTATCATGTACTGTCATCGGTTGGCAAACCGACTGCTGCCTGGCCGTCCGAGAGCCCATTCCACCAGAGCGATCGCAGCTACCACGGCGTTCCTATCTGGTGTGCCCTTGCTGGACATCTGCAGGGCTGCTACGTGGAGGTCGACGCACGCCTTCACGAAATTCTACTGCGTCGATCGGGATTCCAGGGAGGAGTCCAGGGTCGGCCAAGCAGTGCTGCGCAATCTGTTCGCCTAAGGTGAGCCTGGTGAGGAGGTAAGAATTGCTTAATGTTGAGTTTGATGTAATGCTTAATGTTGAGCCTTTGCCACCTCCCGTGGTTGTGCATGTGTGTACTGCTATGTATTGTTTATTCATGAGCATGTTTATCCATGCCAGACCCCATGCTGGAGAAGGAACAAGTTACTTACCTGTAACTGTTGTTCTCCAGCATGGGTCTGGCATGGATTCACATGCGAACCCTCCCGCCTACCCCTCTGCGGCTCTTCACTTGGTCATACTGCCACTTCACGTGCTACCAAATCTGAAGATGGCTGCCAGAGGCGGGGCTTAGGTAGAGGGCAGTCATTGGCTGTGGTCAGTATGACACAGAGATCAGTGATTGGTTACTACTACGAAAGACAGATCAGAAACGAAACTAATACTGAATTTTTCTTTACCGAGGATTCCCAGCCTGACGACGGGGAATATTCATGAGCATGTGAATCCATGCCAGACCCATGCTGGAGAACCACAGTTACAGGTAAGTAACTTGTTCCATAGTGGTGCTCCCTAAGGAAGGGAAAGACCCCACGGAATGCTCCTCTTACCGGCCCATATCGCTTCTTAATATTGATGTAAAGATCCTAGCCAAGGTGGTGGGGAAGCGGATGGAAGCGATAATGCCAACACTGGTCCACGGGGATCAAGTGGGCTTTATCAGGGGGAGGCAAGGTTCGGATAATATCCGTAAGACAATAGATCAGATCCACTATGCCCAAGAGTCAGACCTGGAGGCCAGTTTGCTTTCCCTAGACTCGGAGAAAGCTTTTGACAGGGTGGAATGGAGATACCTGGAATTACTCCTCCAAAGAATGGGCTTTGGGGTAAACATTAGGAGCTGGGTGGCTGCACTATATAGGGCCCCAAGGGCGAGGGTCCAAGTAAATGGTGTGCTCTCGGACTCGTTCTCCCTTTTGTGGGGGACGAGGCAGGGATGCCCGCTCTCGCCCTTGTTATATGTCCTTACGTTGGTACCCCTGGCCATAGCGGTGAGAGACCATCCAGATGTCCAAGGGATTAGGAGAAACTAGGTGGAGTTCAAGCTATCTTTGTTTGCAGATGATATCCTGGTATATCTGGCGCGGCCTGACTCCTCGTTCCCCCCCTCTCTTATCATTGTTGACCACTTTTGGCCAATTTTCGGGGTTGAAAATTAACATGGCAAAGTCACTGATACTCCCCATGAGGGCTCGGGACCCAAGGTTGGATTCCCTAGACAGGTATAAGGGAGTGGTGGTTGGGAAGGACTCTGTTCGCTACCTGGGCGTTCTCATTACCAGGGACCTTTCCAAGTTAGCTTCAACCAACTATGGCCCCGCAATGGCAGGGATTACATCCGATTTGAGGAAATGTGGAGGGATGATTTTGTCCTGGTATGGCCGCATGAATGTGGTAAAGATGAACATCTTGCCTAGGTTGCTGTACCTCTTCATAGCTCTCCCAACGATTGTCTCCGAGCAAACCTTTAGGGACCTACAGAAAGCGGTACGAGAGTTTATATGGCAGGGGAAAACCCCGAGGATTGGGTGGGCTACTTTGACTCTCCCCAGGGAGGAGGGGGGTTTTGGGTTACTAGATTTTCCTCTCTATTACCGCACCGCCCAACTGCGAGTCCTGATGGAACACATGAAAGAAGGGTCGAGAACTTATTGGTCTCACCTGGAGGATATGGATGTCGACCCCCTTAAGGTATGCGATCTCCTTTGGGTCCCCCGCAGGCTCATCTCTAGTAGGTTGAAGGTTCACCTAACCTTGTGGCTCTCTCCGATGACTTCACTCTGGGGACACCCCTTCAAACTCAGGAGTAGGGGGTTCAAAGAGGGTGAATTTCTCTCGTATGAGGAAATGAGGGAGGCTCTTGTGCGGGGATCAATTTCCATTTTCGAGTACCTCCGGCTGAAGGGCATTCTCTGCGATCAGTTATGGGGGAAGAATCTGAGCAGAAACCTGACCCCTTTTGAAATATTACTGGACACGGCTACGACGAGGAAAGGGGCAGTGTCCAAGATGTATAAAATCCTGAACACCAATAATCTAGTGGAGAGGAGGGGATTCTGTAAGTTTTGGAATGAGTTAATAGGGGAGACCCTTTCGCAGGACGAGTGGGCAAGGATATTTAAAATAGTGTTTCATGGGAACTTATTTACATCAGACATGGAACATAACTTTAAGATTTTGCAAGGGTGGCATAGGGACCCATTGAAACTGTCAAAGATGTTCCCAGGGGTCTCCCAAATGTCCAAGGGGATGTGGACAGGTGGGTTCAAGGGACCACATGTGGTGGCACTGTCCAGTAATTTAGAAGTTCTGGAAAGATGTGAGGAGTTGGATGGCTGAGGTGATGGAGGAACTATTACCACAGAATCCGCTGACGATGTTGCTAGGCCTCCCACCGGAGGAAGCCGAACTTCACAGGTAACCAAGAATGTGGGAAACAATGTTGAGGGCGGGTAGAGTGGCCCTGGCGCAGAAATGGAAGAGCCCGGTGACCCCCTCCAAAGACGATTTGTTGAATAAATTAAAGAACATGTTCATCATGGATAAATTGACGGCCATGTGACTTCAGTGCATTCCAAGCGAACTGGTCTGGGGTGCAACAGACGTGGGGATGGGAGATTTAATGTCACCGTGGGGATATTATTGTGCCAGGGGGGTAGGTTGGGGAATGTGTGGTGCCTACTTTAGGAGGAGTGGCCCACAGTCTGGGGCGCGAAAGACGCTATACAGCTGACGGAGATGGCGGTAAAAAACTCAGCACCCAAGCACCGGGGAAAAGATGTCTTATGGTAGCTCTTTCAGTTGTTGGTTTAGAGGGGTAATTCATTTGGGGGAAGGGTCGGGGTTGGGTGGGGGTGTTGGGGGGTTGAGGGAGTTGGGTTCTCAATTTTGTAAGGGTCCATCATGGCCCATTTGTTGTATTTAGAAAATGCCAATAAAACCAAAGTTTAAAAAAAAAAATAAGCAGGTGAGACCATATGGGTAGACGCATGCTCACCTCATTCTGGGAAGAAGGGTTTGAGGAATATCATAGTCCAACCACAGCATTCTCCCTGCCCCTCGTATTCTCTCAGGGGCAGTGTCTGCAACCAGCGCAGTCCACACTACAGGAGCAGGGGAAGAAACCTGATGTGCCCCAACGACCGCGAAGATAGCATGTGAGCGTAACACAAAATCTCATTGGGGTATCAGGATGCCATTGATCCTGATGATTATATTATGGCTTCCCCAGATCAAGCTGACCATCCAGTTCTCCAGCATGAGGTCTTGCATGCATTCACATTCTCATGACTATTCCCCGTCAGGCTGGGGATCCTCTGTAAAATGAAAGCAGTTTAGCATTAAGCTAAAAACTCCTTGTCTCCTCTATAGCCTATCAGTGTCACTTTGGGTCATACGGCCCCAGCCAATGACACTCGTTCTCCTAAGCACCACCGCTGGTGGCCATCTTCAGATTATTACCACACTTTTCTGGTGTTAGGAGTCTTTGGGCCTCATTACACGGTAGGCGGTAAAGGTTTACCGGTACCGGTAAGGGCAACGGTACCGGTAAACCCTTACCGCCTTACTACAAGTTCCCTTTGCGGGACCCGACCTTAACGGCTGGTTTTACCACCCGTTAAAGTAGGGTGCCGCAAAGGGACCTCGGTGCTAATTACGGTACCGCAATTTGCGGTACCGTAATTAGCTCCTTCCCCATTCCCATTATGCCCTATGGGGGCAAAAATGGGAATGGGGAAGAGCCTTGGTGAATGGGGAATTACCGCCCCCGCTCACCTTGGAGTAGGGTGGTAATTCCGCCATCCATCAAGGCAGACACGGTAAAATACCGGCGGCAACCATGGCGCTAATAGCGCCATGGTTACCGTCTACCGTGTAATGAGGCCCTTTGTGTTTTACGCCTTGTAATCAGACAGCTTTTTTGCCTATTCTTGTGAAAATTCATTGATTCTTCATCTTCTTCGGTCACGTGACTACCGGCGGTGGGAACCTGTTGCCGGAGGAGATGCTTTAGGTCGTTGTCAAATCTTCAACTTGTAGCGCCACTGGCCCAGACTTGGGCCTCCACTTCAACACAATGGCGGACGCCACAAAGAAAAGTCTCTTCAGGGCCTGCAAGAGCTGTGGCATGAAGAACATCTTCATCAACGATCAGCACTTCAAGTGCATATGCTGCCTACATCCCCGACCGTGATGCAGACGGATATCCGATTTACCAATCCATTTCCTCCAAAAGACGGACGAGCCGCCATCGGAGGTTAGTGGCGTGGATCGAAGGAGGAGCCTGTGACGCAGTCTCCGGGCATAGTCATGCCTCATCCAGGGCCGACAGGTTCACATGCTCCCTCAGATAAGAAGAGGTTGAGGTCCTTTGAAGATGCTTCCCTGGTGAAGATTCAAAAGAAGGTAAAATCGCTGCATGCTCCAACACCTTCTTTGTTGAAGGTCGCTTTAGCTGCTGGACACAGAGCGGAGGGAGGCCGGTCCCCATCACAGGTTCCATAGCCGGTTAGCCTACCGGCAAACGGTCGGGTTCCGTCTGCGAGAAAATCACTCGTGCCAGCAACCAAATACACGTCCTTGTTGAAGGGCAAATCATCCAAGGACCCATCAATTGGCACCACAGTCATCGACAACATTGTTGGCACGAGATCGTCAAGGACTTCATCCATCAGGGCCAACACCCGTTGATGACCTACGGAAACTGCTCCTTCGACGGCTTCCATCACAATGGGCTCGTCCACAACCGTCGCCGTTTCCACTACGACGGTTACTACACCCAGAGTGTCCTTACCCCTCAGACCTCCATCAGCGGTCTGCCGACCGTTCTGTCAACGGCAGCACCTTTTCCTACGCCGCAGGCTCCAGTCATCGCCTCTTTTCCTAAGTGCTTTGGATTGATCAGGGTCATGCCACGAGCACAAGGTTTCCTTCCTAGACCCACCAAGGCTGTACCACTCTTCGCTCTGGCACCTCTTGGATCCCCCAGGAGGTCTCCAGCACACTAGACCAGTTCAGAGGATGTCCTACCAGAGGGTTTTTACTCTGGCCAGGAAGGGGGCGAAGGGGAACCTGACCCCTGTGTGCCAATACCTCATCAAGGATCGCCAGCCCACCAGCCTTCCCGGGTGTTTAGCCCTTCTCTGGTCTCAGCTCTGGCACCTACTCCTGCACCAAGGGAAATGTTATGTTATGTTGATTTATACCGTGCACCGCTGCCACCCAGGGGCAGTCTCAAGGTACTCACGTGGCTCTGCAAAAAAGAGGACGGGTTGATAAGTGGAGGTAGAGTGAAAGGATAGGTCCAGAACCAGGTGAAATTGGTGTCTATGTGTGTTGGCTTGCAGATGGTTGATTGTGTGCACTGGCTTACATCCATACAGGTAAGGCCCAATGCTTGGGTTGTTTTGTGAATGTTTGTTACATTTTGGTGTGTCTGTGTTTTATGTGTAGATTGGCTGTCTACCTGTGGTGAGTGGCTAATCTTCACAATTCTAATTATGGCGCATGACTAAACTTCACAATTATCTCTAAATCTGACATGTGGCTAGTCTTCACAATTCTGTCTAAATGTGACGCGTGGCTATTCTTCACAGATCTAAGTGTTATGTTATGCTACTTTGCATTTATATAGAGCCTTATGTATCATTGGTATAATCTCAAAGCGCTGGTAGGTTGGACGCCCTCGGGAACCGTAGTTCAAGTCAGTTGAGAGAGAGAGAGTAATAAGGTGCGTGGGTGCACCGGATATGTGCGCAGCTGGTGTGGCACTTGCATGATAGCTGCTGCTTAGCGGTAGGTGTGGTGGTTGGGAGGTCAGGAATATGTGTTAATTCTGGAGGGTTGACACCCAGACTGATTTCTGGCTGCGTTAGGCCTGAGGAGATGCTTAGGCTAGCGGTGTGTGCTCAGCGTGCTGTGTTTAATTAGGATGATGAGGAGTTTGTGGCGGTTGTTGGTATGAGAACAGCTATACCGAATGAGTCATAGTATCGTTGTGATCTAGTTGAGTGGTGGTGTTTAGGAGAGAGTAAGCGTGGTAGTGTGATATGGTGGTTTTCAGTAAGGCTGTTCCATCCGTTCCGTCTGTTCCATGGACTCAATCAATTCCATCCACTCCATCCGTTCTGTCCGTTCCATCCACTCCATCCGTTCCGTCCGTTCCATGCACTCTATCCGTTCCATGCACTCTATCCGTTCCGGCACTCCATCCGAACCATCCACTCCATCCACTCCATCCGATCCATCCACTCCATCCGATCCATCCACTCCATCCGTTCCATCCACTCCATCCGTTCCATCCGCTCCATGCGATCCATTCGCTCTATCCGTTCCATCCGCTCTATCCGTTCCATCCGCTCTATCCGTTCCATCCGCTCCATCCATTCTATCTGTTCCATCCGCTCTATTCATTCCTTCCGCTCTATCCGTTCCATCCGCTCTATCCGTTCCATCCACTCTATCCGTTCCATCCACTCTATCCGTTCCATCCACTCCATCTGTTCTATCCACTTCACCTGATCCATCTACTCCATCTGTTCCATCCATTCCAATCTGCTCCATTAGTTCCATCTGCTCTATACGGTCTATCCATTCCATCCACTCCATCTGTTCATCCACTCATCAGTTCATCCACTCATCAGTTCATCCACTCCATCTGTTCCATCCACTCTACCTGTTTCATCCACTCTACCTCATCCACTCTACCTGTTCCATCTACTGCATCAGAGCGATCCACTCCATCTGTTCCCTCCGCCCCATTTGTTTCATCAACTCCATCTGTACTGTCTACTGTATCCGTTACATCCATTGCATCCATTCTATCCATTTGATTTGTTCATTCCATCCGTTCCATCCACTTCATCCGTTCCATCCACTTCATTTGTTCCATCCACTTCATCCTTTCCATCCGTTCCATCCACTTAATCCTTTCCATCCGTTCCATCCACTTCATCCTTTCAATCCGTTCCATCCACTTCATCCCTTCCATCCACTTCATCCCCTTCCATCCACTTCATCCCTTCCATCCACTTCATCCGTTACACAAACTGCAGCCGATTCATCCGCTGCATCCATTTCATCCGTTTGATCCACTGCATCCGTTTCACCCATTGCATCCGCTTCATTCGTTTCATCCATTTCATTCCTTTCATCCTCTTCATTCGTTCTGTTCAGTTTATCCGTTTTAATTTACACTGGCAGTTTTAGTTTTCCATTTTTGTCGATCGGGTCTCGATGCAGGATTTTTATTTTTGATTCAGGGACCTTTGGTTACTGTTTATTGTCGCTGTTATACTGTTTGTGTTAAGCGTTGATTTTTAGGGGAAAAGCCACGTTTTCAGTAATTTGCGTAAAAACATGAGATCTTTGGTGAGCCGGGTGTGGGGTGAAAGTGAGTTCCACAGAGTGGGGGCCAGGGCTGAGAATGATGATCCACCTAACCTAACTGAGTTGGTTTTTGGTATCACTAGGAGGTGGGCAGAGCTTGATCTTAGAGTGCGTGGTGGATGTTAGGGTCTTAGTTTGTCCTGAAGATATTGAGGTCTGGTTTTATGCATTACTCGGTGCGAGATGCATAAAGCTTTGAAGGTCACCCTTCGGCCAACCGGGAGCCAGTGCAGAGTTTTGAGAGCTGGGGAGGTGTGATCTCTTGGGCCAAGTGGTAGTAGCAGTTTGGCTGCTGCATTTTGTGCTCTTTGTAGTTTAGTCAGGTGGTACGCATGGGCTCCGAGGTAGAGGGAGTTAGCATAGTCTAGTCTTGACATTACAGTTGATTGGACCGTGGTGAGTCTGTTGGGAAAGGAAAGGTATGGAAAAATGCACCTAAGAATTTTGAGGTGGTAGTGGCAGGACTTAGAGACGTTGACTTGGTGCGAGAGGGTTAGGTCAGAATCGAGAGTACATCCAAGGTTTTTTACTGCGGTTGAGGTTGTCGGGGAATTGCCCATGGCAGATGGTCAGGGTAGAGGCTGCGGAAGATGATCGGTGTTGCCACATACCATGATTTCAGTTTTGGAGGGGTTTAAAAGGAGGTGGTTTGTGGTCATCCATTGATCAGTGTCGAGGTCGGGTTGGCAGCTGGGTTTTGAGTTAAGGAATTTTAGGATTAGTTGGGTGTTGTTGGCGTAGTTGTAGCACAGGATATTGTGCGAGCGGATTATTCGTGGGAGGGTGGACATATAGAGGTTGAACAGGAGGGCTGATGGGCACGCTCCTTGTGGAACTCCGGTATTGACTGGTCAGGCGGTGGAAGTAAAGGAGGAGAGTAGGGGTATTTGGTTCCTATTGTTGAGGAAGGATGCTATCCACTTGAGAGCGTTTCCACAGATTCCTAGGGAGTGGAGGCGGTTGAGGAGGATTGAGTGGTTGATTGTGTCAAAGACGGTGGATAGGTCAAGAAGGATTAGTGCAGCGCATCCCGCAGAGTCTGCAGTGTTTTTAAGGTCATCCCAGATTGAGGTTAGGATGGTTTCGGTTCTGTGTCGGGGTCGGAAACCTGATTGAGCGGGGTCTAGGAGATTGTTGGCTTCGACAAAGGCATTTAGTTGGGAGTAAGCGGTTCGGTCGATGAGTTTACCAAGGAACCTGGTGTTTGAGATGGGGCGGTAGTTTTGTTGTCGTGAGGGTCGAGGGAAGTTTTTTTTAGAAGATGTAATGCGCGGCTAGTCCTTGCAATTGCTAAGTGCAGAAATGTGCTATCTCACATACTTCGGTTAAGTGTTGACTATGGCTACCTTACACAATTTGGCTAAATGCAAGATTTGGCACAAATGGGCTAAAAGCAACAGTAAAGCGGCCTGAATCAATTTGGCAAAATGCGAGATATGGCTGACTATCATAAATGGGTTTTATTACCTAACATTCCGAACCTTCCGGGTGCAGCCTGCATCTAAGTTGAACACACCGAGGCGAGTTCTATCTAGCCCTTTCCCTGCACGCCATTGCTGCCTGACACTCTGTATATCTGGGCACCAAAGCTGACATAGCATCCCTGCTGACATCCACGCACTCTGTTCAACATTGCACCCAAGTGCCTATAGCACTATGGCTGATTCCCTTTGCCTAAGTACCATTGTTTATTGCCTGTGCCAAACTGTGTGTCCATAGCACCACTGTTGTCTGCCATTGCCTAGCTGTGTACCATTACTGATAGCCTGTGCCAAACCATGTGCCCATAGCACCACTGTTCACTGCCATTGCCTAGTTGTGCACCATTGCTGATTGCCTGTGCCAAACTGTGTGCCCATAGCACCACTGTTGACTGCCATTGCCTAGCTGTGTACCATTACTGATTGCCACTGCCTATCTGTGTGCCCACAATACCATTGCTGATTGCCTTTGCCTAATAGTGCGCCTCCAACGCTAAATCATGATCATATTCTTGGCTGCTTCCACCTACCTCCATATCGCTCTTTGCTCACTTCGCCACCTGCCCATGACCCACAGAGACACCAAGCACTACCAGCAGGCAGATAGCTACGCAGAAGAAGCTACTCATTCAAGCTGACATACCACCCACACCATTCCTACCATAATGTTTACTAACAGCTTCTAAGCCCTCTTCCAACACATCAGCGTGCCCCAATGATCCCTACCTCAACGCACCAAACCTCTGGATTCAACACTTCACCAAAAAACCCACACCTATCCAACCCTGCCCACTGAAAATAAGAAATGAAAGATTAGGCTCAAGACTCTCGCCATCTCTGCCTTCACCTAAAAAGATCACCTTCCCCACTGCACTTCACTGCACCGCCACAACCATCAGCACCACCAGCACTCCCACAACTATATTTAAAGGTGCATTGATCAATGCCAGATCCCTGCCAGCCTACACCCTCAATATCTCAGACACCAGAACTTCATTAGACCTTGACATCCTAGCAGTCACTGGAACATGGCTTCATGATGCTGCCGGGCCTTCCCTTTCACTCGCCATCCCAGACAAATACTCTTATCATCCGACTTGATAGAGACTCCAATCGAGCCAAAGGCAGAGGCATCGCCTTCATCTCCAAAACTGCCTTAGGTCTTAGACCCATCTCCAACCAAATGTTCCTCTCCCCTGAACTTCTGTCCATCAAATTACCTACATCAGCCTCTCGCACCACTACTATTCACCTTGTCTACAGACCACCAGGGCCTGTATCCACCTTTGAAGAAGATATCACTCTTCTCCTTTCTAATAACACCAAGCCAGGATCCCATATTATTTTACTAGGTGACCTCAACGTGGGTTTCCAAGATGCTAAAGACCCTAAAGCCTCTACTCTAGCTGGCACTATCCCTGAACTAGGTTTCACACACCGAATCTCAGAACCCACTCACATCAAAGGTAGGACATTGGATTGGCTTGCGGACCTTAATTGCAACATACAATGTACAATGCACCTTGTGCTTGGACAGCCCACCACCTGATTTCTTTCATGATAAGGGACGAAAGTAACCAGTACAACACTCTCAACATCGCTCCTCCCCTTCAAACAAGGAACACCCGCAATATAACAGTGGAAAAGCTGCTCCCATTACTCGAACCGATATTCAATGCCACAAACACTAAACACTCAGACACACCATGGTCCTAGTAGACTTATTCAATCAAACTGTACTCAACGCCTTGAACACCATTACCCCACTCAAACTGCGCAAAGCTAAACCACTCACCCATCTAAACTTGTGGTTTACCCCACACCTCAGATCTTTGCGTAAAGCTAAAAGAAACGCAGAAGCACTCTGGAAGAGCCATTCTACTGCTGCTAATAAAGAGAATTTGCTATCAGCACCCCTAACGTACAAAGAAGCAATCCTACAATCAAAAAAAGAATCTTATAACACCCACATCATGCAAGCTAAATCAAACATGAAGGAACTCTTCAATGTACTCAGAAAGCTGGAATCCCCAGCACCTCCACCAATTATGGGTATTAAAGACGCTTCATGATGCTCTAACATAGAGTCAGCATTACTAAACAAAATGACCATACTGCAAAACACAATTGAGTCTAAAAAACATCTAATCCTTGACACCACCTCCAAACCTATGTCCTAAACGCCTGCCACTAAACCTTGCAAACCTTTCAACTTCTCCCCTCTCACCGCCAAAAAGGTAGAGGACATAATCTCCAAACTAAAACCTTCAAGATGCCAGGGAGACATCTGCCCAGCGCCCATCATCAAGGAGGCTGCCAACAAATTTGCGCCCTTCATCACGTCCCTCATTAATATGTCATTCGAAACAGGCATAGTGCCCAACAACCTCAGGCGCATGGGTCCTTCCGCTTCTTAAAAAGCCCTCACTTGACCCTGCCATCCCCAACAATTATAGACCTATTACTATGGTCCCTTTTCTTCTAAAAATCATTGGCAGAGCAGTTTATCTGCAGATTCAGGAGCATTTAGAAATTAACAACCTTCTTGGTCTCAGGCAATCAGGCTTCAGGCCGAGGCACGGCACAGAAACGGCCCTTATTGGCTTGAAGACTCAAATAGAAGAGTTTAAAGACAAAAGCAAAACTAGCCCTCCTCCTACTCCTAGATCTGTCAGCAGCGTTCGACTTAGTAGATCATAAAATCTTCTGCTCGCACCTTAGGTCAGCAGCACACTTCTCCCACAAAGTCACAACCTGGCTACAATCCTTCTTAGACAATAGATATTTGAAAGTTTTCTCTCCAACAGCATCAGCCAACCCAGTGCCAGTCACATGTGGCGTCCCACAAGGCTCCTGCTTGCCACCTACCCGTTATAACATATTCACAAAGCCTTTGTTCAACGACCATGACCATCTGGGTGTCACCTACACTAACTATGCAGATGACACCCAGATACTCATACCCGTCTCCGGTGATTACGACACTGACACCAAATTTCTTAACGAGATCTACAGCATCATCGAAGCCTGGATGGCTAAACATGTACACTTGTCTCAATGACAAGAAGACAGAGCTCCTCCTTCTTGGATTTAAGCTCAAACTAAACAAACTTAGTAAGCATTTTGACACTTTCATCATCAATAGCAACTCCATCAAGGTCTCCAAAGAGGTGAAAACTCTTGGCATATACATCGACTCTTCACTAAACCTATCAAGACAGGTTAATGCATCAGCCTCATATACAGTAAGTTAATTACTGCCTGCAGGCCCTTTCTCTCTAGACACAACTGTATTACTCTAGCTAGAGCGTTAGTACTCTCCAAGCTAGATTACTGTAATACACTCTATCTTGGTACTAGTCAACAGAAATTGCGAAAAATGCAAGTTCTGCAAAATAATACCATCAGGGCAGCTCTAAATATCCCCAGATCCCATCATATTTTGGAAGCTAGATGCAACCTGAACTAGCTGTCGGTCAAGCAAAGGATTGCCTACAAAACCCAATCTCTGATCCACAAATGTCTCGCCAACCTAGTTCCTAAATACCTGACTAAAAACCTTGTACGGAACTCCTCTTATCGCCCTACGAGATCGGCGTAAGCACACTGCCTTAAAGTCCCAGTTAACAAGCTGCAAAAGGCAGCAGGGAGCAGTTTCACAGTGCTTGCAGCCAAGCTCTGGAACTCATTACCCTCTTCACAAAGAGCCGAACCTGCCTTCCATCCATTCAGAAGGAACGCCAAAACCTGGCTTCTTGCATAGGAACACTAGTTCACTCAGCCTGCTGGCCTACAAACCTGTAATTACCTGTATATTTTTTTATTTCTGTAAATGTATGATCTCACTCATAAGTACTGTTTATCTTAAGATATGTATAGTCACAGTCACATGTTTGTGGTAATCTGCACCGCCGCACACTGTAATTATGTAATTATTTAATTTTCTGTATATATCAATATCTCACCTAATAGCGTACCTTCTAACAATTGTAATTTTATCTGGCCTTTGTACCCGCTGTAGCCATCTATGTAAGAAATGCGCCCAGATGCCTTTGAGCTTGGAGCACTTTACAAATAAACAAAAAAAAAGAAGAAAAAAAAGTGGTGTTTTTTTTTTAAATAGAGTACAGTAATGGCTGTATTCTCCACACACACCACACTTAAAGATATGTCTTTTTTTTAATTTTTTAAAATAATTTTATTAGTTTTAATCAAACAAAACAAAAACCAAAATACAACCAAACACGCAGTGCATTTTACAAAACGAATAATCATATTAATGCTCAATCTTGACCACTGCTTCCCCCCCTCCCACCCCATCACGACCCCGTCTGTGTATCGTTCTCCGTGTCCGCCCCATGCGGCGGGGTCTCACTTCCTGTAGATTCAGTCCAATCTTGTATTGCTCCAAACAATTCAGCTATGAGTGATTTCCATGCCATCAGGGTCCCTATCTCTTCTTCCCCCCCTACAGTGTTCGACTCTTGCCATACTATCGTTTCTGCCTCTGCCCATTTCTGTAACTCCTTCCACCGTACCTCCACCCGTGGCTTGTGACAAGTCTTCCAACCCATGGCGATCCCTCGTTTAGCAAGCACATATGCCAGGTCTTTCAATTTATTTACATGCTTAAGTTTGGATGATCTGGGGTACCCTCCCAACAAACAAGCCCAAGCCGTGTCTATAATCAGCGTGACTCCTTTCTCCGCTAACTTCTGCGCCACTTCTCCCCAGAAACGCTCAATCACTGGGCATGACCAGAACATATGTGTCATATCCGCGTTCTCCTCGTCACATTTGGGACATGCTTGTCGTTCAGCATTTTCAAACTTGGATATCCTAAAGGGCGTCATATATGCTCTGTGCGTTATATATAGTTGTATTTGTTAAAGTCTAGCATTCCTTGACACCTTCTTGTGGTGTTCGAGTGCTCGTTCCCACATCCCATCCTCTATCGGGGTTCCCACCTCTGCCTCCCAGTCTAGCCTCAGCTGCGGCAGGTCCTTCCCAACTTTAGACATCACCATCTCATACAGCCTGGAAATCTCATGCCCACCTTCTGATATATCATATATTATTTCTATGCTGGCATCTGGTTCTTCTCCTAGCACAGTTTCAGGCCACGTCTCCAGGATTCTCTGAACAACTCTGTGGTATGTAATGTATTGGCCCGCATGCAATCCCGTCTCCTCCCCAAGGACCTCAAAATCCAAAATGGCCCCCATCTGCCAGACATCTCCTAGCGTCACTAGCCCCACAGATTCCCAATGGGTCCTAAGTATAGCTCTCAATTGCATATCTTCCCCTGCCAACGCCACCAGCGGCACCTGCGGGGAGCAAGGAAATGGGTTCTCCATCATCCGGCACGCCCTACGCCACATCTGCCACCCCAGCATCATCATCCTGGGGGGCTCTCTCATTTCGGCCTTGGGCAACCAGATAATTTCTCTCAAGTGAAATGGGGTACAGTCATGTCCAAATAACCTAAATTCAGGGGTCACCTCGTCCGTAAGCCACTGAGCCACATACTGCTGCTGACTTGCCACATAATACACCTCAAAATTGGGCAGTCTTATCCCCCCTTTTTCGTAAAAATTCTGCAGCTTCCACAGCGCCACCCTGTTTCGGGTACCATGCCACAGGAAATCCCTGCACATACCGTTAAGCTTAGCAAAGAACTTCTTGGGTATCATGTATGGGACATTGCTAAAGTAATGCAAAAGTCTCGGCAGGACCACCATTTTCAGCAATGCACCCCATCCCATCATAGCCAAGGGCAACATAACCCAAAACTGCATACACTTCTCAATTTTCCTGAGTGCCACCTCGGTATTATGCTTGTGCTCCTCCTCCACCGTATGATACTCATCTATCCCTAGATACCGGAAGGAGCTAACCTCCCACGGTATTTGTAACACCGGTAACCTCGTCTCAGGGGTTCCCTTATAGTCGCCCAGTGGAAACATGCTGGACTTTTGGGGGTTTACCGCTATGCCGGATAGTTCAGCATACCTCGCCATCACCTCCAGTATGTACTGAAGATTTTCTTCTGGATATCTTAAGTATTGCAACAAGTCATCTGCATATAAGGAGATCAGATGTCGTTCTCCTCCCACTTCAATACCTATCGTGTCGTATTGCTGTCTGAGGTATATCGCTAGAGGCTCTAGTGCTAATATGTAGAGCATCGGGGACCAGGGACACCCCTGCCTAGTGCCTCTACTCAGTTGCCACCTCTCAGATATTACTGCACCCGTTCTAACTCTGGCCAGTGGCTCACTATATAGCATCGCCACCCACCTTGTATAACCGGGTCCCATGCCATACTTCTCCAAGGCCGCCAGCAACCACGGCCATTTGACCGAGTCAAAAGCTTTGACCGCGTCCAAGGACACGATCGCCATTTCGCCCTCAGCCGTACTACCCCATTCAATCACCCGTCGGAGTCGCCTCTGGTTATGGGATATATTCCTATTTGGGACATAGCCCGTCTGGTCTGTGTGTATCAGCTTGCTGATCACTCTCTGTAATCTGTTTGCCAGGACCACCGTCAATATCTTGCTGTCCTGGTTTAACATTGAGAGAGGCCTGTAGGAGCCGCAGCTGTGTGCAGGCTTATTAGGCTTAGGGAGCGGTATAATGACCGCCTCTCTGAGTGTTTCCGGCAACCGTCCCACCTCAAACGCTTCGTTGAGCATATCCAACATCGGGGGGAGCACCTCTGCCTTGTATGTCTTATAGAATTCACTCGGGAACCCATCCGCCCCAGGGGTCTTGCAGGTAGGTAATTGCCTCACCACTTCCTCTAGCTCCTCCAGGATGATCGGTGCATCTAACTCCTCCTTTTCCTCCTCGCTTATCATGGGTAGTCCTATGTCTCCTAATGTTTCCGATATTTCCTCTCGGCTACTCCCCATCTCATCCGCATACAACGCTTTATAATATTCTGCAAACTCTTCGTTGACACCCTCTTGGGTGTCCACCACGCTACCATCTTCCCTCATTATTGATCTAATCGGGGTCCTTGGCGCCTCGCTCTTATATAGCCACGCTAACAACCGTCCTGTCTTATCCCCACCCGCATGCTGTCTCTCAATGTACTTCTTATAATTGAAGTTACTGAGCCTTTCCCAGTGTTCCACACATTTCTGTTGCAGCCCCAGTACTCGCTCCATGTCTTCGCATCCCCCTTTCAATATTCCCTCTAGTTCCTCTTCTGTCCGTCGTAGATCAGTTAGAACCCCACCCTGCAGGCCCTTTGATTTAGCTATTGCAGCCCCCCGCATCACCACCTTGAAGGCTTCCCATAATGTACCTGCCGAAGTCAACGCTGCCCGTATTCTCCTCAAAGTAATTTGCGATCTCCTCCCTCATGTCTTCTCTAAAGACTGGATCTTTGAGCGCTTCAGCACGAAGGCGTCACGTCGGAATCCTCACGCTCGGGTGGCGGTACTGCCATCCCAGAACCAAAGGCGAGTGATCAGAGAGGGCCCTCGTCTTATATTCTACCTGGGCAACCTCCACCATCACATCCGACGCGGCAAAGATATAGTCCAGCCTCGTATGCAGCTGATGAGGGGCGGAATAATGAGAGTACTGCCTTTCTTGGGGGTATCTGGTTCTCCACACGTCCACCAGGTGAAAATCGTCTAACAGTGTCTGCAATGCTTTCGCCGCTGGGGAGGGCCTATCCACCCTGCTATCTGATCTGTCTACGTTGGGATTAAGCACACAGTTAAAGTCGCCCCCCCAGATCACTGCGCTGCCCATACATATGCCAAGGTTGGCACTCAGAGTCCTAAAGTAGGCCGCTGTATCCCGATTGGGGGCATATGTGTTTATAATGCTAATCTCCTTATTCTCCACCAGTCCCCTCAGCATGACCATCCTCCCATCCGTCTCCGCCACCTCCTGCAATGGTTGGAACGGAACATGCGGCGCCACCCAGATTAGTACTCCCCTAGCATACGCAGAGTATGTCAAGCCCACCGTCACCCCTTTCCATTTCTTAACAATCACCTCCATCTTCTCTCGCGTCAGGTGCGTTTCCTGCAGCAACATTACCTTGTTCCTTTTCAGTTAGCTGTTAAGTCCCCTGACATTCCACGTGATTATTTTGAGGTCCCCCATAGCTCATTCCCATCTCCCATTTCTACCTCCAGCAAATCCCACCCTCTTGCGTGTCACGGATTCCACCATGTGATCCTGCTATATGGGCGCATGTTTAAACTAAAACTCAAACTCCCCAAAACTAATACATATCAAACTCCCCACTTCCCTCCCCTCCCCCTTCCCTTCCCTTCCCCAACAACACCCTTCCCAACTGTTGCCCAGCTCCATCCCTGGATCTCAGGCACCCCCACATCTAGCCCCGATTAATATACTCAGAGCTCAGTAGGGTGAAGTCGCCCTAATGGCCACTTAACAATTAATACTAAATGGGGGTATTAGGGCTTGCTCCCCTAGGCTCCTTAAGAAGCACCAGTTTCAGTGCGCACAGCACTTTATCCCAGTTCGGTCTCAGCCACTAACAGGTCATATCTCAAACCGCTCCCCCTCCCAGCGTTCTCAATGCTCATTACTTATCTCTTCCGTCTCCTTCTTCCGTCTGGATACCGGGCTCCTTGGGGGAACCTTGCATGTCAAGCCATCCCATGGCGTCCTCTGGTGTGTCAAAAAACAAAGTCTTGTTCTTGTGAAAAACCTTCAATTTCGCCAGGTAAAGTAGCATGTATTTATGACCTGCCTCCCTCAGTCTTCTTTTGACCCCCCTGAAGTTCATCCGGCTCCGCTGGACCATCAGGGTATAGTCTGGGTAGGCCGTTATGCTTGCCTCCCCCCGCTTAATTGTTCCACCCTTGCGGAAGTGTTCCAGTATCCCCTCTCGGTCTCGGTAGTTAAGGATCTTGGCGATAACTGGCCTAGGCGGATTGCCCTTCGGTGGTCTCCTCGTTAGAGTCCTGTGCACACGTTCCACGGCGAATCCCTGAGACAGGGCTCCTCCGGGTATCTCCTGCAGCAACATGTTTTCCACAAACTCCGTAGGGTTGTGGCCCTCCATCCCCTCAGGCAGCCCCACAATGCGGATGTTGTTCCTTCGGGCGCGTCCTTCCGCTTCCTCCGCCCTGCTCTCCAGATTGCCCACTCTCTGTACCAGGATATGTAGTTCCGACTTGTGTGAGGCACAGTCCGCTGTGTTCGAACTTGTCTCTTTCTCAAGGTTCTCTGTGCGCTCTGCCAGAGCCCTTACGTCCTGTCGGAGTAGATTCACATCTTCCTGCACTTCCCCGACCTTAAGGTCCAACGCAGTTTTCAGCTCAGCTACCACTATTTCGAGCTTAGCCTCCCAGGCTGCTTTCAAGTCTGCTTTCAGGTCTGCAATCGCAGCTAGGACCTCCTGATTCGTGCCCGAGGCAGCCATGCCGCCTGCGGGGGGCTTATCTTTGCTCCTGGTGCTTTCCGGGCCCGGCGGCGTCCTGGCAAATTCGTCCAGCGTGGGTTGCTTTGCCTTTAGTCTTGAAGGCTTGCTGGACATGGCGCTGCAGCCATATGCCGTGGTGCAGCTCGCCTCTCGTGTCCCACCAGTGGGGGAGGCACCCGCTCAGTGTCAATATCTCAGGCCTTGCCCAGGCTTGGAGGCATCAGCTCCACGCTAGCTCATCTGGCCTCTCCCTGTGCACATCCAGATCAGGCTGCAGTGCCCAACAAATCCACTCACACGCACCAATTCACACTGAGTGCCTTCCTGCCACTGAGGTGAGTGGGGGCACTTGTGCTCGCTGCCTGTGTGGCCCCAATTTCAGTTGTGGTGCTGGGCGCAGGATGCGCTGCGCCCTTACTCTTTCTGCTTTACAGGGCACTAATCCACCTTCGGCGTCGCTTTACAGCTGTTCTCCCTCGGGGCCCCGGGGATCCAATTCCCTTCTAGCCCTCCATGCACGTCGTTCGCCGCTGTATCGCAGACATTTTCTTCCCCCTTCTCTTTAGGCTTGCCACCTGACCTGCAGAGCAGGGCTCTCTCACAGTCTCTGTCTGTGCCGGGCGCTTTTGCTTTGCAGTTACATGTAGTACGCCCTGATCACGCCCAGGCCCAGCCTTCACCCTGCCATTGTCTTTGCCTTTGTTTTCTTACTTGGTAGGCCTTCGTTCGCATCTGTTCGCCTCCGCCCTGGGGCGCACCCGGCTTCCTCGCTGAAGCAGGACAAAGGCACCCCATCCGTGCGTGCAATCCTGCGGGGTACGCAATCCACTGCTTGGTCTCACGGTTTCTTCCCAAACATGCCCTCTCCGTAGTGTCTTATCGGCATATCCGCGGCATGCTAGTTTAGATGCGGTCTCTCTGTTGCCTGCATCTCTGCGTCTGCTCTGAGCGGGTGCGCGGCTACGTTTGCGACAACAGTAGCCCCTCTGAGAGGGCGTTCAATGCTGGCCGCCACACTGTGCTACACTGTGGCCGCTAAGCGCTCCTGCTCGCGCACAGCCCATTGCTCGGCAGAGCGAATGTTTCTTCTTCCAGCTGCTCCAGCGAGTCAGCCCCGCACGCGGCCTTCTCCCCTCCCTCCGCTTCACGGGCAGGGTGTTTCAGGCTTCAGCGAGTTGTGCAGCTCCGGACCGCTGCGTTGTAGTCCTCTGTCGGTGGCACTGTGCGCCGGGCAGACCTCAACAGCATACAGCGGGGACCCGGCTCCTATCCGCTTCCTTAGGGCGTCCCGCACGGTACTTTCTAATTATGTCCGTCCCATCTGTAACCCTCTCTGCAGTTGTAGCGCTCGCCTGCAAGGATCAGCTCAGCCCACTCCAGCTGATTCTGCTCATGGTCGGGCAATCCAGCTGCAGTCTTTCCTTTGTTCGTGCGACGCCATCTTTTCCATCTGCGCACCGAGGCACATCCAGCTTCTTTTGATCATATCTTCATCGTTTCTCCACGGATTCCATTAAGCCTGCATTTGTTGCTTCCTCCACACGTTCCCACGCCTTTGGGTGTTCTTTGGCACTTAAATGAGTGTCGCAACTGCGCCGTCTTATCAGGATAATGTTCGGATCATCAGGAGCTCCCAGGAAACGCAGCCTACTCCGTGGCCATGTAGCCACGCCCCCTAAAGATATGTCTTTATACATCTTGACCACCTATCACACACTGGTGGCTAAAATCCAGCATTGACTGCCCACTGCCTCCCACCCTTGTACCGACAAGGAGCCCTCTGCCGCCTCCTCGCGCTCAGCCGCATCTGCCTCATTAGGGCCCTGTTACCCCCTCAGCCATTGTAAGTGGTGCTGCCCCCTGAGGCGGAGGAAGCAGCTCTGACAGACGCTAACAATGATACTGTGACAACTGGTACGCACACAGATGATTTAGATGATTAAATCCCTTTGGATGGGGAACCCCCTGAAGTCGATGTACCCCCCGCCGTATGGGATCGGGTCGTTCCACTCCATGATGTTTAAGGCTGAAAAGCTGTTTAACCTAGTACTGGAGGAGAAGAAAAAGGAAGGGTTCATTTTCAAATGACGGGAGTCTGCCAAGAAGACCATTGTTTCAGTTCTCTTGTTGGATGACATTTGGGAGGATGGCCTGGCGGTCATGAAAACCCAGAATACTACTCATGCGAAAAGCGACCGATTGGAGAAGAAGTACTGGGTTCCAGACTTGGCCCCTTGGTGCCTCAGGTCCCAGCTCTCACTGTACTCTGTGGTCTCAGCTGCCGCTAGGAAGAGCTCCTCCAACCCGTCTTCCTCGTCCATGTTTCCTCCAGACCAAAAGGGGGAAAAGCTTGATGCAGCAGGAAAGCGCAGCATAACAACGGCAGCTTTGATGATCAAGGCCGCCAACACCCTCGCCATTTTGTCGAGGTATGACAGGGTGCTATGGTATAAGTTGGGGGCCAGCATCAACTTCCTCCCTGAGGATAACAGTGTGACGCCCTGGCCCTGTTCGAGGTCGCCCTCGACATAGCTGATTCTGGCTTTTGCCAGATGGGCAATGGTCTGGCCCTCCACCACCAGGGTTGATTTAAGGACACCAACATCTGCACGGATGTTCAGACAAAGGTGGTTAACATGCCTTTCGATGGTGACAACTTGTTTGGAAAGGCGGTCAACGAGACTCTAGAGGCCATAAAGACTGACACTGAGACCGTACATTCTCTAGGCTCCCTGCAGCAGAGGAGGCCGTCCTTTCGCTCCTCTAAGGGGAGAGTCTCCAGGTCATCGAAGTGTTTCGCCTCCCACTATCATCAGCCCTCCTGTTGTACCACCCAGGAGGCTGCTAGGGGACACTCCCAGGACTACCGCAGTGGCACCCAGCGTCATCACCCCCCATCCAAGACGCAGAAGCAGGCCTGTACCAGGCCAAGGACCGGCGTGCCCACTTCTGCACTCCAGTGGGAGGCCGGGCATCGCAATTTGTCGATCAGTGATAGAAGATCTCCACTGACAAATGGGTGCTTGATGTCCTTCGACAAGGGCATACTCTGGAATGCTAGGACAAATGCCCTCACATTCCTCCTGTCATGCGACAAGAACTGCATGTGGCACAGCTTCTAAAGGAGGTTCAAGCTGTGCCAAGCAGAGGGGCAATAGAGCCAGTGTCCTCTAGAGTGTACTCCAGATACTTTCTGGTAAGGAAGAAGACAGGAGGGTGGAGACTGATTTTAGACTTGCGACGCCTCAACAAGTTCCTCAAATTCCAAAAGTTCAGGATGGTCACGTTGCAGCACATGCTCGACCAACTTGAGGGAGATTTCCTGTGACCCTCGACTTGGAGGATAGTTTCTTCCACATCCCCATTCGTAGCGTTTTGTCGTTCAAGGGCACCTTTACTAATTTGAGGCCCGGACTTTTGGCTTGAAATTGGCCCCATAGTTTGGCCCTGGTGGCAGCGCATCTCTGCTGCATAGGAATTCATTTCTACCCTTACATGGACGATTGGCTCATCCGATCCCAGTCTCATGCACTGGCAATCCGGCACACTGCAGGAGCATCCAGACCCTGACTTCTTTGGGATTCTCGATAAAATGTCAGAAATCCACTGTAGTGCCATCTCATAAGACACTATTCCGAGGTGCTTGACTCAACATACTCTTGTGTCTAGTGACTCCCTTGAAAGAGAGGGTGAAAGCCACCTTGGTAAAGGTCCAACGGTTATCAGCAGCTTCTGTTGCAACAGTTGGGTCCATCAAGTCCTTACTGGTGAGGATGTCCTCCTGTATCCAACTAGTCCCCTTTTGCAGGCTACCCATGAGGGCCCTTCAAGAGTTTCTGGATGCCAGATAGCAGCAAATCACCGGCACATGACCCACAAGATCCGCCCTCAATTGGGCATTCCGTCAAGCCCTGCAATCGCGGTCAGTTCACCCACATCTCTCGCAGGGCACTCCCTTTCAGATCCCTGCATATCAGGTGACAGTTACGACCAACGCCTCCCTAGAGGGCTGGCAGGGGGGCCCACAAAGGACATTCTCACTATGGCTCCCAGAGGAGAAGGAGTTGCACATCAGCGTCTTACAACTGCGGGCAGTCTTCTGTACCATCAAGTTTTTTCAACCTCAGCTCCAGGGGAAGGTGGTTCAGATCCTCACAGTCCACCATCTTTTACATCAGAAAGCAGGGCGAGGAGCATTACCTGTGCTCTCTTTGGAGGCACATAATCTGTGGCATTGGGCCATTGTTCAAAGCATGTTTCTCGTCCCACTTCACCTGGCAAGTGTCCAGAACACCATCACAGACTCTCTCAGGGAGCTGCGGCCCTGCCACGAATGGGAGCTTCAGCAAGCGCAATGTCTTGTCTATTCAACGAGTGGGATCACCCTCAAATCGACCTCTTTGCGACAACTACCAACGCCAAGTGTCAAAGGTTTGCCAACAGGTATCCTCAGCAAAGGCATCTGGGGGATGCGTTCTCATTCCCTTTGAGGGCCTCTTCCTGGATGCTTTCCCACCGATTCCGTTGTTTCTAAGAGTACACAACACACTCAGATGTTTCCACAAGATAATCATCATTGCACTGGCATGGCACAGGCATATCTGGTACTCTGACCTTTTCCATTTGTCTGGGATTCCAGCTATCAGACTGCCTCTACTTCCAGACCTCCTCTCCAGAGAAGAAGAGTCAATCCTGCACCACGATCCAGCGTCTCTGAACCTCACAGCCGGGCTCCTGTAGCCCTAGAATGTGGTCATCACTACCTGTCCTTGGAATGCAGGAAAATTCTGCTTGCTTGCTACAAACACAAGTGGAAGCACTTTACAGTGTGGTGCCGGCCACAGATGATTTCTCTGCTGCTCGTGACAGCACTGCAGCTTCACCTGTACCTGCTCTCTCTTGCCAAGTCTGGCTTTACCCATGCATCTATCAAGGTCCACCTGGCTGCCATATCCCAGTACACCCGGACACTAGGCAAGCTCCCCCTGTGGTCATACAGGCTTGTTAAGGGGTTCCTCAAGGGCCTCTTCAGAGCATTACCTCCGGTGGAGGCTCCAGCCCGGTGTGGGAGCTAACCCTGGTACTGTCTGAACTGATGCGTCCTCTGTATGAACCTACGCATCGAGCCCATTTGATGTTTTTGTCCTGCTGGCGATCACCTCGGCCAGGCGGGTTGGAGAACTTCAAACTCTCTCCTGTATACCTCCATATTTGTCGTTCCACTCAGCTAAAGTGGTTCTGCGAACTCATCCCTCCTTTATGCCAAAGATACAGTCAGCCTTTCATCTAAACAAGCATTTGGTTTTTCCAGTTTACTTCACAAATCTTTCTTCGTCTGTTGAACGCGCGTTGGATTTGCTGGACATTGGGCATGCAATCAAGTTCTATGTTGCAGGCACAAAGGAATTTTGAAAGACTCAAGTTTTCATCAATTTTGGACCTTCCTAAGGCTTCCATCTCCAGGTGACTCTCCAACTGTATCATGAATTGCCATTCCCTGGCCAACAGACCGTTTCCAGGCTGAGAGCCCATTCCACCAGAGTCATTGCAGTGATGGCTGCGTTTCTCTCTGGTGTTCCCCTGCTCGACATCTGAGGGCTTCTACCTGGAGGTCTACCCACACCTTCACGAGATTCTACTGTATCGACAGGGATTCCTGGAGGAGTCCTGGGTCGGCCAGGCAGTGCTTTGCAACTTGTTTGACTAAGGTGAATCTATTCCAGGGATAAGTCTTTTGCTTCTGTTAGCCTTGCCACCTCCCATGGTTGTGTATATGTACTGCTGTATTATTGTATTCATGAGCAATAACCATGGAAGACCCCATGCTGGATAAGGAACAAATAACTGGATTCACATGCAGACGTTCCCTCCTTCCCCTCTCTGGTTCTTCTCGGTTCATACTGCCACTTTACGTGCACAACCAAATCTGAAGATGGCCACCAGGAGTGGAGTTTTGGAGGATGAGTGTCTTTGGCTGGGCAGTATGACCCAAAGTGACACTGATAGGCTATAGAGGGGGTGAGCAGTTTTTAGCTTAAAGCTAAACTACTTTAATTTTACAAAGGATTCCCAGCCCGACGACAGGGAATATTCGTGGGCATGGAAATCCATGCAAGACCCATGCTGGAGAACAATAGTTGCAGGTAAATAACTTGTTCCTTACTTCATCTCCCACGGAGGGTAACTTCCAAAATCCAGATCTACTTAAAAGAACGCTTGAACCCTTTGGGATCTTCACCAAAGAACCAGATGAAGACATCGAAAATTATAGCGGACATTCTGGAGGAGAAGAAATTAGTCTCACATAACAACTTTTAAAAAGAAAACACCCTCTTTAAACAAACCAGTCTCTACCAAAGCAGTTAACCCAAAGGTCTGACAAGAAGTACAAGCTGTCCTACACAGAAACAATCTGCAACAGAAGTCAACTTGTGCCTGACTCTTTAGTAGTAACTACAGCCAGGAAAAGGTTTGCACCAATGTCATCTACAGAATAACCACCGGATAAGGAGAGTAGACACATCTACTCCTTCAGCCGTAAGGCAGCAACCGCAACTGCAGCTGCAAATAGCATCAGGATTGCGAATGCCACTGCTCTGTCAAGATATAATGGGGCAGGAGCAGATATCTAACAACATGCCTGGCTCAGAGGAACAGGGTTCAAGGCAGAAATGCAGGCAACCCTATTGGACACACCAATTGAGGAGGCTACCCTATTCGGGAAGGTCATATATTAAACTCTAGAAAGTGCTAAGAAAAACCATGACACACTTAAAACCTTGGGTCACATATCAGGTAGAACTTTCCGAACAAAAGGGACTTCGGCTAATAGACAGCTTTTTCGGGTTAACACGTATGGCCACACACCTCCCCCAATGCCCACAGGCACCAAGCACGAGTTGGCATTCAGGCTCACAACATCAGCAGTCATACTCTTCGCTCTCTAGACATTGTAGAGAGAAACCCAGGGGAAGAGGACAAAACTCCAGAGGAGCTTCCTCCTCAACTAAACAATCACTTAAAGGTTCAGGTCCCCTCCCATGCCACTCCCGTAGGAGGGTGCGTAACATCATTCACCTATGCATAGGAGGGGATTACATCCAGCCACTGGTTGATAGACACAACCGCAAAAGGGGTACTGTGAAGGGTTGCTACAACACCAAGCAATCTACTGCTGCGCAACAAATGATTATCGCGTGAGCATCAACATTTATTAGAAAAGGAAATCAAAACTCTTCTTCAGATGATCGCCATTGAACATGTTACTCAAAAACAGGTAAACAAGGTCATTTACTCTCTTTAGTTCTTGGTGCCAAAAAAAGACAAGACCAAGGCCAATTTTAGACCTTTAAGTATGGAAATCCACAAAAGTTCAGAATGACCACTCTACAGATGTTATCCCTCTCGTAACAAAGGGGTGTTCATGACCACCATCGACATAAAAGATGCATTTTTTCATATTTCAATTTTCCTATCCCACCAAACGTTCCTACGATTCAAGATAGGAACATGTCATTACCAGTTCTAGGTATTACCTTTTGGAATAGCGCCAGCACCTTGTGTGCTAAAAAAAAAGTGCTTGCATTTGTATCAGCGCACCCACAGCGGTAAAAACATTCCTGTCTTCCCTTACCTTGATAACTGCATCATAACGGAGGAGAGACAGGCAAGTTACTTGGCCAATAGCGAGGGCACAGTATATCTTCTATAAAGATTAGGATTTACCATAAACAAAACAAAGTCCAGTCTTCTGCCCATTGAGAAAAACCACATAAATAGGGGCAATTCTGGACACGAAACAAGCAGTTGCATACCACTCTCAGGTAAGAGTTCAGGCAATCCTAGCTATAATCCCCTGTTTCTAAGCCAGCACCCAGATAACAGTAAATTGAGTAATGAAACTACTAGGCATGATGGCTTCATGTATTTATATGGTCCCTCACGCATGACTGAACATGAGAAGGATCCAGCAGTGGCTCTCAAGTCAACTTTCCCAAGTGTGAGGAGAATGGGACGATCTAGTGGTGGTATCAGAAGAGGTGGTAAATGCTCTGCATTGGTGGTCCAAAGAAAAACTCTTCAAGGGAAAACCATTACAAAATCTCTTAAGTGAAGGTTACAATCATGACAGAAGTCTCACTACTAGTCTGCGGGGCCCATTGCCAATAGCCCACCTCATGGACCCAAATAGAAGCATCACAACACAAACGTGCTACACCTACTAGCAGTAAAGATGGCTCTTTTATCTTTCTGAACAAGGCTATACAATATCAGCATACTGATCAATACAGTCTCAATAACACAGCTATGACATACTTAAACAAGGAGGAACACGCTCCATAATACTGCCAATCCTAGCCCAGGACGTATGGCGGTGGTGAATAAAAAATTGAATATACATTGAAGCCCAACACCTACCTGGCAATCGCAATCACCTAGCGGGAAAGTAGAGTATTGCAACAAAATCATGATTGGGAAATCAACAGATACATAAACACATATTTTCAAGATGTGCAGATAGCCAACAGTAGATCTGTTTGCAGCAGCCCAAAACACAAAATACCCAAACTTCACATCCAGGTCCCACAGAAAGGGTTACTAGGGAACGCACTATGGATGAGTTGGCCAGGGATATTCACTTATGCCCCACAAGTAACTCCTCCACAAGTAACTACACAAGAGGCTGGTAACACTAATATGGATTGCTTCAATGTGGGCTAGATAAACATGGTATCCCCACCTCTTAAGGATGTTTGGGGTTCAAAGGCAATTAAGACTACAACAAGTCTAAAACCTACTACCACAACAACATTGCAAGCCAACACACCTATTTCCTCAGCCAAAAAACCTAGCAGCATGGCTCCTGAAGTCAGAGTTTTGGACAACTGCCAGCAAGCTGTATGGAAATACTAAAGGAGGCCAGAAAGCTAAATACAAGACACGGCTGTTATAACATGTGGAAACAGTTTGCAATGTGGTGCACCCAAAGGGCAACAGCCCCATTCATTGTTCAGCATCAGACACTGTTACTTAACTCCTTTACCTTTTAGATTCAGGATAAGTCTATAATTCCATCAAGGTACCTTTGGTAGCGTAATGTGTCTTGGTAGAGTGTCCCAGTTGTTAAAGCCTTCATGAAAGGAGCTAAAATAATGAATCCACCAATTGCTCCCCAGCCCCAAGGTGAGACCTCTATACAGTGTTACAAAGACTCATGGTAGCACCCTTTTAGCCAGTGCACTAAGCCATCTTAAGGGATCTCTTACAAAAGGTAGCTTTTCGAACAGTCACATCTATTAGAAGAGTTAGAGAGCTACAAGCTTTGTCAGTAAACCAGCCTTTAATTCAATACACAAGAACAGGGTGGTGCTACAAACAAATCCACGATTCTCACCTATGTAAATCTCAAAATTCCATGTTAACCAATCCATAGAACTGCCTTCCTTCTTCCCAAACCCACAAAACAAGTATGAAAAGCCACTACGACAATAGATGTATGGAGAGCAGGCATATTTTACATTAATAAAACAAAATCAATAAGGACGACAACTAGGAGGCAAAGGCAAGATGGCTATCTCACTCTGTAGCTCCGACATCTCCCCTGAAAGAGTCAAAAAGTTACCTGCCTGGGATAATACGAGAACCCCAGCTCGGAACGACCGAGGAACACTACGCCGACCGGGTGCAAAGGGTCAAAGAGCAGGCCCGCTGCTGGAGCCGGTGCATAGTGGAGACGGCTCAGTAGGACGGCTGAAGGGAGGAGGCTCCATGCCCCCTTGCCGACAGTGACCGGATGCAGACCCCAGACGGCAGAGTAGGGAGAGGTCTGGAGCCAGCGTGCCAGCAGGGTGATTGTTCACTCACCCTGGCTCTCTGCAGGAGCAGGAGGCGAGGCAGCCGCAGGAGGCATGCCCACTGTGGGAGCCAGAACACAGGGACAAGGCTCTGCAGGAAGAACGCCATCGCCAGCTGCAGAAGAGTGACATCCCTCGCTGTGGCAGAGATAGACGAAGGGAGCTGACTGCGGGAATGGTTAAAGGCAGTGGGGCTACCCCAATATCTCAGGAACAGGCGGCATTGCGACGGTGAGTGGAGGAATGCTAGCACTCACCCTGTCAAAAAACAAGATACAACAACCATGCAACAGGCTGTAGGGACCCAGGGGTGGTGAAAAGAGCTAGACCTCATCATCCTTGACACCAGACATCTACGGGGCACAGGTGCAGGCACGGAGCGAAGTAGGCAACATAAATTACTGGCACGGACTGCGGCACTGCACGTGGTTGGGAACCCCCCTCACCCGTTCCCCCCAGGGATACGCAGGACACAAACAAATGAGCAACACGGCACAGCAAGCAGTAATTCAGGAGCACACAGAAGGTGGAGGCGTCAAGCGGTAGGGGCCTTGCGCCCCCCCCCCCCACCTCAGCCCTGTTCTTCCTCTCCACATAACACGAAGTGGAGTGTGATACTGGGCATCCGCCACCCTCCCCAAACAGGACAACTCTGTGGGCAAGGAAGAGGCTGCTAAATCCACCCAAAGCAGAATGGACAGATATTTGACTGGACAGTCAATGAAGAAAATGGGAAAATAATGATAATGTAGACCGACCGGAAGGGCGGGTGGAGCAAACACCACAGGCCCTTGATCCGGAACCCTCCATGGCAACAGGCCTCGAAGCCATACATTAATCTAGAACATGTTTGGAGGACACAATTGGACGAGTAGGATTAGATGAGTCCCTTCTGAGAACTAATCTGCACACAATATCAGCAAGAGTGGGGGAAACAGAGGAGAGGTTCTCGCAAATGGAAGAAACAGTCATAAACCTGCAAGCGCAAGTCAAGGGTCTCAGAGGAGTGACCCAGTCACTGGAGGTTAGAGCAAAAGGGCAATCATCAGAATAGTCAGCCTCCCGGAGGGAGCAGAGGGAGCTGGTCATGGAACTAATCCTGAAAAATGTGGATTCGGGAGACAGTAAGTCCAAAAGGGCTCACTAACATCTATTCTATAGAGAGGGTGCATAGGGTCCCACAACCGATGGTAGCCAAGCTCTTTAACTATATATAGAGACAGAGACGTCATAATACAAGCCTCCAGGGCCAAGGGCCCAATCAAATTTGAAAAAACAATGTGATGATTTTCCTAGACTATACCCTATAAGTGCAAATGGCGAGCAGACCAAAAAAGGCGTTAAAGCGAGGTCTACGGGACAACAACAAATAAATGCTACTCTACCCAGACAGAATAATTTATAGAGGGTGGGCCTGGTTGTTTCAAGACCCCGAGAAGCATTGGAATGGCTAGAGTCGTGCCAACAACAATCAACACGAGAGGCAAGAGATGCCCCTCCAGCAGAGGACCGAGTGAAAGAGCGGAGCAGGAGGGGGGAAAGCCAGATGAGAAACAGCCAATGGTGTACGGTGACCGTGAACCCCGCAATCAATAGAATTGATGAATCACAGACTCCTAAGAAAGGGACGTTATACCACAGGGGTGGGCGGAAATGAGAGGGGTGCCGAAGGTGAGAAGGCGAATAATGAACAGATCAGGGGAAAGTACACCCCATAGTGTGTCAGAAGGCCGTGAGGGAGGGGATTCCCGCTGATCGCCTAAGGTGAAGTGGTGTATAAGAGGGGGCAAACCTGAGCAGAAATGGGGAGGGTGTGGGTGGGTTCCGGGGCTGGGGAGGAGGGTCAAGGCTTTGGGTGGGGATTTGATGACAAGGAGACTGCCTCAGGCTGGGAATATGCTCTGAGATGCAAGATACATCATTGGACACGGGGGGCATTAATGCATGGCATCTCATAAGTCATTCAAAAATGAAATCCTTACATCGGGTGGGACAGGAGCAGCAAGGGCTTGAGTTGGTAGGGCATGGTGGGAGCCCTGGCAAGGGGACCCCTGTGAGAGTGGTAGTTTTGTTCTTAAGGGCGACCGATACTTCAGGTGAGGAGGGAGTATGGGGAGTGACTGGGAAGGTTGGGAGGGATTCGGGAAGACAAGAAGGAGGTTAAGAGAGTTTAGAAGTTTGGTTTGGCTTAGTAGACTGAGACAAACTGGATAGGAAGGAGCACCCGAGAAAGTGGAAGGTGAGGTGGGACGTCACAACTATGCACAGAAAGATGAAGGCTACACTCTCACTTAAATGTCTTTCATGGGCTGGATGAAAATCAAAAGGGGTGCAGATTTCCAATACATTAAACGTTACAAGTCGGACATAATTTTACTCCAGGAGAAACACCTAATTAGGAGACATATGCACACTATTGTGGAGAGCTCCCTACATATGCATGGCACATTCATGTTTCTCAAGTGTTCAAGGGGGGTGGCAATTCTGATCAGGAAAACACTCCCACTACAAGTTGTAAAAACACAGCGGGACACAAGAGGCAGACTGGACACAAGAGGCAGACTGGTGGGATTGATGGGAGCACTGGGAAAGGAAGCTTACACTTTTATTAATGTGTACACACCTCCCACACTTATTGTAGAAACTCTTGAGGAAGTCAAAAAGGTGGTGATGGGTAGAGGGAGACCACCAGGTGGCGAGGACCAAGATGACAGCGTGAGGACAAGCTCCTCGGGTCACTGCCCCGATGAATCGTATGGAGTGTGCATTATCCCCCATTCTCTAGGTGCTGTAGCGGCGTACAGGCTCCTGACTTTGCAGGGGTACTCTGGATGGTCTCCAGTGTACAGTGGCTGGTGTAGAGGCGGTGCTGTGGTGGGAGGGGCTGCAGGCATCATACCGTGTTAAGAAAGGAGAGGGCCTTGATCGGCCCAGTGACAGAGGCGGGCCTCAACCTGGTGGATTCTGCTGCCCTACAGCGGGGCGAGTGGAAAAGCGGGGGGCCGACTCCCTTGGTGGAGCTTGTGTCAGTGCTGGGTTCTTCCTGAGCCTGTCAGGATATTGGAGCAGGGTTGACACCCCCTCGCTGCCAACGCCGCGTGGACGATGACAGCTTAGGCCGTGATTGATCAAGCCGGTGTCCTGTGGGAAGCAAGGAGGTGAGCCCCTCTTACAACACCGATGCGGTGCTGTGCGCAATCCCCTCTTAGAGCGTACTGGTGCTCACATGAATCCAGAAGGCAACGGAAGAGGGGTGCCCTGTTCCCGTGATAGAGGATGAAATGACCCGTGTGGACCTCTAGTGCGGTGTTCCCCCTTAGCGGGTCCAGTGATTTTGGTTGACAATGCAGCTGGGTCCTGACCACAGAGCTTGGAAACCAGCTTGGTGTAGATTTGGAGCGCTGGCACAGATATTGTGCCTACAGTAAGACTTTCACCCCCTGGAACCTGTGTATGCGAGGTTGCGTGGTGTGGGGGCCCAGCTGAAGAGGCTGTGGCCTAGGAGGTTTCCACCTGCATGGGGTAATGTGGAAAGACAAGCCCTGGAGCTGTGTAATGTGTTGGAGGGGAAGCACTTGACTACCATCGAGGCCCTGCAGTAATTTCGTAGAGGTCAAGGGATGTCCAATGAAGGAAAAGACACGTAGTTACAGGAGGGAGCAGTTGGGGATGCAAACCCATTCCACCATGGAAGACATTCATGGCATCGTGCAGGAGAACAAGGCACTGTGAGGAGATATACAGGTCTCCACCTCAGACCTGCAGGGAAGAGTTGATGCCTTGGAGAACAAAGTTGAGGATATTGAGAATAACCAATTGAGTGTGGATCTTATGGAAAGGAAGTACAACACCAGACTGCTGGATCTACAGAGTAAAAAGGAGGAAATCAGGTTGAAAGTCAACGAATTGGAGAACAGGGAAAGAAGGAATAACCTGAGAGTCCTAGGCCTTACGGACCAGAAAGGAGAAAGCGGATGTGACAAAAAAGGTCAAGGCTCTTGTGATACACATGTTTGCGGAGGATGGAGGTAGAGATCGACAGAGCTCATAGAGGTGGTGGTGGTGCAGGAAAAGGGCCTAGATCGGTGGTGGTGCACTTTCATCATTATGGGGAGAAAGCCAAAGTCTTAGAAAGAGCTAAACGATAGCAACATTTTCAATATAACTGGGATGCTGTGCACATTTATCAGGATCTCTCCAAACTCAGGCTGGCCCGCTGTAGAAACTGTCCACCTTTGATGCGATGGCTCAATGAAAGGGGATTTGCTACCCGTGGGCCTACCTATGTATATTTGAAGTGAAGGTTGTGGACTATAGGATCACTAACCGGGCAGAAGCATAGCAGGTTCTTCAACATCTTGGGGGGAGCACCGGTGGTGGAGGGTCAGTCGATGCATGATAATGGGACACTAGATTTAGAGCGCTTGAGAGGTCTTCGACCCCGAAAAAGAGCTCCTAAAGGACAAAAGTACTTGAAGCTGAATACACCCTGTCCACTGAAGTGAAGGCAGGCCCTGAGGGTGACCTGGAGTCTTATTCTTTGGGTGACATGTTTAAGGGGTGTGAGGAATAAGAAATGAGATGTGGACACAGAGGACTCCATGATTGCTTCAAACTTTTATTGAAATAATTAAAGGGTGGAAAATATG
Organism: Ambystoma mexicanum; assembly: GCF_040938575.1. Lineage (NCBI taxonomy): Eukaryota > Metazoa > Chordata > Amphibia > Caudata > Ambystomatidae > Ambystoma > Ambystoma mexicanum. The sequence goes on along the minus strand of NC_090935.1, from coordinate 1,263,244,760 downwards.
TCACTATCCCTAGTCTAACAGGTGTTACCCAATCTCAACCAAAACTAATGGGTCTGTCCTTTTTCAAGATGTCCAAAATGATATGTCCTGTATCCATAATCCTATTCTGGACCTCGCACTGTAAAACTAAATCTAAAGTGCAAAGGGTATTGTCTCTGGATATTGAAGGTGCACAAACACTGAAATCCAATATAAAATGTAAGTTCAACCAAAGAGTTCCAAACTGAAACATTTTCAAAGTTCCAGAGGATGACTCCTTTTCCCAGATTCAACTTCACCAATATGAAAATTCACAAACAAAAACAATGACCAAGTTCCTGGTAACCCAAGAGGGCAGTTCCTTCCTCTTGGAGGGTTCATAATTCCCAGGGCAATGGTTCCCTTCCCCAAGCTCCTCTCCACATACAATATAGTTCAGAATTCCAAGGGCATGGGTCTTCCTTGGAGCTCTCTTTTAAGTCACAACTTAGGTGCAAGACTCAGCCTTGCTGGTTACCTGGTGTATTCCTCTGGCAGGTTCTTTTCCACTTTTTCCAACAACTCACAACCTCCAGGGCATGGGTCTTCCTTGAGTTTATCTGCTTTTAATGATTTAAGATTCACACTTGATTGTGCCTGGTGTAATCCCTTGCCAGGTCTTTTTTTTTACAGACTTTCAGAATTTAACTTGCAGTCCATCTCAAATACATAGCTCTGCCTGGAATACTCTCCCACCAGTACCTTAATGTGCTCTGAAAAATGCTTGGCTTACAATCTTTCTCATACACTGGGCTTGACCTGGTATACTTTCCTGCCAGGACTTATATGTGATTATTTTCCCTCTTGTTCATGAAACAATGTTTGGCCAAAGTTGGCTTGTTAGATTCTGTTCAACAGAGTTCTCTTTAATATTCACTGTTGCCTTTACTTTGCTTTCCTCCTGTAAATATGAGTTCAGTAACCCATTGGTGGTACAGTTCTTAAGAACTTCAGGTTCTTTATACACTTTGTTTTGAGACTTGTGTCCCTTGTTCAATGTGGCATACATTTTTAAGCACCGTGGTAAACCGTTTGCTTTCCCTGGTTTTCTTGACTCCGTTGGCTTGGTGTGCATCCTGTTAGCCGATGTGCTTTCTCTGTGCCTCTTCCACCTGTGCGTGGCTCCTGCTGCTTCATGCTCTACGGTGGTAGCTTCTGTGCACTCCATCTTCCTTCTGTGGTCTCAGATCTCGCCTCCTCGCAGCTTCCCGAGCATGCTCCTGCTTAGCGTTCTGACCGGCGATGGGCATTGCAGTCAGCGTCCACTCCTGCACCCCTCATCATCACCTGTGTCAAATTTAAAGTTCCCGGCCTATTGGAGCAATCTCCAAAGATCAGACGACAGCATTGGTTTGCCGGTCCTGGTCCATCTTTATTGCTCTGGCCCAGTTGTTGTCAAATTGGTTTTAGCACAATATTGAGAAAGTGAATGTTGGGCTGTATTGGGAGTAATCATTTCTGCTCCCTCTCTCTCTCTCTTTCTCGTTCCAGTTGTGGATATATTGTTATCCATGTCACGTGGGGGAATATTGGAGGTGGAGTTGGCAAAGATTGAATGGAGAATATTACAATAGGCCATCAGCGCCTGGGGAAGGGAAGGATCTTCCCTAAAAGGAAAGGGGGTAGGGGGTTATGTGCCCTTCCTCCAACAATGCGCATCCTTGTCCCGAGGATCAACTCCCCCATGTGATCCTCTCTCATATAGCCACCTGATGGGTTACCTCGGAGAAAGGAGTGATGACATTGTCAGGGTTTGTGGGGTAATGTCAAGGGATTGTTTGTGTGGAAGGGCAGGGACAGGGATTAGTCATTTCTGGTTGCCCATTCTTGGACATTGGGATGTTCTCTCTTCGGGTTCCTTGGAGGAAGGGCGTGGCAGGGGGAGGTGGGTGGGGAATGGGTTTGGATTGGGTGGGTAAGGGTGGGTGCAGCTTGGACATGGTGCAAGGGGTCCCGTCATGGGGTGGTTTTGAAGGGAATTGTATCTCTGATAGCGGGGAGGAAGCAAGGTAGGGGCGAGAGGACAGATCACCTGCCAGTGGGTACTTTGAATGCGAAGGGCTTGAGTGTCCCCATAACTGGGCCCTGGTGGCTAGGCAATTTTGGAGATTGAGTCTGGACATCCTCCTGTTGCAGGAAACAAGGCTAAAAGTGGGCAAGGAAAGCCGTATTTGTCAGGCTTATTGGGCCTTCGGGTTATCGAAAAAGGAGGAGTGGGGATTTTGTTTCATAAGCATTTGAGGTTGATGAATCCCTTGGTGAGTGGATGGATGCACCTTGGTGGTAATGGGTATCATAAGGGGGGGTTACGGTGACGGTCGCAACAATTTACTGCCCAAACCAAAGTCAGATGGCCTTGTGCAGTGGAGCTCTAGACCTGCTCCTTTAGGAGTATAAGGGCCCGTTGAAACTTGGAGGAAACTATAACATGCGGGCTGACACAACACTAGATAGGATGGCCTTACTGGGGTGGAGGGAGACAGCCGGGTGTGCTTCAAGATAGATTGGATCATTGGGAAATGATATGTAGGGTAGAATCCTGCGAGGTGTCTCCTATCGGCTGGTCGGAAAATGATCTGGTTAGTATGGACTTGAGGATGGACGGGTTGAACAGACGCGACTCTCTTTGGACATCTAATCATTCCCTTTGGAAGGATAGGATGTTCTATGAGGATCTGAAGCGAGCAAGATGAATATTTTCAGATTAATGATACAGGGGAGCCAGATATTTGCACAATGTGGGAGGCAGGGAGCTTTTAATAAGGGAAAGGACACTCCTGGGGAATAAGTTGAGTTAGGAGATTGTGGAGCTGGCATTGGGAGTGCAGGATGCAGGTGTTATTGATGCAGATCACATGTTCCAAGTGAAAGAGAAGCAGTAGGAACTCAGATTGTTGGAAATGTGGGATGTAGTCAAAAAATTGCAGTACCTGAAACAGAAGTATTATGAAAAAGGCGACAAGGCTGACTCTTTGCTGGCTGCAAGGCTTTAAGTAAAAGGAACAGAAAGGTGAGTCGAGGGGATATGGGATGCTAGCGGGGGGATCAGCACATCCCCGGAAGAGATAGCAATGAGTTTCGCTCCTTCTACAAGACACTTTGTTAGGGAGAATGAGGTGGAGTCTGATGAGTTGGAATACTACCTGGGGGAAGTTATGTTTCCGGTACGGACTAGGGAAGAAATGTTTAGGGTTGGTGCCCCATTCACCTCAGAGGAAGTGTTGTCGACTATAGTGCGAATGCCATCTGGAAAGGCACAAGGGGGTGATGGATTTACTATAGGATTCTATAAAACATTTTGAGGTTTGCTGGTGCCCCACTTGGGGAAGCTGTTTAATTCAATTTTTGATACTGGAAGGGCACCCCGTTAGTTTTGTGAGGGATTGATATCCATCATTTTCACTACTCCTACGTCCTGTCCCCTTTCCTCCGTACTGTATGGGCGTCCCTCTCTAGGGATGGGAAACAGAACCTTTTTCACCAGAAAAATTGTCTTCCCCCTAAATTTAGATGGGCGCGGGGGCTCGGCCCTGGGAGCATGCACTCCCCTGACTCCTTACACCAGCGCCACGCCTCGATCCTCTTTTCCGCGTTGACGGGAGCGGGCCAATTTCACCAGCGCTTCTGGGTTAGGCCTCATGCCTTGTAATTCCACTCGCACTTCTCCAGGATATTTTTTTCCTTTTTTGTTCCCTAGGCAATTCTTCAGAGTTTAACATACTCTGTCCTCTGGTGCCACGCTTCTCACCGGCACATGTCGACGACAGCGGGATTCAGCAGGTGTCCAGCCTGCGAGGGTTCCTTCCCCACTCGAATATACATGCGCTCTGCCTTAGGTGCCTTGGTCCAGACCACGGCTGGGACGGCTGCTCAACATGCAACCGCTCACACTGCGTTCGTTGAAGAACCGCTTGGCCAGGGGGAGAGAGCTGTTCTCGTTCACCACTGGAGAATCTCAAGGAGTATGTCAGGAGGAAGACCAGGCCAAAGTTCTCCTCTGTACCCCGCAAGGGCGACTCCTTCCCTGGGAAGCGTCTGAGTGGGAGGGGCCTTCCAGGTCCTAAGACATCGGAGGGCACGTCAAGGTGTGATTGGTCAACACCAGTTACCCAGTCCACCTCATACACAACTGCATCCGCACAGGGGCGATTCATAGACCCTAGCTACACCAGGCAAAGTGCGGCGAGAGCACAGCAACGGGTACAGGTCAAAGGACCCGCTCCCACGCCAGTATGCTCCTCCCTGTTAGGCAGAATCCTGTGCAGTGCCCTTAGGGACCACTACACACAATTAAGACTACAGGTGGCAATACAAGTTTTACCTTTGGTACAAGCCTGTGCTACGATGTTAAAGTGGTAGCAGTAGCGAAGCAGCCAGGCTTATCTCAAGAGTATATGAGCAGTAGCAGAGATTACACAAAGGGGCTACAATTACTGTGACTCAAGCAACCACTGACTCAAGGTATCAGGTAGAAAAATATAAGTACATTTATTTTTAAACCATTTGTTATAAACACAACACTTCTATTAAATTCAAAACCACACGTAAAATATACTACAACTAACCAATTCACTTTGTACGGTATGACTCAAAGTAAGTACCCTGTGTTTGAGTGGACCCGTGTTATGAAACAAGACACGTTACCGTGAATACGATTGCAATCACTTTTTGACAGTTCGGTCTACTAAATAAACGCGTATCCGTGACAAGAAATGCTACCGGGGCAAAAACACACTTGGCACCTGAGATTCCCAGAGGGAGTTGGAGGCAGAAGTCATAGGCAATATTATAGTTAGGCAGACAGAATCGAAGAACATTCATAAAAGGGAATTCAAGAGTCAAAGAGCCAGGGTCAAGTGACACCGGGTGCCTGTTGTCGAGGATCACACAGTCGGACAGTTCACGATTCAACGTAGCCAAGAGTACTTTGATATTGTCAATGTTCGGAAGCAAAAGTTATAAGAAGGAGGGAAAAGTAAGGACACGCCTTAAGGAAGAGAAAGGGGGATTCACCCAAATTTCTCAAGCAGGACACAGTACCTTTCTCAAAGGATGAAGCTGGTGCCACGGCAGTTGTTCCTGTTGGATTCCCGCAGCCCCACGGTTCCTGGAGCTTCGATGTGAAGGAGGACGTCTGGAGGGGTCTGCACCACACAGGGATGAAGCCGCAGCAGCAACGATGAATAAAATGTGCGCTCCTTAAAAACAGGAGTGGCTCTTCAGGTGGCTATACGGACCACTACAGCAGTGTGCAGCGATCTTGACCACGAAGGTATTCCTCTGGCTGAAGAAGACAAGCTGGTTATCCCCACCAGGCTCAAGGGAAGGAGACTCCAGACTGGATCTTCTCTTAGTCGTTGACTGGTATATAGCTCAGGACTGTAGCGGGGCTTCACCGGTACAGGATAGTTGCAGCAGTCGACCTCTCCTCTGCTTCTCTTCAGTTCCTTGTAGTTCCAGTGGCGACTCTCTGACTTCTAGCCCAAGAGACCTGCCTTTTATGCGAAAATCCCCCATTCACACATCCTGGCTGTCAAAACCCAGCAAGAGGGTTGTCCAGCCCGGACAACCACCTCAGCCAATCATGGCAAAGTGCGACTTGGGTTTCCTAGGATACCCTGTGCAGGGGGTGACTACACCCCGCCCTCACATTCAGCCCACCTAGACACCCAGGCGCCTGGAGGAGGGCTTCTGAGCAGAAGCCAGACAAAAGACGGTGAACAAAGGAGGCAAAACTGGTTTGCCACCCAAAGTAAGACACAAGAAGGACTTAAACAAAAAGAAATGGCGAATAAACCCGACCGGAGCCAAAAGAAAAAGTATTTGGTCAAGCTGGTTTAAGTTCGAGGTTAATATAATAGCCTAAAACATTACCACGTTTATCCAATAAAATCGTGGTAGAAAAGTTAGGGTAGATACCACTGCCACCAGCCAAGTCTAAATGTTAAAAGAGCGAAACAATGCTCTAGGAGGTACAGATACAAAGGGAAACAAAGTAACCCTTTCCAGTACTCCATGGAAGATGGGATGTACTGGATCTGTGGTAAATTGACTAAGTAAAGTTGATGGCAACTTTACCCTTTTCTGGGGGACTGTAGTCAGCCCCAGAAATGGTGTCGGTGGGAAGTCTAAAAGACAACCCTGTGTTACTGCACTGAGGGTGCTGTGTAACACACAAGGAAGGGGGCTACTGAAGTGGTGTACTTCAGAGTCCACAATCATAAAAACAGGTAGAAGACACATGGAAAAACATGGGTAAGAGTGAGGGAAAAGCTCACACTCTTACCAAGTGAAAAAATAAACTCCAGAAGTCCAGCAAAGCTGCTGGGGAACTCACGAGGTGAGGGAAATTAGCCATAAATGAGAATTCTCCCTAACACTCGCCCCCAACCCAGACTAAGGGACAGGAGGATTTAATCCACTACTGGATGGACCTCATACCTCTAGTCGGTTAGAAACATCCTAGAGAGACCATCAGCATGTTGGTGGTGACTTCCTGCTCTGTGCTCAATGGAAAAATCAAATCCTTGTAGGCAGATTGACAATCTGAGTAACTATGGGTTTTCCCCTTTCATTTGCATCATCCATCTCAAGGGTTGGTGGTCATTCTGAATGATGAAGGTAGATCCATACAAGTATGGTCTAAACATCTTCAGTGACCACACAATAGCAAAACATTCTCGTTCTGTTGTTGCCCACCTTGTCTCAGGATCCTTTAACCTCCTGCTGATGAAACAAATGGGGTGTTCCCTCTCATCCAGTTGACTAATGACTGCACCTATACCTACATTAGAAGCACCAGTTTGTACAATGAAGGGTTGGTGATAGTCAGGAGCTCTTAGGACTGGAGCTTGACAAAGGGCTTTCTTTAGACTTTCAAAGGCTTGATTGCACTCCTCATTCCACCTGACCTTTTAGGGAATTTGGGAGAAGAGATGACATTCAAGGGAGAAGCTATGGTCCCATATTTCTCTATGATGTTCCTGTAATACCCAGTGAGACCTAAGAAGGCTCTCACTTGGGTTTGAGTAGTAGGGGTGGCCCAGTTTTGTACAGCTTATCCTTTGCTAGTTAATGGCCTTATTTCATCTCCTCCTACCTGATGTCCAAGGTAGACCGCTGAACTCTGACCAATTTGACATTTACTTGCCTTTATGGTCAGATGGGCCTGTTCCAGAGCCTGCAATACATATCCTAGGTATTCAATATGTTCTTTCCATGTAGGGCTGAACACTGCAATGTCATCCAAGTATGCCATGCAGAGGTCCTCCATCCCATTCAGAACTTGATTGACCATCCTCTGAAATGTAGCAGGTGCATTATTTAGTCCAAAAGGCATTACCTTGAATTGGTAGAGGCCAGCTGGGGTGGAGAATGCAGTTTTCACCTTGGCATGGTCTGTCTAGGCTATTTGCCCATAGCCTGACGTTAGGTCAAATGTGCCGAGGTAATTGGCTGCACCAAGTTTGTCCTCCAGCTCATCTGTCCTAGGCAAAGGATGGGCATCAGTCTTTGTGACTGCATTTAGAGCTCTATAGTCCACCAGAATCTCAACTCTTTGGATCCTGCCTTTGGTACAAGCACAACTGGGCTAGACCATGGGCTAGTAGAGGGCTCTATAACCCCGAGATCAAGCATCTTGTTGACCTCATTCCTTATATGGGTTCTTACATTGTCTGACATTCTGTACCCTCTGCTTTTGACAGGCAAACAGTCACCAGTGAGTATGTCATGCTGGCCCCAAGGGGTCAAGCCTGGTGATAGTGAGAACAGGGAGGCAAACTGATTTAACAGTAATTTGCACTCATCCTGCTGGTCAGATGTGAGACTGGAAGAGAGATTAACTCCTTCCACTTGCTATGCTAAAGGTACGCCTCTGAGGAGGTCAGGCAGAGGTTTACTCTCCTCCTCCTCCTGAGCTGAAGCTAGGAGCAAAGCTCCTATGTCGGGTCTAAAGACATAACCCTTTAAACGGTTGCTGTGAAAGATTGTGGGAGCCTCGATAAGAATTGTCTTAAGTCCACCAGATAGTTCACCTCTCTAAGTTTACCCACAACTTTGAAGGGTCCTATACATTTGTCCTGCAAGGCCCTCTGCCTTGTTGGGACCATAACAAGAACAAGCTGTTCTTGAGTGAACTCAACCATGTTAGCCTTCTGGTCATGCCAATGCTTGACCAGGGCTTGACCAGCCTTCAAGTTATCACTTGCCTCTGCCATCATGTGTGACATTCTCCTCCGGAGACCTATCACATAGTCAGTCACTCTGACTGGCTTGGGGGAAGGAGCACTCTCCAACCCCTCCTTAATCGGGGCCAATGGACCTCTGACTGGATGGCCATAGAGAAGTTCGAAGGGACTGAATCCTACTCCCTCCTGAGGGACTTCTCTATATGCAAAGAGAAGGCATGGCAGTCGAAGGTCCCACTTTCTTCAAAGGGGTTCTTCTAAAGCACCTATCATGCTCTTCATAGTTCTGTTAAACCTCTCCACCAACCCATTGGTTTGGGGATGGTAGGCAGTTGAGAACTTGTAGGTGACTCCACAGGTTTTCCACATGGCTTGCATGTAGTGGGACATAAAATTTGATTCCCTGTCAGATATCACCTCCTTAGGAAAACCTACCCTGGTAAAAATACCAAGTAGGGCCTTAGCCACAGCCGGAGCCGTAACAGTCCTCATAGGTATGGCTTCAGGAAATCTAGTGGCATGGTCCACTACAACCAGGATAAACCTGTTGCCTGAAGATGTGGGAGGGTCAAGAGGACCAACAATGTCAATCCCAACCCTCTCAAAAGGGAACTCCCACCACTGGGAGAGGCACCAAGGGTGCCACATTCTTGGCTCATCTCTTGCCAGAGGTTTGGCAAGTGTGGCAGCTTCTGCAGAATTTGTCTACTTCTGAACCCATCTTAGGCCAGTAGAAGTAAAGAGAGAGCCTTTCCTTGGTCTTCTTAAAACTTAAGTGACCAGCCAAAGGTACCTCATGAGCTAACTGCAGAAACTGGAGTTGGTTCACTAGAGGTACTACAAGTCTCTTGCAGTCTCCAGGGGTTGACTCATTTAGTTCACTGTAGAAGAGGCCATCCTCCCAGTGTAACCTATACTTCCCAGGCTCAGTCCCATTGAGCTGAGAAGCTGCCTGTAGGCGAAGACCTTCCAGAGTAGGACACTCTCTTTGTCCTTTGCTGAAATCTGCCATGTTGGGTCCACCTTCTGCCAGTAAAGACTGCAGCTCAGGATGGTCAACAGGAAGATCTCCTACCAGAGTAAGATCATCTTCTAGATCTGATCCCTCAGTATCTAGCTTTTTTATTTTTTTTACTTTTATTTTTGTAGGCAGAGGCAAATAGCACACACATACATCAGAACAGCCAAAAAATGATTAGATACATGTATAAATGAGTACAGTGGTACATAGGAACAGTGACATAACAACATATAAGGAATGCAGCATCACAGAGCATCCAAAGCTGCAGCACTCAACAGAGATGATTGCGAGGAATTGTCCACAGAGGAGGGTGCGTCTAGGCAGTTAAGGTAGGTGTTAAAGGCGGACCATATGTTTTTGGGCCGGGACCGGGCCGGGAGCATACTGAGGTACTCTTCCTCACAGTTCCGAGACCATGTTAATAAATACAACCATTTCTGGAATGTGGGGGGGGGAGCACTTCCAGTTCTGTAAAACACATTTGTTAGCAATTATACAGCTCACATTTAAGAATTTAGCTGCACTTTTAGCTCCCTCAGCCCGCCACGCCCCAAACAGAACCCCCAAGGGGTCAGGATCAATAACGGTGTCACAGATTTCTGACAGTGCTTTCAGGATCTAATCCCAGAATGCAGTCCCAGAACATGTGCAAATGGCCCACTCCCACTGCACCGCAGCGAGGACAGAGCCTTGGGTCAGAGCAAATAAACTTGGAGATCCTGTGCGGGGTGTAGTACAGCCTGTTCAACAATTTGTACTGAATGGTGCGATAGCGAAAGTTCAGGGAGACTCTATTAGTGTGAGAGATTGGTCCATGAGTTCTAACTCCAGTTCGGATGCCCAGTCGTCCCGGACCCTGGAAGGCTGTGGTGGGGCAACAGTTAGGAGAGGTTTGTATAGTGAAGAGACCACCCCGCGGGTGCCACCCGAATTGGCAATGTAGGAAATCCCAGGGGAGTCCGGGGGCTCATTGGGAAACTCGGGCCAAGCTCTTCGGAAGGCAGCCCGGAGTCTATAAAATTGCAAGAGTTCCAGTGGTGGACCCAAGTGACCCACCCTCCAGGTCTGCGGTGTTATGAATTGCCCGTGCGGGTAGAAATCGGTTAGGGCAAGGTACCCCAGGGTCTCCCAGTGTCGTGCCAGGGCCAAGTCGTATGTGGGTTCCAGCCCGGGAAACCGCCAGGCGGGAAGCCACTTGAAGTATGGGTGTCTTTAAGCACATGTGGCGAATATCCGACCCCATCCATGCACAGTGGTCCGGACCGGGTCAATGGTCGAGTCCGTCTCGTATCGTCGGTGTAATATTAAAGTCATTATGTTGGTGCCGGATGCCGCAAGGGTCTCCAGCTTGACATGGGGGCAAGTGGGGGGGGGGGGTTCCAGGGTACCAGTAAGAGGTGAACTGTGCCTGTGCTGCGATCCAGTACCGCAGTATATCAGGGGCAGTGAACCCACCTCTTTCGTAGGGAAGTGTCATATCAGACCATTTTTTTACGCACAGCACCTCAGTGCCACAGGAACAGAGTGCAGAGCTTGTGTAAATCTGTTAAGTATTTCTTACCGGGCCAGATAGGTACATTAGTGAATATGTACAGCAGCTTAGGGAGCAGTATCATTTTTACAAGCGAGAGTCTCCCCGCTAGTGATAGCAGGAGAGAGCGCCAGCGTGCTATCCTGGCTTCCGGCTGTTCTGCCGCGGCCAGGTAGTTGTCTGCTAGGAGTGTCTTTTTGGTCAGGAACACCTGGATTCCCAGGTATTTAATCCTGTCAGGGGACCAGCGGAGCGGGTACTCAGTGGCAGGTTGTACTGTGGAGCTTGTGAGAGGGAACAGCTCGGATTTGGTATAATTAATAGTGAAACCAGAGTATGTACCTATGCGGGTGATGTTGCGCAGGATTGGGTCAAGGTGAACATTGGGGTCTCTGATGAACAACAGCACGTTGTCTGCGTAGAGTGAGATAATTTTGGGGGTATCCTGCAGCCGTATCCCTTTACGTGAGTGGCACTCCCTGACATAGTCCGCCATTGGCTCGATAGGTAGGGCAAATAGGATCGGGGAGAACGGGCATCACTGTCGGGTGCCCCTGGAGAGAGGGAACAGAGCGGACGTTTGGGAGTTGACTCGGACCCTGGCAAATGGGGAGGTGTATAACAACTTGATATATGCAATCATCTTGGGTCCTATGCCCATGGTCTCCAGGACGAGCCACATGTACCTCCAGGACACCATGTCAAAGTCCTTCTGAGCATCCAGAGTGACTGCAACTGCACTTACACCCTGGTCGATTCGCAACATGACATTAAGAAGCCTTCTGATATTATGGGATGTGGATCTCCTGGGCACGAAACCTGACTGGTCATCGTGAACCATATATGACATGACAGGGAGGAAGCGGTTAGTGATCACCTTAGCAAAGATTTTAGTGTCCATATTCATTAGTGAGAGGGGCCGATATGATCCACAGTCATCGCTAGGCTTACCAGGCTTGAATAGGACCGTAATGACGGCCTTGCATAGTGTCGGGGGAAGAGATCCTAGCCGGAGTGACTCGTTCCATACTTCGAGCAATTTGGGGGCCAATATCCTCAGTATCTAGCTTAACCATACAGGGTTGAACCTCACACTCAGCCTCAGCTGGTGGAGGAGTCACAGATGTGACTTTGGACAGTCTTGGAGATGTCCTTCTGGGCACAGGAGTGCTTGCTGGTTTCTTGCTGGCAGACATGGGTTTCCCCTTTGTCTCTTTCTGACCTGAAATAGCAGTAAGTAAGTCCTGTGGACTTGGGGTGATAGTTTCCTCTATCATGTCCCCAGGAGAGCCTCTCAAGTTTCTCTCCCTTGCAGACCTAGTGAGCTCCTGCTTCCTTCTGCTGGGGGGCCTGAGGGTGCTAGACACAACTCCAAGAGTTTTAAGGTCATTACCCAGCAGGACCCTCCCAGGTACATTATTTTGCACACTTACAGGTATTCTGACAGTCATGTCATTACACTGGATGACAGCTGGTAACTGGGGAACCATTTGCACAAGGCTTCCAACTAACTTGGTTAGGTGTTTGTGTGCCTTAGCAACATCCTCCACCTTGAAAAAATGTTCATCAACCACAGTTATGCTGGCTCCAGTGTCTCTGATGGCAGGAGTTTCCTGACCATTCACAAAAACACTATCTTTGTAATACTCTTTAGTATAATCTGGGATTGAGTTATAGACATCTAAGTTCTGTTGTTCCCAAAGACCCAAGGGCACTAAAGAAACACTAGCTGAGACCCTCATGGGCTCATCAGATAGTAACTGAAAGTTTCCACTGGCTATAGGTACTTCATCCACCTTGGAGAAGGCTAAGGAGACAGTGTTGATCCCTGAAGGTTTACCCGTACACCTGGGATCTCCTTTCACATGGCCAGGTAACCCACAAACAAAGCATTTCCCAAATGCTCTTTGGAATGGGGGTTTGTTCTGACCTCCATCTGGTGTAGAACCAGATGGTACTCTAGCCTGATTCGGTTTCCCTTGTGGCTTACCCTGGTTATGTTTGGGGCCCTCTTTTGGATTGGAATTATTGGAATTCTCTTTGTTGTCTTTCTTTGGCAGCTTCCCCTCATCCTTTGTCTGAGTAGCCCCAGAATCCCTGTGAGTAGCCCTGTTAGCAACCCACAAGTCAGCAGCCTTAGCTAGTTTCTTAGGATCTATCTCCTTTGAATCAGCCAAGTGCTGTCTAAGCTCAGGAGAGCAGACATCAAAAATAGACTCCAACATTACAAGATTCCTCAAACCTTCATAAGTGTTCACTTTGTAACCCTTAACCCAACCATCTAAGTTCTTCAAACATTCACACACCCAGGTAACCCAAGGGGAACCATCATGCTTTTTGAGTGTTCTAAACCTCTTAAGATACTGGGAAGGGGGTCTTCCCAAACCTAGCTATTAAGGCTAGTTTCACACACTCATAATCCTGTTCATCCTCCTCCCCCAACTCCATTACAGCATCACTTGCAACAGGGGGAAGCCTAGAGAAAAGCCAAGGAATCAACTGATTCCCTGAGATACATTGAATCCCATAATTGTACTCAAACATTGCTAACCAATCCAAAACATCAAGTTTAGTCTCATACACACCAATCCTCTCCTTTGGCATACGGGTCTCTTAGGGCTGGAAGACCTAGAGGACTCTGGGAGAGAAGCATTTTCTACAGACAATGTCTTCAACTCTAGTTCATGATTTAGCTCCATTTCTCTGAGCCTTAACTTTAATGTTTCATGGCAGTTTTTGTGCATCAATACGTTTCACTTCCAATTCAAGTCTCATTTTCTCAAGTGTAATACACTCAGGAGTAAGTGTAGGACCTGTGGGGGTCCCTGTGGACAGAGGTTGTGCATTCTGAACAGGCAAAGGAGTTGTAGGGTTTCCTAACAAGGACTCATCTACTTCTTCAAAATTAACACTCTCAGAATCGGAAACATCAGTATCCACATTGGTGGAGGGGTAGGCCCTTCTGATCCACTCTCCAGACTTTGTTTTCCCATTAACTTTGCAATCAATTCAGATTTCTTTCCTTTACCAGAGAGTCTCCTCTCCCTAAACATGGTTCTTAAAACCTCAGCAGTGTAGTTTAAGAGACCCTCTTCAGTGTAGTTTCCCATATTTGTATATTTGTCCCATATAAGTTTCTGAAATTATATTCATTATCGTTTCTTACGTGGTCCCGGCCTGTCAAGGTCAAATAACAATAGAACCTTATACTGAGTCGTGGGCCATTCTGGCACCCGAGAAAAAATCAAAGCAGCTGACCTTCACTTTGAACGAACACACATTCCTAGTTAGCTACATTCAGTGTAAGGCCGTCTTACAGGACTTGAAATTTACACTCCATCTTTGCATTTTGTCTGCGTGCTTTGCTGCCCCACAGAACCATAAATACGGAGACATTCTATATTTTTGGAAAAATCATTTATATTACTGTTTGGTTTAATTTAATGCGCAAATGAACAAGGTTGGATATATAAACATATTCAATGGGCCTGCGACATGAGGAGACTCGAGAGAACAGACAATCAAATTACAATCACTTAAACCGTGATGTGTATTTCTCAATGAGCTCTTCTTTAGGTGGACATGGAACAGAGGCAATGTTGGGTGGCAATGCAGTTGTCACCTGCACAGGTTCGTTCACAACTCCATTTATGTGCCTATCTAGGACGTCAACAATAAGTCTCTCAATAAACTCATATTGCATATCCTCAAACACTGGTTTGATCACCCATTGTTTACTTCTTTTAGTGAAGGCCTTATTGTAGCGAAGCGTCCCTAAAGTTCCGGTCGTCCTACTTTGTTGACGGCCGACATTATGGTTATGTGCCAATACCGCTAAAAGAGTCCGATTTATCATGCCCTCCATGCCAAAATGCAATCGTTTTGGCCTGTACTTTAGGCACATATTGTGGAACACCTCCAAATCTCCTGTGTTGCAGAATTCCGTGAGTCCCCTCAAAGCTTTTGTTATAGTTTTATCAAATACAATCTTTTCAATGGCTTTGTGAGTGGGTGATGAAGGAATCAACCACTTCTTCTTCCGTGCCTCCTCTGTGGACAAATGGCCATGTTCACAACTGTGGAAATGTTGGTTCGTGTTCCAGCTGTGCACGTTTGTACAGTGTAGCATTACTGACCGCCATTTTTCCAGTAGAATTTCCAACGACCCTCCACATGTTTTTGAGCTCCACCAAAGATGGTTGCTGATTGACTTGGACCACTGTGAAATACCTTGCATATCTTTTTTTTTACCTGCAGCCGACAATTTTTTATTGATTGTTTTTGCAAGATGCCAAACGTCAAATTGGTGATTTATATTTTTGTACTCTTCTCTCATTGTCTTGGCAATTGAAACGTGTCTGTCCGTGGCTATCAGGTCGATCACCATTCCCCGCGATTGTAGTTCTTGCAATGATGCTACAAAGCCAACTTTCTCCATGGCCACTGAGGATGTACTTTGTGACACCTGCACAACCACCGAACTCACAATTTTCTTACTTTCCATGTCCTGAAAGTGGTAGGTGCAGTACTTGGCTGAAAATCCTGGGCTGTCGCACTGTCCATCACCGGCTAGCCTGAACCGTTTGCCCGCGAATGTACTATCAATAGATATTTTTTCCATTCTCCAAGCTTCGCTAATGGCTGGAAATAGATAATCGGTTTGGTATTTGTAGAACTGAGTTTTCGCAATGAAACGGATTCCCACAAACTGAAAGAAAGACTCTAATTTTTTAAAACTTGAACCACTAAAAAGTGCAGCCGCTGCACAAAGTAGATTGCTTGCTGGCAGTTGTCCCAGCGTGGGTTGTGCAGACCATGAGAAAGAATGATATTTTGTACAGGTGGCATGTATTTTAAGGTTAGTGCCTCAAATTGCACGAGTCACATTAATCAATGGCTCCCCACATACTTCCCCACCTACCGAATGCCCACATTTCAACCGAATAATAATATCAATCAAACAACTATCGAATACAATGAATTTGGCCTCTTTCCTTATACTGTCACTCTGCATCCCAGCTGGTTCGGCCTGTAACGTTGAGGACATGTCACTCACATGAAAGGTAGAATCTCTGATATCGTCTTCCGCTATGTTCAGTGATATTGAAGGTGTTTCATTGTAGTCCACTTCATTCTCTTCCATTGCAACATCTGTTCCTTCTCCGGCAATGGGTGAATAGGACAATTTCTTCAACTTTCTCGCGGTCTTAGTTTTTGCGGGTGTGGATTCTGTGAATTTATCTCCAACTGCATCCGAACTACCAGGAGGACATTCACTATCATTGGCTGGTGGTGGTATAGCTCCGTTGTCAATCACTTCATATTCTTCCCATTGGCACGATGCATCTCCAGTCTCAAGTCCCTGCCAAAAGGTTTGACAAGCAACATCTCTCGTTCGCTTCACTGTCTGTGTAGATCTAGTGCGTACACCCACTCGCAACTAGAGGACAGATTGGAAAAGGGATGTTCAGTTTAAACACAACTTACAGTATTGAACTATTAACAGTGAAAAACAACATAATATAGTGACCAGGACACTAACCTTCTTTTGCTTTCTTTTCTTTGAAACTTTCTTGCCTCGAACTTCAACATCAGGACGCTGTTTCTCCGACTCGTGTGTGCATGTCTCCACTTCCTCTTGCGCTGCAACGACTACATTTTCATGATAAGCACATCCATCACGCACTAACGCTCCATCGACTCCCTGAAACATAGAACTTTCATTAGTATGTATAATAATATCGAAAACACAAAATGTACTTGGGGACCAATACCCACGTACATCTCAATAGCAAAACACGAATGAACGCTTTGTGTAGAACATTCAAACGACAATTATTCACGCATTGTTGATCTAGTTAGATGGAACTGTCAAGATCCATACCTCGGGCTCCTCATAGACTTCCATTGATGATATTATTGAAGATGATGCTTCAGTGACTCCCTGAAACACAGTAATTGCATTAGTATGGTTTTCTATTTTGATAAAAAGAACAGAAACTTTGTGCAGGCGTGAACGGCTCATCTAAATAGACCTGCACAAATGATCAGTTGTCTAAAATAAATAAAGGATATGTAAATATGATTCGATTTGCTTGATCGTTGGAAGTGTCACCACCCAGAGATCTGCATCAACTACTAGGGGTGATGTTCTTGTAGAAGAAGCTCCGTCATCTCCCTGAAACATAGTACTTGCGTTAATAAAGAAGGAAGTATAGCGGATGTAATCACGTCATATGATTTCGCTTGATCGAACTTGGGGGTGGATTGGGGCGGTGGTCGTGCAGACAAGACACAGGAAGACTCGTGAATGGAGACACACTTATGTGGATTGCAGGGGGCCGTCCAGCGTGAGGGGGGATGCTTGGCAGGAGACACGTGGTCTGGAGGTAGACATGGGAACAACAACCCATGCTCTATAGACCACTTTGAAGTGTACATGGTCTTTGGCACCTCTTGGCCTTTATCGCTCCCTGACTGCTCCAGTTGCCAGCACAAGTACCCCGGTGCGAACTGCCTTTGATAGGGCGGGGGGTGGATTGGGGCGGTGGTCGTGCAGACAAGACTCGTTTGCCGCAGGGCCTCACCAAGGAGAGGCCATCTAACTGCATGTAAGAGGCTGGCTGCAGGATCTAGTACATGGAAGGCAGGGGGGTGAGTTTATAAATACCTCACCCTCCCAGGAGAATATATGGGTGCAGTTCACCCTGGAGACCCTGGATGCCTAGGCAGTTAGTCAGCAGCAGACTGGCCTGTGGTGGCAAGGCGGCACGGGCCAGAGGTGGTCATCTCTGTACCCGGTGCCCAAAAGGATGATTTATTATGATCAACCATATTTACCTATAACCATGTTTTGTATCAATAAAATACAACGGCCTTCCTTTTATTGCCAACGCTTGAACAAATCAAAACAACCATTGTTAAAATATATATTGGGTTTTATTTTGGATCTTAATTTCAATTGAACATAAATAATAAACATTACACATTGTAAATTTGCGGTTGCAGCACATCCAGGGAAAATCCGCGGTATTGTCCACTGTCGCTGGGGAAATGTTGTCTAATGGCAAGTACCGCACAGGCAGGTATTACTCTCCGAACGCGGTGTCCGAGCCTCCCGTGAAGCCACCAAGTGAAGCAACGATAGGCCACCAGCCTGTACCACCTGTGAAAATGAAAGATGCAAACTGTATTAAAATGACAAAACTTTCTTATCACTGTCGATTCAGGTAAAAAATGTCATTCTGCTTTGAAAAAAATTCTATCTAGAAAATGCACAATATGGAACCAATTTACATGCATTATAATGATATGTAGATGTAATTTTATATGTGGGAGACGACCATGACATAGTAGTGGCATCACTGACATCACAACCAGAGTATACTTACTCGTTACTCGGATTACGCGGACGAACAGTACCGCGAAGTTCGTGCATAAGCACCATCATCATCCTCAACACGGTCCGTGAGAGGCAGGCTTCCCTGAACTCTGGCAGCTCAGTGATGCATTGCGGACTTGGCTCGCCTTCCGAAATGTAGGCCAGGCATCCCGAGTTTTCTCGGCAGCAGCAGTTCTCCTCAGTTGGCATTAGCTCGCACCGATTGCACGTGCACCAGGTGGAGACGCCGTCCATGCGACATGGTCCAGGCTCTTCATCCGTTGACTGGTCCTCCCAACTGCCGTCCGAATCCCCATCGTTTTCGCGTGCTTGCCTTTCAAGTAGTTCTTCCTCGGTGTACTCGGGCTCGTACATATACGGCATTATTGTAGCCATTATGTGGTAAAGAAAGTAAAATAATTTATAGCGGTGGTACTGGTATCTGTTCACACGGGCTACAATCAACGAAGGTAGCTGACCAGAGCACAGAAACGAGTCACAGAATACTCAAAGTAACACGGAGAGAGGAATGGATTCGAAAATCTGCTGCTGTGTGTTGTGAAACGGTCTGTTTATACTTATTGAGGAAAGAGGCGTCCTGCCATTTCCATGGCGACACTTCATTAGCTGAGGCGCAGCGATTGTTGACACGAAACGGGAAATGGGCGGTACGCGTCTGCTGATGTCAGGCTCAGGGGCGGGGGATTTGATTTAGTGCCGCAAAAGCAGGTGAGCCAGGGCGATGGGGGGAAATGATAGGATTATCATAAAATGGTGGATGTTTTCGAGTGCGTTAATGGACGAAAAGTCGGGTAAGGTCCATAGGAAAGTTTTCTACGATCTACCGATTTATGCTTAAAAACACATGGCCGAACCATAGGAACAATAAAAAAAAAGTCCCGGAACTATCCTTTAAGGAAGAGAAAGAGGGATTCACCCAAATTTCTCAAGCAGGACACAGTACCTTTCTCAAAAGATGAAGCTGGTGCCACGACAGTTGTTCCTGTTGGTTTCCCGCAGACCCACGGTTCCTGGAGCTTCGATGTGAAGGAGGACGTCTGGAGGGGTCTGCACCACACAGGGATGAAGCCGGCAGCAGCAACGATGAATAAAACGTGCCCTCCTTAAAAACAGGAGAGGCTCTTCAGGTGGCTATCCGGACCACTACAGCAGTGTGCAGCGATTTCGACCACAAAGGGATACCTCTGGCTGAAGACGACAAGCTGGTTATCCCCACCAGGCTCGAGGGTAGAAGACTCCGGACTGGATCTTCTCTTAGTCGTTGAAGGGTAGATGGCTGACTGCAGCAGGGCTTCTCCGGTACGAGATAGTTGCAGCAGTCGACCTCTCCTCCGTTTCTCTTCGGTTCCTTGTAGTTCCAGTGGCGACTCTCTGACTTCTAGCCCAAGAGACCTGCCTTTCGTGCAAAAAATCCCCCATTCACACAGCCTGGCTGTCAATCACCCAGCAGGGGGGTTGTCCAGCCCGGACAACCACCTCAGCCAATTATGGCAAAGTGCGACTTGGGTTTCCTAGGATACCCTGTGCAGGGGGTGACTATACCCCTCCCTCACATTCAGCCCACCTAGATGATGGCTTCTGAGCAGAAGCCCGCCAAAAGACGGTAAACAAAAGAGGCAAACCTAGTTTGCCACGCAAAGTAAGACACAAGAAGGACTTTAACAAAAAGAAATGGCGAATAAACCCGACCGGAGCCAAAAGAAATAGTATTTGGTCAGGCGGGTTTAAGTTCGAGGCTAATATAATAGCCTAAAACAATACCACGTTATCTAATATAATCGCGGTAGAAAAGTTAGGGTAGATACCACTGCTACCAGCCAAGTCTAAATGTTAAAAGAGCGAAACAATGCTCTAGGAGGTACAGATACAAAGCGATACGAAGTAACCCTTTCCAGTATTCCATGGAAGATGGGGTGTACTGGATCTGTGGTAAATTGACTAAGTAAAGTTGATGGCAACTTTACCCTTTTCTGGGGGACTGTAGTCAGCCCCAGAAATGGAGTCGGTGGGAAGTCTAAAAGACAACCCTGTGTTACTGCACTGAGGGTGCTGTGTAACACACAAGGAAGGGGGCTACTGAAGTGGTGTACTTCAGAGTCCACAATCATAAAAACAGGTAAAAGACACGTTGCAAAACATGGGTAAGAGTGGGGGAAAAGCTCACACTCTTACCAAGTGAAAAAATAAACTCCAGAAGTCCAGCAAAGCTGCTGGGGGACTCAGTAGGTGAGGGAAATTAGCCATAAATGAGAATTCTCTCGAACACTCCCCAGTGTGCGAGGACAGGTTCTTCGAAAAAGTTCCTCACCCTCATGAGATTGCCACAAATGGGCACCATACTCAAGGGGGTCATTCAAGACATATTTCCTCCTGTACCGCCTCAACCTCCTCTCGTAGACCCAGTACTCATGCAGTCCCAGGCTCCCGTACCAGCCCAGGGGAATATCATCACGGCGGCTCTGCACCCAGTGCAGCCCCCGGCGCAACCACCGGCACTGCCTGTCAGCACCCCACAGCGGCCCGCAGCACCCCCCAGCACTCCACCAGCAGCACCTGACCTGCAGGACACAGCGGGGGACACAGACAATGAGGAGGACCAGGACACTTCCCCCTCAGCCAGGGCCTTACATGTGAGGCTGGCAGGCATCGTAGAGTATCTGGGGATCCCACAGCCGCAAGTTGAACAACCGGAGGCAGGGGTATTGGCAGAGGTGCTAACCATCCGCTCAACCACAAGAACCGGCATCCCTTTGCAGAATGATGACAAAGCTTTAGCCATGAAAGGCTGAGTGAAGCCACATTCCACACAACCTACCAATAAGTGCCTGGATGCCAAGTATAGGCAGGCAGAGGGGGATGCTCTTGTTCTGTCTGTGCACCCGCATTCCTCAGTTATTGCGGCGGCCTCCATGTATTTTAATCTCATGCCTCCACTTCTGCCCCTACATCAGCCCTTCTAGGAAAGGAAGAAAAGTGCCTGGAGGCATATGGGAAGAAGATCTATTCCAATGCTATGCTCCACATGCGACAGGCCAATGCGGACGCCATGCTTGCCACGGTTAATCCGAAACTTTGACGGGAGATAGCAGGCTTCCTCCCTGAGCTTCCGGCACAAAGTCAGGCAAGATTCAAGGCGGGTCTGGTAGAGGCAAATATAGTGGCCCAGGATATCATGGAGTCAACGGTGGCACACATAGACGACGCAGGCAGGGCTATTTGTTTGGCCACCAACATAAGGAGGACAGCTTGGCATAAAGCGACTACGTTTTAACCCGACGTGCAGGAGTACATCCTCAACCTGCCCTTTGGGGGGGGGGGGGGGGTTTGTTTCATTCAACAACAGACGAGGAGCTGGACAAAAAGAAAAACAGCTTCCAAGCAGTCAACTCCCTGTCAATTCTAACTAAGTCTGCCACCAAGACCTACAGCCAAAGTCACCCACACTCCGACACAGGTCGTATATTCGGCAGCTTCAGAGGCTTTCAGAAGCATCGTTCTAGGCAGCCGGACAGGTCACCCAGCCAGCACTAGCGCAAGCAGCACAAATCATCTAACAAGGGGTTCTTCCAGTCCCTCTTCCAGCCACCAGCCTCAGAAGGAAAGAAATAGTGACAGTGCCATCCAGATCCACAGTTCTCCGGTGCGGGGCAAGCTTGTCCTTCACATTCATTCCTAGCAGACAAGGTTCACAAACCCATGGTTTCTCTCAGTGATTTCCTCAGGCTTCTGCCTGCCGATACCTCCATTTCCTCTTCCCCGTCTACCTCCCCACCCCCCTCTCCCACAGATTGGGACAGCAACTCTCTGGCAGAGATCCGTTCGCTCATGGTGAGTCAGGCGGAGGAGGAGGTTCCAGCCTCACAGCGAGGCATGTGCTTCTATTCCTGTATCTTCGCCAATCAGAAAAAGAATCAGGCTAGCCTGAGAGTTGTACTACTCCTTTCATCCTTGAACCTTTCCCTACCCCTCCAAATGTTCAAGATGGTTACTCCAGCACTCATTGCGGAGACACTGTGTGGGGGAGACTGGATGTGCTCCCTGGATCTGAAAGATGTGTCCCTGCATGTCCCGATTTGGGAGCCCCATCGTTCCTTCCTCCGGTTCAGGATCATGGGCTTTCATTTGCTATACAAGGTCCTCCCTTTTGGCCTCAGTTCGGCTCAAACGGTCTTTACAAGGCTTATGAATGCTGTAGTAGCTCTTCTCAGGGCATAGGGCCACCACATTTATCTATACCTCAATGACTGGCTTGTCTGAGTGGAGTCACCCGACAGAGTCCAGCGCACCGCTGCCACACTTATGCACATGCTATCCGATCTGGGGTTCTCCATCAACCTCAGGAAGGTGCAGTTACTTCCCGCGCAGTCCCTAACATTGCTGTGGTTAATTTTGGATACAAAGGTTGAAAAGATCTTCCTCTCAGAGGGCAAGAGCATTGCTATCAAGAAGGCCACAGGGCATTTTCTCAGCAGACCAGTAACCTCAGCATGATGGTACCAGAACCTGCTCAGAATAATGGCGGCTTGCCTCTTGGCAGTGTCAAACACTGCCAAGAGGCAAGAACGGCTCAAGATGAGGAGACTGCAGCTGCATTTCTCAGCCTTGGGAATCAGGAGACGGGCTCCCAAGCGGCTCCAGTCAGCGTACCACAACACCTTCACCAGGACCTCTCATGGTGGAGGGCAGACGCCAGCCTGTTAGTGGGCAGGCCGTTCAGGCAGCTGCCCCAAGAGATCACCATTACCACAGACTCATCCCTAGAAGGATGGGGGCTACCCTGGACAGCCACAGTGTCCATGGAGGCGGTCACAGCAAGAACAACTTGAACACATCAACTGGTCCGAGATGATGGCCATCTGGCTTGCTCTCAAAGCATTTCTCCCCTTGGTAAGCAACACGCTGGTTTGCTTTCGGACAGACAGCTCCACATGCATGTATTACATCAACAAGTAGGGAAGTACCAGGGCTCCTCCGCTCTGCAGGGTGTCGATCGACATATAGGAGTGGGTAGTCCAACTTGGAGTCAGACGGACTCTGCAGGTTGGGGGTCAGCAACTATGAGTGGCAGTTGAACAAGGATGTTCTGAGGTAGATATTCATCAGGCGGGGCCACCCTCAGGTGGATCTATTCACCACCAAGAGCAACAGGGGATGCCACCAGTTTGCGTCCTGGATGGGGCAAGGCAGGGGCTCTCTGGAGACACGTTGCAGATTCAGTGGAACGACATGAGGGCATATGCTTTTCCCACCACTCCGTTGATTCATAGGGTCATCTGCAAGGTAAAGAAGTCATGGAGGCTTCTGCTCATCTTGATAGTGCTGTGGTGGCCAGCCAGACCTCCGACTGGCGGATCATCCTCCGGTCCCACTTCCTACTATCCTAGCAAGGGGGCACAGTGGTTCACCCCGCACTGCAGAAGTTATCCCTGGCAGCGTGGTTCCTGAACAAGTCTCCCTGAAACATCTGCATCTGTCACAGGAAAATCTGGCTATCTTTCAGGGGCCAAGGAGCGACTCCATTGGGAGTCAGTACAGAAGCAAATGGACCAGGTTCTGTCACTGGGCCAAGGCAAACAAGATGGCATGCTTACTGGACAATGTGTTATCCTTCTATGCGCATCTGGCTCATTCCGGTGTGCAGGTAGACACCTGTCATACTTTTATGGCCGCCATAGGTGCCTACAAGGACTCCAGAAATAACATCTCCTCCAATCTGGTGGTCAGAAGCACTTGGTGGGCCTGAACAGATTGTTTCCCCGGTCAAGCGTCCTCATCCAGTCTGGGACCTTAACGTGGTGCCTGGGCGCCCTGGGCCACAAGCCTTTCAAGCCCCTGGTGTCAGCGGAAATCAGTCTAGTTACTATAAAGACTGCTCTACTGTTAGCCTTACATCAGTGCGCAGGATCAGTGAGATACAGGTGCTGGTGGCTTCAGAGCCATATACCACATTTCACTTGGATAAGGTGGTGCTCAGGACGCATCCTGCATTTCTAGCTAAATCATTGTTTCACCTTAATGAGGAGATAGTACTTCCAACATTCTTTGCCGATGCAAAGGATGAGGCACAGAAAGCATTGCACTGTCTGGATGTCAGACGTGCTCTAAGATTTTACCTGGACAGGACAAAGAGCTACTGTAAATCGGATGCATTGTTCATCACTTTTGGTGGGTCAAATCCAAGCTGTCAAGCCTCCAAGGCTTCAGTAGCTAGGTGGATGGTGATGGCCATCAAGGAGGCGTATGAGGGGCTGGACAGGTCTTTGCCAGCAAACATGCATGCCCACGCCATCAGAGCCAAGACCACAGCTGTAGCCTTCCAAAGACATGTTGCATGGCAGATGATAAGCAAGGCGGCTACTTGGGCTTTCCCATCAGCCTTTTGCAAACACTACTGCTCTGATGCCAGTGCCAGATCTGACGCAGCATTTGGACAGGCGGTTTTGAAGAATTTGTTTTCTTAGAGGGGCAACTCTCCTCCCCAGGGCTGCATTCAGTTGTAATCGCCCATACAGTATGGAGGAAAGGGGACGGGATGTAGGAGTAATTATATGTTGCTCACCGTAGTGACTAACATACTCCTAGTCCATAGTCCCCTTTTCTCCATACGTCCCACCATCCTCCCCTGCAAAAAACCTGTGTCATTAGGCAGTTGTAATATAGCCGACACATCAAAGGAGACTGAGGGGTGGCGCCGGTGGGCGGAGTCAGGGGAGCTCATCTAAATTTATGGGGAAAGACAATTTGTCTGGTGAAAAAGGTTCTGTTTCCCGTCCCTAGCGAGGGAAGCCCATACAGTATGGAGGAAAGGGGACTATACCCTAGGAGTACGTTAGTCACTACGGTGAGTAACATAATTTCTCACAGTCGATGCGAAGATCTACACTACAGCGATTGCCTCCAGGTTTGAAAGCCTTATGTCCCACTTGGTACACCCCGATCCTGGGGTTTATCCTGGGCAGGCAGGGGGCAGAAACAATGCACGGGGCAATCCACACTTCTCGCGCTGGACACCGAGAAGTTTTTTGATAGGGTGGGATGGCTCTTTCTTTATGCGGTCCTTGGTAAATTCAGATTTGGGGTAAAGGCTCTCAATGGCATTAGGGCAATCTACGCTGATCCCAGTGCACAAGTTGCAGTAAATGGAAAAGTATCAAGGGAATTCAGGTTGCAGAGACGGACAAGACAAGGGTGCCCTCTTTCATGTTTCTTTTTGCTCTTTCATTGGAACCCTTGTGTGAGGGACAGGGAATTCAAATGGGGGAAGTATGCAGACAACATACCCCTCCGCTTAGGGAACCCTAATACATCAGTTTCCTTGGATTTTGGGTTGATTGAGAAATTAGGGAACATCTTGGGTTTAAAGTTAACCAGAAAATTCAATATTGTTCCCTTTTGATGGGGATGGGAGGGTGGTATAGTGGCTCTCCAACCACTGGCCTTGGACGTGCAACTGGAGAGTATCACATATTTGGTGGTGGTGGAGTCTATATCCCTGAAATGGCTCATTGGAGTAAGCACATCCTCTCTTAGATGGGTCGTCTTAATGTGCTAAAGATGAACTTCTTACTGAGGGTCCTGCATTTCTTTCAGATGTTGCCAACTAAAGTGCCTGAACAAATGTTGATGGAAGCGAGGGGGTGCATGACCCGGTTTCTCTGTCCCGGTTGGAAGCTGGGAATTGCCTATGATACACTGGTACTCCAAGGCCTTGGGGTGGGGGAGTAGGGTTCCCAAATGTGATCCATTATTAAAGAGCATCGCAACTGCAGGTGTCGGTGACTCATCTGCACATGGACCGAGAAAAGAAATATATTTATTTGGAAAACTACTTGTTATGTCGAAGACCAGGAGGCTCAATATCTTTCTGTAAGTATTTATTTATAAGTTAACATATACAAAGACCCCAAGCAGAGTCAGTGCAGCTAAAGGAAACTTTACACTTCTCCAACTGGCACAACTTAGAATCTTAGAAAAGAAAACAAGAACACTTTTACAGCATCAGAACTTCTGTCACATAACACTCTATACGACATGGTGGCATTCCACCCAGGCCACATTATAACACATCCCCCTATTTTCACACTTACACATGTGATATATATATTTCTGAGGCTTGTGGAATCTGCTTAGATCACATGCTGTACATAGGCCGACCTCTAGTGGAAGCTGCAGAGTATTACAGTTTGTTTTTCGAAACTCGAAAATGGGCGTCGACACAGGGCGTGCCAGTAATACTATCCCTAGTGTGACGTCCACTGTACCCAAGATCCCTCACGCGTCTAGGATCCTCAGATTGTTTTTTTCCGCCATACTGGTCGGAAGCATCTTGCGGAGTCCCCTGGCCTTAGCCATACTTTTGCTAAAATTATAAAATAATAATCTATTGAATCCTTCCCCACCCCAACGTCGAACTTCGACACTCGACACCGGCTGGAGAAGAAATCGACCGTCGGCTGCTGCACGACGGATTTGGGCCTCGGAAGGCCGCTGGCCTCGGCCCGGGCCTGGTAGGCCGCTGGCCTCGGCCCTGCAAGTAGGGAGAGTGGGGGTTGGTACATACTCTACACTCTTGGTATATAGGTACACCTTATATATTTCCTACACTTAACAGCCCGCTGCCTCAAGGTGCGTATGGAGGGTACCCCTTTTCAATTCTGCCCCAAATGCAACCGCAAATACCCTTGGGTCGACAGGCACGCCACGTGCAATCTCTGCTTGCCGAGGGACCACCCTGAAGCGAACTGCAGAGCGTGTAGTAGGTTTAAACCTAAGACACTTAAGGACCGTTCGACAAAGCGTTGGGCCCACCACGCCAGGCTGGCGGCCATGGCAGCGGAGGGCGCCTTCAGCGATGGCAGCGACACCGTACTTTCGGACGGCGAGGGCATTACGGTGTCGAAAGACAGCCGAGCGCAGGTCCCCGACCTCTGAAGGTCGTCAGACAGGGCGGCTATGGGGAAGACCCCCGGCGACGCAAGCGCTTCACATACTACACACACTAAACACACTAAGTCCAACCGAGACTCGGCGACGTCGAGTTCTCGGAAAGAGGCACAGACAGAACAGTCCGACTCGGTGTCCTCTGGGCGCTCTCGATCAAGATCGCCGCATGACGCCAGGCAATCATCCACTCTTGCCAAGAGTGCCTCGCTCCCTAGGCTAACAGAAGTTCGATCGTCGGAAGAGGAAAACGAATTCCACCGCCAGGCCGCGCTCCAGGAGGCGGAGCCCGCAATTAAAACCAGCGAGGCCCCACGCTCGAAGGACAGGGACACCTCTCCCGATCCTCGACGCCAGGCGTCGAAGAACTCCGGAGCCACTAAGGGACAGGGAAAACATTTTTCTACGCACGGGAAGGGGGGAAAACAGCAGAAGAAACTACCTGTACATTCTTCCACACCTGTGAGACAATCCAACCCCCCTAAACAGACAGACAAGTCCAGGTCTGCTGATAGGTCCACAACCAGCAAGGCTACTCAGGATAAATCCCATAGACTTGCTGAGAAAGTCATTCCCAGTTCCAAAAAATGGTCCAGTGAAGACATAGATAGGGTCATGTCAAGAATGTCTTCCTTGGCTGATTTTTATGATAAAAATCCTGAACATTTCCTCTCGTATGATCCACAAGGGGCCACACCCTCAGGCTCTACTGATTCTATGCCCCCGAGTAAAAAGGCCCGGTTTGAAACCCCAATGAGGTCTGAACCCTTCGAGGTACAACCTTACGCAACACCATGCTCTCGGTATCAAGGAGAGGCTTCCTTTGATGGAGACCAAGAGTTTGATATGATAGAAAAGCAAACCGGGACGGGATACTATGGGGATGATGAGGACCAGGAAGAAGAAGAGGATGACCCGGAAACATACAGAGTAGATTCTCGGTAGAGAACGAAGCCCCGGTTACCGACTCCCCGGTCGATAACCAGCCCCTCCTAAATGAGGTTCTCGCTCGCGCAGCAGAACATTTTCACATGGACACCCACGGTGTACAGGAGGAAAGGGACTTCGCAGAAGAGTTAGTGGGAGAAAGGAGGCCGGTTGCCCAGACCATCCCTATCCTTAAATCCAATGAGCGGAGAATAGATCCGTCCCTGGTGAACCCAAACCTCACCAGAGCAGTCAATCCCAGGGTTGAAAAACTTTTCAGGGCAGCTCAGTCTGACCCTCTCTATATAATAGGACATCTGAAGCCGGACTCCCTAGTTGTTACCAACACTCGGAAGAGGGCTGGAACACCCTTGTCTTCGTCAGAAGCTCCTCCCGACAAGGAGAGCAAAAAACTATACGGTTTCGGCAGGAAGGTAGCCTCAATGTCCGCCTATCAAGCAAGGATTGCTAACTCCACCACCCTGTTGGCCAGCTACAACTGCCATCAGTGGGAAGAAGTCGCGGCTCTCATAGCCTCTGCTCCTGAACCGTTAAAGGGCCAATTAGCTCGGATTTCCGCAGAGGGTAGAGCCGTGTCTGGTTGCATTTTGAAAGCAACCTTCGACGCCGCGGACAACACAGGCAGATTGATAGCAGAAGGTACTGTTATCAAGAGACATGCGTGGTTACGGCAGTCTGGTTTTAAGACAGAAACTCAGACGTCATTGTTAGATAAACCGGTGGAAGCCGATCTGTTGTTTGGGAAGGCGGTCGAGGACGCACTGAAAAATGCCAAGGACGAATACGAGACACTCAAATCCCTTGGCCAGTTCACCAATAAACCCCCCAACCAGAGAGGGAATAGTAATTTTCGTCGCCTACGCGGCCAAAATTCCCAGAGAGGATCCAACTATTCCCAGGGGCAGGGTACACAGTGGAACAACAGCCAACAGTCTACCCAGGGTTACGGCAGAGGTAATAGGAGAGGTCGTGGTAAAGGCAGAGGCAGCCCCAGCAAGGGAGGCGGCACGCCTCCACCAAAGCAGTGACGCTCAGTTCAGGGTCCCTTCTCACGCAACCCCAATAGGGGGACGCATTTCAAACTTCACCCAGGCTTGGGAAGGGATCACATCAGACAGATGGGTGCTGTCAACAGTATCCACAGGGTACTGTATAGAACTACTGCAGCGTCCCCGGAACCATCCTCCACGACAAAAAGTACATTCCCTAGAACATCAGAAGATTCTCCTCGAGGAGATCGCCATTCTTCTACAAAAGGACGCGATAGAACTCGTCCCGGGACACCAGGTAAACAAGGGTATTTATTCAACTTACTTCCTTGTGCCAAAGAAAGACTTGACAATGCGCCCAGTATTGGATTTACGGCCTGCCAACAAGTATGTCAAGCCCCAAAAATGTCGTATGTCCACGCTACAAGAGGTAATCCCCCTCCTAAAAAAGGGGGATTACATGGCAACCTTGGATATGAAAGATGCTTATTTTCATATTTCCATGTTCCCAGCGCACAGAAAGTACTTGCGCTTCAAGGTGGACAGTCGCCACTACCAATTCAAGGTACTGCCCTTCGGGATAGCTTCAGCACCAAGGGTATTCACCAAGGTACTGGCGGTGGCGGCTGCACACCTACGCAGGGAGGCAATCCCAGTGTACCCTTATCTGGACGACTGGCTCATAACGGGGGAAACCCCAGGAATTTGCAGGACAAACATTCAGAGGACTATCGACCTCCTCCACGAATTAGGCTTCTCAGTCAACGAAAAGAAGTCAAGCCTGGTGCCAGGCACCTCAAAACAATTCCTAGGAGCAATCCTGGATACCCAGGAGGGGTTGACCTTTCCTTCAGAAGAAAGAATTCGGAATATACTACTGCAAATTCCGCATTATCAGTCCGGTCAACAAATAATGGTACGCAAAGCAATGCGATTACTGGGCATGATGGCGTCATGCATTTACCTGGTCCCCCCACGCGCGCCTGCGCATGCGTCCCATGCAGGAATGGTTGGCGAAACAATGGTCTCAGGCAAGTGGTCAGTGGGACGATCTAGTGGTCGTTTCGCCAACACTGGTACAAAGCCTCCACTGGTGGACAAGAGAGAATCTTGCAAAGGGGAAACCCTTTTACGATCCCGAAGTACAGGCAGTAGTCACTACAGATGCATGTCTGACGGGGTAGGGAGCTCACCATCTCCACCACACACCACAGGGTCTCTGGTCTCACTCAGTGGCCAAGAACCACATCAACCTGCTAGAGCTTCTGGCAGTATTCAGAGCGCTTCAGGCGTTCAAGCCCCATCTACTAAACCTGTCAGTGCAAATCCGGACGGACAGCACTACAGCCATGTTCTACCTGAACAAGCAAGGAGGGACTCGCTCGCCAAATCTGTCCAAGCTTGCCCAGAAAATCTGGATATGGGCACTCGGACGGAACATCTTCCTGTCATCGCAACATGTTCCAGGGGAGCACAATTCCCTAGCGGATGCTCTGTGCAGAGACTCCCTCCCAGAGGTACACGAATGGGTTCTTCACAAACAGTTTGTAGAAGATCTCTTCTCTCAGTGGGGTTTCCCCACTATAGACTTATTCGCCACAAGCGAAAACAAACAATGCCCAGGATTTGCATCCAGGTTCCCCCAACCAGACTCCCAGGGGAACGCCCTGTGGATGAACTGGTCAGGGATGTTTGCGTACGCTTTTCCACCAACTCCTCTCATCAGGAAAGTGGTGAACAAGATGAACAAGGAATCGATGACACTCGTCCTAGTTGCTCCCATGTGGGCAAGACAACCGTGGTTCCCACACCTACGCAGGATGGCGGTGTGCGAGCCCATCAAACTTCCAGCCTGGTACAACCTACTGTCCCAGCACCAAGGTCAAACAGTGCACCAGCAACCCAACTCAATGAACCTGGCAGCATGGCTCCTGAGGTCATAGAGTTTGGACATCTCAATTTGCCACAGAGGTGTATGGACATCCTAAAGGAATCTAGGAAACCAAACACAAGGCACTGTTACTTTGACAAGTGGAAGAGGTTTGTTATCTGGTGCCAGAGTAGACAAATCAACCCGGTTGATTGCACTCCTTCCAACATTGTTACATACATGCTCCACCTGCTAGATGCAGGATTGGTTTTTAACTCACTGAAAGTACACCGGGCAGCCCTCTCGGCTTACACCACTTCCCATAGCAAGGTGTCGTGGTGGAAAGTACCAGTAGTTAAAGCCTTCATGGAAGGAGAGACTTCACCCTCCTATTTCTAACCCACCACCAGGGTGCTACCTTAATGTGGTGCTAGCCAAGCTCATGGGCCCCCCTTTCGAACCCATGCATAAAAGCATTCTCAAACACCTGACTTATAAAACAGCCTTCTTAGTAGCTATTACTTCTATAAGAAGGGTCAGTGAAATTCAGGCTCTGTCAGTGCAGGGTCCCTTCTTTACTATCCATAAAGACAAACTGGTTTTACGTACACACCCTAGGTTCTCACCTAAATTTATATCAAAATTCCATGTAAACCAGTCCATAGAGCTTCCGGCTTTCTTCCAGAACCCGCAAAGCTCTGCTGAGGTGAAACTACACACCCTAGATGTGCGTAGGGCGGTCCTCTACTATGTAAATAAAACAAGACTGCAAAGAAAAACAGATCAACTATTTGTCTCCGTAGCTACAGGCAGAGAGGGGGATCGCGTCTCTAAAGGTGCTATCTCGAAGTGGATTATTAACTGTATCCAGCTGTGTTACTCACTCTCTGAAAAGACTCTGGGCCTCATTACGACCCTGGCGGTCCGGAAATAACGGTGGCGGTAAACCCGCCGCCACCGTTGTTTCCGGACCGCCTGATCCCGACCCCTGCAGGCGGGAGGTCATGTTCCCGCCAGGTCTGACCTGGCGGGTTTAACACCTCCCTCATGCAGGCGGACGAGGAAACACCGGCAGCATTACAAGATGCTGCCGGTGTTTCCATGATCCCGATTCCCATTGAGTCCCATAGGACTCAATGGGAATGGGGATTTACACCATTCCGCCTCCGTGATTCCCGGAAAACCGGGGTTGTAATGTCCCGGTAATTCCGGGAATCACGGAGGCGGAATGGTAATACGAGTCCGGCGGTAACCAGGCGGTTTTACCGCCGGACTCGTAATGAGGCCCTCTGCCTTTTACGCCAAGAGCCCACTCTACTAGAGGCATTGGGGCCACTCTGGCTTTCATTGCAAATGTTCCCCTTGACACCATTTGCAAAGCAGCTACTTGGAGCTCTATTCACACTTTTACTCAGCATTACTGCATTGACACGCATTCCAAGGCAGATACACAAGTGGGACAAGCGGTTCTAAGACACTTATTTGCTCATGACCCTTCTCACATCCCACCTCCTTCTTCTGGTACTGCTCGCTAATCTATGCACAGCATGTGATCTAAGCTGATTCCACAAGCCTCAGAAGGGATACATTACTCACCGTAATCGTATTTCTGATGCTTGTATCTGCTTAGATTCACATGCGATCCACCCTTCCTCCCCTCTGAGAGAAGGCGCATGATTGCTTGTAGTCTTATCTTTCTGTCTATCTGCTTGGATTATCTGTACTCGCGCTACTCCTCATGCTACCTCATGTCAGAAAAAATACAATCTGAGGATCCTAGACGCGTGAGGGATCTTGGGTACAGTGGACGTCACACTAGGGATAGTATTACTGGCACGCCCTGTGTCGACGCCCATTTTCGAGTTTCGAAAAACAAACTGTAATACTCTGCAGCTTCCACTAGATGTCGGCCTATGCACAGCATGTGAATCTAAGCAGATACAAGCATCAGAAATACGATTACGCTGAGTAATGTATCATATATATATATATGTTCACCCAGCACTCCTCCTAACCACTGCAAGTCTATGCTTGTTCCACGCTTGTCCACCCGGACAGCACCTTTCAAAAGAACAACTACCTTCACAGGTTCAGAATACAAAGGATCTCCTTTTCGTTTAACAACCCCCTTTTTGATTCTTTCCCAGTCACCACATTCTACTCTTAAATCCTTCTTACTTCTCCCCTCATTTTCTTGCATAACCCATTTGTCCTTCTTTTTTTCAACATCCTCCTTACCTCATCAACCACCAAGTCAGACTCTCTGCTCCTGCACAACCACAGAGGACTCAACATAGAGTTGGGGGTGAGTCCCCTCATCAGTTCAAACGGGCACAGATCAGAAGTAGAATGAGGCGACATGCGCAAAGCCCACAATCTGTCCTTAATAGCCACCTTTTTGTCAGACCCACTTTCTTGGGCCATGCAAATACTCTCCATCACGCACCTATTCATTCTCTACACCATACCCATGGTCTCTGGATGATATAATGATGATCTCTTGCGTTTTATCCCACATCCTCTCAAATACTCAGCAAAACACCCTCCACTGAACTGCGTACCATTATCCGTGAAAATACTTTCTGGCACTCCTTCCTTTGCAAATATGTCTTGAAGCATATCAACCATGCCCTCCCCTGTGATTTCCTTCACAGCCTTGAATTCACACCATCTCGAGAATAGATCCATAACCAAGACTACAAACCTACCTCTACCATAACCCAGATCTTCAGGACCTAGAATGTCCATAGCTAAATCACACCACACTTATAATGGAACATCCACTTCTACCATAGGTTGTTTCCGTGCCGTCACTCCCTTTCTAGTTTCAACACATACCGGACATTCACTCAACCTCCTCTCAATATCTCTATCAAATCCCGGCCACCAATAATCGCATCTCAAAACACCCTTGATTTTTTAATTTTTTATTTCTTTATTAATTTTATTCAAACCAAACAACAATACAAACCAAACTTGCAGTGCAATTTATAACAATTCCAATAAACACATTTAGTTTTTAGTCACTGCTCTCCCAATCCCACCCCCCTTTATGAGCCTGTTTGTTCTTCGCATTCAGTATCTGCTTTGTGTGGCAGAGTTTCGCTGCCCTCAGATTCCGTTGGATCCGATACTACTCCAAGCATTTCCTCTATCAATGATTTCCATGCCATCAGGGAGCCCATTTCCTCCTCCCCACTCATGCTGCTCGTCTCTTGCCATACCATCGTTTCAGCCTCCGCCCATTTCTGTAATTCTTTCCACCACACCTCCACCCGTGGTTTGTGACACTTCTTCCACCACATGGCTATCCTTCGTTTGGCAAGCACATATGCCAAATCTTTCAATTTTCCGACATGTTTAAATTTCGGTGATCTGGGGAAACCACCCAGCAAGCAGGCCCAGACTGTATCTATGAGGAGCCTGACCCCTTTCTCCTCTAGTTTTTGTGCTACTTCACCCCAGAAGCATTCAATTACCGGGCATGCCCAAAACATGTGTATCATGTCGGCGTTCTCCTCGTCGCACTTAGGACACGCCTGGCGCCCAACGTTTTTGAACTTAGATATCCTCAGAGGGTTCATGTATGCCCTGTGCGTTATATATAACTGTATTTGTTTCAATCTGGCATTTCTTGACACCTTCTTGTGGTATCCCAAGGCACGTTCCCACTTCCCATCCTCCACAGGGGCTCCCGCTTCCCATTCCGATCTTAAATGTACCAATTCCTTCCCGACCTTAGACATCACCATCTTATATAATCTAGAGATCTCATGCCCCCCCTCCGATATGTCATATATTGCCCCAATAATAGCATCTGGTTCCTCTGTCAAAATTGTTTCAGGCCACGTTTTCTGAATCTTCTGCACCATTCTGTGATACGTAACATATTGACCTGCATGTAATCCCGCTGCTTCCCGAAGTTCTCCAAAATGCCTTATGGTCCCTTCTTGCCAAATGTCCCCTAACTTGACCAGCCCCACTGATTCCCAGTAGGTCCTGATAATCACCCTCAACTGCTTTTCCCCCCCAGCCAGTCCAACCAAATGTATCTGCGGGGAACATGGGACAGGGTCTCCCATCAACCGGCAAGCTCTACGCCACATTTTCCACCCAGATATCATCATCCCAGGGCGCTCTTTCATTTCTGACTCGGGCAACCAGATCATTTCCCTTAAGTAAAATGGAATACAGTTCTGCCCAAACAACCTATGTTCAGGAGTCTCTTCATCAGAGAGTCACTTGGCCACATATTGCAGTTGACCCGCTACATAATAAGCCTCAAAATTAGGTAGTTTAATACCACCATTTTCATAGAAGTTCTGCAACTTCCATAACGCCACACTGTTCCGGGTGTCATGCCACAGGAAGTCTCTACACATACTGTTCAGCTTAACAAAGAACTTCTTAGGTATCATATATGGAATATTACTAAAGTAATGTAAAAGCCTAGGTAGGACCACCATCTTAAGCATTGCTCCTCGTCCCATCATTGCTAGGGGCAACTTCTCCCAAAACCTCATACATTTCCTGATTTTCTCAATGGCTATCTCGGTGTTACACTTATGTTCCTCTTCCGCCGTGGTACACGTCTATCCCAAGGTAACGGAAAGAACTCACCGCCCATGGTATTTGTAGCACCGGCAACCTTTCTACAGGGGTTCCCACAGAGCCACCTAGCGGGAATATGCTAGATTTTTGGGGGTTCACTGCTATGCAGGACAGCCTGGCATACCTCTCCATCACTTCCAAAATGTATTGGAGATTTTTTTCCGGGTATTTTAGATATAATAACAAATCATCTGCATACAAGGATATTAAATGTCGCTCTCCTCCTACCTCAATACCTATCGTATCATATTGTTGCCTGAGGTATATTGCTAGGGGCTCCAGGGCTAGAATGTAAAGCATCGGGGACAAGGGGCACCCCTGCCTAGTGCCTCTGCTAAGTTGCGATCTCTCAGATATTACTGATCCCGTTCGAACTCTGGCCAACGGTTCACTGTATAGCATCTTAGCCCATTTAATATAACCTGGCCCAACTCCATATCCCCCTAGTGCCGCCAACAGCCATGGCCACTTAACCGAGTTGAAAGCTTTAACTGCGTCTAGTGACACAATCGCCATTTCGCCTTCGCTGCTACACCCTCATTCAACCACCCGATGGAGTCTCCTGTGGTTATGTTCCTACTCGGGACATATCCCGTTTGATCTGGATGAATTAATTTGCCAATCACTCTCCGCAATCTGTTTGCTAAAACGGCTGTCAATATCTTACTGTCCTGGTTCAGCATCGATAAGGGCCTATAGGAGCCACAGCTATGCTCTGGTTTATTGGGCTTGAGGAGCGGCACTATAATCGCTTCTCTGCGAGACTCCGGTAGCCGTCCCACCTCAAATGCTTTGTTAAGCATTTCTAGCATAGAGGGGAGCACTTCCACCCTATACACTTTATAGAATTCACTAGGGAACCCGTCTGCACCTGGAGTTTTGCTAGTGGGCAACTGCTTCACTACCTCTTCCAATTCCTCCAAAGTAATTGGTGCATCCAGCTCTTCCCTCTCTTCTTCACTTATCTTGGGCAGTCCTATATCTTCTAGTGTTTCAGCTATCTCTTCTGGGCTGCTCCACTCACTATCCTCATATAGCGCCTTATAATAGTCTGCAAATTCCTTGTTGACTCCTTCTTGAGTATCCACTTCCTCGCCATCCTCCCTAGTTATAGTCCTGATCGGGGGTCTAGGGGTTTCATTCTTGTATAACAAGGCTAGAAGCCGGCCCGTTTTATCACCCCCTGCATGCTGTCTCTCTGTGTACTTTTTCTAATTGAGATTGCAGAGCCTTTCCCAGAGTTCCGCGCACTGCTGCTGTAATTTAAGTACTAGCTCCATATCTGCATTGCCTCTTCCCAGTGCTTTTTCTAATTCCTCCTCTGCTTTGTGTAGGTCAGCTATTACTCCACCCTGCAATCCCCTTGACTTGGATATGGCAACCCCTCGCATCACCACCTTAAAGGCCTCCCATAGTGTTCCCGCCGAGTCAACACTACCAGTATTCACCTCAAAATAGTTAATCTCATCTCTTATGTCCTCCCTAAAGATTGGATCCCTGAGTGCTTCTGCACGGAGGTGCCACGTTGGAATCCGCGCTCCCGGGGGGCAATATTGCCATCCGAGGACCAAGGGCGAGTGATCCGAGAGGACCCTCGCTTTATATTCTATATGGTTGCTCTCTGTCATCACATCTGGAGTGGCGAAGACATAGTCGAGTCTTGTGTGCAGCTGCTGCGGGGCCGAATAATGTGAGTATTGTTTATCATTGGGATGTTTTGTTCTCCAAACGTCTACCAGGCCGAAATCATCTAGCAGCGTCTGCAATATTCTGGCCGCCGAGGTGGGCCTATCAACCCTATCATCCGACCTGTCTATCTTGGGGTTTATTACACAATTGAAATCCCCACCCCAAATCACTGCACTGCCCACACACGCACCTATGGTGGTGCACAGAGTTCTGAAGTATGCCGCCGTGTCTTGGTTAGGGGCATACGTATTCACAATACATATTTCTTTATTCTCTATCAACCCCTTCAATATGACCATCCTCCCGTCTGTCTCCACCACTTCCTCGATTAGCTTAAAAGGGACATGTGGCGCCACCCAAACAAGCACTCCCCTAGCATAGGCAGAGTATGATGAGCCCACCACAATACCTTTCCATTTTTTCCCAATTAGCTCTACTTTCTCTCGTGTCAGGTGCGTTTCCTGTAGCAGTGCAATATCTATCTTTTGCCGTCTCTAATACAGCATGACCTTATTCCTCTTCAAATAACTGTTAAGTCCTCTGACATTCCACGTTATTATCTTAAGCTCCCCCATTGTTCATTAATACTTCCTCTTCTTACATCAGGCCATTCCTCCCTGCTCACACAAAAACAGTTCCCTCTCAGTAGTCCACACAGGCTCTTATGTAAATCCAAACTCCCCATAACTATATACACCTTAAATATCCCCGCCTCCTCCTCCTGCTCCCACCCATCCCTTCCCCAACAACATCCCCCCCAACGGTTGCCCAGCTCCATTCCTGGATCTCAGGCATCCCCACATCTAGTCCTGTCTGCACTAATCTGTGCTCAGGGCTCAGTAGGGTGAAGTCGCCCTAATGGCCACTTAACTACTAATATTTCAGGGTAGGTCGCCTTCCTCCTGTCTCTCCTATTTTCAAATGCTTATGCTAAATGTTAACACTACATAGCTGTCAATGGTATCTTATCCACTATATTCTAGTCCATGCAGAGCTCAACGCTCAAATGTCAATCATTGTTCAACCAAACTCGCTTCCTCAGTATACTAGGATCAATTTCCCACTTACCCCCTCACCGTCCTCAACACAAAATCTTTAATTATCTTGTCCGTGCTGGTCCCGGTCCGCCTCTTGTTCCGGGCAGCCTTGCAGGTCCAGCCAAGTCGCCACTTCCTCTGGGGTATTAAAAAAAACACTTTGCTTTTGTGTAGCACCTTCATCTTCTCTGGGTACAGAAGCATGTACTTAATGCCTGCGGCCCGCAACCTCCTCTTGATGGTCATGTAGTTGTATCTCTGCCTTTGCACCAGCATCGTGTAGTCCGGGTATGCCGTGACATTGGTGGATGCTCTTTCAATTGTTCCGCCTTTGCGAAAGTATTCCAGGATCATCTCTCTGTCTCTGTAATTCAAGATCCTTGCGATGATCAGTCTCGGCGGAGCCCCAGGCCGTGGTTTCCTCATCA
The DNA here is from genome assembly GCF_040938575.1 of Ambystoma mexicanum. Lineage (NCBI taxonomy): Eukaryota > Metazoa > Chordata > Amphibia > Caudata > Ambystomatidae > Ambystoma > Ambystoma mexicanum. The sequence continues at coordinate 1,263,206,087 of NC_090935.1, read as the reverse complement.
AGGCGCGATGTGCTCGCTCTACCGTGAACCCCTGCGACAGCTTGTCTGCCCCTATCTCCTGTAGGATCATGTTCTCCACGTAGTTCGTGGGGTCCTGGCCTTCTTCCCCCTCCGGTAGGCCGACCACCCGTATGTTATTTTTTCTCGCCCTTCCTTCTGCTTCTTCCACCCGATTCTCGGATTGGCCACCTGTTGTTTCAGCACATGCACTTCCTTTGTATTATTCGCACTGGCGTCTGTGTTGGTCTTAACTGCGCTCTCCAGCCCACTTGTCCTTTCTGCCAATGCTCTAACATCTTGCCTTAACAGAGTGAGTTCAGTTCCTATCGTATCAATCTTAGTCTCCAAGGCTGTTCGTAAATCTGCCATTGCCGACCCCCATTTAGTGCTCAGTTCTGCAATGGCATTCAGAATCTGGTGCTTGTCTCCATCTGGGGCAATTTCCACAGGGGTCGCAACCGCGCTCTGTGCTGATGTTGTAGGGGTTCTCTGCGTTTTTGCGAAAACCTCCATTGTGGATTTCTTGGTCTTGGTTCTCGAGCTTTCTATTGACATAGTGTCCCTTTAGCTCGTGTATACTCCAGATCTGTATTTGAATCGTAGCTCCACAGGTTCTCGTGATTGCTGGGGTGCTTTACTTATTGTTTGTATTTATCAAGTCCCCTTGAAATAATAACTTCAATGGATTGTAGCCTCCCACGTAATACTACTAGCCCACCATGTTTATTAGCACAGCGTCACTACAGAGGGGGCTCAGTGTGTAACTATTTTAATCCTGCAAGCATTCCAATCCGCCTCTCTTACTTATATCTTCTGTGCAAGTGTCTTGTGCATAAGCAGAACGGTTGTTTAATCCACTACCTGTCGTGCACTATCGTGCACTACCTGTCGTGCATCAAGCAGTTTGCAGCGAGGCCACGGCATCCAAGCCTCCAAGCTCACCATTCCACTCCAGACCATGCACCTGGATAGGGTCAGCAATAAGGTGTATGGCGCAGACCATCCAGACTCCTGCCTTTGCCCAGCAGAGCGGCTCCAATGTACTTTATCAGTTTAGGCTGTGCGCACCTACACGCACTCTGAATCCGGTCCCCGCCGTAGAGCTGGCAGATGATCTCTGAAATCGGCAATGCGGCCTCAGTGCACACCTCTGTACATTCGTGCATGGGTGTCCCCCGCTGCCCAAGGCACACGGGATCCGATCGCGTACAGCACGCGAATATTTAGTTGTTGTCCTTCTCGCCGCCGCCCGCTCGTGCAAGTGCGGCGCTCAACGGCCTCTTCAACCGCCCTATTCCTCAAGGGGGTTACAATTCCACGCAATCCCCACAAGCACTACTTCGCGTGCAGTCTGTGCACCGCTGTTTCTCCGGCGGCGCCAGGCGCTGTCCTCGGCTATGCTCCGGAAAGCCCCACAGTCAGCCCAGGCAGAGGAGCGCCGCCACGAACCGCGGCCCCTCCCCGCAAGTAACGTAGCACTCACACGCTGCTACAATTGTTTCAGTCCGGGGTGTCTTTGTATCGGCACACAATGGGGCAAAGCAAGTCCTTCAGTGATCAAGGCAGCCACCTCGTTCATCACCCATGTGTACGGCAAAAGTTCAGCGTCCGCAGGGTTACCAAGCCGCTCCTTTTGTTGTCCGCCATTTTGGCAACAACATTTCAATTCCGCCGCCAAACAAAAGTATAATTATCTTCTAATCTGCAAACTCGACAGCTTTGCATTTCAGGATTCCTGCTCCATGTACATTTGCATTTCCTTTTTTTCCTGTTTCAAGCGCCGAGGAGCATGTTAGTAGCATAGAATCACAGATGAAAGACGGATCCACAGGAGCTCTGCACGGAGATGCAACCTAGTCCATGGCTAGTTAGCCACGCCCCATCAAAACACCCTTGATCTTGCTAACACCTATGTGACCACAATGAGCCAAATCAATTACTTTACCACGAATGCCGTTGGGAACCACCGCACACTCCCATCTAAACAATATGCCATCCGACACACACATTTCCTCCCTCACTTCCCAAAATGGCTTCTCCCTTTCTAAAAGGTCAACTCTTTTTGGCCAAACAGACGATGATACATAAGCCATTACTCGACCCATCACCTCGTCTTTCTTCATTTCCTCCAACCATTCCTCCTTGGACACAATGTCCTCAGAATTAACAAATACCATCTCCATGTTGACATCGTCAACCACATCATATGAAGATACTTTCAGTCTCGACAAACTGTCCGCCAAAACATTCTCCTTTCCCAGAATCAACTCCATTTTAAACCGGTGAGCCTGTAACCTGGTGACCCATCCAGCCACTCTCCACGAGAATTCATCTAAACCCTTACTTTATAAAATCATCTTGAGAGGTTTATGGTGTGTTTGTATCACAAAATCAGATCCCCACACAAAGTTCTTGAAGCTCTCCACAGCCCAATAGCCTGCCAAGGCTTCCTTCTCTAATACAGAGTACCTCACCTCTGCTCCTCTCAATCCTCGAGATGCATGGGAAATCACCTTTTCACTCCCGTCATCACACAGCTGTGATTACGCAGCACCAATACCTCCAACGCTTGCATCCACCATAATGATTGTGGTTCTTCTGGTATCGAAACACCCCAACGGATGAGCCAAGTTTATCTACTCTTTATTCTCACAAATTCCCTTTCACACTCCTCGTTCCACACAAACTCGCTCCCTTTCTTCAACAATTTTCTCATCTCCAACACTTTGACCGCATAATTTTCCACAGATGTTTTGTAGAACTCTGTCATACCAAGGAACAACCTTAATTCCACCTTACTGGTAGGCCTAGTTACCTCCTTAATGGCATCCACAAGACTTTCTTTCGGTTTCACCCCTTCACCAGACACTTTATGTCCTAGGTACTCCACCTTGGCTACACCAAATTTACATTTCTCCCCTCTCAATGTGATGCCTCTCTCCTCAAATATCCTCAAAACAATGTCCAATATCTTATCATGCTCCTTAACCGTCTCCCTGCATACCAGTACATCGTCTTGAAAACAAAATACACCTTTTACTCCCTTAAGTAGCCTGTCCATCACTTTTTGAAATACTGACGAGGCAGACACCAATCCAAATGGCATCCTCTTAAATTGGAAGACCCCTTCATTTGTGATGAATGCTGTCAACTTCCTACATGCTTCCTTTAACTCTACCTGGTGATAAGCCGATGCCATATCCAACTTTGTAAATACCTTACCACGGCCCACACTCGCTAACATATCTCCCATATTTGGTAATGGGTGCCGATCGACCAACACACACTTATTGAGTTCAAGTAAATCAACACATAATCTCAATTCGCCAGATCCCTTCTTTACAACAACCACGGGTGAAGTCCAATCTACACCTCAAGCTTTTTCAATTATATCCAACTTCAATAGCTTTTCCAATTCTTTCTTAACTCCATCCCTTAGTGCTAATCGAACTGCCCTCATTTTGGAAACCACGGGTATGCTCCCTTTCTTCATGATTATCTGATGTTGCATCACCTTTACCTTGCCAACACCCTTCTTAAAAACCTTGGGATATCTCGCAGCAAGCATATATCCCACCTGTAGCACTTGATCCTCCTCATTGGGATCAAGCTTTATCTTTAAATTTCTTTGCTCTCTCCATCCAAATAATGTGAGTCCCTTCTTCGTGACATATATTTTTCCTTTGCATTGGCGCCCTTTAAACTCAAATGTTCCCATGCAGTATCCTAACAATTCTATTCTATCCTGGTTATATCCCCCTGGATTAATATCAGGCTTTAACAAATTTCTGACGTCGCCCTTCACCTCCCTTTCAAGCACATCCTTTGACATCAAAGTCATTTTGGAGCCAGAATCAGCCATCATACGCACTTCATGTCCATTCGCTCTTACAGATGCATACGGATGTTCACATGTGTACTGTTTGGTGTTCCTCTTGCTTGCTACACAGTGTGACACCGACTTGCTGTTTGGAGTTCCTGCACAGTAAGGCTTCCAGCTGCTCACTTTGTCAATATGCAGGTAAGTAACACCAATTTGCTGTTTAACATTCCCTTTTAATCTCTCCACTAATCCTTTTTCTTTTACTTTACTGGTCTGTGCCCCTCCCTTCACTGCTTCCTCCTTTTCCTTGCTTGGTATCTTCCCTTCTTTGCCCTAGTACCACTGCTCGACTATTTAGCAGTATTCATTGGGACTGGAGCTGCTGCAGGTGCTCGTCTCTTAATCCCTGTAATACGGGTTGATTTTCCTGTGTTCCGCTATACTGTTTTATACGATAATGACCAGAGCTGGCAGCAGCTGCGCTCGCGAGCACGGACGGCACAGCAAATTTATGGATCCTTCGTAGGCGAGGAAGGCGCAAGGGAGGGGCGGGAGGGACTGGGTGGGAGGTCGGCGAGTCACTTACTTGGGCATTATTATACTGTGAACCGGAATTGATAGGCTTTCCCTTGTTTGCCGCTACTACGCAGACAGCGGAGCGGCTTCGCTTGCTGCTGGGATTCTGCTTATTGTAGATCCTCGTCGCCAATGTTATGCCGAAGACCAGGAGGCTCAATATCTTTCTGTAAGTATTTATTTATAGGTTAACATATACAAAGACCCCCAGCAGAGTCAGTGCAGCTACAGGAAATCTACACTTCTCCAACTGGCACAACTTAAATCTTAGAAAAGAAAACAAGAACACTTTTGCAGCATCAGAACTGGTGGCATTCCACCTAAGCCACATTATAACACTACTATATGAAGCCTGTAACAGTGGGGGAATGGTTATGGACCCCCAAGAGGAAGGCACTGCAGAAGACTAAGGGTCACAGTATTCTGGGGGGTGATCTGGGAAATCTGGAGTGAGCAACCAGGGATGAAGTGTGTCACTGCAGGGCCATCACTGTTGAGCCACTTGTGGGCCCCTCCTATTCGAGATGAACTCCTGGATAGTTTGCGGTTTCAGGGGTGGTTCGTGGCTTTGCAGCTTCACGGCTGGTTTGGAGAGGGTGGGTCAACTCTGGGTGAAAGGGGAAATATATTACCATTCAACAATTGGAGGACTCACTTCACATTGGGAATCTCTTTGTTTTTACATACTGAAAATTGAAGAGGGTTCTTACTGCCCGAAAGTGGAAGTCAGTTATTCAAAGGGATCTGTTGCTGACAAAGATATTAGATGCTTTTAGGAAAGATTCCTCTTTACTGCACCTTTCCTTCCATTTCTATGGACCTCCAAACGAGTTGCTTTTGTTTTTGACTCTGACCTGTTCTTTTTACAGTGCAGTGAAGCCTTAAGCTTCACTACACTGGCTTTTGCTCATCTGTTATGGGGAAATTGGCATGTCCTTCAGGCTGTTAGTACTGGGAAATATTGTTTCCCTTAGTCTTGTTACTTTGTTACTGCTTTTAGTAACTTGTTATCACATGCGGTAACTTTTTATCACTATACAATGAATCTTACAATTCAGTACAATCCAGTACACTGTTTGTTTTACCCTAGACTTGCACTCAGAGGATTTTTGGTTACTCTAGGTGTGTTAACTTGACAGGCTGGTGACAGCAGTTACTTTTCTCATTTTAGCCTTAACGCTTTTACCGCATTTGGCTACTAACTGTGGCTAGTGGCCAAACATGGATGGTCACAAGTTTATTTGCTTGTCCTTTGGCCATCCTGTCTTTTAGCCTTCTTTCTGGCCTGTGAGGCCAGGGAAATCCTTATATGTACTTGCAGTGCCCAGGAAAGCAGACACTTTTGGTGGGCTACTGAAGGGCTATGGGTGTTTGCTGCTGGGAAGTGGGCTAGGACTGTCTGGTTGCAATCCACATACTGGTGCCAGTGTGTCTGGGTGGAATGAATGAGTTTTGCCGCCAGTGGTCCTGATTGGACCACTGCCAGGGTGTGTGTGTGTGGGGGACAGATCTATCGTTGGCTAGTGGGGGCAGCTATTCTTACCTGGCTTTTTGGATAAGAAGAGGACCCCTGCACCCACTCTAGAAAGATCCTGGAAGAAACTGAAGGAGCCAAGATTCCTGTCCAGCTACAAGACTTGCAAGGAGACAGTGGACCTGTCGGAAGAAGACTTGGCAACCAACTTCTGCTGCTGCCCTGGTAGAGCCCTGTCCCATAGACGATCTCCAGCAGTCCTTAGAATGGAGGGAACATCCATTCTCGACGTCATCTCGGAGTCCTGAGAGCTTTCAGAAGTGCCCTGTGACCACCCTGTGGCTGACCAGCTCTGAGTTTGGGCTATCGTGCTGCCTACAGCGCTGTTCCAAGTTGAGGCCTGGAACTTGGGGGGATCCTCTGCTTGTGCTACAAGACTTACCGCTGTTAATTTTCATGGTGCTAGCATCAAGGGGACCCAAGATAGGATGGAATGTCTGATCGAGACAAGTGAGTCCCTTTGTGTCGACGTGCATCAGTGGCCGAAATTGCCTACCTGCATCTTTTCCTGTCCTGAGAGGGGCCTTGCATCGGGTTTTGCTGCATTCGTCCACTGAGCATCCTTGCACATGCATCAGACAGTGACCAGAGATCTGCTTGAACCTGCAACCCCTGGGGATGAAGGGCTGAGGCTGGCGGCAGGAAAAGCGACCTCAGACCTTCTTCAACCGACCTCCCTCATGACGAATCGGAGTACAGGGGGTGAGTTATAGCGATACTTCGCTGCCCCCCTAAACTCCCTTTAAAAGTTTGCGAACTTTTTTTTTTTTACTTTTATTGATTTTATTTCAACCAACACAAACCAAACTTACAGTGTACATAATGACATCTGAGTATGCATCACTTTATCCATGTTTCTCCTGTTCCCTCCCCCTTCCCGAGCCTACTTTGCCACCATTTATTACCCGTCTTACTGTAGGGGTTCCTCTTCAGAATGATCTGTTGGGTTCCGATCATTTGCCTCATCACACACGGGCCCAAATCATTCCGCTATTAGTTGTTTCCAAGCTATCAGGGTTCCTGCCTCTTCCTCCCCTCCGACATTGCTTGCTTCCTGCCAATACTGCGGTTTCTGCCTCTGCCCATTTCTGCAGATCTTTCCACCACACTTCTATTCTCGATTTATGACATGCTTTCCACCCCATGGCGATTCTCCTCTTTGCTAGCACATACACCAAGTCTTTCAATTTGCTCACATGCTTAAGTTTACCTGGTCTGGGGAAACCTCCTATCAGACAGGCCCACACTGTGTCCACCACCATGTTGATCCCCTTTTCTTCCATTCTATGTGCTATTTCCCCCCAAAAACTCTCTATTATTGGGCATGACCAAAACATGTGTACCATTCCAGCGTTTTTCTTGGTCACACTTGGGGCACGATTGTCTTCCTATGTTCTTGAATTTGGCTTTCCTTTGGGGTGTCAAATACGCTCTGTGGGTTACATATAATTGTATTTGTTGTAATCTAGCGTTTCTTGACACCTTCTTGTCGTATGCTTGGGCTCGCTCCCACATCCCGTCACTCATTGGGATGCCCACTTCCTCTTCCCAGTCCCGTCTGAGCTGCGTCACCTCCAGCCCCACTTTGGTCATCACCAGCTCATACATTCTGGATATTTCGTGTCCCCCTCTGCTATATCGTATATTATATCTATGGTTTCGTCTGGCTCATCTGCTAGTGTTACTTCGGACCATATCTCTTTAATGCGCTGCACCACCCTGTGGTATGTGATATACTGCCCCACATGCAACCCCGTTTCTTCCACCAGCCCCTCAAAGTCCTTCATAACCCCCTCTTGCCATATGTCACCTATTGTTGCTATCCCCACCGGCTCCCAATGCCTCCTAACCGTTAATCGTAGTTGCTTTTCATTCCCTGCCAAAGCCGCTAATTGAAACTGCTGGGAGCATGGGGAAGGATTCCCCATTTTCTGACAGGCTCTACGCCATACTTTCCACCCAAGCATCATCATCTTTGGACGACCTTCCATGTCCGGTCTGGGCAGCCAAATTATTTATTTTAGGAAGAATGGGGCACAGTCCAAGCGGAACAGCCTACTTTCCAAAGTTGGCTCCTCAGAGAGCCATTTAGCTACATATTGCAATTGGCTTGCTATGTAGTAGATCTCATAATTCGGTAATTTTATGCCCCCTTTCTCATGTGAGTTTTGTAGTTTCCAAAGGCCCACTCTGTTTATCGTTCCATGCCAGAGGAAGTCCCTGCATATTTAACTTAACAAAAAATCGTCTAGGTATCAAATATGGGATATTCCCAAAGTAATGCAACAATCTTGGTAGAACTACCATTTTTAGCATTGCCGCCCTCCCCATCATTGCCAAGGGGAGCTTCAACTAGAACTTCATACTGTTTTCGATCTTCTTAATGGCTACCTCAGTGTTATACTTGTGCTCCGCCTCCACCATGTGATGTATATCTATCCCGAGATATCTAAACGTGTTAACCTCCCACGGTATCTGCAGGATCGGTAGCTGTTCTAATGGGATCCCTTTATACCTGCCCAGTGGAAATACACAGGATTTTTTGGGGTTTACGGTTATGCCTGAAAGCCTTGCAAATCGCTCCATTACCTCTAGGACATATTGAAGGTTTTCTTCCGGGTAGCATAGGTATAGCAATATATCATCTCTGTACAAAGAGATTAGGTGCGGTTCCCCCTTTATGTGAATACCATTGTGTCATACTGCTCTCTTAGGTAAATCGCCAGCGGCTCTAAGGCCAAAATGTACAACATAGGGGACCACGGGCATCCCTGCCTGGTACCCCTACTCAGTAGCCACCTTTCTGATATTACCGCCCCTGTCTTAACTCTGGGCGACGGCTTGCTATATAGTAGTTTGGCCCATCTGAGGTACCCCGGTCCTATTCCTTAACTGGTCAGGGCCGCAATCAGCCATGGCCATTTGACCGAGTCGAAGGCCTTAATTGCGTCCAAAGAGACTATTGCCATCTCCTCCTCCTCGCTTGCATGTTCAATGACTTGGTGGAGGCGCCTAAGGTTATTTGATATGTTCCTGTTGGGGACATAACCCGTTTGGTCCGGGTGTATTAGCTTAGCGATAACCCTCCTCATCCTGTTTGCCAGGACCGCCGTCAGTATTTTACTGTCCTGATTCAACATTGATAGGGGTCTGTAGGAGCTGCACTCACTACCTAGCTTATTGGGTTTGGGGAGCGGTATGATGATCGCCTCCCTTAGGCACTTTGGTAGCCTTCAAACTTCATATGCCTCATTCAACATCTCTAGCAGCGGAGGGAGTATCTCATTTTTGTACATCTTATAAAATTCGCTAGGGAGTCCATCTTCACCTGGGGTTTTGCTAGTGGGAAATTGTCTTACTACTTCTTCCAATTCCTCTAGCGTGATCGGTGCGTCTAGCTCCTCTCGTTCTTCCGCACTAATCTGTGGCAACCCAATATCTTCCAATATCTCCCTAATCCCCTCATTGTCGTTGTCCTCCGCATCTCCGTACAGGATGCAGCAATAGTTTGCAAATTCCTGGTTAACTCCCTCTTGGGTGTCTACTGTGCTTCCATCCTCTTTCACTATCATTCTAATTGCGGGTCTGGGAGTCTCCCTTTTGTATAACCATGCCAAAACTCTTCCTGGTTTATCCCCCCTGCATGCTGCCTCTCTATATATTTTTTATAGTTGAGGTTGCACAACCTCTCCCAGAGTCCCGCGCATTTCTGTTATAGCTTAAGTATTACTTTGTTACTTTCTCTAGTATTACCTCCCTTTTTTAATGCTGTTTCTAGCTCTGTTTCCGCTTCCTGTAGCCCAACCACAATCCCTCCTTACAACCCTTTGGACTTGGCTATAGCCATCCCCCTCATTACTACTTTGAACGCTTCCCAAAGCATACCCGCTTACTTCACACTGCCAGTATTTATCTCAAAATAGCTTATTATTTCCTCTCTCATGTCTTCCCTGAAAACCTCATCTTTTAGCGCCTCCGCTTGGAGGCGCCATGTTGGTATCTTAGCTCTCGGGGGGCCTGTATTGCTATGTTATTATCAATGGCGAATGGTCCGAGAGGACCCTCGCTTTGTATTCCGCCCGTGCTATTTGTATCATTATTCCATGTGTGACAAACATGTAATCCAGTCTTGTATGTAAGTTCTGGGGAGCTGAGTAGTGCGAATATTGTCCGTCTTGCAGATGATGTGACCTCCATGCATCCTCTAGCCCCAAATCTGTAACTAAAGACTGCAACACTCTGGCAGCTGGAGTGGGTCTATCTATTTTGGCATCTGATCTGCCCATTTTTGGATCTAGCACACAATTGAAATCTCCTCCCCAGATCACCGCCCCTCCAAAGTTCACACTTAGCTTGCTATACAAGGTTTTGAAGTATGCCGCTGTGTCTTGGTTCGGGCGTATGTGTTAATAATGCCTACTTCTTTATTCTCCACCAACCCCTTTATTATTACCATCCTCCCATCCGGCTCGACCGTAGAGTCTAACAGCTGGAACGGAACATGCGGTGCCACTCAGGTAATCACTCCTCTAGCATACGCTGAATAGGCTGCACCCACCACTGTACCTCTCCACTTCCTCTGGACCACTTCTAGCTTTTCTTTCGTTAGATGAGTTTCTTGTAGCAAGGCTACGTCTATTTTCTGCCTGCGCAGGTACATCATAACCTTATTTCTTTTCAAATAGCTGTTAAGCCCCCTAACATTCCAGGTGACTACTTTAAGATCTCCCATGACGTGTTAGGTTCCCGTTTCCCCCATCCCCCAGTGCCAGGACAGATCTCGTCTTTTCAGGGTGTAGGCTTGTACCCCAACTTTTTCTTCAACTTCAACTTCCCCCCTCCCAACTCCCCCACAGCTACTAATCCCACAACTTCCCCAACCCCATCTCCCCTCCTCCCCCCTTCCCACCCCACTTCAACTGCTATCCCCTCCCCTCACTACCCTTCCCCAACTGATGCCCAGCTCCATCCCTGGATCTCAGGCACCCCCGCATCTAGCCCTTTTCCAGCTAATGCCTTACTCACGGCTCAGCAGGGAGATATCGCCCTAACGGCGGTTCAACTGCTCTGTTACTCGGGGGTAGGCCTTCTCCGACTTATAGCTCCTAATTTATCCATCCCGCTAAGCGCACTCTCCGTCGCGCATTTTGCATTTTGCAAGTTATATTCTAGTCTCATTTGTCCAAATGTCTCACGTTTAACTTTGCCTGACACTTCTATGTGTCTGAGTTCAGCAGCCCTTTACCCTTGTTCCCTTCTCCCCCCACCATCATGCATGGCATTACAGTCACTTATCGGGTTGGATCCTCATCTTGTACCGGACAACCATTCGCATCCAGCCACGTCTCCGCCTCCTCCGGGGTGTCAAAAAAGTGTACTCTGCCTTTGCTAAACACCTTGAGCTTTGCAAGGTATAGGAGCATATATTTGTATCCTGCGGCACGTAGTCTCCTCTTTATCGCCACGTAGCTGTACCTCTGTCTCTGCTCCTGTATGGTGTAGTCCGGATACGCAGTGATGGTCGCAGACACCCTTGTTATCATCCCACCTTTCCGGAAGAATTCCTATATCTTTTTCCTGTTTCTGTAGTTCAAACTTTTTGCTATAATTGCCCTAGGAGGGGCTCCAGGCTGCGGTCTCCTCATCAGTGCCCTGTGTGCACGTTCAATGCGAACCCTTGGGAGAGCTCGCCTACTCCCACTGCCTGCAGTATCATGCTCTCCACGTAGTTTGTAGGGTCTTGCCCCTCCTCCCCTTCCGGGAGACCCACCACACGTAAATTGTTGCGTCTCGCCCGTCCTTCGGCCTCCTCCACTCTATTCTCCAGGTTTGCCACCTGCTGCTTCAATACATGGACTTCTCTAGCATTGTTTGTGCTAGTGTCCATGTTTGTCTTCACCGCGCTTTCCAGGCCGCTTGTTGGTTCCGCCAGAGCTCTCACGTCTTGTCTTAGCAGGTTGACTTCAATTCCTACTGCATCTATTTTGTTCTCCATTGCAGTTCTCAAGTCTGCCATCGCTGTGCCCCATGAGGTTTTTAGCTCCGTTATGGTTGTCAGGATCGCACTGTCCTCGCGTGGGAAGGGCACATCTGCCGGTGCATTCGCCATACTTTGCGCCTGGGTGGTAGGGGACTGCTGTGATTCGGCAAATATATCTATGGTGGGTTGCTTACCCTTGACTTTGCGGCCCCTCACAGACATTGCTTCACTCAAAAGAATTGTGCCAAGGGGCACGTTCCCACCAGCAGCCAGCAACTCCTATTTCTCATGTATTTCGGTCCGTTGTTGTGGATGTCAGTGGTTGTATCCACCGATCATAGCTTGGCATTTTATTAACAGCGGCACTTCCTCGTATCTTGGCCGCATTTACTGGCTCTTGGTGTGCTGCTTCCTGCCCATCAGTTTGCCCACCACTCCAGTCATTCCTGGTACACAATATGCATGAACTTCTTAACTCTGATACACGTCATGCGTAGCACATCTTTATCATATTTGGCACTGCGCAGTGTGCTGCACCTCAAGGGGACGGCGTGCAGCCCTACCCACCCCTTCTGGAGAGCTTCATGTTACTTTGTCTCCAGGGGGTGAGGGGGCCGTTGCTATCCCGCCCTATTTTCAGTGGCAGTTCCCCACTCCTTGGTGAGTTAGCCTATCTTGAGGCTTTGGTTTGAATGTTATTAGTTGCTGCAGTGATCACTAAATTGTGTCATCTCCTGTTCTGATCTTGGGTGTACTTGCCGTCACTCAGTGGTCACGTGGTGCGTAGGGTTTTGTTTGCCTCCCTCTCCCGGGGATCCTACTCTTCCACCACAGTCCTCAAGCAGCTTCCAGCTCACCCCCCCCCCCAGCCTGTTTGCGTGCGCACATCAACTGCTTGTATATGCGCTGCCACTCCTCATGTTGTGTACTTTTGTTGCCCTCTCGCGCAGGTGTCCTTCTTCCAGCGACGCACACCTAGCCCGTATGCGCGCTGCTGCTTCTGCTCCCGGGGGGGGCACCCGCAATGTGTTTCCGCGCCTCCCGATCTTCTTGGAGGCCGGGTCTGCAGCTTTTCCCAATGCACGCACGGCAACTAGCCACCTTGGCTCTGCTCGCCGTGCAGTTTCCCACCTCCTCCGTCTGCCTTGGGAGATCGGGCTCGCCACCCGTTTCTGCTTCCAGGCTCACGTGCCTTTTGTGTCCCAGTCGCACGGCCGCACATCTGCTTGCTTCTGCTTGTAAATTGCGCTTCCATCAGCAGCCCCGTTAGTTTTCGTTCCTGTTGCCGTCTCAAGACCCTTTGTTAGGGGGTCGCCGCCATCTTGCTTTTGTTGCCGTTCCCCACGTTGTTGGGTACAACGCGGCAGATCTTCTGTTTACATGGTGCAATTTAATAATAGATGCGCGCTCCTTTTTCCCTGCTCCTTCACACGTCCATACAGTTATTTTGGTATGGCAGTCCTCCGCCGATCAGCTCGCGCTTCCCAGGATCATATGAACGGATCACGGAGCTCTGTGAAGATGCAGCCTACTCCATGGCTGCCAGGCCACAGCAAGTTTGCTAACTTTTATAAAATGTTTCCAACACTTTGGCTTTGCCATAGCTTGTTCACACAAGCATTTCGAAAGTTGGGAACCCGTTTGTTAGCTAGTTTAACTCGTCCCCTGACACTTGGAACGGTTCACTCGACAAATGAGATTAGACCCTGTTCTGAATGGGAAAAATTATCTCAGCAATACGTGTCTGGATGACATGGCAGATTCAACCTCCACTTGGACAAAGCTGGGAATAACTCAAAAGACTTTGTGTCAGGACCTTCATCTGGCCAACTTGTTCTGGGAGACAACCAAGTGTCAAACTGAACAAGAGCCAGTGGCCTTCCTTCAGCATAACTTGGGTGTAATTGGAGGCAAGATGCAACTTCTTGTAAGCGAAGTACATGATGTACAGAACTGGGCAACCCCCACTTCCCCAGCCCAAGTGAGGACATTTCTGTACCTCACTGGGAAACACAGGAGTAAAGTGGCAGACCATAGAAATATAGCTGTCCCTCTGGCTGCCCTCACTACTGCCAGGAGACCTAAAGAATTCTTATGGACCCTTGAGTGTGATAAGGCCTTCACTGGCCTAAAGGAATCCTTAGGTCAGGCCCCTGGTTTAAGGGCACCTGATTGGAAGAGACCTTTCATAGTGCAGACAGATGCCTTTGCCTCTGGGATAGTTGGAAAATGTTCACAGCTTGATGAAAAAGGTGGGGAACAAACTATATATTGTTTATTTGTACAGTGCTTCTATACAAGTGAAGTGCTTCAAAGCGATTCAAGGTGGGAAGGGATAAAGGGAAAGACAGTAGTCGATCTTAGGCCTTGAAGTTTCAGAATGATCTAACAAAAAGTATCTAGCGTACTAGGCCTTTCACCTAGTGCAAGTGCATGAAGTGTAAGAGGCTCAACCAGATTAGGGAGGGGAGACAAAGGGGGACAAGACATAGCTTACTAGGACTGGAAAATGCAGGTCCTGAAAAGATACAGGCGCAAGTGCAAGGAAAGGGGGAGGGGTAAACAAGTGTGCCCAGTCTAGCAGGGCCCTTTGTTAAGTGCAAGGATGTTACCTCTCTCATGGAACATATAATGAAGGGCAGTAGGGTTACTCCTCTCATGGAACGAAAGCTGAAAGTGAAGTAGAGCTGCGCATAGTGCAGAGGCCCGGAGGCAAGTGCAAAGACTGGAGGGGGAGCCTGGGACTTGTGAGGCTGTGCAGGTTAGCCAGGTGACCAGTCAGCAAAAACTGAGCAGTTAGGGGAGAGATGGAGGAGTGAGGCTGGAGAGAAAGTGAGGGGGGTTAGCAAGGGAGAGGGAGAGAGAAAGAGGAAGCGAAAAGGAAGGTCTTGAGTTGTTTCTGGAACTTAAGGAGTTCCGGCTGAAGGCGGAGAGAGGCAGGGAGGCACCTGCCGAGGATAAAGATCTACCTCCAAATCTCTGCTTGGAAAAAACATCTCACGTGCAGCGAGTTGGAGGAGGCTGAGCAGAGGGCTCTGGAAGGAGAGTATTTAGGAAGAGAGCGATGCAGATAGTGCATCCCTGGCCCCAGAAAGCCTTGTGGATTATGCAGAGAGTTTTGAACTCGATCCTAGCAGCTACCGGGAGCCAGTGGAGGGATTTCTGCGCCAGAGAGATGCAGTCCCTGGGCTTGAGGCCAAGGAATAAGTCCCGCATTTCGGTTCTGGATGAGTTGTAGTGGGAGGAGAGTAAAGGAGGCAGATTGAGAATTGTTGCAGTAGACCAGCCTAGAGAGAACCAGGGCTCTGCAGACGGTGAGTCTTTGGGGGAAGGTGAGAAAAGGTAGAATACCTCTGAGGAGGTGCAGCTCGTAGTGGGACTTTTTTGAGCTGTACGAGATGTGAGAAGAGAAGGAGAGAGTGGAGTCAAAAATGACCCCCAGGTTTTTTTGCTTCACTAGCAGGTGAGGGCGCAGGGCCAAGCAAGGCCGGCCAGTGGAAAATTGGGAAAGCGGGGGCAGAGGTCCCAATGAGGACAATCTCTGTCTTACTGGCATTGAGGCAGAGATCGTTAGCAGAACACCAAGACTGAATTGCAGACTGAATTTGAACGAGGAGGAGGAAGAGGCCGAGGGTAGCCTGAAGGAGAGCTCTGTGTCATCCCCATAATACTGAAAGTTAGAGGTGAAGGTAGAGATCAAGTTGGCAAGAGGGACCATGTAGACATTGAAGAACTGCTGGGATACGTTAGATCCCTGGAGGACGCCACAAGTGGAGAGAGTGATAGAGGAGAGAAAGGTCCCAAGTTCCACCTGGCAAGGACGGTCAGAGAGAAATGAGAAAAGCCACTCCAGGGCCAGATCTGTGATGCACAGAGGCGGGAGATCAGGATCTTGTGGTTTACAGTGTCGAAGGCAGAAGAGAGATCGAGAAGAAAGAGGACAGAAGGAGAATTAGAGTCAAGATTTGAGAGCAGGATCTCACGGGTGTTCAGAAGAGCAGTTTCCGTGCCTCTGGATGCTCTAAAGCCAGACTGATGGTTGTGGCGAGAACCGACAGATTCAGTATGGAGGGCAGGCTGAGAGATAGCTAATTTCTCCAAGGAAAGGAGTGATAAAGATCGGGTGATAGTTAGCCAGGATAGAAGGGTCAGCAAGGGGGGTTTTGAGCAGAGGTGCACAAGAGGGCTTGAGAGAAGTGAGGAAAACTCCAGTGGCGAAAGAGAGGTTGCAGAGGCCGGCCAAGGCTGGAGCAAGAGAATCAATCTTACCCATGATGGTTTTAGGAGGGCAAGGGTCAACATGTTTGGAGGAGGCTTTCATGGACCAGACTTGTCTGGAGACCTCCTCAGGTGTGACAGGGGAGAGGGAGGCAAGAAGAGGGGATGGTGCTAGGGGGGACAAGAGAAGTGGGTACAGGTGAAGGTGATGTGGGGGGGAAGAGGACAGGATGTCCTGTGTTTTGGCAGTGAAATGGGCAGCCAGGGCAGAGCAAACGGCATGGGTGGGTGCAGTAGAGGTGAGGCTGCTGTAGAATAAGCCAGTTCCTTGCAGACTTTGAAGAGTTCAGCAATGGTGTTTGATGCCGCTGAGATGCTGGCTTGAATATAAACTCTTTTCTTGGAGCGGATGCAGAGTCTATATTGCCTTTGAAGAAGGCGGCAGGCCAGTTTGTCAGATGGTGCACCTGAAGACACCCATTTCCGTTCTGCTGGCGGCCCAAGTGGAGAAGAGTTACTTTTCCATCATATGGTGCCTTGGTTGGGAAGTTGAGGTCCTACCTCTATGGGACTTACTTCACTGTATATGCTCACCCTAAGCCTTTGAAGTGGTGGTTGGTGGATATTAAGGGAGAGAATCCAAAGTGGCTCAGGTGGTTCATGAGTCTTCAGGTCTTGAACTTCACTATTGGGCATAGGCCAGATCCCAAATTTAGCAATGCTAATGGACTGTCCAACTGTGATAATCGACTGGAACAGACTACCCATCCAGGGGTGGATTAATTCCCTCTGTCCCTAATGTGGGAAGGGCGAATGTTAGGAGAGATTCATTTTTACTGCACCTTTCCTTCCATTTCTATGAACCTCCAAACCTTTTGCTTTTATTTTTTTATATGGCCCTTTCTTTTTACAGTGCAGTGAAGCCTTAAGCTTCACTACACTTGGCTTTTGCTCATCTGTTATGGGGAAACAGACATGTCCTTCAGGCAGTCAGTACTGGGAAACATTGTTTCCCTTAGTCGTGTTACTTGGTTACTACTTGTAGTAACTTGTTATCACTTGGTAACTTTTTATCATTGTACAATGCATCTTACAATGCAATACAATGGGGTACACTTTTTTTTACCCTAGACTTACATTCAGAGGATGTTTGGTTACTTTAGGTGTGCTAAATGGACAAGCTGGTGGCAGCAGTTACTTTTTCCAACTTTTTGGGACTTTTCGTTTTAGCCTTACTGCATTTACCCCATTTGGCTACTAACTGTTGCTAGTGGCCACATGCCCATGCCACAAGAATTTTCACTTGTCCTTTGGCCATCTTGTCTTTTAGCCTTCTTACTCACCTGTGAGGCCAGGAAAATCATTATATGGACTTCCAGTGCCTGGGAAAGCAGAGACTTTTGGTGGGCTACTGGAGGGCTATGTGTGTTTGCTGCCAGGAAGTGGGCTGGGACTGTCGGGTCCCAATCCACATACTGGTGTCAGTGTGTCTGGGTGGAATTAATGCGTTTTGCCACCAGTTGTCCTGATTGGATCACTGCTGGGGGGGGAGTATGTGAGGGGGGAGATGTCAGCTCAGAGTCCTGCAAAGAGATTTTTGAAGTGCCCCGGGACCGCCCTGTGGCTGACCAGCTCTGAGTTTGGGCTACCATGCTGTCGATGTCACCGTTCCGAGTTATGACCTGGAACTTGGGGGATCCACAGCTTGTGCTACAAAACGTACCTCTGCGAAATGGCATCGTTCTAGCATCAAGGGGACCCGAAATAGAAGGGAAAGTTTGACCGTGACAAGTGAGGGCCTTTATGTCGCCATACATCGGTGGCCACCGTCTGAAATTGCTTACCTGTGTCCATTCCTGTCCTGAGAGGGGCCCTGCATGGAGTTTTGCTGCATTCATCCACTGAGAGTCCTTGCATGAGCATCAGACACCGACCGGAGATGTGCTCGAACCTGCAACCCCTGGGGATTGAGGGCGGAGGCTGATGGTGGGAAACACAACCTCGGACCTTCTTCAACCAACCTGCCAAGTCTCATGAAGAATCAGAGTACAAGGGGTGAACTATAGCGATACTTACCTGCCCCTAAACTCCCTTTAAAAGTTTGATAACTTTTGTAAAACATTTCTAACATGTTGGCCTTGTCATAGCTTGTTCACACAAGCACTCAGAAAGTTGGCAACCCGTTTAACTCGTCCCTTGACACTTGGAACTGTTCACTGGACACCAGAGACCCTACTTTCAGTTTTACCAGCTTCACAAACTATGTGGAAACTTTGCTGAACTTTTGGGCAGAAGGCCCCAGACAACTAGCATTGACTTTTATACAATTACGATAGTTTTTCTTTTTATCCTTTCATCGACTGCCGATACACCACGCCGGTGAAGAAAGAAAACTGACTGTCGTAAACCACCGCGACGGACTGTACGGCCTTGGAAGGCCGCCCGGGTCTCAGCCGAGACAGTAGGGAGAGAGGGGGGAGGCCATTTTAGAATGAATATTCTCCCCTTCCTACACTTAGTTTGCCCAGCTGCCATTTCCATAACCCATAATTATGTAAAATACACCATTTAAATTTTGCCCCAAGTGTAATTGTAAATTCCCCTTGGTCGACAAACACTTAGTTTGCAATTTGTGTCTCCTGAGAGACCACGTCCAAACGTCTTGTCGAGCGTGCAGGCTCTTGAATTCTAAGACGTTAAAGGACCACTCCACCAAACGATGGGCCCACTACGCCAGGCAACTCGAGGCCATGGAGGTAGAGGGAGCCAATAGCGATGGTAGCAATGCAGCTTTTTCTGAAGGCGAGGGCATCGGATTAGCTTTGGCTACTCAAGTGCAGACCCCCAACCCCGTAGGACAGGCCGGCGCCCATATTGTGGGGACTATACCCAGTGGCGGCAGCTCTACAAAAGCACACACCACCAAGCACATAAGCCCCAGTCGACATCCGACAGATGAGTCGAATACTCAACAACATTCGACACCACCCCGTGAAAGGTCCACCAAGTCCCAGTCCTCTGGGCAATCTCGTTCAAAATCGCCACAGGCAGGGTTCAACCGCCGAAATACGGCAGGGGTGTCGCACGAAAAACTCCTTCCATGGACAAAGCCTCGCCTCCCACACCCAAAGTTCGACGTTCATCATCTGATAAAACGGCAGGCCCCAAGAAATCCGAAGTTAAACACTCCTCTGGGCGCCAGAATGGGGAAAAACATCATAAAAAGTCCTCTAAGACCCCTCATATGGACTAGAGCCCTCCTAGGGAGAAGACATCACAAAAGTGAATGCTATCCAAGCCCATAGAAAAACCTAAGGACTCTAGACCAAAGGTTATACTTCCCACTGATGAGGATATGGGTATTTCCCCTCAACCTATTGTAATCCCAAATTCAAAGGAATGGTCTTCACAGGATATTGATAGGGTTATGCAAAGAATGACCTTCATGGCTAATTTTTATGAAAAGAACCCAGATTATTTTCAAAGTTTCCACTCCACTCCTCCCACCTCAGCCCCTTCCGGCTCTCAAGCCTCTGCCTTACCCACTCAACCCCTTCTAAGAGGTCTTGCTCTATTGTCCCCTTACAAAGCACAGTTATAGATCTCTATGACCCAAAATGGAACCAGAAGACCAGGAGGATCTCTTTTGTGGAAACATCTGACCCTCAACTTAATGAAGAGGATACAGATGAACTTTATTATGGGGATGATGAAGACCCAGACGCAGAGCAGGAGGCTAACATGTACTCCATAGATTCCCCTCTTAATCAGGACACTCCAGTGGTCGATTCACCCTTAGATAATCAACCCCTCCTCAATGAAGTCTTGGCCAAAGCAGCAGAACTCTTCCAAATTGACACACAGGCGGTACAGGAGGATAGATAACAAATACTGGGGGACAAAAAGACAGTAGGTCAGTTTATCCCACTTCTAAATCGGTCCAACGCAGAATACAGCCTTCCTTAGAAGCAGCCAATCTCACACAGGCTTTTAACCAGCAT
The DNA here is from genome assembly GCF_040938575.1 of Ambystoma mexicanum. NCBI lineage: Eukaryota > Metazoa > Chordata > Amphibia > Caudata > Ambystomatidae > Ambystoma > Ambystoma mexicanum. The sequence continues at coordinate 1,263,185,955 of NC_090935.1, read as the reverse complement.
GTGGAAAAACTATTCAGGCCTGCACCATCAGTCCCCTTGTATATAAGAGGCCAATTGAAACCAGACTCATTGGTTGTTACCATGACAAGAAATAGTGCAGGCACACCCGTTGCTTCCTCCGAGGCCCCACCAGATAAGGAAAGCAAAAAGATATATGCCATGGGCAGAAAGGTCGCTTCCTTTGTGGCCTATCAAACTAGAATAGCCAACAACGCTACACTTTTGGCAAGTTATAACTGCCATAAGTGGGAGGAGATTTCTGCGTTACTTTCGTCCGCCTCGGTGCAACTTAAATCACAACTAGCTCAAGTGGCAGCAGACGGAAAGGGCCATATCTACCTGTCTCCTCAAATCAAATTTCGATGAAGCTGACAATGCTGGGAGAGTCATTGCAGAGGGGACTATTATAAAGAGGTATGCATGGCTTTGCCAGTCAGGCTTTAGGCCAGAGACATAAGCCACTCTAATAAACATGCCAGAGAACCTAATGTGCTCTTTGGCAAGGCTGTGGAAGATGCACTTAAGACAGCAAAGGATGAGTATGACACTCTAAAATCTTTAGGTCAGCTCACAAACAAGCCTACTGGTCAAAGGGGTAACAGTAATTTTCACCGTTTTCGGGGCCAGAATTCACAGAGAGGATCCGGCTACAATCAAGGCCAGGGTTACTATGGCAATAATCGAGGACAAGCCTTCCAAGGCTATCCACAAGGACAATGCAGATGTCGTGGTGGTTGAGGCAGAGGCCCAGCTCAAAGTTGGCACCACACCTCAGAGCAAGTGACATTCCGCTCCAGGTACCCTCCCATGCATCTCCAGTAGGAGGACGCATTTCCAACTTCACCCACCCATGGGAGGGTATCACCTCGGACAGATGGGTGCTGTCTGCTGTAGCAAGGGGCTACTGCATAGAACTACTTCAATGTCCTCACGACCACCCCCCACGACAGAAAATCCACTCAGAGGAATATCAACGGATCCTTCTAGAAGAAATAACAACGCTTCTATTAAAGGACGCCATAGAAGTGGTCCCAACCAACCAGGTAAACAAGGGTATTTATTCAACTTACTTCCTTGTGCCAAAGAAAGATCTAACAATGCACCCTGTATTAGATTTACGCCCTGCAAACAAGTATGTCAAGCCACAAAAGTTCTGCATGACTACTCTACAAGAGGTAATCTCACTACTAAAAAGGGGGATTACATGGCAACACTGGATATGAAAGATGCCTATTTTCATATTTCAATGTTCCCAGCGCACAGAAGATTCTTGCGTTTCAAGATAGCGAACAAGCACTACCAATTCAAAGTGCTGCCCTTTGGAATAACCTCGGCTCCAAGGGTATTCACAAAGGTAGTGGCGGTAGTGGCAGCGCACCTGCGCAGGAGCGCAATCCCAGTGTACCCTTACCTGGACGACTGGCTCATAACAGGGGACTCGCCTCTGATTTGCAAATAAAACATCCAAACAACAATCAAGCTCCTCTTTCAATTGGGCTTCTCAATCAACGATAAAGAATCAAGCCTAGTGCCAAGCACTTCCAAACAGTTCCTAGGAGCTATACTAAACACAGAGGAAGTATTGGTCTTTCCTTCAGAGGAAAGAGTAATAAATGTGTTACTACAAATTCCACATTATCAGGCCAGCCGCCAGATAACGGTGCGCAAAGCAATGCGTTTAAAACGCATGATGGCATCTTGCATATACCTGGTTCCTCGCGAAACAGTGATCTCAGGCAAGCGGTCAGTCGGACGATCTAGTGGTCGTTTTGCCAACACTTGAACAAGTCTTCGCTGGTGGACAAGAGAAAACCTAACGAGAGGGAAACCCTTCTACGACCCACAGATACAGGGAGTGGTCACAACAGACGCCTCACTTGCAGGGTGGGGGGCTCACTACCTTCACCACACAGCTCCGGGTCTGCGGTCTCACACAGCAGCTCAGAACCACATCAATGTGCTGGAACTTCTGGCAGTATTTAAAGCCCTTCAGGCATTCAAACCCCATTTAACAGACCTGTCGGTGCAGATCCTAACAGACAGCACCACAGCAATGTTTTACATCAACAAACAGGGGGGTGCACGTTCTCCAAATCTATTCAGACTTGCACAGAAAATCTGGAAATGGGCACTCAGACGGAAAATGTTCCTGTCATCACAACATGTTCCAGGGGAACTCGACGCTCTAGCAGACACATTGAGCAGAGAACCCCTACCAGAGGAACACGAGTGGCGTCTACACGAAGAAGTCGTAGAACACTTCTTCTCTCACTGGGGTTTCCCAACTATAGACCTATTCGCCACAAGTGAAAATCATCAATGCCCAGACTTCGCGTCCAGGTTCCCCCAGCCAGGCTCCAAGGGGAATGCCCTATGGATGAACTGGTCAGGGAAATTTGCTTACGCTTTTCCCCCACCTCCTCTCATGAAGAAGGTGGTGAACAAGTTACACAAGGAACCAATGACGCTTATCCTAGTTGCTCCTATGTGGGCAAGACAACCGTGGTATCCACATCTGCGCAAACTGTCGATGTGCGACACCATCAAGCTCCCTTGCCAGTACAACCTACTCACCCAGCATGAGGGACTAACAGTGCACCCACAACCACAATCTATGAACTTGACAGCATGGCTCCTGAAGTCCTAGAGTTCGGGCATCTCAATCTACCGCAAAGATGCATGGATATCTTGAAAGAATCAAGAAAACCAAACATTAGGCACTGATATTATGACAAATGGAAACAATTCGTAATCTGGTGCCAGACTAAGCAGATCAACCCCGTAGATTGTACTCCATCTAACATTCTAACCTATATGCTCCAATTGCTAGATGCACGGTTGGTGTTCAACTCCCTAAAAGTCCACCTGGCGGCCTTGTCAGCCTACACCACTTCCCATAACAAGGTCTCATGGTGGAAGGTACCGGTCATCAAAGCATTCATGGAAGGGGTAAAGAGACTCCACCCTCCAATTTCTAACCCACCGCCTGGTTGGAACCTCAATGTGGTACTCGCTAAGCTCATGGGACCCCCATTCGAGCCTATGCACAAGTCTAGTCTCAAACACCTGACTTATAAAACTGCCTTCTTAGTAGCCATCACTTCCATAAGGGTTAGTGAAATCCAAGCATTGTCAGTGCAGGATCCTTTCTTTACTATACATAAGAGCAAGCCGGTTTTACGAACTCACCCTAGGTTCTCACCTAAATTAATTTCCAAATTTCATGTAAACCAGTCTATTGAGCAACCGGCTTTCTTCCAGGAGCCCAAAAGCTCTGCTGAGGTAAATCTCCACACACTAGATGTGAGGAGAGCGGTCCTCTACTACGTAGACAAGACCAGACTGCTAAGAAAGACAGATCAACTGTTTGTTTCCATAGCGCCAGGCAGAGAAGGTGATCGCATCTCTAAGAATGCCATCTCTAGGTGGATAGTCCGATGTATCCAACTGTGCTATTCCCTATCAAATAAAACACTGCATTTTACCCCAGGGCCCACTCCACAAGAGGTACTGGAGCCACTCTGGCTTTCATTGCAAATGTCCCCTTAGACAGTATTTGCAAAGCAGCTACATGGAGCTCAATACATACTTTCACTCAGCACTACTGCATTGACACTCATTCCAAGACAAGTGGGACAAGCGCGTCTAAGACATTTATTCGCTCATGAACCTTCTCACATCCCACCTCCATCTTCTTCCACTGCCCGCTAATCTATGCACAGCATGTGATCTAAGCAGATTCCACAAGCCTCAGAAGGGATACATTACTCACTGTAATCATATTTCTGATGCTTGTATCTGCTTAGATTCACATGCAGCCCACCCTTCCTCCCCTCTGAGAAAAGGCGTATGGATGCTCATGAGCTTGTCTGATATGTATCTGCTTGGATACAACTGTACTCACGCTACACCTCATGTTCTCATGTCAGAAAAATGACAATCTGAGGGACCTCGACACGTGAGGGATCATGGGTACAGTGGACGTCACACTAGGGATAGTATTACTGGCACACCCTGTCGATGTCCCTTTTCGAGTTTCGAAAACAACAACTGTAATACTCTGCAGCTTCCACTAGATGTTGACCTATGCACAGCATGTGAATCTGAGCAGATACAAGCATCAGAAATACGATTACGGTGAGTAATGTATCCCATATGTATCTAATTCTTAGTATTGTGGGATATTACCTGCTAGTAGTCATTTTTCACTGTGTGTTTTGGCCATAAGTAAAGAAGTATTTATTTGTATACCTGATTGTCTAAGAGTAATCTTTGTCTGCTGCACTGTGTGTACTCATTGGGGACCGCTTACAAGCTCACCACCTCTTGAGACTTAGCTTAGGCCACTCGCCTAGCTACCTAGAAGTGGTTTGGCTACAGCTCCCCAGATTTGCCCCTGTCACAATATAGGTTGGCCTTCTATACATCTGTCCACCAGGCCAGAGTATAGAAAAATCAGTCCTAACAATACTTGCATGTATTCCAAAGGACTGATAGCAAGTTCATATGCTGCACCCGTGTTAGTTAGGGGTAAGGATGTAGAATGCCTCATAGCAAAATGGCAAAGAGATCTGAATATTGAAATGGATGAGATCATGTGGAGGAAGATGTGTAGGGGGCCCAGAAGACCTCTATATCCTGTCAGTACAAGTTGCATGGTGTGAAATTCTAGTATAGGCAGCAGTATGATGCAGTGAGGCTCTCGAAAACGTTCACATCGGTTAGCTCATTCGATTGGTGTAAATGTGGTGGTCCTGCGATAGAGTGATCTTAATATTATTTGGTTTGAAGGGAGAAGAGGAATGTTGGAGGACCCTTCCGCACATGGTCCACTTTTTATTGTTGACAGCAAGGGCCTGCTTAGCAACCTATTGGGAGAGGGAACATTTACCATCTGAAAAGGAATGGGCCTCTAAGGCCAAGGAGATGTACTAAATGGAATCCATCACCTTGTTTATACATGGTGGGGGCGGCTCGATGGATGTGGAATGGTCTTCATTTACATATAAATATACCCGGAATGAAGGCCTAAAGATTTCATAGGCTCTGGCAGACTACTCATAGAGCCTATTCTAACCTTGGGGGGTGTCTTTGAATTTTTATATTTTTTTCCTCCCTCCGCTATGCCTAGAGGATGCATAATTCAATGCTCTGTAACCATGTTGGCTCCCTTTTGTACGGGGTCTTGGGACTCATGTATCACGGCACAACACATGCTTTCCTCGGCAAAGAAGAAATAGAAGGAAAGACAATACAAGGAGGCCGAAGCTAAAGTTGGATGAAGAAAAGTGGCGAGATTCACAAGCAGAGGAATTTTTACGCAACTTCAAAAAGGCCAAAGATGAAGTCTGAATCAGAGCACTGGAGAGAGCCAAAGCAGGGTGTTGACATAAGGGAGGTTGTATATATAAATGGGGGGACTAAACAGGGAAATGGTTAGCATGGTTAGCACAAAAAGAGGATACAAACCGCTGGATTGGGGAGATAGTGACATGGGAAAATGTGGAGAAAGAAAGGGACCCAGTGGAAATAGAGCAGGGATTTGCAGGATTTTATGAACAGCTGTACCAGTCTCAGCTGAGGAACACAGAGACTATAAGAATCTTCCTATAAGCAGACTGACCGACGCGCAAAGAGGCAACCTAGAGGGTGAACTACAAGTAGAATAAATCAGAGCTGCAGAAACACAACTCTGGAGGGGAAGACAACAGGCCCAAATGGACTCCCGCTGGAATTATGGACAAGGCTGAAAAGCAAGGTGCTAGACCCCATGAAAGAGATGTTCCAAGAAAGCATGGAAAAAGCTAACCTACCAGACGATTTAACGAAGGCCACAATCGTGATCCTCCCTAAAGAGGGAAAGCCTATAGATCAATGTGGGTCCTGCAGACCCATATCCTCAATTAATACTGAAACCAAAGTCCTGGCCAAGGTGCTATCAAACAGGCTTCAAATAATATTACCAGAGATAATTAAAGATGACCAGTGTGGATTTATACCAAATAGATCCACAAAAATGAATTTCAGGAGACTACACCTAACCCTCAGAAATGCCAAAAGGCTACAATACCCATATCTTATTATACCAGACCCAACTCCGAGAGATCTATACCCAGGGCCATGACTATATTGGAGGAATTTGGGAGATTACAGGGCTGACGATACATTGCGACAAATCTATACACTATCCAATCGCCTGAGGAGGTGGACAAGAGATGAACATTTTTGGCGCTGAAAACCGCAAAAACAGGATTCCCCTACTTAGGTATATTCTTACAGAAGGATGACAAACTCTTTAACAAATGGAACCTTAATCCAGCTATCAACCGCTTTGAGATTGACATTAAGCACTGACGTACCGTACTGCTCTTATATACAGTCCAAGATGCCCCGAGACTGCTAACAAACATTGAATTTGAGTGGATAGACAAAACCCTGCAGGAATTCTTGTGGCAGAACAAAACACTTAGGGTAAGAATAGAAATGCTATACAATTCACAATTGGAGGGTGGGATCGTGCTCCCGAACTTAAAATGATACTACTGGGGAGGGGAGGCCACCAGTGGGCACAGGCAAGATGGACGCCTGATTGCGGTGCTTCGGCGGCCCCTGTCCTAATTAAGTGCAGAATTAATGCAGAGTTGACGGCCCGGGAACCGAGTTGACGGGGTCCTCAGGTGGGAATGTGGTGGCGGCATCGACACAGTGAGTTTGAGGGGACAGCAGTGTGTAACCGGGCATACCGGAGCCCCAACATTCGAGACCCGCCCTGTGCTTCAAAAGGCAGGCTGTGTGACCGCGAGAAGTGCAAGCCTGACAAGCACAAAGGAGGAGGCGGGTCGGTTGGGAGAGTGAGCCCCATACTCGCTGCCGCCGACGTGAAGGTGGGCAGAACACCCGCCCCCCCCCCCCCCCCACCGAGGAGTGGTAAGGGGGGGCTGCTGATGAGAGGACCGGAGGCGCTGGGTGGTGTGAAGGATGAGGAGAGGCCCATCGAGCCGCTCCGATAGCCCAGAGTCAGAGGAAGCAAGGGGCATCACTGTGCATGGTGTTGTGCAGTGAGTGGCAGTCGGCAGCCCTACGGAGACATAGTGGAAGGGCCTGGGGACTGGAAGGCTGCACACGGAGGACTCCCAGCTGATGTAGGAACGCCAGGTCTGTACTGAAAGTTGGCGAGATTGCAGGAAGGAGTCTAGAGCCCCGGTGGAGAAACCTAGCTGCACAGGAGTGGCTGTGTGGGGGCTTCTTACACGCAAAAGGGAGTGGAGGGGTCCCTTGCACAAGGAGGTGGAGGATGTTGATGCAACAGAGCAGCCGCGGGAGATTATGGTATGCGCAGGGAGTGAGAGTGGCATACTTGTGGAGAAAGGTAAGGCCAGGGAGGTTGGCTTGGAGAATGGCAACGGAGGGCTAAGTGATTAAGTTGGTGACCCCCTGTCACATGGAGTGAGCTTGAGGAGTGACAAAGACACCCAAAGGAGGTGGGACTGAGAAAGCTAGACAGCATCAAGACACAGGGGTTGTACTGGGTAGATGAGTTGGAAAGAGAAGCTTTACCAGTGCCAATACCTTGACAGAGTTGACATGAAGTAGGCGAAGGAGGTTGGCGGGTCCCACCCCTGCTCCGCTGCGATCGGGGCCATCAATAGCGATATCCAGATGATCCTGGAGGAGATTCGCGGAATGAGAACCGATATTGGCACCAACACGGCGGACCTATCAGCGAAAGAGTTCACATTGGAGGAACGGCTGGACGGGCTGGAGGCGAACCAGGCCCCCTCGGGGGAGTTTGAATCGCATATCGAGGTCCATTACCAGGACATTGAGAGAAGAGAGATGGAGTTGGGCCTCAAAATGGACGATATTGAAACTAGAGGGAAGCAAAATAACCTCTCTTTTTTTGGCCTCAAGGAAAGGGAGGGGAAATCCAGGAAATCATCGGGATGGTCCTGGGGTCAAAGGAGGGGGAATGTGTGACCTTGGATAGAGTACACCGGGCAGGAGGAGGAAGGAGGACCCCTCTTGGTGCTGGCCAAACTACACTACTATCCTGACAAAGTGGACATCCTCAAGAAGGCCAGGTGCATGGGAACTATTGACTATGAGGACTCTAAAGTGACCATATTCCAGGACTTCTCGGCCCAGACCCTCCTGAGACGGAAAAATTGTGGCCCTCTCACCAGGTGGTTACAGGAGAAAGGAGTATGATATAGGTGTGGATATCCCTTTGCACTAATATTTGAATAGGAGGAATAAAGCTTTCATCTGGTGTCGGAGGAAGATATTACGGGGGCCCAAGAGGGATTTGTGGAACCCTGAAGGGACAACACCGGATCGGAAGGAGAGGAAGGGACACCGGCGAGACGAGCGATTTGTGGCTCACAGGCAGAGCAAGGGCGGCGCAGAGTGCAAGGAGCCAGAAAGTTTCAGAAGTTTAACACCCCCTCCCCCAGAAGGAAAATTACAGGAGGGGAATTGATTATCTTGTGTTCAGTTAAGTGCTCTGAGGGGGTGATGGTATCCTATGTCAGGTTTTCAGGAGCCCTTTGCCCTGTCCCACAGGATGGAGACTACCTCAAGGGGGATGGGTAGAAAGAGAAAACCCTTTGGTTTTGACGGGGTCGGGGAACTCTGTGTTTGGGTGTTGGTTGGGGATGTCTGCTCGCATTTGGGGGGGTGGACCTGTGGGGGTAGGGGAGGTGTGAACGGATTGGGTTTGGGGGGTCTGGGGTAGGGGAGGTGTGAACGGATTGGGTTTGGGGGGTCTGTTCTCTTGTTGTTAATGCTCCTTAGAGGAGTTTGTAGGGTCAAACATGCAATGGCCAGGTTAAGGGCTGGGAATAAGGAGGGTGGGGGATCCATTGGGACCGCTTTGGTAGGTGAGGTAGTTTAGGGAGGCTGGGATATTGTAGTCGGGAGAATAGAGGGGGAGATCATTGGGGACAGATGGGGGGGGCCCACTACCATGGTGGTTCGGCCGGTGTGTCCAGAATCTGAAAGCAGGGGCTCTGTTGTGGAGGGGTGTGTGAGTCTTGGGAGGGAGGGAGGAAGGGTGACAATTACAGCGACTAGGGCAGGTGCCACAACCCTGGTGGTTCGACAAGTGTGACCAGCATGGTTGGGATGCACAGTCCTATGCCTCAGCTGGGGCTTGGTGGGGTGGATGGAGATTGGGCCGGGGGGGGGGGGGGGCGCGGGCTCATGCATTGGTTCTCACGAAGGGTGCTGAGGGGGAATCTCCTGAGTGATGCAAAGGGCAACTGGTGAATGGTAAAGAAGGGCTATGGCTGAGGTGAGGACTGCCACCCTAAACATAAAAGGACTACATTCCCAAAATAATAGATCGCTCCCTAGCAATATATTCCGTAAGAAGCGCTTGGCGATCCCCTTTTTGCAAGAGACCCACTATAAGCAGGGGGCGGAACCTGCTATACCTTAATATCGATTTCCTTACCCTTGTAAGGAAATCAATAGGAATTTTTGAGCTTCTCACAGGGACCGCAAGAAGGAAGAGGTGGGTATCCACCACTCTCTAACAACCCTACATAACTGGTAGAGCTCTACAACGCCACTCACAGTAGATTCCATTGCCCCACTAGAGAAAAAAAGAGCTAAGCGTATCAAACATGATAACTCATGGTACACCCAAGACTTGCTTGACATAAGAGCCCTCAAACGGGCAGCACTGACCGAATGGCAATCATGTCCCTCTGTCTCCACACGAGACACATACCGGACAGTTGATAAACAATAGAAAAAGGCTATCTCTGTAGCCAAAGCATCTGCATATAACCTCAGAATTGACAAAGCAAAATCTCAGTCCAGGGAGTTGTTTGCCATCTTTAATGAACTGGCTGTTCCCCCCGCCACCACACAACGAACCCGTGAAAGATTAAACATGGTGTTATAACATTCAACACGCCATGTTAGACAAAATCAACTCACTTCAGGTTAAAATGAAGTCTCACTTCAACAACCTGCCTATGGTTGCGTCCCCTCACTCAACACCCACTGGCACTGGGCCAGTCCCAGGTGACTCACATGTTACTAAAAGACCAAAACCCTTTGCCTTTAAGGATGTAACCATGCCAGAAGTCCTACTAATTATGAAGCATATCAAACCATCGCTTTGTAAGGGAGACATCTGGCAAGCTAGCTTAATCAAAGACTGTGCTGTGCGGTATCACTAGGTCCTTTCATCACAGCCTTTATTAATGCCTCTTTTGCCTCTGGCATCGTCCCATCTTCCCTCAAGGAAGCCTGGGTTTGGCCTCTGCTAAAAAAAACTACCCTTCAGCCAGACTCTCCCAACAATTACAGACCAATTACCACTGTTCTGTTTTTGTTAAAGATTCTGGACAAGGCTGCATTTCTGTAGATCCAGTCCTACTTGGAATTGTACAACGTCCTGGGGAAGAGGCAATCTGGCTTTCGTCCTCATCTTGGCACAGAGTCAGCTTTGCTAGACCTGAAGAATCAGCTACTTGAAACTATGGACAAGGGCAAGTCTGTGCTGCTTCTTCTCCTCGATCTGTCGGCCGCATTCGACTTGGTCGACCACAAGATCCTATGCAAACACCTTACCGATGCCGCTCATTTTTACCAAGAAGCTACTACCTGGATAACATCCTTCCTGGAGGGCCGAGCCATGAAGGTCTTTTCTGACCAGGCATCAGCCACTCCATCCCCCATTGGTTGTGGAGTACCACAAGGGGCATGCACATCCCCTACCCTCTATAGTTTCTTCACTTTACCCCTATTTAATGGCTTAGAATAGTTCGTCATAGCATTCACCAACTATGCCGATGATACACAAATTCTTCTCCCGCTATCTAGTGACTATGAGCCGGGCTTGGATGGCGGCTAACAGCCTTTGTCTCAAAGGGGAAAAACAGAAATCCTATTGGTAGGCCCTAAAGAGTCCCTGAACAAACTAGATAGCAAATACAGCACCTTCAGCATTGAAAACACTGTAATCACAATCTCTGCTGCAGTAAAAACCTTGGGCGTATACCTGGATTCCACCTTGTCAATGGAAAGGCAAGTCATTGCCATTTCATCATCAGCAGTGCTCGCTCACAACGAAAATTATTAATGCAGTAAAACCTCACCTATCAGCCAAAAACTGTCTCAACATTGCTAGAGCTACCCTTGGTGCAAAGTTGGATTACTGTAATGTCCTTCTCTTAGGTACATCATCCAAAAACCTTAGCAAACTGCAAATCACGCAAAATAATGCTCTCAGAACAGCTCGAAATATCCCTAGGAGAGAGCATCTCTCTCAGGCTAGACGAGACAAAGAGCGCATACTGTTCAAGGCCCTTACCATCACACGCAGATGCCTATCTCAGTCTGCTCCTTCTTACCTAGCAGAACAAATACATCAGGCGCCATCTCACAGACCAAAACCTGACCAATACTCAGTTGCTGCCTTCAATAGAGCCAAAGCCGGCGGTGCTAGCCTTGAAGTGTTAGCACCAAAATCCTGGAACTCACTAGCACTCAAACTCAGAAAGGAAACCCTTCTCATGGCGTTCAGAAAGGTGCTGAAAACCAAGCTATTCAACTAGATTGTACTTGAGTGTTCCCCTGTAACATTGGAACACTTATACTGCATTATTGTTGTGAACCTCTGTAACGCTTTCTGATGAGTCTGTTTTATGTAATCTGTATCTAGTGAATATCCTGTAGCAACGCCACGATGCCTCAGGGCCACTGCATGCTTTATAAATTCAAATAAATATCCTACTAGAGACCACATTCATGTTGACAGAGATACAGACCAAGAGGGGATTTGGGGAGAAAAAGGTTCCATGGAGGGACTCGGGTTACCCTGGCTACCTTATATGTGCCGAATGTGGGACAGCTGGGGTTCTTGCGCCAGGTATTCGGTATGTTGGAAGGCTGGGCAGAGGGGGCCACAATACAGGGGCAGGGATTTCAATCTGGTGGCTGACCCGGCGCTTGATTGGTGGTTGGCTAAGGGCTATGGGCCAAAAGCGGCAGGCACATAGAAAATTGCCATTTGGGAACCTACTGCAGGACCATTATTCGGCTGATGTGTGGCAGCGGCACTTTTCCAGGGCTTCGGACCTATACATTTTTTTCACCCCCACACCAGACTTACACCAGGTTGCTGATTCCGCAGGACAGGGAGAGTGAGGTGAGGGCGCCTACGGTTGAGACAATCACAATGTCCGATCCCGAGTTGGTGGTGGCGGAGTGAACGGTAATGAACCCTAGGCGGCAGTTCCGTTGGAGGTATAATTACACCCTGTTGAGGGACCGGGTGTTCCAAAACTTTCTAGGGAAGGAGGTGCAAGCGTACTTCAATGTTAATGACAATGGGGAGACAGGTATGACAGTGGTCTGGGAGGCCGCTAAAGCCATGTTTAGGGGACTGCTCATTGCTGAGGGGTCACAAAAGAAAAGAGAGAGGGTTGATCGAGGCCAGGCTTTCGGGGGAGCTGACAGTGTTACAGTCTCAACTGCTCCAGAGGGGTGCCGATAAGGGAACACTCCTGGGTGAGACGAGCAAAAAAGACAAGAGCTCCAGATCGTGTTGATAGGTGAGGTGGTAAAGATGAGGTTGCTTGGCCCAACTGTGGAAGAACCCGCGTATGCCGGTGGAGAAGGAGTGGGTGGCAAAGATTAGGGCGATATACGATATGGAATACCTCACACATGTCCTGGATGAATCCCGGTCCAATATTGAAGGCCTATGGCTCCCCTTTTTTTTGAGAAATATGGACTTTGATGGGGGAGGGATGGTGGGGATTTAGTGTTGGAATGGCTAGGTGGGTCTCAGTGGGGGGGCGCACCTTGTCTTGTTTTAATGTTGGGGAATTCTTGGGGGCGGGTGAGGAAATGTAATGCTGGCCTGTGGGCCTTGGAAATGCTTTTTGCAAAAGGGGGTATAACCGCGGGTTTGAACTCTGTGACTCCAAGAGAACCCGCTGCATGAAGGTGAGCGGGTGGTGAGGGGGAGGGTAGGGAAGGGAGGGCATTCAGGGCTTGGTTTCTGAGGAGGGGATTTTTTGATGGTTTGTAACACAATTTTTGAAATGCCAATAAAGTTCAGTTTTGAAAAGATTATAATACTGCCCCCCACCCCCCTCAACACGCCATATTGAACAGGTGGAAATACCTTAAGGGCAAAAATGCATTAGTCGACACGGAATTGCAACTTGTAGGAAAGAATAGATAGTTTATTCCACGGGGTAGTAACACGGCTGGAAATTCCACAGGTCACAAAGGCGGTTGGAACAGCATGGGCACAGGCATGTATATTCTTGGTTTGGGACAAGCAATTTACACTGGCGTCCTCACTATGGGAGAATGTTTTAATCAAAGGGATACAACATGGGGGTGGGTGGGCAAATGGTGAAGGAGTATCCCAACAGTGGGGGTTTTGGTTCACCCTCTCAATGTGAAATACTTCCTGAACTTAAGAGCAGAGCGAGGGCTAGAAATACGTCATTTTTAAAAATACTTGACATGCACCAACACCACACATTGGGGTGAGAGAAGAGCTGCCACAGGCTTCCCCACTTGAAAGGAATGTACTGGGCTGAGAGAACGCCTCATAACAATTCTCACCCATTTACAAAGCATCATCCTTTCACTCCACCAAGCAAATAGATGACTTGAAAAAGATGGGGGAAAAACGTGGGGGAGATGGAGAATGATGACTGGAGAGAGGCTCTGCAACACCCCAGAGAGGTAGCCAAAGTAGCTAGATTAAGGCAGAACAATTCAACTATCTCCACAGAACCTCTACTCCAGGGAAAGATTGAAAATCATGGGAAGGCAAGACACATTCCCCAAATGCAGTAGGTAGAAAGCGTTCTATCACATGGTCCGGGATTGTCCACAAATAAAGCAGTTTTGAGGGAAAGTCGTAAAAGAGGTGGAGGTGTGCGTAGAGAGGCCTATACAGTTAGAACCCAGGTGCGCGTTACTGGAAATTTGGCCAAACTCCAAGCTGAATAGATATCGGAAGATATTCTTGAACGTAGCCTATGTGATAGCGAAAAGGGCCACAGCTGTACAATGGATGGATGGACATCGCCCCCCAAGGTTGTCTGAATGTCGCTCCAGAATCAATATTATCAAGAGGAGAGTGCTCACAACCAAATTTGAGAGGGTGGGATTGAAATAGGAGCTGATTAAATGAAAGGAATTATTACTCCTCTTGGTAAATATAGGGAGCTACAGGGGGAGAGAAGTAGGGAACGGAAAGTATGGTGAGAAGGCTTAATCTACAGTGGTGGGGGCAGAAAGTTGGAGAGTCTGGACACCTATAGACAATGCCTGTCACACAATTTCTGTTATTTGTTATGTTGCACTGAAAAACCTATTACATTTTTTTAATTAAATCAATAAGAAAGACAATCCAATTGTAGGTCTCCTCTTCAGTGGGCCGAGATGGTGACCCGGTAACCAAGGCTAATTAGGTGGATTGTCAAGTGTATACAACTTTGTTTCTAAATGGTAAATAAAACATTACTTTTCTCACCCAGGACCGACTCCACATGGAGCACAGGAGCAACTCTGACTTTTATTGCCAATGTGCCCTTAGATGAGGTTTGTAAGGTTGCAACTTGGAGTTGAGTTCATACATTCCCATAAAACAAATCTTTTCTCCACTGTCCCCGCTGCTCACCTACCACCTTCCTCAGGTACTTCTTGCTAATCTCTGTATAATGTGTGAATCTAGGCAGATTCACAAGCCCCAGAAGACAGATATTATTCACCCAATAATCGTCTTTCCGTGGCTTGTATCACATACGCCTGCCCTGCTTCGCCGCAAGGAAGCACTGGACGGTACAGAAAAAATAAATCACATACTTCATTGCTTACACATTCCATACAGACGTTATGGCAGAAAAACAAAATCAGTACGTTGAAGCATGAGGGATCATAGGCACCTGCAGTCATACAATAGGGATAGTGTGACAGGAACAGCCCCTGTTGATACCCTACTTTTCAATGTTGACAAAGACATGTAATACTCAGAGCCAACCACTAGATAGCACACTATGCATTGCCTGTGATTCTAAGCAGATACAAGCCATAGAAAAACTTTTACTGGGTAATATTTGTCTTATATCCAGCAATCCTTCGTAACCTTTTTGGAGCAGGTCATCAGTTCCAACCTTCCTTCTGTTTTGAGATGCGTAAGAATCTCCCATAAGTATGGAGAAAAGGGGACAGTGTTATATCTTGTGTTGTATTTTATCTCCCTGGTTCCTGGAAGCAGGGTGTGTGTGACCTCACGGGAGAACATTGAGTGAATGTCTGGAATGTTTATGCATGAAGGGGCTTCCAAAGTCAGGCATTGAGAGAAGAGCACGGGTGGTGGGAGTCAATGAGTCTGCACTCAGTCTCAGTAGATTATCGATGGGGCTTACACAAGAACGTAATGATGTAACTGAATAAAGGAATTTCATGTCGACTTACCTGATCTCCGAAGCATCCTTCATTACAACAATGGCTACGAGCTGGTCAGAAACTGGACCCAGGAGTGCTGAAACCTGAAGAAGAGGGATATAAGGAGAAGTTACCTGTTGCAGAGGATGTAGGATGAAGACTGTAGATTTGCTGCCCCTAAAAGTGTAAATCCACCATCCAGGGTGTAAGGCAAAGTTGTAGGTGTGCTCTCAGTGCGCCCCCTGGGCTAGCAGAAGAGTGTGCTGGCTGGAGAATCCGGGGCAGAGGCACACAGAGGGCAGTACAGCTGCTAGCTGGAAAGGTGCTGGCCAGAGGCGCCCAGCTCGTGTGTACCACAAAGGGGAGGACTGGAATGCTGACAGGAGGAAAGCAGCTGAAGAAACCCGTAACACCAACACCCGGAAATAGGAACCCCAGTGCCAAGAGAGGGACACGCCAATGAAGTACAGGGGCGCTCCAAGTCCACCGAAATGACCAACTGCCATTTCGGACCCCCAACAGTTCCTTGGGCTGCAGGATACAGTCTGGAGAAGTTCTGCATGTAACTATCCGGCGGTCACCTGGCAGTTCTGATAGTTGCTGGGCAGGAGCTCCGCTTAGCTCCAAGGATCTGGAAGCTAATGGTGACATCGTTATCACAGCTGAGAGAGGTATGGTGAAGCCTGGAACCTCTCCCAATGTTCAAATGTGTGCCGGTGAGAACGTCATGTGGAGTGTGTTGGAAATGCTTGAATGATTGAAAAAAGGACCCTTCAATGACTAAGAGCGTGATGAGATCACATTATGTTCATGTCGGGGAAGGGAAAGATAATCGTTCCTACAATGTGAAAAGGTTGCTTCCCTGCCTGTAATGTTTAGAAAACAGACATTCTATGATAAGGCGGCTTCTCAACTACATTCTCACATCCAGATTGCGGCAACTGCTTGGCTGTAATGTGCTGCAATATGTGTCAATTGATAGGGTCCCAAGTAAATGACCTCCGTTATCGCCTTTCCATTGAAAAGCATTTCTTAATGTAGGCGCTGGATTACTTGGCACCATTCTGCGATGCGGTGTAGGATGTCAGGTTATTCCATGCAGAACGTCGCAATCAATGTGCTGTTCAGTGCCGTGCAGAGGGAAAAGGAAATGCTTCCATCTCCTAGAGCGGGATGGACAGGAAAGCCTTTAGGTTTGCCGCATGAATGGACAGGGAGGAAATAATGGAGCGGGCAAGTGCAGCATTTCTTAATTGTAAAGTGCATGCTTAGCTTTACTTTTAGCTGTTTGAAATTGCAACAATTGGGCAAAATGTGTTATATGTTAGATCAAGCAATTGTCTTCCTTAGTCAGATGAATACTTGCCCATCTGCAAGTTGTCCACTTTTTGTAACACAGAGAAGAGCTGACAGAGATGTTGCATTTTGTTGCTGAGCGATCTGGTTTTAAGAGCGGAATGAGTGTGCATCTATTAGGGGTTTGACATGTTTGTGTGAGGTATTGCAGCTTTAAATTCGCCTCGTGCGAAAAGGGTCCTCATTACAGGTCCGGTGGTAACCCTGCTACCGGCGGGCTGCCGCCGGACCCGTAAAAATGGCGGGGAAGTCAGGCACCGGTACATTTGTTAATCCCCATATGGCAGTGGGGACACTGAAGCACTGGCACCATTTTTAACTGTGCCAGTGCTTCCGTAACAGGTTTGCCTACCGTGACCGCTGCGCCCAGCACACATAGTTGGCTGGTCCTGAAACAAAGGTGCCGATAAGCTTACCAGCACTCTTGTTTCCAGACCTCAAATTTGTCATAAGGCCCAAGGACTTCTAGGACACCTTCATCAATCACAATTCTATAAGGTATAGTTGTGAGCTTGTTTGGTTGCAGTGCATATGACTTGGTGTCATGTGAATGTTCTGATCCGTCATAACACTTTGAGGAATTTCCAGGTTGTAGTGCTGCTAAATTCAGCATGGACTTTTAGGGACTAAAACTTGTACATCGCGGCAAGTGTGTCCCCCTGCGTCGCCATGCATCAGTTGCCGTAGTTCTAAACAGCTTTCTGCATTCAGTCCTGTGCAGAGAGGGGCCCTGCATCAAGTTCTTCTGCATTCTCCAACTAGAAGACCTCGCACCAGCATTTGTCACCAACCAGAGAAGTGCTCGATCCTGCAGCCCCATGGCATCAACGACCATAGTTGAAGGTGTAATAGCAACCATGGACCCTCTTCTTCAGACCTGCCAAGTCCTAAGGAGAATGCTCATTTCGTGTTTTGTACTTAAAGTGAAGTGAAGTTATTGCAAAAGTGTATAAGGTTGTGCGGGGAACATTAGTTGAATGAGTGGTATTGGTTTATCCCTCCTTGTCACAGTAGTTACCCTTTGGCACTATGGCTATTCCCCATTACATATTTACCTGTCACTTCAACGTTTCTGACAAGAAGGAACATCAGTGTTTAAGACTCCTGTTAGTAAAGTTTGTAACGCAGTGCCTTGCGTGTCCCTTAAGGGTTTTTGGTATACCATCTACTTGTCACAGATTGTAGTGTTTGGCAATTTGCCTTTTGGACTATTTAGGAAAAATTTTGCACAGCATTTTGAGGATGGCCTGCATCACACTTTATTATGTAGAGGACTTTTTGGGGCCTTTCCAGCTAGTGGTGTTGAAAATGAGACAAGGGAACACCCATCGGGTCCTTGTCAGACAAGTTGGGGATATATAGCACATGAGTGACATGCTATTGTTTTGGACTTGCCAACTGGTGTCATTGGGAAATGAGACCAGGGATCACCCAAAGGGTCCTGATCGAACATCTTGTTTGTTAACAAGTTGTTTCAACAAGATTTTGTAACTATTAGCATCTCACTAGTGGTGTTTAGGAATAGGGTAGTCAAGCTTGCGGATTACCGAATAACCTCTTGGCTAACAGATTGCCTACTTGTCTAGACGTTATGCACGTCACGAGATGTTTGAGTAATTACAGCATTTTGGTTTTGGAATGTTAGTAAAATTAAGGGCTATCATTGAATGTAGTTGTGAATGACCTTACAACTTGTTAATGTACTATTCATAGTATTATTAGCCCTGTCCAGAAATAAACATTTTTGTTGTTTGTTCAAATCAACAGGACGGCATTTGTGTCATGTCCATACACGCAGGAAAATTTGAAAGTAGGGAGATTTGTATTGTCTCCTTGATCAAGATAGGCCAGTGTGTCTTCTGGTGTAGAGGATGCTACTTATAGAGAGTATCTGCTGTGTTTCCATCTCAAGTTTGGGTTGTAATAAAATCCTTATACATAGTGTTTCCACCCATTTATTACTCAAACTTTGCTTTCCTTGTGTTTGATCCTAATTTGACTGGCCATCCTTTTAGGACTGGTTGTTCAGTTTTGTTTTTCTCTCTTTGGGAATAGATGGTTGTAATGGTGTGGTGTGTTTTCCAGGTGCCCGTATTTTGTAAGTTGGGTGACCCCGCTCAAATGATCTTTTCCTAAGAGGAGGTGTGTGTGTGTGTGTGTGTGTGTGATGTTCCATGCAAAAACATGGAATTAAGAGTCAGGGGTTCTCTTTGGGGTGAATGTGCTTTATTGTTTGTTTGTCAAAGAAGGGGAGGTGTGGTATATCTTATCTCCCTGGTTCCTGGATTCAGGGTGTGTGTGTGACCTCACAGGAGAATGTTGAGTGAATGTCTTAATTATTTATTCATGAAGGGGATTCCAGAGTCAGGCAGTTGAGAGAAGAGAGCCTGGGTGGTAGGAGCCAGGGAGTCGGCAATAAGTCTCAATGGAGTCTCTATGGGGCCTACATAAGATCCTACTGATGTTACTGAATAAAGGAATTCAGGTCAATTTACCTGATCTCCTGAAGCATCCTTCATTACAACTGACGGGATGGAAGAGTAAGAAAAAGTTACTCAATGTTGTTACTTCTATTATACGCTTAGTCCATAGTCTCCTTTCCTACATAGACCCTCCCTGTTTCAAACTATACCAAGTCTGACTAGATTAAGGGACTGGTGGTTGGGCGAGGCGGGAGGGAGGACACGTGTGGAGAATTACCTCTCAAAGGCATACGCATACTGGTGAGCTATAGAAATAACATGTATTCCTCCATGGAAACATTTCTGGTCCCGCCCCAGTGGACATCCCCTAAATATGGATGAATGGGGACTATGAACCAAGGGTAAAGTAGTCTCTATAGTGAATAACATTTTCTTACTTAATCAGGCCTATGAGATTTTGTGTATGTCAATATGTAAAAACACATTTTTGAAACTTTAAACAATTGGTTACAAGCAATATATCATAACACCTGTTACAATTCCATGCATTGCACCACATGAACGTTAACAGGGGTATCCCTTACATTCTCCAGCTTGGGGTCTGACATGGATTCACATGCTCATAAATATTCCCCGTTGTCAGGCTGGGAACCCTCAGTAAAAGAAAAACAGTTTCACTTTCACTTGCAAACTGTATTTCTCCCATAAACCAATCACTGTCCTCTGGGTCATACTACCCCATCCTTTGACAGTCCTCTCCCTAAGCCCCTCCTCTGGCAGCCTGCTTCAAATTTTTCCTGCACGTTTCAGTGTTGGGAGTCATCGAGTTTGCTCTGCGAGTTACTTCTACGTTTTATTGTGTTTTTCTATGGAAAAAGGTTCTATTTTTGTTCCGAAAGAGCCTGTGTGCTGTTCTCTCCATCTGCCGACAGCAGGGATCCGTTGTCGGTGAATTTCAGCACCCCTCAAGGGCAAAGGTCGTCAAAGTTTCCAGAAGGCCACTGGCCCTACTTCACGTCTTCCAAACCATGACGGAGGAGAAGGAAGGAAGTCCTGCACCAAGTGAAGGCTTCGAAATGTGTTCTGGAGGACAAACACCTGCAATGCCTCTACTGCTTGCATTCGGACCACAAGGAAGGAGATTGCGAGATATGCTGCAGCTTCTCCAAGAAGACAACAAAGGACAGGCACAGTAGACTGACAGCGTGGCTGAACGCCAAAGCCTCTGCCCCATGCTCCGAGCAGGGTCATGCCTTATCCAGGGCTGGCCGGTCCGAGGAGCGGTCTTCTAAGTCCTGTGTGGGCGCCTCATCCGTGGGGGCCCAAGATAAGGGGGTCACAGCGGAAACGGGTCCCAAGGCAGACAGGGCATGATCAACATCACCCTCTGCCTCCATTGACAGCCGGCAATCGAGCTCCTATTCAAAGAGAAAATCATCCAACTCAGCTAAACTGCAGCCCCCGCAGCCTACAGTGTTTCCACCGGACGAGGTGTGGTTGTTTCATTCCATGATCGCCGGAGCCTCTGAGCTGTTCCAGCTTGTGCCCAAAGAAACCAGGAAGGAGGGTTTCCTATACCAGAGGCGCAAGGCCAAGACAATCATGGCAGAGCCCCTCCTGGACGTTGTGTGGGAGGAGGGCCTCGCCCTCTTGAAGAACACTTGCACAGCTCCACCCAAACAGGATAGGCTGGAGAAGATGTACCGGTTGCCGGAATCTGCACCGAAGTGCCTGAGGTCGCAACCATCGCTGGATTCGGGGCTGTCGGCGGCCGCAAGGAAGCGGTCGGCTAACCCGTCCTCATCTTAAGTCCTCTGGTCAGCAAGGGAAAGAAGGTGGACGTCATGGGAAGGAAGGGGATTTACACTGCAATGTCCACTGTCAATGTGGCCAACGCACTGGCGATCCTAGCCAGGTACACAGGGAGCTGTGCTACAAGCTGGGTCCCATTTTGGAGTTCCACTCGGACGACAAGAGGATGGAGGCAATCGCTTTCTTCCAGGAGGGAGAGATAGCATCGGATCACGCCATCAAAGTGGCTGGACGCTGCCGACACAGGGTTCCAGCAGATGGGGAACAGTGTCTGCCTTCTTCACCAAGGCTGGATGAAGGCCACAAATTTCCACCAGGAGGTCCAGGCGTAGGTACTGGACATGCCTTTCGACCGAGATAACTGCTTCTGGAAGGTCGTCGACAAGACCCTACAGGCTACAGAGACAGATCCTACAGAGTGGATACAGAGACGGCCTGTTCCTTGAGTACCCTACAGCAGCACCGCTCTTCTTTTCGCTCCTCCAGAGGAAAGTCGGGCAGGTCATCGAAAGGGTTCTCCTCATCGTACCATCAGCATTCCAGATCCACGACTCAGGAAGTCTAGAGAGGCCGGTCCCAGGCCTACGGTGGCAGAGGACAGCGTCGCTCGCAGGGCAGGGTTCCCAAGCAAGCCTGAACCGACCAGGACGTCGGGCCCCACCCATGCACCCCGGTGGGAGGCCGACTGACTAGGTTCGTCAG
Source organism: Ambystoma mexicanum (assembly GCF_040938575.1). Lineage (NCBI taxonomy): Eukaryota > Metazoa > Chordata > Amphibia > Caudata > Ambystomatidae > Ambystoma > Ambystoma mexicanum. The sequence goes on along the minus strand of NC_090935.1, from coordinate 1,263,164,230 downwards.
GGAGTAGGAAAGGATCACCACGACAGATGGGTGCTGGACGCTGTCACCCAAGGGCCCTGGAATTTCACCACAGGTGTCCGTTGATCCCTCCGGTGGCCCGTCAGGAGCAGCACATTCCTCAGCTCTTAGAGGAGGTACGGGCCATGCTACGAAAAGGTGTGATAGAGCTGGTTCTCCAGCGACTCTGGGGCTCCGGATTCTATTCCAGATACTCCTTTATCAGAAAGAAGATGGGGGGTTGCAGGCCCATTCTAGACCTACGACATCTGAACAAGTACCTCAAGTCTCAGAAATTCCAAATGGTCACGTTGCAACACGTGCTCGGCCAACTGGAAAGAGGGGATTTCTTGACGTTGCTGGACCTGGAGGACACCTACTTCCACGTCCCTATACACAGGAAACATCGAAAGTTGCTACGTTTCATGGTGCAGGGACAGCACTACCAGTTCAGCATGAAGTCGGCCTCCAGATGTTCACGGAGTGCCTGGCACCGATGGTGGCCCATCTGTGTCTACAAGAGATACACGTATACCTGTACCTCGACGACTGGCTCATCCGGGCCCGCTCGCAAGAGTTGGCCGTCGGACATACGGAGGCGTCTGTCAAGCTACTGGCGGATCTGGGATTCCCCATCAATTATCCAAAGTCCTGCTTGACACCATTGCAAAACGCGCTGTTCCTGGGAGCCAGACTCTATACAGCGTTCTGCCTGGCAACACCCTCTGAGGAGAGGGTAGCAGCCATTCAAGGTAAGGTGCAGCGGCTTTTGTGAATCATCAAGTCCTTGCTCTGCATGATGTCGGACAACACCACCACAGTGTTCTACATCAGGAAACAGGGGGGGCGCTCGATCCCCGGTGCTCTCCAGGGAAGCGCAGGACTTGTGGCGTTGGGCTGTCTGACAAGAAATGTTCCTTGTCCCCCTTCACCTAGCGGGAGTCAAGAACACTATTGTAGACTCCCTCAGCAGGGAATTGCACTCCTCCCACGAGTGGGAAATTCGGCAGGACCAGGTGGACCCAGATCGATCTGTCTGCAATGGAGGCGAACTCCAAATGCCAGAAGATGGCCAGCAGATTCCACCAAACGAGGAGCCTGGGGGATGCTTTCTCCTTCCTTTGGGAAGGGATATTTCTGTATGTGTTTCCTCTGTTGCCTCTCCTGCTACGAGTCATCAACACACTCAGAGAGTACCAGTGCAGGATGATACTCATCGCCCGGCATGGCAGAGGCAGATTTGGTACCCAGACCTTCTCAGCCTGTCAGCGTGGCCTCGGGTCAAGCTACCAGCAGTCCCGGATCTTCTCATCAGAGATGGAGGTGCAATCCTGCATCACGACCCAGGATCGCTCAACCTGAGGGCTTGGCTCCTGCAGCCCTAGAGTTTGGAGAATATGAGTTGCCTGCGGACTGCAAGAAGGTCCTCACCGAGGCCAGGGCATCGTCGACTTTGAAGTGCTAGGTTCACAAATGGAAGCGTTTCGCTACATGGTGCCGGTCACAGAAGATTACCCCTCTGAGGGTCATGGCTTCACAGATTCTTCCGCACTTTTATTTTTGGCCAGGGCCGGACTGGCGCACGCCTCGTTCAAGTTACATCTGGTGGCTATCTCACGCTACACCAGGTCTCCAGGAAGGTCTTCACTGTGGTCTCATCGACTCATCAAGGAGTTCCTCAAAGGACTTCTTCGATCTTTCCCACTGGTCAAGGCTGCTGCCCCTGCGTGGGAACTCAACGTGGTTCTGAAGAGGCTCATGGAGGCCCCCTTTCAGCCTATACATCAGGCCCCTCTGAAGTTCCTCTCGTGGAAAACGGCTTTCCTTGTGGCCATCATCTCTGCCAGGATGGTGGGTGAGAAACAGGCCCTATCCTGTAAACAGCCAATTCTAATGGATTGTGTCCTCCCACGTATTCCTCATCTTATGATAATTATCTCTCCAGCTTTAGCTGCTTCTAAATTATTTTTGACAGGGAGCTGTGTGCCGTCTCGTCGAGTCGATGTCCCTCGAGGGCCTCAGTTCGACTGTCAACATCATCATCAGTATTAAGTAGCGAAGGCAGCCCCCGTTGGATTCAGTTCTGTTTTTACAAGCTAACACTTTGAGAGAATTACAGCGTGCTTCGGTTCTTCTGTGAACTTCGATCGGTATTTTAGTTTTCTAAAATGTCTTCCACGTTGGCTCCATCAATGCCTAAGACATGCTTCAAGAAGTGCCAAGACTCTGGATCGAAGATGTCGATCACCGGCCCCCACCGCATATGTCTGTGGTGTCTTGGTACCGGTCACTGTACCTTCGACTGTGGCTCCTGTCAGGCGATGACCGAAAAGGCTCTCAGGGAGCGTAAAGGAACATTGGCGGTGGGGAGGTTTCCTTTGAAGTGTCCTTCTAAGAGTTCAAGAGAAAGACTGATGAGTCGAGGGATTCTTCTCTACTTAAATCGAAACGGTCTTGATCGAGAAGTCGATCACGCCATTCTTCATCGTCTTCTCCGAAGAAGGCCAAGAAACTGCATCATAGGTCACCTTTGACCACCAGTGATTCCTCGGCTGAGGTAATCAAGTGTCCAACTAGATTGGACTCCCCAGCCTAGTGGGATGCGTTTCATAATTAAATGCTTAAAATCTTCGAGAATGCGGCCTCAACCCCCTCAAAGGACAAGCAGAAAGCCCATGCCTCTGTCGATCTACAAAAAGGCGACAAATGGAAGTCAATGACTACATTTTCGAAACCAAGCCTGAAGCCGGTTCTGCATCGAGAAAAATCTCGATCTGATGAGAAATCGCTGAGGGCTTCGATGAGTCAGGAACCCAGCCCATCAAGGGTTCCGTCAAAGAAACATAAGAAGTCAACAATGTCGATGCCTTCGCTGATACCGTCGGTGTTGGTACCAGAACCGCCGACACGAGTACTGAAGTCGATGCCGACTAAGGCGATCCCGACTTCGAAGTCATTGTCAATGATTACTTTAAAATTGTCAAAGCTAGTGGTAGTCCAGGAAAAGATTTGATTTTCAAACCTTTGCCTAAAAGACTTTTTGAAGTCTTTTCAGCCATCTATGAAGATGAACAACCTTCAGATTATAACACACCACCGTTTGGGTTACAATTTGTCACCCCTAATGTGCCAGATGAATTGATCTCCGAGGACTCTAGATTAAAGGACTAATATGACAACCTTCAGTCAGCCAGTTGGTTAATTACCTCTCCCAAGTTGGAATTTGGCAAGCCAGATCCTACTGAACGTGCTGACACCTCATATAGGAGACTCATGTGTAGGGTTATAGAGTTTTTAGGTTTGAGCAGGCTTACTCCTTCTTTTGAGCAGGATGACAGACCTCTTGGACCAGGGTCCCCAGAAAGATCCAATTTTGCCATTTCACACTGCATTACAAAAAAGGGTCCCTGCAAATTTGGAGAAACCAGAAACTGCGGTTGCAGTGAATAAAAATGTTGCTAAAAAAAATACAGACCATACAGCAGTGACCCAGAGTATCTGACTAAACATCCAACACCAGAAAGTTTGGTGGTTCCGGCTGCTACATCTACCAAGCAGTCAGCATACCCATCAATCACTCCTAATAGGGATGATAAGAGAGTGGATGCCTGGGCGGCAAGAAAGGTATTTACTGCTGGCACTATGGCATTAAAATCAACTTATATAACTTGTACCTTTACGTTTACCCTGTGGGACTGCGTAGCTATGGCGGCTGACCACATCAAGGATGGTAAGGAGTCAATGGGTGAATGTGTGCAGTCGGATCTGGATACTGCAGACAGCATCAGCGGATCTATTGCGGCTAGCGCAGATTTGCGTGGTTGAGGAAGTTCGGGTTTGCACCAGATGTGCAAGCTAGACTACTCAAAATGCCCTTTGGCGGCTCGAGGCTGTTTGGCAACAAGGCAGATGAGAGTTTGGAAAATCTGCAGACCTCAAAGTCAGCAGCTAAATCCTTTAGCGCCGCCATTAGTCGGCCTCAACACCCCTACTCTGGCTCATCTTCCTGGAGGGGTAAGTCCTTTCGATTCTACTCCTCAATTGGAAGAGGAAGAGGACAAGCCGGCCAAAGAGGTCAGAGAAGATTCCCTCGTGGTGGACGAGGGAGAGTTGCTTAGCCAACCCAACCGGCGGCAGTTTTACCATCAGCAGCTTCAGCTGCCTCAAAACCACTCTTAGGCCTTAGCTCACAAGACCCCAGTGGGAGGCAGACTTACTCGGAATCTGAACGAGTGGCGAGGCATTACTTCAGATGTTTGGGCACTGGAAACTGTAGCCCAGGGTTACTACCTTCCTTTACAAAAAAGTCCTCAGGATCATCCCGGGGGAACAACTCTTTCAAAATTCCAGATCTGCTTCTTGTGCAGGAAATGTTGACCCTGCTAGAGAAAGATGCAATAGAACATGTACCTGTGGTGGAAAGGAACAAGGGTTGGTATTCCCCATACTTCCTGATTCCCAAAAAGAACGGAGGATTGCCACCCATATTGGACTCAAGAAACCTGAACAAGTTCCTCAGGAAGGACAAGTTCAAGATGGTTACCCTTTCCCAAATCCTTGAGGCTCTCCAACTCCAAGACTGGATGGTCTCATTGGACCTTCAGGATGCTTACTTTCATATGCCTAGCCATCCCAATCACAGAAAGTACCTGAGGTTGGCGGTTCTCATTATCAGTTTAGAGTTCTGCCATTCGGGCTGATGTCTGCCCCAAGGGTTTTCACCAAGATGATGGCAGTGGTGGCAGCGAGTCTCAGGAGAGGGGGGGATTCACGTCTACCACTACCTAGACGATTGGCTGATCAGGGCTTGCTCACCCGAACAAGCCCGGGAACATCTCAGCATAACCTGCCACTCTCTCCACAGACTGGGCTTCTACCTCAATTACAAGAAGTCCCACATGATACATCTCAAAGACTCCAATTTATTGGAGCAGTCCTGGATGCTTCCTCAGGGAAATCCTTGCTACCCGAGGTGAGAGCTCAACACATTCTGCAGATGGCTACCAAATTCCAGAGTGCCCAGCATCTTCCAGCTTTCAATTTTTTAAGGTTGCTCGGTCTCATGGCGTTGTGCATTTTCCTGGTGCCAGAGGCTCGCCTGAGAATGAGATCCCGCCAATGGGCTCTCAGGACTCAATGGTCCCAGTTTTCAGGCAGAACGTCAGACCACCTGAAAGTTCCAAGCAGAGTCTCCCAGAACCTTCTGTGGTGGGCTTGCAAGGACAACATTCTCAACAGAGAATCTTTTTGGCAACCATGGCCGCAGATGACGGTAGGAACGGATGCCTCACTCACAGGGTGGGGAGCCCACACCAACGATCTGACAATCGGCGGTCGTTGGTCACCATCAGAGTCCAAACTACATATCAACTTTTTGGAGCTGAGGGCAATCAGACTACTGCTGAAGGCCTTTCTGTCCTCTGTACGGGGAAAGAATGTCCCGAGAATGACAGACATCACAGTGGCCATGTACTATCTCAACAAGAGAGGTGTGTACGGTCTCTACCACTGTGCAGAGAGGCAATGCAGCTCTGGTTCAGGGCAATTCAAGAAGGTATCTCCCTATCGCCAGTTCACCTAGCCGGAGAGCAGAACACGGCGGGGACTCTCTGAGTAGGCAGAGCACAGTCTACCACGAGTGGGAACTAGCTCGGGAAGTCCTTCAAGAGATCTTCACCCTAAGGGAACCCCTCAAGTGGATCTGTTCGTAACCAGTATCAGCCGGAAGTGTGAACTGTTTTGACCCAGGGAATGTCCTCCAAGAGGAGCTCTAGGGGATGCGTTCATGGTAGACTGGACATTTCCACTCCTGTACACTTTTCCTCCAGTCCCCGTCATTCCTCACGTGATCAGGAGGTTGAGAAAGTTCAGGAAATCCATGATCCTAATTGATCCAGATTGGGCCAGGAGGACGTGGTAGCAGGACCTTCTGGTCATGTGCATCTGCCCTCCAATGCGTCTTCCACAAAGAGAGGATCTTCTCTCGCAAGTGGAAGTTCGGGCTCTCCATCCAGAGGTCAAGACATCCAGCCTTCACGCATGGTTTCTGAAAGGCTTAGATACAAGGATTGCGACCACCTGGATGGCATAATGGAGATTTTGCTTTCGACCAGATGGCCAGCAACAAAATCTTTGTACCGCTGTCGTTGAAACAAGTTCAGTAGCTGGTGCATGGAAAAGAATGTGGATCCCTTTCTATGTGACATACCTATGGTGCTTTCCTTTTTGTTACATTTGGCAAATCTGGGGCTCACGATTGGAACAATTAAATGTTACCTGGCGGTGCTATCTATTTTCAAGCGCTCTTCAGAGGAGGATTAATATTTTAAGGTCCCTCTGATTGTTCAATTCCTTAAAGGCCTTACTAATGTATTTCCATCAGTTCTATTCAATGTCCCTGTATGGGATCTCAATCTGGTGTTCAGATTTTTAATATGCATTCCTTTTGAGCCTTTACACTCATGCCCATTAAGACGTTTAACATTCTAAACTGTGTTGCTTATTACAATAACATCTTCCCGCAGGGTCATCGAGTTACAGGCTCATTCCTGTAAACCTCCATACAGTTTTCCATAATGACAAGGTTATTCGGGAAAGGAGGAGTAAAGATTACATAGATTGGACCCAAAAATAGCTCTCAGTTTTTACATATCTAGAATGGCTACATTTGGCCAAAATAACCAATTATTCATTGGCTATACTGGCACCAAATCGGGTCTAGCTGTTGCAAAACAAACCATATCCAGATGGATCATCCTGGCTATTGGTGAATGTTAAAGATTAGCGGGTAAGGACCCGCCGGAAGGCTTAAGAGCACATTCCACAATGGGCATGGCAACCTATGCTGCTCTTCAAAGAGGTGTCCCAATCAAAGACATTTGTTCGGCTGCCACTTGGTCGTCTGTTCACACTTTTGTGAGATATTACTGTCTGGATTTATCTTCCAGTCAGGGAGGACAATTTGCAAAAGCGGTCCTTCATTCGGTCCATGATTGGAACAAAATTTAATTTGTACTCCCACCTCCAAATTATTACTGCTTTGGGAGTCTGCCATAAAATGATGAATACGTGGGAGGACACAATCCATTTGAAGAACAAGTTACTTATCCCTGGTAAAGTTCTTTCGATTTGATGTTCCTCCCACGTATTCCTCATTGCTCCTGTCAGCCTAACCCACCGTACAATTTACGTTTTCTAACACTTTACGCTTTCTTGGAGACTATGGTCTATAGTACGCCTGGTAATCCCTCTTCGGGGTGGAGAGGACAGAACTGAAGCCAACGGGCGCGTGTGCTCTACTTATACTGATGTCAATAGTCTAACGGAGGCCCTCGAGGGACATCGACTCGACGAGACGGCACCCACCGCCTGTGCCGAAATATTCTGAAGCAGCTGAAGCTGGAGAGATAATTATCATAAAATGAGGAATACATAGGAGGAACATCCAATCGAAACAACGTTACCAGGGTTAAGTAACTTGTTCACCTGACTTTTCACAAATAGAGTGTGGTGCTGCGGACGCACACCTCTTTCATTGGCGAAGGTTTCATCAGAATTCCACCTCAACAAACCTTTGATGTTACCTGTTTTTTTCCCCAAAAACTTTGTCACCAGCTGACATGGCTTTGCACTCGCTAGATGTTGCTCGGGCCCTGAAGTTCTACGTGGCAGGCATAAAGAATTTCGAAAGATTTCACAGCTTTTCATGAATTCTGGTCCTGTCAACCATGGGAAGACCTTGTCCAAGGCTTCCATCTCAAGGTGGCTCTCCGGCTGCATCATGCACTGTCATGGGTTTGCGAACTGACCGCTGCCCGGCGTCTGAGAGCCTACTCTGCCAGAGTGATCGTTGCAACAAAGGCGTTCTTGGCTGGTGTGCCTCGATATTGCACGAAAATATTGTAAATAGAAAACCGAATGGTTTAAATGATCAGATTTCGGCTGTACCAAAATTACATACAGCCGAAAAATGGCAAGCATTTTAATCATTCGGTTTTCATTATGGCGAACAAGAGAAGCAGGGATGTCCCTCGCAGTGCCAGTTCCTAGCCTCAGAAGTGAAGGGAACTGGTATTGCAGGGACTCTGCGACACACAGAGAAGTGTGCCGCCAAAAGATAAGGAGGTGGGGGAGCAGGGTACACAAAAGTAATTTAGGTGTGGGGTTATTATCTCAAATACGAGCATTTAGAATTTGACATTTTAGTCTTCAAAATGTTCGTAATCGAAATAATAACGTTCATCCGTGTGCCCCTGCTGGACAAATGCAGGGCGGCTATGTGGAGGTCCACGCACACCTTCACGAAGTTCTACTGCGTCGACAGGGATTCTAGGGAGGAGTCGAGAGTCACCTAAGCAGTGCTACGCAACCTGTTTGCTTGAGGTGAGTCTGTTCCAGAGGTAAGAGTGAACTGTTTCTGTTGAGCCTTGTCACCTCCTGTGGTTGTGTAATGTTGTACAGCTGTGTAGTCATTATTCATGAGCATGTGAATCCATGCCAGACCCCTTGCTGGACAAGGTACAAGTTACTTACCTGTAACTATTGTTCTCCAGCATGGGTATGGCATGAATTCACACGTGAACCCTCCCTCACTCCCCTCTGTGGCTCTTCTTGGTCATACTGCCCCTCTAGGTGATTACCAAATCTGAAGATGGCTGCCAGAGGAGGGGCTTAAGGAGAGGACTGTTATTGGATGGGGCAGTGTGACCCAGAGGACAGTGATTGGTTTATGGGAGCAATACAGTGTGTAAGTGAAAGTGATTTTCTTTTACCGAGGATTCCCAGCCTGACGGGCAATATTCATGAGCATGTGAATCCATGCCAGACCCATGCTGGAGAACAATAGTTACAGGTAGGTAACTTGTCCCATACATTACATTTAGCGTTGCATTCCTCAGCACTACAATTACAGCACGCATCCTATTTGTACCAAACAGGTATTATGTAACGTGTTTGTACCAGAAAGTTGCATAATTCCACCCAAAAGTCTCTGGGTCTAGATGTCACAGGTAATGTTGTTATAAATGGCTCTTCACAATAATTAGCCCATACCAAATGCTTCAACCAGTCTTCTTTCCACATTGTTAACTGATCCTTCCACTTCCTTAAGATGCACCGTTTTGCCAGTATGCACCCCATATTGAGAAAGTTTCTCTTGCGTTTTTCTGAAGTATTCCCCCATATCCCAAAGAGGAAACCCATAGGCGATCATTTCAGTGGTCTACCTATAACTTGACATAGATTCATACGTTTGATCCCAGAATTTAAAAAGTCTAGGGCACTTCCTCAACATATGGACATTAAACATCTTTATCCGGATATATTTTCTTAGGTTTACGGGGCGTGTAATGTAGTCTGTTAAGGATCTTGAATTGGATCCATTTAAACCTAGTGTTCATTGAAACAGATCTGGTGAGCAAGCACATTTTCCCCCAAGTGTCGTCTGTAATAGCTGCGCAGAGTTCCATGGTCCATTGTTGTTAGGCAGAATCCTATGCAGTTCCTTTAGGGAGCGCTACAGAACATTAGGACTACAGGTATATGCAATAAATCCCCTTTGGTATTAGTCTGTACCACAAAGATTTAGTTGGTAGCTGTGGCTGAGCAGTCAGACTTATCTCAAGAGGGAGATGAGCAGTATTCAGGGTTTACACAATAGGACTACAGTACTATGACACAAGGAAACACTGACCAAAGCTTTGTATCAAAAGGAATATATATATTTATTTTACACACTCTTAACTCAACACACAAATCACTATCATTAAAGCAAGTTAAAACAGTCAAGAAAAGTATACACAACTCCCTATTTAAATTGTAGACAAGTTTGAGCCAGAGTGAAAACTGAGCAAAACGGCAAAGTGTAAACCAAGCAGAAATGGCACTCTAACAATTTCTTCAGAGGGAGGGAAAGGTCAAGTTATACAGGGTTAGATTCCTAAATACACCAGCAACACTTCCTAATTGGATTGTGAACAAGTTAGGCAAGGCAGTACTTTAGCATAAGCAATACTTAGGTGAAAACCGAGCAAAATGGCACTTCAACAATATATAAAGGGAAGGAAAGGTGGTTATAAGAGTTGAGGTGCACCAACACATTTCTTTATGAAAAGCAATCTAGAGAAGCCAGTTGTAACTAAAATAGCCAGAGTCAATAGGCCTGTGCCAGAGTCAATGGTACAGGGCACTGTGCCCATGATCAAACGTTCTAGTAGCTGCAGTCAAGTCTTTGTTTAACGATTGAAAAGGCGGTTGCAGAAGGTAAAAAGACAATGTTAGACGATAGGGGCGGCCAACCCAGAAGGTCAGTAAAGGATTTAAAACACCTTTAGCAGTACCCAACGAAACGGGAGGCCTGGCGGAACAATGTACCTTGAAAGTGGATGAGGCTGCTGCGGCGGCAGTAGTTCCTGCAGTTCGGGAGATCCAGCAGAGGAAGAGAGGCTCTCGTCGTGGAGGAAGGTTCGAGTCACTGCACTGCCCAGGGAAGAAGCCAGCCGCGGTGATGCCAAAACGGAATAAAAGGTACGCACGCTCCTTTAAATCGCGGTCGTGGTGGACGGGTGCCTGGCTATCCTTCTCCGAGTGCTTGGCACTGGGGATTCGACCAAGGCAGGTCCTGGAAGGCGATTGGCGAACTGGTTGGCCTCACCAGCTCAAGGGAAGAAGGCTCTTGCAGGTGAAGATCTTCTCTTTGTCGTTGGAGAAAAGTGGTGAGGATCTGCAGCGGGGCTTCGCCGGTGGTTCAGTCGTTGCAGATGTATTTGGCTTCTCTCCTCTTCGGATTTCTCATGTCCAGTGGCAACCTGTTGTCCTCCAGTCCTCAGAGCCCTGATTTTATGCAGAAAAACCCCCATTCATACAGCCTAGCTGTCACTCGCACAGCGGGGTGGTTATCCTGGCGGGATAATCCCCCAGCCTATCAGGGCAGAGTGCGACTTGGGTTGCTTAGGCAACCCTGTCCAGGGTGCCTATTCCCCCTCCCACACATCCTGTCTACCCCAGACTCAGTGGCGCCGAAAGGAGGGCTTCTGTGCAGAAGCCCGCCAAAAGGACAAACAAAGGATCCCCGACCTGGGTCAAAATCACAGAGGAAGATGCGAGAAAGAAATATTATTAAAGATCTGGCAAAAAAAAAAACACCAGCGTAAAGTTAATAATAAAATAACCCAGCAGTTTGTTAAAGGCCATCATAAAAAGTGGTAGCCTCGAACAATGGGAAAATCCCATAGGAAAATATTTGCGGTCGAATATTTACGCTAGTAACCACTGCCACCAGCCAGAAACTTTGGAGAGAAGGACTGGACAGAACCCTCTTGAAAATGAACACCAGGGAAAAACTATGAGCCCTTTCCAGTACCTCCATAGTAAGATGGTGTGTACTGGTTTTGTTCATAACTATTGACTAGCAAAGTCAATGGTAACTTTGCATGCCCTGGGAGACAGTAGTCAGTCCCAGGGTATGGAGTCTATGTTTGGGGGTCACTGACACCTCGGTGTTACTGCACTGAGGGTGCTGTGTAACGCACATGTAAAAAGATTATACCTATGGAGTGAGAAAAACCCCATAGACCATAAGCACAAAAATAGCCTAAAACACACATCAGCAATATGTCTAAGAGTGGGAAAAAGAGTCTCACTCTTAGCAGGAGAAAGAAATAAACCCTTTAAATCCAGCAAAGCTGCTGGGGGACTCTATAGGTAAGGGAAATTAGCCTTTTAAGAGAATTCTCCCTAACAATTGTTCTCTAACTTTAACAGCTTTTACCATTGTCGTCTTGTTTAAGGAGGCTAAGATTCTGACAACCATATTTATTAGATATAAGGGACACAAACACATTCTCGGGTGGTTCGATCGGACGCCCTTTCTACCATTTAATGAATGCTGCCCTTGGTCTGTAAAATCGTCGAATTTCCATAGTAGTACCCCTGTTCCCCTCACTCCAATTTTACATTGTTAAAAGGCCACCCTCTGGAAACATTTTACCCAGAGTATAATACCTAAGGCTTTCCCAGTGTTTCCTGAGAGTTTTGTCCCAACTGGACGAGAGGTTAGGCAATTGCCACAGCAGCAACCATTTATATAATAGGGGTGAGGACCACCAGTTTTTAAAAAAAATTGTAAGTTACTCACCGTAGTGACTAACATACTGTCAGTCCATAGTCCCCTTTCCTCCATATTGCATCGGCATCCTTCCAAGGGACGGGAGACGGAACCTTTCAGAAAAAACCTTCTTCCCCTTTAAATTTAGACACGTGCGGGGATGCGGCCCTGCGAGCATGCGCTGCCCTGACTCCGCCCTCCGGCACCACACCTCAGTCCCCATTGACACGTCGACAATAGATTCAACATTGCCTAATGACACCAGTATTATTAGGGGGGAGGATGGTGGGACGTATGGAGGAAAGGGGACTATGGACTAAGAGTACATTAGTCACTACGGTGAGTATCTTATATTTACTCTTACGTCCCGTCCCCTTTGCTCCATACTGCATGGTCGATTACAACTGAATGTAGCCCCAGGGTGGAGAGGAGACCCCCCTTAAGCAAACGGGTTCCTGAGAACTGCCTGTTCGAAAGCCGCATCCTATCTAGAGCCGGCATCCAAACAGTAATGCTTGCAGAAACCCGAGGGAGTGGCCAAAGTGGCTGTCCTGCTTATGACTTGCCAAGGGACATGGCGCTGGAACGCGATGGCCGTTGCCTTGGCTCTGACTGCATGGACGTGCATGTTCGCCGGAAGCAGCTTGTGCTGGCCCTTGTATGCTTCTTTGATGGCCGAGACCATCCAGCGTGATATGGAGGCCTGATAGCCTGGTCTTGAGCCTCCGAAAGTGACGAACAGGGCGTCTGATTTGCGGAAGCCCTTGGTCCTGTCAAGGTAGAATTTCAGGGCCCGCCTGACATCCAGGCAGTGCAGAACCCGCTGTGCCCGACCCGGAATGAATTCTGCTTGATCGTAGTGTGCCATATGAGACATCAGGGGTAGTAGGCTTTTTACAATAATTTTAGCATATATTTTAGCGTCAACGTTCATTAGTGACAAATCATTTCTGGGCTCCCTGGTTTCAGAAGTATTGTTATTGTGGCCTCATGTGCAGTCTCTGGGAGCAGAGAGTTTGAGAGGGCCTCTTCCCATACCTTCAAGAGGTATGGGGCCAGGATTGAAAGTAATATTCTGCTGTCAGCCCATCAGGTCCTGGGGCTTTATTTCTCCTTTTCTAGAGGCCAGACATGAACAGTAGAATAGTACGTATTTTCGTTAACTTATGTAGCGTTGTCCATACCTCGCAGAGTTCTTACCTGCCCATTTGATGTACTATACTGCGTGCTGTTTAGGACGGGCAAAGCGCCTAGGCCATTGTCCAGTCTAACTGTACATCAAGCATGGTATTCATATGCCCTCCCCATATGATCTGGATTAGCAGGTATGCTTCCAGCAAATCAGCCACCTTCACATAAAACATTGTATCATCAAGGCTGGCACCAAATGTGTTCACCAGCAATACTTACATATCCATTAGTTTACAGTGTGTGATTACATATCGCCCATCTTGATCTATATAAGTGCACAACAATGAGAATTTAAGCAATTTATGTATCAGTGTGAGAACCCCTCTAGATTGGGATAAGTAACTTGTGAAAAACCTGTTGTGACACCACGTATTAGCAATGTTATTATTGATTCTGGATGAAGCATGAGAGGAAAAGGAAGTTTACCTTATGCATGTTAACATATGCCAATATTTACCTGGATTTGGATTGGTTGCCTAGCCATCTAACGTTCAATCTCAGAACATTAATCAATGCCATTTAATCTGGTTACTGTAGTGGTCGCTGCATGTATCCACTCGTGCCCTAAACAGTGTCCCAATGGACTCAGTGCTGTGTGCTATTTTCTGTGTCGATCAATTCAAGCTTGCCAAACCATTTAAAAAAAAACAAGTACCCCCTTTAGAAGCCCCACCCCACCCCCCCCTCAGCCACCCCCAAAATAGGGTGATGTCAACCCTCCCGGGACCCCCCAAAAAAAAATATATATATATGCCTATAGGTCACAGCCATGATGTACGTATCAGTTCCAAGTTCGGTAGTATTGAGCTCCCATTCAGCCAAAAGATGAGGTCTGTTCTGCTGTGCCTTTCAGTGTGGTTAATAGACTGCTTAATGTTTGACAAGGTGGCTCACGGAGGAGAGGAATGTTAGCCTATATGAAAGCAGCAGCTTCTTTCTGCAACGTGAAGAAAAAGGTTTTGCCCCCATCCTGGATCCTCTGTATGGATGGGAAGAGCATCGCATATTATATCGGTCGATCCCTGAGCAATTCTTTTCCCCCTAGGAATGATCTACGTTCCATCTGGGCCGCTGTTGAGAAGTCTGGATAGAGTTGGATGGGGTTGAATTCAAGGCGTAGGGACCCTTTCTCTCTTGCTAGCCTCAGAATTCTGTCACAGTCTCTGTAATCGAGCAATAACAGGTCTGGGGTAGGGGGACTCTGGGTTTAGGCTTCATCGTGGGCGTTCTGTGAGCCCTTTCCACTACAAATGAAGGAGATAAGATTGTAGTCCCCAATATGTCCTTGAGCAGGGCTTCCACCATGGGACCGTGGCCAAACCTTTCTGGAAGAACTATTATCTGGATATTGTTACACCTAGAGCACGATTCCAGCTCATCACACTTTTGTAAGGCACGTGTGAGCTCCTTGTTTGTCGATGCCATCTGCAACTTCTGCACAAATATGTCGTCTTCTGCCGTACCTATGCAGGATTCTGCCTCAGTCACCCTCGCACTCACGCGTTCCATCTTGACATTCAGAGTACCAATGTTGGAAGGTATGCAATCTGGTTTTGCCTCAATAAATAAACTGGACGATATAACATCTAAGATTTGGCGGAGGTCCAGGGAGTCCTGCTCGTGTGGACCTGGTCCTCTGCACGCCTCCTCCCTCTGCTCGGGCCAGGGCCTCCTGGTTTGGGCATTGCTTTGTTTTTTGGATCCTGCTCCACCTTTCATCATATTGAAGGCATGGCGGGTGAGTAAGTATCAGGGGGATCGCCAAGTGAAGTATCGAGGGGGAGGAACTGAGAATCCTGATGCACCAAGGGGCACCTGCTGTAGGCAAGCCCAGGTCGCAGAGGTGAGAAGCTACGGCTGCAAGGACAGATCGGTGAAGGAGCTGGCCAGCTATGAACAGGGGAAGCGCTGTTGCCAGTTCATGATGGTTCCCAACAATGACACTTCCAGTAGGAGGTGGTACAAGGGTCCCCCGCTCCAGAATACCTCCTGCAGTGCCTGCAAGCTTGTACCAAGAGTATCGTGGAGGTCAGTGCTCCGAAAGCAGGTGGGATGCAGATCCAGTCTCCTGTTCATTGGCCAAGCAAACGGCAGCACAAGTGCCAGGGGAATGATGTCATATATGGCATCTCTTACCTCTGCAGCCCTCTGATTTGGGATCCCTTAAGTGCCTCATAGCAGGAGTGCTACCGTCTCCCTGCAGAGTCCATTGCCTCAGTATAGTGCCGGATTAGTCAATGGCCGCCAGATTAGTCAATGGAGTGCATGCAGCTGCGGGCCCGCAGTCCAACGCGGCAGCGAGACCATGTGTCCCCCAAAAGGCTTACCATCGAAGCGTCCGCACTGTAGAAGCGGTCATCACAGGGCTTCCCCCACTGCACACTCTCACAGAGCCTTTCTGGAGACCGTGCAAAGGAGCAATGCCTCGCCATGCTGACCATGCTGGATTTCCACAGACAAGGCAAGCAAGCACCTCAAGATCCTCCTCACCGTGACACAGGCCCCAGCGACGGAGCTCTATCAGCATCAGATAGCTTCTACGCTGGTGCACTCGCAGGGCTCCAAACTTCCCCCGAACATAGTCAGCAGCCTCTGATGCTGAATTCAGTACTTATAGTCAACCGCAAGATAGGCTGACTGCGACAAAAGCAATGTCGAGCGGATGGTGACTGTGGCGCCTCGCAAAACCAAGGGGGAGTTCTGGGAGTTTCTCTACTACCAGCCAATATCCCGAGTTAGTGTCTCAACCAGAGTCTTTAGCTCACCATTCTTTCACAAAAGAGAAATTTCCGCTACATATCAGTCTTTGTACTACCCAAGGGCAGTCCAGCACCGAAATGCCTGGCAATTCTCTTCTGAACAAGAGTAACAACAGCAGTCCCAGACAGGTTTTTCAGCATAGTTTGGCCTC
Source organism: Ambystoma mexicanum (assembly GCF_040938575.1). Lineage (NCBI taxonomy): Eukaryota > Metazoa > Chordata > Amphibia > Caudata > Ambystomatidae > Ambystoma > Ambystoma mexicanum. The sequence continues at coordinate 1,263,148,028 of NC_090935.1, read as the reverse complement.
GTCGGTGAGGTGGAGCTGTGCCTCTCTAAGAACAGTGAGCAAGGGTTCCACGTCTGGATTACCCTAGTAACTTAGGGTGAAAACCCAAAGCTACTTAATATGCAAAAACATGGGGGGATTCTGGGAGGAGTTTCTCTACTACCGGCCAATATATGTGGAGCCTCAGCAGATGACAACCATTTCGCAGGCTGCTCAGCAGCATCTCCCGCTCAATTAATTTTTTATTGATATTTGCAGCCTTTGATAATGTTGATGCGTTGATCTAACTTATTTTCTAATGTACCCCAATGACACTGAGATCTTTGTAAATCTGACTATTATCGCTATTGTTAGGGAGAATTATCAAAAATGTGCTAATTCCTTCTACCTTAGAGACCCCCAGCAACTTTGCTGGATTTTTTTAACCTGGACAGAGTGAGACCCTTTTTCCCACTCTCTCATGTATTTTATGTGATTATATACACTGTGTTTCTTTTTCGTTATGGAGTCTAACAAACTCCATAGGCATCACCTTTTTACAATTATGTCACAAAGCACCTTTAGTGCAGTGACACAGGGAAGTCTTTCAGATTTCCCAAGGTTTAAATACCTTCTCTGGGATAAACTACTGTTTCCCAGAGCAGTAGAGTCAAATTGACTCTACTTAGCATTGTACTTGCTAGACGCAGCACGCCCTATCTTACAGTAGAGTACTGGAGGGGTTACTTAGTATCCCCTGTGTCTAAATGCTCATGTAACATCTTATATGTTACCCTTTCCTCTCAGAATGGCTGGTGGCAGTGGTTTTGCAATGAACTACCATGATTTACCCCGACCGCGAACTGTTCGCAACTCCGGTAACGTTAAATCACAGGAGCCATGTTTTTCAAGATGGCGCCGAGCTTCCTTTGTTAAAATGGTCCCTGGTCGTCTTTTTTCGCAATTTCTTTGTGGAAAGGTCCTTCTCAAGTTTTTCTCTGCGCACCAAACCAAGTTTGGTCTCTTTGTTCATTTGCCTTTGGCCGGCTTCAGGAGTGAAACCCGCCTCTGGCTCCAGATTGTCTGGGGTAGGCAGGAAGTGAGGGAGGTTCCCGAAACTCCCTGTGCTTAGTCTACTAGGAGACCCACATTCACTCTGTGACGATTGGCTGGCTGACTGTCCGGCAAGGACAGCCACCCTGCTGGGTGAGTGGCAGCTAGGCTGGAATGAATGGGGGAGAACTGAATAAAAGGCTAGTCTCTTTGCTTGGGAGGCAGAGTCGACCACTGGACGAAGGAACCGAAGAAGAGCTTGAAGAGGACAGCTGCTGCAACTCATGGACCGTTGGTTTGCCCGGTTGAAGCCCTGCTGCAGGTCCGAATCGCCAAGTTTGCATCGACAGAGAAGCCCTGCAAGGACGACTTCTCCCTTTGAGCTGGTGGGACTAATCAACTCCCAAGTAAGCCACATGGACACCCATCTCTGAGTTGGTTGAATTTCCTCAGAGTTGCTGCAGGAAACTGTAGAGGCAGGAAGAGGGACACCAGATTGTGTGCGTTGCTTGTAAGCTGGCCTAAAGTTTTTGGAAGATCCTCCGGACTCCCATGAAGCAGGACTGACCAAGCATGACCCCCCCTCAGTGGAGTGCGGGACCTCAGATGTGAGGTAAGTCCACCTTGACAGCCAGGAACCACGCTTATTGCTAATTGCTGTACCGCAAGGAGCTGAAACGCGAAACAGCCACTGAAACTAGAGATTGCCGGTTGTCAGCTTTGACGGTGCCAATAGAGTGCAGGAGTCCCCTGACGTCCGCCCTCTTGTCCCCACGACTGAGGCCCAGGAACAGTGAGATCTGCAGAGCTGTACAGGAACAGAAGTCTTCACCTGCATCTTTTTCTTCTTTACTAAGGTACTGTAAAACTAGCCTAAGAGAACTTTCCTCTTACTGTGGAAGTGCTTGTAACTTCTGCAACTCACAAGTCTAATCAGCTTGTGGCCCTACATTTGATTCTTCTTTTTACCAAAGACTCCAAAGAACTTGTGCAAAGACTTTTCCATTTACTTACCTGGAGTGCTGCATCCTATACAAAGACTTTGGCCTATTGACTTTGGCTTAGCCTGTTGCATTGAATGACTCGTCTAAGTGCTATCTGAAAGTATTTGCCCTGCTTATGAATATTTGTACATTCTTGTGTTCTAATTACCCTTGCCTTTTACTTACTTTTTAAAGAGTATTCGGAATGCCAAGAGTAAGGTATTACTGTCCCCAGCACCCTTGTTACTGAAGACACCTGTGGGTGTAGGTTGTGGCTGTGGGCCATCCCAAAAGGGCCTTGTCTGATCCAGAAACTCAGAGTGTACAGTATTGAAGTATATTTGTGTGTTACTGTTGATTGCTCTCTTCTGAAGAAGGCTTTATAACTGACTGATAAATAAATTATTAGTTGTTTATGCAAGAAACCTTGAGTGTAAGAGTTTATTTGAATACCTGTAACTGTGAATCTTTGTGTAACTCCACTACAGCTCACATTTCCCCTCTTGAGATAAGACTGGCTGCTCAACACGCTACCAAAACTGTGTAGTACAAGCTTATACCAAAGGTTGAGTTGCCTATACCTGTAGTAATAGTTGTTTGTAGTGTTCCCAGAGGGTACTGCATACAAATGTTGCTCGTCTTTCAAACATCACAGAGCAGATGTCCAGAATCGTCCTAAACTAGTGTCTATGCACCAATCCAACCCACTCGTTGGTATTTCGTAAAATGTGGGTATCTTGATAGATGCCTGTTTAACCCTTGAGTAATATGTCAACTCAATGGTGGAAGCCGGTTTTGTTTAGCTCTAATGCTGAAGTCCCTCTTACAGCTTATTTAATTGGCATACAAGCAAATGGTCATTAGGTCTTCTCATGTCGACAAGGCCAACAGTTTCTGTCTTGGTATCTTAAATACATTTTTGATTTGGATTCAGTACGTACAAAACAAGTGATTGCTTGATTACAGACACTGGGCCTCATCATGAGTTGGGTGGTAACGCCGGCGCTATTAGCTCCAACGCTAATAGCCCTACCGCCAAACCCCCCAACGCTATTAGCTCCAGATCACAGGTTTGGCGGAACGGTTATTGCCCATTCTCCATTGGGCCCATTCGGGAATTCCTTATTCCCCATTGGGCCCAATGGGGAAAATTTGCGCAATTACCTCCGGCGGTAAACGTGCCGAAAATCGGCAAATTTGGCACGGATTTCCCCCCAGCTCAGAGCTGGGGAGAAATCCACCAAGGTCATGATCTGGCTGACCCTTAAATGCAGCGGTAATAGCGCTACCGACGCATTTAAGGGTTACCGCCAAACTCGTGATGAGGCCCACTGAGTTTTATAGATGTGTCAACAGTGATTAAATCGATTTATTGGTTGCATGCCGACAAGTGCATTCACTTAAATTAGCTATGATTAGTTGATAAAACATTACAGAAACATACAGCATCTATGTTGCCTTCTGGGTTTTCCAAGACCTCGAGCTAATGGAACCTTATGATCTTCCTCTCAGCCAATTTTTAATGTTCCCTCCTGTAGTTCAAAGCAAATTGGAGGAAAGTTGCTCGTTAGCTGTATCAGTGTTATAACATTCTTTACCTTCCGGAATCAGTCAAAGGTGTTACATTTATATGCAATATTACAAATATGGCGATTTGCTGAGGATTGAGATCTATTCTTTTCAGTATTACCTTTTCCAGAGCCAAGGTGCCTCAGAGGACATTTCTAAGTACTTTACAAAATCAATATACATACTTCTTCACACCAATCTCATACGTCATTATACACACTACTGTACATTCACTCCAATCTCTTGTGTAATAAGTTAGCATTTTTTCTCTCTTATCACAGTTTCTGTGCTTAATAAAGTCATGTATTTGTCTGCTTTGAGCGTATATCACCAGATATCCACACAATCAGCCTTACCTTACTTATCACTCCTCCATTCACAGCTTACACTACATCTGGCTAGTGCAGAAGACAGATATGTTCATCTTGGTAAATTCAGTGTTATCACATATCCATCAAGCCTTAGCTGTAATATCAGGACAGGTTTTGTTTGTCTCAGAGGACTTGCATAATGCTGTATGACTGTTATATGGCCATGCCTGTCTGCAGTGACTTGAAATGTACGTGTTCTGTTCATTGCAGGGCTTCTTTATCTATAAAATAGATGCTTTCCCTGCCACACTCCAAACTTGCTACTTGCTTATTTTGCAGCACCAGAATGGTTATAAACAATATATGCAAACCCATTGCCTTTCTTCAGCTAGGCAAAACAGTTCCTTTTTGCCACACATGCTACAAAATGGGTGTCAAGCTGTAAGGCTCAATTTGATAAAGGGTGGTCCTCAATGAGTGAATATACTGTACGGTAGCACTGAGCTTTTCAGTTGTGGCTCTGAGCTAAAACAGTTTTTATTTTGCACCTTCTCAGGATGTAATATTAAAATATAAAGAAGGATGGGGGTGCTGTTGCGCACGACGATGATGGCCGCCTGATTTGTGTGCTCCCGCTCCTGAAATCCTGTGACCAAATTTCCTCTTCGAATGGATTGTGTCCTCCCACGTATTCCTCATCTTGTGATAATTCGTTATCTCCAGCTTCGCTGCTTCGGGAAAAAAAATTCTCAGCAGAGGGCGCTGTGCTCGAGGTCGTGGCGTCGATTTCCCTCGACGGACTCCGTACTCTGTCGACGTCACCAATGGTATAAATAGCTCGAGCCACGCCCGTTGCTTCAGTTCCGTTTTTCCGATCGCTTTGCTATCGAGAACGGCGCGCTTCTATTTTCTGTGACGAAAATGTCGTCATCTTCAACTCCTTCGACACCCAAGACGGGGTTCAAGAAGTGTGTAGATTGTGGATCTAAAATGTCGATCACCGATCCCCACCGTATTTGTCTCTGGTGTCTCGGTTCCAGTCACCAAACTGACGACTGCGGGTCCTGTCAATCCATGACCGAGAAAGCTCTTTCGTGAGAGGAGAGGTAAACTGTCGGTGGGGAGGGAAGCCTCTAAGAAGGCTATGTCAAAAAGACATAAGAAAGCGACTGATTCGAAGGAATCGGATCGCCATAGGCACTCAAAGAGATCTCGATCTAGGAGTAGATCGAGACACTCTTCGTCCTCATCTAAAAAAATGAAGAGGAGACATAGATCTCCCTCATCATCATCTTCTTCTTCAGAGTCGACCGAAGAAATTCGATGTCAACTAAATCGGATTCTACCAGTAAGTGGGAAGAATTCCACAAAAAGATGATGGAGGTTTTTGAGAACGCAGCCTCGACCCCCTCAAAAGACCCTCGAAAAAGCCATACCCCTAAAGTCGCTCCATTGGACGACAAAGGGAAGTCCAAGACTACCATGGCAAAGACCGGTAGCGTCGAGGAATCTAAAAGAACTTGGGTCAATGTAAATCCGTCGAAGACTCTTCGAGAGTCGAGCACTTCTCCAGTGCAATGCAAAAAACACAAGCCGTCGAAGATTTCGACGACTTCGTCGATGCCCTCAGCGTCGATAATTTCGACTCCAAAACCAAAAACATCCTCGACGCCAGTATCGAAGTCATCTTCGAAGTTTCCGAAGACCCCTTTGACAATTTCGAAGGATTTATCAATTCCTTTGACGCGGATAGTAGAGGAAGAAAGGAGATTCACTCCATTGCCCAGATCAGACTTTTTCAAGTCTATGTCAGCAATTTATGAAGAATCTGCTTGAGAAGAGGACGAAGTTACTCCTCTTGGAGTTTCTTATGGTACAAGACAAGTTCCTGAGGAACTTATTAATCAGGAATCTAGAATGAGAGACCTGAGTGATACTCTACATTCTGCCAGTGGAATTGACACATCCCCAGAATTAGAGTTCGCCAGACCTGATCCTGCAGAGCATGCAGGTACAGGGGTCTTATGACCAGGGTAATTGAGTATATGGGTTGGGGTAATACTTCACCCATTTTTGAACAAGATGACATGGCGGATATAATCGTCAAGGGACCTCAGAAAGATCCTGTTCTCCCTTTCCACAAGGCCCTTCAAAGGACTGTGGAGAAAAACTGGGAGAAACCAGAGAGTATTGCTGCTGCAGATAGCACTTTTCCAAAGAAATATAGACCAGCTGGAACGGATCCTGAATATTTGAATAAACATCCGACTCCAGAGAGTTTAGTCATTCTGGCAGCATCCACTTCAAAACAAACTGCTTATCCAACTATCCCTCCAGATAGAGAGGATAAAAAAGTTGATGCCTGGGCACGTAAAGTTTTCACATCAGGCAGTATGGCACTTAAGTCGGCAAATGTCACCTGTACCCTAGCCAGGTTTACCCATACCCTGTGGGACTGTATTTCGGTGGCGGCTGATCATATTCCGGAAGGCGAGGAAAGGGAAGTCTTCCTAAATATAGTTAAAGATGGGAAGGAGGCAATGGGGGAATGTCTCCAGTCTGGACTGGATACTGCTGATAGCATCAGCAGATCCATGGCTGCAAGCGTTGTGCTACGCAGATTTGCGTGGTTGAGGAAGACCGGGTTTGCACCAGACGTGCAAGCTAGACTCCTCAACATGCCCTTTGATGGCTCGAGGCTCTTTGGCAGAAAGGCTGATGAAAGCCTAGAAAAACTTCAGACCTCGAAAGCGGCAGCTAAATCACTTAGCGACTCTTTGCGCCAGCCTCTAAAACCCTATTCCGGCTCATCTTCCTGGAGGGGTCGTTCTTTCCGATACTACTCCTCTTTTGGTAGAGTAAGAGGACAGGCTTCTCAAAGGGGCAAAAGAAACTTCCCTCGTGGAGCACGAGGAAGAGGTACAAAATCAGCCTCAGGAGCGGCATCTGTACCCTCAGCCAATCCTGCAGCCGCCTCCAAATCCCTCTGAGACCTTGTTGCACAAAACACCAGTGGGAGGCAGGATCTCTCAGCATCTGAAGGAATGGCAGGGCATTACCTCAGATGCTTGGGCACTGGAAACAGTAGCCCAAGGTTACTGCCTCCCCTTCCAAAAAGGCCTCAGAATCATCCACCGGGAGCCAACTCCACCAAAATTCTGCATCCGCTTCTGTTGCAGGAAATTTTCTAGAGAAAGGTGCCATAGAACTGGTACCTGTAGCGGAGAGGAACAGGGGTTGGTACTCCCCATATTTTCTCATCCCAAAAAAGGACAGAGGACTGAGACCCATCTTGGACTTGAGAAACTTGAACAAGTTCCTCAGGAAGGATAAGTTCAAGATGGTGACTCTTTCTCAGATCCTTCAGGCTCTCCAACTCCAAGATTGGTTGGTATCATTGGACCTTCAGGATGCTTACTTTCATGTGCCAATTTATCCAAAGCACAGAAAGTACCTGAGGTTCGCGATTGGCAATTCTCATTATCAATTTTGAGTTCTGCCATTCGGGTTGACCTCTGCCCTGAGGGTTTTCACCAAAATGTTGGCGGTTGTGTCAGCAAGTCTCAGGAGAGGTGGCATTCACATCTACCCCTACCTGGACGATTGGTTGATCAGAGCAAGTTCTCCAGAACAAGCTCAGGAACATCTTTCGATCACCTGCCACTTCCTCCACAAATTGGGCTACTCCCTCAATTTCAAGAAGTCCCACATGATACCATCCCAGAAACTCCAGTTTATCGGAGCAGTCTTGGACACTTCCTCGGGAAAAAGCCTCGCCTCCCGAGGTGAGAGCTCTCCACATCCAGCAGATGGTAACAAAATTCCAGAATGCCCAACGTCTACCGGCCTTCGATTTTCTCAGGTTACTTGGCCTCATGGCATCCTGCATTTTCCTAGTACTAGAGGCCAGTTTGAGAATGAGATCCCTTCAATGGGCACTCAGAACTCAGTGGTCCCAGTTCTCAGGGAATATGTCGGATCTTCTGCAAGTCCCGAGTGCAGTTGCTCAGGATCTTCTATGGTGGGCTTGCAACGACAACATTCTCAAGGGAGAGTCTTTTTGGCAACTATTGCCGGAGATAACAGTAGTGACGGACGCCTCACTCACGGGGTGGGGAGCACACACCAACGATCTGACAATCAGCGGTCGTTGGTCTCCATCGGAGTCCAAACTACACATCAACCTTTTGGAGCTGAGGGCAATCAGACTAGCTCTGAAGGCCTTTCTGCCCTCTGTACAGGGAAAGAATGTCCTGATAATGACAGACAACACGGTGGCCATGTACTACCTCAACAAAAGAGGAGGAGTAGGGTCACTGCCACTGTGCAGAGAGGCAATGCAGCTATGGTTCTGGGCAATACGAGAAGGAATCTCTATCGGCAATTCACATAGCTGGAGAGAAGAACACGGCGGCAGACGCTCTGAGCAGGCAGAGTACGGTCTCTCACGAGTGGGAGATAGCTCAGGAAGTCCTTCTGGAGATCTTCGCCCTTTGGGGAACCCCTCAAGTGGATCTGTTCGCCACCGCGATCAACCGGAAGTGCGATCAGTACTGCTCAAGGGAATTTCCTCAAAGAGGAGCTCTGGGAGACGCATTCTTAGTGGAGTGGAAGTTTCCACTGCTGTATGCGTTTCCCCCAGTCCCCGTGATTCCTCAAGTAATCAGAAGGTTGAGAAAGTTCAGGAAAACCATGATCCTAATTGCCCCGGATTGGGCCAGGAGGACGTGGTACCCGGACCTTGTGGACATGTCCATCTGCCCTCCAATACGTCTTCCGCAAAGAGAGGTTCTTCTCTCGCAAGAGGAAGGTCGGGTTCTCCATCCAGAGGTCAAGACACTCAACCTTCACGCATAGTTTCTGAGAGGTTGAGATACAAGGATTGGGATCTTCCGGATGACTTAATGGAAATCTTGCTTCCGGCCAGAAGACCAGCAACAAAATCTTTGTACCGATGTCGCTGGAACAGGTTAAGTAACTGGTGCAAAGACAAGGATGTGGACCCTTTTCAGTGTGGCTCCACAATGGTGCTTTCTTTTCTATTACATCTAGCTAATCTGGGGCTCCAGATAGGAACAATCATAGGATACTTTGCTGCGCTGTCCATTTTCAAGCGCTCCTCAGAAGAGGTTTCATATTTCAAAATACCGTTCATCATTCAATTCTTAAAAGGGCTTACTAATGTATACCCTCCAGCACCTTTTCATGTACCAACTTGGGATTTAAATTTAGTACTAAAATTCTTGACTTGCATACCTTTTGAGCCTCTACATTCATGTCCATTGAGGATTTTAACTGTCCTTCTTGTGGCCCTATCATCAGCCCACAGGGTTAGTGAACTTCAGGCTCTCTCATGCAAACCACCATATACTATTTTTTATAAGGATAGTCCTTAAAGTGAAACCTTCGTTCTTACCAAAAGTAGTCTCGGACTTCCATTTGTCACAAAAAATAGTACTACCAACTTTTTATCCTCCTCCTCATCTGGGCAAGGAAGAGGAGAGATTACACAGACTAGATCCCAAGAGGGCTCTTAGTTTTTACATCTCAAGGATGGCTAAATTGAGACAAGATGACCAACTATTTGTGGGTTATACTGGTCATAAATTAGGCTTATCGGTAACAAAACAGAACATTTCCCGCTGGATCATATTAGCCATAGTTGAATGCTACAGATTAGCGGGAAAAGAACCACCAGATGGGCTTCGTGCCCATTCTACAAGGGGAATGGCTATTTCTGTGGCTCTAAAGAGGGGAGTCCCGGCAGCAGATATTTGTGCAGCTGCAACCTGGAAAACAATGCATACTTTTGTTAAACATTATTGTTTGGATACTGCCTCCTCTAATGAGGGTTTATTTGCCAAGGCAGTTCTGCATTCTGTCCACGAAAACTGAAATTGGTACTCCCGCCTCCAAAATTGCTACTGCTATGGGAGCCTATCACAAGATGAGGAATACGTGGGAGGACACAATCCATTCGAAGAACAAGTTACTTACCAACTGTAACGTTCTTTCGACTGGATGTTCCTCCCACGTATTCCTCATCGACCCTCCCATCCTACCCCACAGTACAGTTTACGTTTTCTTCCACTTTCCTCTCACGAAGAATGTATCGGTCATGGGGCACGCCTGGGTGTTCCTCCTATATGTTTCATCGAAAAAACAGGACTGAAGCAACGGGCGCAGCTCGAGCTATTTATACCATTGGTGATGTCGACAGAGTACGGAGTCTGTCGAGGGACAATCGACGCCACGACCTCGAGTCCGCTCCCTCTGCCGAGAATTTTTTTTTCCAACGCAGCGAAGCTGGAGATAACGAATTATCACAAGATGAGGAATACGTGGGAGGAACATCCAGTCGAAAGAACGTTACAGTTGGTAAGTAACTTGTTCTTTGGAGCCGCCTGAGGTGCTATAAACCTCGGCACAGATGGCCTAACTACCTGCCCACAGCTCCTGAAAATCCTGGAAGGCTGCGTTCGAGTGAGCCGGAGTTCTTCCTGTCTGATTCTGGACCGGCCCACGCTGCGGGCACGATCCGCCTGGAAGCTCCGTGTGGAAACCACCTGCAGCCGTGGATTCAGGGAGGCGTGAGGCCGCGGATGGGCGGAGCCTGAGCCCACGGACCGCGCCGAACCCTCGCGTGCAGTTTGTGACTGGGACGCGGGAACCGGGAGGACCGAAGAGACTAGGAGGCATCGGCGATCTGGGCACTCGCCTGCGGTTGGGCTTTGATATCGCCCTTTGCCTTTTGGAGCCCCAGCGGGAGGATCGTGTGGAGTCGGCGCACTGCTGCAGCGTGCTGGGACCCGACCGGGGGACGGCGCACACACTCTTAAGTAAGGAGGCTGGGGCGCGGCAGTGGGGGGGGAGCCCTTCTAACTCATCCTTGAAGCTGATCTGGGCCCCCCCTGCTGTCCGACGGCCGATTGGGTTCGGGCCAGCAGCTCTACAGTTCCCGACACGGGATGCGGGCCAGACCCACCCTAGGGGCTGCGCTGCAGGCCGCTGGGGCCACCCAAACATTAAAACGAGACCTGCACATATCCTGACTGGGGACAATATCAAACTGCATATTGTGGACGTCCGTCCTGGGCGCTCTGCGGCAACAACTGGCTCGCTGCCATTAAAGTCGAGCTGTTTCGGACTGCATGAGGTAACCATCCTGGGGATCCTTTGTCGTCGGGCCCCGGGACTCCCCCCATATAGTGTGCAGCAGCGCCACAGCGCTACGCGGGGCTTCAGTGTCCGTTGCAGTTGAATAAGAGTGCCGGGGAGGGCAAGGGGGCCATCTGGGTACTATCTACTTGCCGTGGCTGGTGCGGCCTCCTCCCCCTTGCCACTCGGACAGCTGCTGGGGGGTGCTCCGGGTCTATTCACCCTACTATACACACGTGGCCTTTGTTTCTCAAATGAACTGTTAGGCAGGTGGATTGCAAGCACGCCATCCCGGGGGTCAAACCCATAAAGAGCCCATATTGGTCATCCAAGTGATCTATGCGCTGGAAGCTCCCAGAAAGCTCTTGGAGGATTATAACGCTACAAAGCTACTCTACACTCATATCCTGTCTACATAATACGTCGGAGAACACTGTCCATTGACGTGGACAGGCCCCGGTCCCCTGGTGCCTCCTTCTAGCTCCCTCCACGGGAGTGCAGAGCACCCCACAACTTGGCATAAAGGGAAGGAGAGGGGGGGAAGAATAAGACTAAAGAACAGCACGTTATCCGACAACATCATGAGCGAACCACAAAAAACTGGGAAGGGAGGCAAGACTCCCAGCAACAAGAAAAAAGGACCAATGAATGCTTACACAGGTGGCCAAATGCAGACTACTACTGCAGATGTGCACACCAACGTTAAAGATGCCCTGGGCACCGAGAGTGAGGAACAGGAGGACAGGCTGACAACGATGGTGCAAAACGGTTTCCGTGCAGTGGAACATTAAATTAGACAACATAGTGTCCACCATAGGCTCTCTCAAGGCAAGGGTCGAGAAAGAGAGTGCACTTGTCACGGAAACAGAGAGCAGAATAAGTACTAACAAAGATGTCATAGCACACCATAGCCGAGACATCACCCAGCTCAAGGAGGCCATGTCGAAAATGCAGAATAAGTGTGAGGAGCTTGAATCGCGATCAAGGCGAAACAACATCCAGGTAGTGGGAGTGGTAGAATCAATCGGCAAAGGCCAAATGGAGAAGCAACTTGAAGCATTACTTATATCCGTATTTGGTCCGGAGGCGTTCTCGGAACATTTCCTAGTTGAGAGCGCACATTGCACGCTGGCCCCGGCTCCTAAACCAGGCGCACCACCACGTGCAATAATCGCTAGACTCCTCAATTATAGGGATAGAGACACAATCCTGCGGGTGGCGAGGGAAGCTGGAACGCTCCAATATGAAGGGAACCGTATACATATATACCCAGACTTCTCCACCGTTGTTCAAGCTAGTAGAAGATCCTATGAACCGGTGAAAAGACTCCTCAGAGAACACCAAATTCCATACGCCTTGATGTTCCCAGCCAAGATGAGGATCCAACACGCAGGAAGGGTGCACTTCTTCAAGTCCCCGGCCGAGGCCGCATAGTACATTGAAACTTCTATACCTCTTCCTCCCAGAGGGGGCAGACCGGCACAAAATAACAGGCCTAGGCCGGAGGATTAGGACACGCCCGATGTTCAAACATCTGTGAGGCCGCTGTGCCACCTGGAATGCAGACTTAAGAAGTAATAGTCCGGGCGGCTCCATCCAAAGCTATTGCTGGAGTGCTGGGGCCAAGTCGGCGGTCATGTGGAGCAACATGTCCACCCCTGGAATGCTCCATGAGTTAATGGGGGTACATCCTCAAGTTGGGGGTGATGATGTGGGAGGGAGGGTGGGGAGAGGGAGTGGGAGTTGGTGGCCCTGTAGCGGCTCTGTCCAACTACGAGACAACAGGATGGACTGTTTCCACCACAGGGTATTGTGTTCAACTGAACGGTTCATGAAGGTTGATTGTTGGGTTAATGTTAAAAACGTGGTTACTTGGAGACTGATGCTGGCCGAATCGCATAGATACTATTGCCCTGGTGGTCGAAATACAGTCATGATTTCCTTTTCCGATGCATGGGTGATGGGCTAAAGATAAAACTGTTGACATGGAACGTACGGGGATTGAATAACCAGATGAAGGTCAAGGAAATTGGTAACTATGTCACTAGGCATGGCCCCAACATCCTAATGCTACCAGAAACCCATGCAGCGGGAACAAGCAACTTACATATCCTTCCCAAATGGGGGAACCTAAGATTCCATACTGAATACTCTTTACAATCCAGAGGGGTTATCACTATTATACATCCAAGTGTGGGATTCGGGTTGGAGGGTCATAGGGTAGATATGTCATGGTATGGGGGAAAGTGGCGGGCCAGCAACTGCTCTTGGTTAACACATACGGGCCCAACATAGATGACCCCGCTTTCTATATGGATATTTATCAGGTAATCACCTCACTCAATATTTCCAATGTGATTTGGGCGGGGGGGGGGACTTTAATGTTGCTCTAGATCCGGACTTGACAGGTCCTCGAAAATCATCAGAGCCCCGAGCAAGACAGCCCTACCGCTGAATCACATCCTCTCACAACTTTTATTGGTAGATACCTGGCGGGAAACACACCCAGGCAGCAGAAAATACACATGTTACTTGTCAGTTCATGACTCTGAGTCCAGGATTGACTATTGGCTAATATCCATGGCCATGACCACAGCAATGAAAACTTGTGAGATTCTTCCCCGCACACTTTCCGACCACTCCCCAGTGTCACTGGAATTGGCGCTCCAGGACGGTCCCAGCCCTTTAAAAAGGTGGAGAATGCCAGGTGAGATCCTTGGTGACCCGGGGGTGGCGGAACCTCTTCATGTTAAAATAGAGGATTTTTTTACCAACATTATGGGATCGGTGGAGAGGTGCTCCACAGTGTGGGAATCCTTCAAAGTATGGGTCAGAGGGATTCTGATGTCCAAGTCAGTTGGTATGTTGAAAAGTATCCGTGCTGAATTAAGGATCATAGAAAACAAACTAGATACACTGGAAAACACATACACCCGTACGCAGAATAGTAAAATACTGGCTGACATACACACAAATCTTCAGGAATTTGATAAACTGGCCATCAGAGAAGTACGCTATATGGCAGCACCTATGCGGGCGCGCAGATACGGGGAGGGCAACAAGGCAGGGAGAACATTGTCTAATTTACTTAAACACGATAAACAGCCCCATCAGATTACCAGTATGCAAACTGCACAAGGGGAAGTACTCCTGAAAGACAAAGATATAAATGGGGAATTAGCTGAATTTTATAATAACCTGTATGCAAACAAGGATAAGAAGTCACGAACAGAAATTGAATCGTATCTTGAGGCTCTTTCCCTCCCAACACTCCCCGAGGAAGAGCGATTGACAATGGGTCAGCCAGTAACGATGGAAGAAATAACGGAAGCAATCAAAGCTCTTTCATCAGGTAAAGTGCCAGGTTCAGATGGGTTGGGGGCCGAATTTTATAAAGAGTTCTACGTGGAACTGGTTCCAGTATTAATGCAGGTATGTGAAGAATCCCTAGAAAGCAGCATACTACCCCCCACTATGAGAGAGGCAATAATTACGGTGCTTCCTAAGCCGCATCAAACACCACAGGACGTCTCCTCCTACAGGCCCCTTTCCCTCATAAATACCGATGCCAAGATTTTCGCAAAGGTGCTGGCTAATCGTCTCTTACCGGTAGTCCCCACACTAGTACAACCCGATCAGAACGGGTTTATTCCCACAAGATCCACAGCCCTAAATCTCTGCAGGCTCTAATAGCACAAATAGACCCGGGCAGAAACGCGGTGGCTATATCCCTAGATGCCGAAAAGGCCTTCGACTCGGTGTCATGGGTACATCTCCTTGCTGTACTGAAGGCATTTGAGGTGGGCCCCAACTTTATTAGATATGTTAAACTATTATATACGGACCCAGGGGCACAGGTGTTGACTAACAGATCCATATCTGAATTCTTCCTGCTGGGTAGGGGCACTAGGCAGGGCTGCCCATTTTCGCCCCTATTATTCGCATTAACTATAGAACCTATGGCGGTTGCTGCGCGGCTGCGACATTCAGACAGGGGGATAAGCATGAAAGGGTGTACTCAACTGATATCATTATACGCTGACGATACGCTATTATATGTCCAGCAACCGGAAATAAACCTGGCACCCATCATGGCTGAAATACAGGAATTTGCAGCGTATTCAGGGTACACTGTCAATATGACTAAATTAGAAATATTCCCACTTACACCTAGTACCAAATGCCCCGACATTACACAAGGACTTCAGTGGTCGGAACACCACATTAGATACCTGGGAATCCTTGTATCCAGGGAGAAGAGTACACTGTATGCATACAATCATGAAAACGCATTGCAAATGATACACATGAAATTACAGATGTGGGGACACCTCCCGATCTCACTTTATGGCAGAGTGGCCATCCTCAAACTGGTCATCTTACCCAAGCTACTCTACCTTTTTGTTAACATCCCCATATGGCCTGGTAGGGCCTTCTTCGCCAGACTGCGATCCATGGCGGTGACATTCCTTTGGAATGGGAAGACAGCAAGGATAGGGTGGGAAAAAAATGACGGAGCCATACGCTTCAGGTGGATTGGCCGCCCCCGACTCTGAGCTTTACTATTACGTCTCCCAGGCTCAATTCGCAAAGTACTTGTACAATGTTTCATCCAGAACACCCCACACATGGATAGAGGAATACACCACACACCCTACGAACATACAATAAATTATCTTCGATTCACGATACAGGGATACCTGTGACTATAACCCTGTGAGTTGCACTGTCAGGGCATGGGAGGCCATCTATAGGAAACTTAAACTTGAGACTCCCTACAACCCAGAAGTTCCCCTCTGGAATTTCCCGGGCATTTCGCCCACCCATACCAGCAGTATTCAAGAATCCTGGGATCCACACCACGAGATGAAATTGGGCGGTATGTTCATTAATGGGAGGTTTGCAACCTTGGAGGAGGTGGTGCGGGCACTGGGAGGTGGGCCGCTAAAAACACTACAATACTACTGCATGAGACCTGTGTTTCAAAAGAGATGGCTGCCCTTCCCACACGAACCCCCCCACCCCACACCCATACATACAGTTGATAACTGCTGAGGGAGGCCTAGAGATCTCCAAGCTGTACGAGGCAGTGCAGGCTCATACCCCTACAGTAAATCGTATTAAAGAAAAATGGGAAAGGGACCTACAGATATCCATAGAAGACGGGAAATGGGCCAGGTACTGTTCCTTTACCAAGAACATTTCGCTCAACGCTCGGCAACGACTAATTCAATTTAAAATCCTAAATAGGTTACATTATACACTGGCAAAAATTGCAGCAGAAAGCTCAGATGCCTGCCCCAAGTGCAATGCGGCCCGTGCCAGAGCACTATATATGTACTGGGAGTGCCCGGTGGTGGCTACATTTTGGAATGAGGTGGCTGCAATGCTGGAAGAGATAGCACAGGTCCCCCTGGAGTTGACCCTACAGAAATATTTGTTGGGTGATTTTGGCAAGTGCTCAGAGAAGGTTAGAGGACTGTTCAATATCTCATGTGCAGTGGCCAAAAAGTGCATATTACTGAAATGGAAAGACAAGGGTCCACCCAGCATGGGACAATTTCTTCGAGAATTAACATATGTTAATTAAACACAAGAACAATATGCATTGAGAAATCCCAGCAACATGTAGGCCAAAAGACATATGGGGCCCGTTTAGGGGATATTTATGCAACATGATTTCGGATGATGAAGAATCTTTGTAATATTCACTGTATGTATGAAACACATAATGCATATTGTTGAATCATTGATTTGCGAGTTGGAATGTCAAGGTAGTTCTCTCTGTGACCACGAATAAAAAGAGTTTTAAAACAAAATATATAAAGAAGGATGAAATTAACTATATTCGGATGAGTATTTAAATGATAAATTAGCAAATCTGAAAAAGTAATATTTTTGCAAATGTACGAAAGCACAGGTGCAGAAAAATGTCTGTCGTCCTTTTCCATTGAAAGACAAATAGCTTGACCGTGTGCTCTGAAGTATTTTTGCATGATTTTAAGCAGACAGTTGCATCCTATGCAAAACAATAAAATTGGTTGTAGGGTTACAAGATTAAATTAAATCAACTTTAAAAAAAGACACTATGCTTCCCAGATAAAAGATATTGATAGGAAAGCACCCTGATGTTACCATCGCACTGAATAAGTTATGCTTTCTAAATGCATCTTTTGGCACAACTAATTTAGGAATTAACTGGAGAAAATAATTCACTTACAGCTGATTTAAAGAGGTATCCTGTTACAAACAACATATTTGCCAATTTAAGATTTTAAAATGCACCATTTGAAGCCAGGTTCACTGCACTCGAAAAGCTTGTGAAATAAATCTGACCATAATATGTTCAAAACTGATTTTGAATACTAACGGTCTGCAACCGTCATCTCTTCAGGTGTTTTGGTCTATAACTTCCATCAGTCCTAGCCAGCATATTCAATGGCAAGGGATCATGGGATTTGCATTCCAAAACATCTGGACAGCCATCTTAGACCCTCTCTCCCAAATACTGTTTGTTATTGTCCTCAGTGACACTCCAGTTTAAAGCAACATACAACACTTGTCATCGACATTTGTAATCTTGTCTGATAAACAATGAGCCCTTTTTGCCCCTTAATATGATCAGCTGCATATCGCTGGCAGGACATCAGCTTTCTTTTTTGCCTTGCACGCAGCTCTGCCAGTAACAAAAGGGAAAGCAACTTCTGGGACAGTAGCCACCATCTTATTACAGCAATTTCAGACGCTGTTTTGCAAAGCGTATGCTAAGGGTATTTTATTTTTTATTTTTTTATTTATTTATTGTGCGCTAGCCAATTTGACTTTTAACACATTTCAACAGTAAAGAAAAAAAGAAAAAACAATATACAATCCAACAAAAATTTACATATTCTAAATACAGAAGCAATAAACATCCTAAATGAAAAACAAACAAAAACAAGAATACAAATCACTAGTAACAATTCAATCTAAAACTAACTTCAGTTCCCTTAAACACCTTCCAACCTCAATTGATAAGGCTGACTCATTCCCAGAAGATAGTCTTGCCCAAAACTCCTCGGAATTAATATAAGACTCGTCATGAACAAATCTATTAAAATAACCAGCCCGAATACTCCAGGTCCCAGAACAACTAGATAAATGCTTCATAGTCTGGAGATCGTTACTGGGACACCTATCGCAGATAGGTGAAATCCCCCCTTGCTTATCTCTAATAGCTAGTAATTCTAAGGTAGGAAGTAAATTTAAACGAAATCTCAAAAAAGTTGACCTGAACCGAGGATTTGGGGACTTCTTTAAATAAGTCGGCAAGGTTGAAAGACGTTTATCTAATACTGTCAGGGAAGTTGATCTTTTCGTTTTTCACATATTATCAATAGTGTCTATCCAATCATTCAATTTCATTTTTTCTTTCACTTTTAAAGGGTTCTGTAAAAGGAATTCAGCGTCACAGTCACAGCCAGACTAAACGTTTTTGCCCCAATCTACATAAGAAGACATTGTTCCCTAGTTGGTACTCTATAGCAGTTTCCTCAAATAAGGAATTCTTTGGAGGATCAAAGATTAGTCTGTAAAGAGTCACCCACTTCCATTCTAGCCATGATCTAAGTGACGAAAGACCAAGTTCATAGCGCAAACTAACAATTGGAACACAATCTGGCAGACCTAAAGTACGTTTCCAGATCCTAGACTCTATTACATCCCAATCTATCTCCAAAGCTATATTGCTATAATCCAATCCATAAAGAATTATGGGAACTACCTTCCCTATGTAGAATCTTATAAGTGGGAGAATAGAAAATTTGCCGAATTTAGAATTGATTTTTTTCATCTGAGCACATCATTTCACTACTTTTAGATCAATAGATGACACCAAATTACTCTTTGTAGGAAAAGATCTTAATACAACTCCCAGATATGTTAATTCTGAAACAACCTCTACTGGAGACTGATTCAACTTCCAAACAAAGTTCTTTACTATTTTGTTTGGTCTCTTGAATAATAAGATCTTAGATTTTGAAGGGTTAATATTTAGTTTATTGCTCCTTGCATAGGATTCTAAGGGTATTTATTATATCCATTAAGTAATTCCCTGACTCCATTTGCCTTTATGAAAAAGGTACGTGTGGTAGGTTGTTTGCGCTTAACCTTTAATACAAAGTAGTATTCTGAAAGGTAACTTGTATGAGTACATTTTTGTATTGGTTGTAAACCAAAGTGGTGTTTTAATGATTTAAAAAGAGCCAACATACTTCATTTGGAGGCCCATGCTATTGTTTCGCCCTTGCTTGGGCTTTTTCAATTGTGAATAAATACACACTATTACATCTGCATAGTTATCTGATAAAACATAGTTCAAGACAAGTTTATCTATTTAACAGTATTAGTTATACTGGAATCCTTTGTAAACAGATTATCCTTTTTGAGGGTTGGCTCACACAAATGAAACTTACATACATCAGACATAAAAGTTTGTAAAAGTGAGAGCAACTGATAGGTTATTAAACAAGCTTAGTACAAGGCATAAATTAGTGTTTCAAAATTGATTAGTCACAATTGCTAAATATTTTTATTTTGATTAGCAATCCATCATATTTGAGTAGCAAATGTGTATGTCCTTATTTCCATCAGGACCCCCACAATACACATCACCCCTGTGTGAAAATAGAGAGCCTGGGACCCTTGCCTCAACGCTAGAGCTATTATGAGAGGATTCCTTAGTTGGACATGTACTGAAGACTGTTGCACTGGAAAGTTCAACAGGGCTTCCCACTAGGGCATTGCAAATACTTAACATCCTCTATGCAATCTGCAGAGTATTTGAATTGGATACTCCTTATTAGGGATAGCCCATTGGAGTAACAATTTTTTCTGATAAGTGTTCTCGCCACATTTCCTCCACAATTTTTTGTACTGTTCAAGTCATCTCTACAAAACAGAGTATTCTTGTAAACCAAACACTTATTTCCATCAACTAGAGCTGGGACAAAAAGATTTAAAGGATTTCCTTAATCCAAGGCTCACTCGCACAGGCAGGAGTAATGGAAATGACCGATGGCGTCATCACTCAACGGATGATGACGTCATCACAACGGAGGTCCATAAAAACACACTTTCTGGATGGCGTCAATCGAGCCACATGCGGATCACTGCTATCCTGAAAGATTCCAGCCCTATCCAGAAGATTAACAAACGCTATCCTGCATTGTATTGGGCTACTTAAGATAATACCTGATCTGATTTATTTTCAGGCAGAAACCTAAAATGGATCAAATGGAATTTATACTATGAGGATAATCCTAAAACAATCATTTATACCTTGACTGTAAAAAACAAAAGGTTAACTAAACTGACCAACTACTCATAAAGATTTCCACGGTGACAACATTAAAGGTCTACAAATATAATTCTTATGTATCTAGGAATTGTACTGGCATTAGGACCACACTGTAACTATGATTATCCTACATCTAAATCTGGGACCTACTAAAGGATCAGACCATGGTGAAAAGATCAGAAATCCAATTGGAATCTGTAGGTAAGACTTAGCCCAGACTTAACCCTGATATAACACCAGTAACTGAATGCTTGATAGATTTGACTATACTCCCAAGAAACACCATTATACTCTATCTTTTGTTTCCCTTTTCTCCCGGCAGAGCTACTAAGTATATTTAATAACCTAGCAGTTGCTCGAACTGTTATGAACTTTTATGTTCAATGTATGTAAGTTTCATTTGCGTGAGACAACCGTCAAAAAGGATAAACTGTTAATGAAGGATTCCAGTATAACTAATACTGTTAAATAGATACACTTGGCTTGTACTCTGTACCATCAGTTAACTATGTAGAGGATTGTACTCACTAAGTTTCACATGGACTATTGTCCATATATTCGCAATGTGTGCCTTGAAAAAGCCCAATCAAGGGCGAAGGCAAAACAATAGCCCATGCCTCCAAATGTAATATGTTGGCACTTTGTAAATCATTAAAACACCACTTTGGTTTACAACCAATAAAAAAATGTACTCATACAAGTCTTTTTCTGAATATTCCTTTGAATTAAAGGCTAGGCACATGCAATCTACCAGACGTACCTTTTCGATTCTTAATTATCGTGTTGACTAGTGGATATCAGTCAATGCTAGGTTCTGTTGCCAGGCCACACAATTAAGACAAACTCCCTTTGAACGTAACACCCTGGGCAGGCGCATTGGATAGTATTCACCCTACGTATATCCATGTGCATTTAGAACAACTTTAATATTGTGTTTATGTGATGCTGGATTGTTTATTTTTTTATTTTATTTTTATTAGAAGCTCCTGATGTTTGTGAACAACCACAAGAGTGCATTCAGAAATGGATGAGCCTTTGCTTTGCTTTTCCAATTACTCCAGCTCAATGTTTGATGGCTGCAGCTTGATGTGTGTGGAGCAGCATATCTGCAGCTCAATGTGCATTGAAGATTTCGCTCACGTAGACGAGCATTTCCAGCAATAAAAAGCAACATGTACATATGTAGCTTAAGTACAGTATGTGAAGCATTTTGGGAGTAGATGCAATCAAATAAAATCACTGCTACAAACTAAATAGTGTCTTAAAAAAAAACAAGCCTGGAACTTTTCAAGCAAAAAATAAAAAGGTTGATTAATACTCAACTAAACAGCTATGGAATTTTTATTTTTTTAAATATGTTTATTTTAAACTAAGGCAGGGTGACAACAGTACAGCGTAAACATGACATATAAAGCATTTTCAACAATCCCCTCAAACTCCCCACCCACTTCCTCCGGTCTTAGTCTGGGGGCTCTTCCCATTGGGTTATCTGTTCTGTGGCTCCTCTTGCTATGCTCCTCCTTCAGGGAACCTCCTGGTCCCTCAGGGCTCACCGAGTATCGATGGGCTTGTAGGTCAGTGTGGGAAATCTCTTGTCATACTCCAGCACTGGGGCCCAAATATTCTGAAAGCGGTGGAAGACACCAGCCCTTGCCGATGTTACCATCTCCGCGACCAAAATGTCCCATAGCTTACCCCACCATTGGGATATGAAGCGGCCGGGGCCGTCGGGGGCCTTCCAGAAGCGGGCGAGCATTATTTTCCCCGCTAGGAAGCATTGTGTCAACCGTTTCGCTCTGTTTCCAGAGCGCGGATAGATCACGGGGACCGGGACTCCTAGCAGGATGGGCTCAGGCTCCAGCGGGAGAGCGGTCTAGGTAATCTGTTCAATGGTCGCTAAGCATAGTTTCCAGAATTGTTGGATCTTTGGGCATGTCCACCACATATGGAAAAAGGAGCCCGGTTGGCCGCACCCTCTCCAGCAAGCATAGTCAACCAGGGGGTTCATATGGTGGACCCTGAGGGGAGGGTAGCCAGCAAAGCATGATCTTGTATGCGCATTCCCTGTTGGTGACACAGGTGGATGAGGTATGTGCTCGGGTCCAGATGTCTACCCAGGTCTGGTCTTCAACTGGGTGTCCCAGGTCAGCCTCCCACTGGGCCATACATCGAGGTTTTGAGGCCAGGAAGTCTCCCAGGAATCGTCTGTATAGGGTAGAAATCCTGCCACGGGGTGGGAGATCCTAGAGTGTTAGGTTGAGGGGAGTGAGGAGGCGGGTGGCCGCCCGGAGGGTTTGGGGATGGGAGCACCAGTGATGTAGCTGAATGTATGTAAACCTATCTCTTTCCTGAAGTCGGAACATTTCCTTACATTGATCAAATGTGCTGGGTAGATTTCCCGCGTACAGCTGTTCCAGGGTTTCAAGGCCTTCCGTTATCCAGTTCTGGAAGTTATGGGGGTTTGCCCTGGTTAGAAGGTCGGGTTGTGGAAGATTGGTGATAGGGGACTCAGTCCTCTTAAGATTCCCTTTCGTTTTAGTGCCCAATCCCAGGAATTCAGAGTATGTTGAGTCGCCAGGAGAAGTCCTTTCCATCATTGTCTGAGGGGAGGTGGAACGTGTGGATGAAACGGCAAGGGGAGCGGGAGCCACAACTGCTCTAATTATACCCACATGGGGCGGTCCGTCTTTATCTGCCTTGCACGAATGTGTGCCAATTGTGCTGCGACCAGGTAGGGTTGTAGGTCAGGGACCCCCATCCCACCCAGTCTTGCGTTGCCCAGCAATGTTTTTTGGGGGATCCTGGCTTTTTTGCCTCTCCAGATAGACCTAAGCATTTTCCTCTGCAAGTCGCGAAGAGCTGGTGCTGGGATTGCCAATGGGTGGGAAGAGCAGGCGTAGAGAAATCTCGAGAGTAAGTTAATTTAACAGGCTGTTATGCGTCCCATCACTGAGATTTCTTGGGTCGTCCGACGTTTCAGATCCCCTTCTAGTTCCTTAAAAAGCCGAGCAAATTTGTCCTGGTACGTGTCTTTCGGGTTCATTGGAATGTGGACTCCCAGGTAAGGAATGGCCCTTCTCTCCCATTCGATTGGACACATCAGGGCCAGCGCCTCCTGCTCTTCCGGGGAGAGGCCGACGCCCAGGGCCACCGACTTGGTAAAGTTAACAGAGAAGCCGGTAACCTCCCCATAGCTGGTTATTTCGGTCAGGGCATGCTTTAATGAGGAGCGGGGCTCCGAGATCGTGAGCAGCACATCATCTGCGTATAAGGCAATTTTGTGCTGGGATGGACCGACCTGAGGGCCCTTAATATGGTTATTCAGTCTGATCCTCCGGGCAACATAATCAAAGTGGCAACTGAGGTAAAAACATTAGGTTTCTACCTCGACTCCACATTATCTCTCAAAAAACAAGTTAATTCCCTAGCGTCCTCCACAGCTTACACCTGCAAATTAATCAGGGCCTGCAGACCTTACCTCTCCAAAACTAATTGCATTAGACTAGCTAATGCCTGAGTAATGTCTAAATTGGACTATTGTAATGCCCTCTATGCAGGCGCCAGCAAAACTGTCTTAAATAAAATGCAAATATTGCAGAACAATGCTCTTAGAGCAGCGCTGGACATACCCCGCAGAGCCCATATATCTAACATCAGGAAAGACCATCACTGGTTAAAAATTAGTGACAGAGTTCTCCTCAAAACGCTATCCCTCACCCATAAAGGCCTGAACAATACTGCGCCCCCCTATATCTCGGCTAGACTGATTAGAAAATCCCCCACTCACCACACTAGAGCCTCTAACCACCTCCTACTTGAAATTCCTAGATTTAGACTATCCAAAGCGGGTGGGGCAAGCTTCCCAGTCAGAGCGGCCCGTGCCTGGAATGCACTCCCCACCACACTGAGAGCTAACCTACCCTACACCAGATTTAGATGTAATGTGAAAAATTGGCTCTGGACTAATGATGACCTACAATCGCGCTAGGCCCGGATCGTTCATCATATTTAACTACCTGATACCTCTGAGACCCAACAACAGACTATCTCACGTAAGGGACATGCATTTTCTGGATCTTACATTCATAGTCTGCACATTCTGTATACCTGTTTTTGCAAATTTATCAATAATATATGCACTGTATTTTCCATATGTATCCTACGTATGTATACCTGTTTTGCAAACTCATCAATAATACATACACTGCATTTTCCCTATGTATCCTATGTATGTAACCTAAGCTTAAGTATTCTTATAACTGCTGCGCCCGGCTACCCCTGGGTTTTGGTGCGCATTATCAAATAATAAACTAAACTAAACTAAAGGGTTCCATAATAAGTACAAAAAGCAACAGTGATAGCGGGCTGCCCTGTCTGGTTCCGCAAGTCAGGGGGATCGGGGCAGAAAGGGAGCAGTTGATCCTCAGGAAGGTCTTTGGGGATTTATAGTTGGCCAATACCATAGTCTGGAACGTCGGGCCAAACCCAAAGGCCTCCAGAGTGAGGCTCATAAACGACCAGTCCACCCTGTCAAATGCCTTGATGGCATCCAGGGCCAATAATACCAGTCCTTGGGAGCTTCGGGAGGCAAGGTCTACCAGGTTCTGGGCTCTGCGGACATTGTCTCCTGCTGCTTTGTTCAAAATAAAGCCTGCCTGATCGGGGTGAATTATATCCCGCAGCTTCGGGAGGCGAGGTCTACCAGGTTCAGGGCTCTGCGGTCATTGTCTCCTGCTGCTCTGTTCAAAATAAAGCCTGCCTGATCGGGGTGAATTATATCAGGCAGTTGATAGGCGATTGGCAATTATTTTGGAGTATAAGTTAGCGTCTATATTCAGGAGGGCTATAGACCTATAGGAGGCAGGGTCCCTTGGGTCATTCCCTGGCTTGGGTAGGAAGACAGTGGTGGATTCCTGCATTGAGGGGGTCACCGACCCCGTTTCCCTGAAAGAGTTGAAGAGTGCCACCAAAGGGGGGACCATCTGGGGTTTGAATGTTTTATAGAACCTGGTGGAGAATCCGTCCGGGGCCCGGGATTTAAGGGATTTACTAGCTTCCTCAACCTCCTCACCTTTGATCGGCGCCTCCAAGCTCCCTCTGGACGAGTCGGGCAGTCGAGGTAGAGCCGCTCCCCGCAGGTATTCCTTCTGTTTAGACTGGTCCCGCGGTGGTGCTGTCATTACCTGGGCTAGGTGGTCGGATGCTAGCTGTTGCTTTTTCTGTTCCGCATATTGTATCACTCCATGTGGATCATGTAGGCTGATGATGGTGTTGCCACGTTTTTGTTTTGGCCAGTTTAGCTACAAGCAGCTTGTTCGCCTTATTGTTCTTCGCATAATAGAATTGTTTGGCCTTGGCCATTAGTTGTGCGGTATGTTCAGCGTAGTGCGACCTCTAGCTTATTTCTGGCAGTGCGGATAGCTCGCTGTGTCCTGGGGGACCAGCCTTTTTCCTTGTGAGTGTCCTCCGCTGCTTTCAGTTCCTCCTCGAGGGCCAGCCGGGCCTGTCGTCTGTTACGATGGAAGGCCACCCCTTGTGTGATCAGGACTCCCCTAATCACTGCCTACACGGCGTCCCAGTTGTTTGCCAGGGAGGTGTGTATGACAGGGTTTTCTCTGAGGAAGTTCTTTATCGCTGTTGCGGTCTTGTCTCTTACCAACATGTCATTAAGGATTGGATCGTAGAGAGTCCATCTACATGGAGAGTTGGGCTTGGGTTTGTGTGCCCGGAGCTCATTGATTACTGGGGCGTGATCAGATGGGATCCGCGGGCCGATTGATACTTCATTGGCATAGGCAAGCGTCTGAGGGGATGTCAGGAGGAGATCAATCCTGAAAGTTCGGTGAACTTAGGAATAGAAAGAGTAGTCTTTTTCGGAGGGGTGAAGCACCTGCCATGAATCAACCACCTCCAGGGTCCTAAATAGGCGTAGGATGCTGAGCGCCTGAGTATAATCTCCAGGGTTGGGGGGGTGAGATTTATCTTTCGTGGGGTCTGGTACTCCATTGAAATCACCTCCGATTATAGCCTGGCCTTCTATGAAGCATGAGAGGGAGGAGCCCAGTGAGTCGTAGAAAGCTGTTTGCCCAGAATTGGGGGCATATACTGAAGTAAAGGTGTACAGGTCTCCCAGCAAGGATCGCTCTGAATCGGCCTTCGGGACACATTTTAGAATCCAGGACCTGGGGGTTTAGGTCTTTACTGAAGAGGATCGCAGTTCCTCCCTTCTTGGAACCTCCTGAGGCAAAGAACTGGATAGTCGGGAACGGAGTCGCCCAAAGTCTGCTGGTAGTAGGTGAGTCTCCTGAAGCAGGGCTACCGCTGCATCTTCGTCCTGAAGTTTTTGTAAGATCGACTTCCGTTTGGCAGGGGAGTCTAGCGCATTGACGTTGAGGGAGATAAATGTTAGGTTTTGGTGCTCCTGGGCTGGGTCTCTCCTTGTAATATCGCCCGGGGGGAGAGGTCGGAAGGGAGAGGTTTAACTGCCATCTCGAGTGAGAGCTAAAATTGAGTCATCCTGTTCTTGGGGTTTTAACACGAGCCCCTAAAGGGGGGACGTAACTTTAACTGACAGGGGGGCTGACATTGTCGGTTCGGCCAATCCCCTGGCCAACCGGGCCAATCAGGTTAGTGAAAAAATAATATGGGATTCCAAGGACTCAGAGGTGGAACGTACCTGGAAAAGGGCATGGGCCGTGGGCATGGCCCGCTGCAATGGTTGTAGACGTTCTTAAACTGGGTTTGAATTAATGATTTCCTTTGAGGTAGAGCTGGACGGTTGGTGAGAGCGTGAAGCGAAGATCATCGGGTGCGGTCCCGCCCCCGATCACCTCCTCCTATTGTTCCGCGATATGTTCGACCATGAGGACCGCCTGGGCTTCGGGGAGGGAGCAGCTTCCGAGTCATTGGTGGCCTCCGGGTTTCATTGTATGAGAACTGTAGAGCCGTTGGAAATAGCCATCTGTATCGAACCTAGTGCTCCTGGAGGAAGAGAGTCGGAGGCCAGAGTGATTTCCTCTTTTGGAGCATAAGGAGTGAGAGGTCTGGGTAGATCTGGAGAGGTGAGCCCTGGAAGCACAGTTCATATTGTGAACGGCTGATTGCTGAGATGGCCTCCTTTGTGGTAAAGAAATGCACCCTGATGATGACATTTGGGGGGGAGGTCCGAGTCCACTCCCCGACCTGGACGTAGCCTGTGGGTACGATCTAGCAGAAGTTGGGTTTTGTCCCGTTGTGGGAGTAGAGATTGGAAAAAGTCCCCTACATATTCCACTAGGTTTTTGTCCAGGGCGGAGGATGGAATCCCTCGGATCTGGAGGCTATTGCGGCAGGCCCTATTTTCGAGTTCTTCCTGTTTAAATTCGAGGATTTCACATTTGTCTTGTAAGGAACTAATTGAGCGTTGGATTTCCCCCAGTGTGGTTGCGTGGTCCTGAGAGCGGTCATCAATCTCCCCAGTCTCTGCTCCATCTCGGTCACCCTTTGATCGGTATGTTCTAGCTTGGTGGTGAGTTCCGTCATGCAGGATCTAAATTCAGACTTGATATCAGCCATGAAAGCTAATATATCCCCTTTGGTGGCAAGGACTTCTCCTTCTACTTGGGGTTTCTGCGGGGTGAGCTTGGGGGGGGGGGGTCAGGCGTTCTTTCCTCTATCCGTTGACGTGAACATGGTGGCGATATCCGAGTTCTGGCCAGCTTTTGATTGTTCAGCCATCCTGACGGTTTGCAGGGGAGGTGAATGGTGCTGAGGTTTCCCCGTTGGCGTGCGATTCGGGAGGCCTTTGACTGGGGCCGGAGCAATGCGATCCTCAAATTCGTTGGAGTGGGGGCTCCGGAGCCCCTGCTCGGGTCCTGTTAGTGTAGATTTTCGAATGGATTGTGACCTCCCAATACCGGCTGAGGGATACTATGGTTCTTCCGGTAAAGGGTGGGGTCGTAGTGATGTTCCGTGCTCCTTGGGATGGGGCAGAGAAGGGGGATGATAGTGCGGGCCGGGGCACCCCAGGAAGCGAGCGGGAGGAAGGAGAGGTGTTAGATCTGCCCCGGGAGTATACCAGGTCAGCGCCGCCTCCGTGGGGCAGAGAGTGAGGGTCCAAGCTGCTTCAGGCGGCGATGGAGATCTGTAGGCCTTGCGGGTTACCTTTTTAATATAGGAGCCTAATTGATAGGTCTATGGTGAGAGAACAGCTGGTCAATTTATTTCGTTGCCCATAATATCAGCTTGGGCTTTCTGTGGTGTTGTTGCTGGTTTCAACCCTTATTGAAGTTCCCTTCTTCCCCTCCAGGGCACCATCACGTCCGGTCCCGGAGACGCTTTAAACGGATTTGTTAGATGTTGAGTAGCGTCCAAAAGGCAATATATCCGGGTCACAGACAGGATAGGTCCCCCCTGGTATGGATTAGGTTGTAATTTGGGAGGGGGGATCGCTGCGTGGGCCGGGGCGCCCCAGGAGATGGAGGTGGAAAGAGTTCTTGTAATGTGTATTAGCCCAAGGCTGAGGGAGGCTTCAATTGCTGGTGTTTACGTTTCAGGAAGGTCTGGAGGCAACCTTGCAGGGCAGCCAATTGTCAGGGGGTAAATTGTTTATTGAAGGCCTTTTTGGGTGCAAGTTTCATGGCCACGTACCTCTTCTCCTCTCTCTTTTGGTGATGTAGTGCCTTGGAAGTCGGCTAAATTATCTCTGATTGCCGGGCCTCCTCGCCGATGCAGGGAGCGGAGCGGCGAGGGGAGGCGAGGGCGGGCGAAACCAGGCATAAACAGCTCGTTATTTCGGGCCAGCTGTTATATGCATGTGGGGTTACCGTCGTATCGCAGAGCTGGCAGCTTCATCCAAGCTTCCGATGAGCGAATGGAGGAGGGGAGGGGACCGGGGAAGGATTCACCCCAGCTCGACAGTTCACTTCGGAGCCCCCTCTCCTTCTTGCGGCGCTGGTCTTAGGGGGCTGGGCTTGAGGAGCTCCTTCCCGCGTTTCGATGGGAGGCGGGGTGGAGGGGACACTCACCTCACCTCGCCCGCTTCGGCCCCCCGGGGGCCTGCCTCCATATAACGGTGCCGATCCCCGGCGTGCTGTGTTTGGTGTGGGACCTGCGGTGCCCGCCTCCGTGAGAACGATTGGGAGGTGGAGCGCTCATGCAGCAGGTCTCGGGAAGCTTGTTCCCCAAGCCGGGGAACACAGTGAAGGTGTTCTGCCATCCGGGGCACCGGTAGCGCGAAGGGAGGCAAAACCAGGATCCTCGTGGCCGGAAGGGCCAGTCACCGACCCCCCGTGTGGAGATGTTGTGTGTGCTCGAACTCCCGTCCGCCATCTTGGGCCAGCGCGGCGCCGGGGTAGTCGGGAGTCACCAGGCTCGTTTCGGGTCTTCCCCATACAGTAGCCTTCCGTTCTTTCGCCATCTGCTTCCCCACACCTTCCTACAGCTCAGTAGCTGTTATGGGCTGAAAAGCAAGCCATATCCGACACGAAGCTCGTGATGCAGTGGGCCTGCCACGGAGGCCATCAAGAGAGCATCCGTATCGTCGGTGCGCCAGCCCACGCCCCCACAGCTTTGGAATTTTAAACTATCTGCTCATGTTTTGACACATGTTCAAGTCCTTTGTACACAGGGACACTCCCCATCTCCTTGTGGTATAATTCTTACAGCTCATGGACAGGCCGTGCCCATTCACGATCCAACAATCAAAACTGAATGACTTTAATCATCAACATCCAGAAGATATTATTTTTCATAATTCATATCAAGCCAGGTATTTTTTTCTTTTCTTTTTTTAAATGAGAGCTTATTGCCCTTGTGTCCTGCCAAGGATCCTTTCTTAAAACTAGGTTATTACATGGTCATTGTATAAAATAGTGTTTCTGCTATTTAAAAAGTGAGTATTAAAAGTGAAAATAATGATCCTTTCCTTCCCTGCTGCTATTCAAAATTATACCACACTAAGTTGAAAGTTAAATGGGAGCAAGAAGTATGCATGTTCTCCTCTGTGGAATGTCTATGCCGTACCTGGAGGTTAAAAGTTGAAATCACCAGCCTTCCCCCTTGTAAATACATTATTTGTAATTCTCCATTCTGTTCATGGTACCTTGAGGTGAGATGTTCATTTCAAATGGATTGTGTCCTCTCACGTATTCCTCATTTTATGATAATTCTCTCTCAAGCTGCTTCAGAATGTTTTATTTTTTTCGACAGGGGGTGCTGTGTGTCATCTCGTCGAGTCGATGGCCATCATCAATATCAGTAGCGCACGCAGCGCCGTTGGCTACAGTTCCCCTTTTCCAAACTAACGCTTCCACAGAATTCCGGCACGCTTCGGTTCTTCTGTGTATCACAAGTTAATTTTGTTTTGAAAATGTCTTCTTTGGGGGGCGCTGTTGAGCGCCGAACAAGATGGCCGCCTGAGCATAGCTCTCCTCTGCTCTTGGCCCGCACCCTGCTTGTGCCCTCCCCCCCGTGGCAGACCCCGGCACCCTTGGACGCGGAGCCGGGAGTGATAAAGGTACGTCAAGGGGGGGTGCTGCTGCGCGCCCCCCTCTGCTTGATTCTGTGACTCTGGGGCAACCACAGACGCTGATCCCTTCCTGTGCTCAGGCTGCGGGCCCTCCTGCTTTGTGGTTCCATCTTCACCTGTCCGCCCTACTGGGGGAGCCCTAATCTTCGCTGGCCGCTCGCATCCCTGCACTGGGGGGCCCCCTATCTCCTGAGTGGGCCGCGGCGCTCCTGTTGCCACTACGTCTTGCTGGATCTGTTGTTTACCTGGGGCCCGCCTTACCCCACATTGCTGACTTCGAGCCCGATATCGGCCCGCCCTACTGCCAGGGCATTGAGCCGGGGAGCGCTCCCCCCTACTCACCGTACTCAGTCATCTACGCCTGGGCCCCTGCTTTTACAGTGACCGCTGGACATCGCCACCTCCCGCCCCTGTGGTCTCCTGCATCTGCGCTCCCCTGGCGTTGTCCCCCAGGTCTCCCTGGGCTAGCTAAGCTTCCACATTTTTCCCTGGCAGCCGCAATATCTTATACTCATTGATCCACGGCCCTTGGTTGCTTCCTGTTCCTAACCATACTTTGCACACTGTGTTACAAGGTGCGGGGTCCGTGCCCCCCCTGCCTTCTCCTCGACCTCCGATATCGCCAGGATGACCAAGGGGGGCACGAGGAAACAGAGCTCCATCAACATGTTTGCAAAGGCGGCAGTGAGATCGTCGGAGGAGGCTGCCGAGCAGGCCCCTGCTGCCTCATCCGACGCAGCTCCGGAATCCCAAAATATGATGGACTTTATTCGGGAGGGCTTCACCGCACTTCACTCAAAATTAGACGACATGAACGGCACTATATCCTCTATTAAGGCCCACATTGAGAGGACTGATAGCCTGGTGTCGGAGGTCGAGACACGGGTCGGCTCCGCTGAGGATGCGCTGGGTGCCCTGCGCTCTGAGGTCGTCGCCCTCTCCGACGAGTCCTCGAGGTGGAAAAGAAAAACGAGGACTTGGAATCCCGCTCAAGGCGCAACAACCTCCGCATCATCGGGGTTCCCGAGGATGAAGTCCACGAGCCAATGGAAGATTTTGTTCAGCGCACACTGCTGTTGCTCCTCGACGAGCCCAAGTTTTTTCCACACTTCGCTATTGAGCGGGCACACCGCGCTCTGACGGCTAAACCTAGGCCCGGTGCTCCGCCTCGGCCCATCATAGCTCGTGTGCTGAACTATCGTGACCGTGACGCCCTCCTCAGGGCCGCAAGGCTCAAAGGTGAGCTACTACTGGGCGGCGCAAGGATTCATCTTTACCCGGACTTTTCAACAGCCGTCCAACGGGAACGCGAGACTTTCCAAGCAGTGAAACGAAGGCTGCGGGACCACTCAATCAAATACGCTATGCTCTATCCCGCCAAACTTCGCATAGAACACGCTAACCAGGTCTTCTTCTTTACGATCCCAGAGGAGGCCTCCAAGTTCATTGACGAACATTTCCCTGGCTGATCCCCCTCCTCTGACCACGTTTCTGAAGTTACCCTAGGTTCCTGACGGGGAGTGGCCAGGCCCAGCCGCATCGGGGCCACGCTGATCCTCTATCCCGTAATCGGCTTGTTCTGCTCAACTTACATAGACGTGCCATATCACCATGTACAAGTACTTTGCCCAAGTTACATGCGACTCCTATTGTGGGCGCCTTTTGTTCTACAGGATCTGCAGCAGCCCGGAGCTACGCGGCCAGTCCGGCCTACAGGCCCCCAGGCGCTGATGCCTCTGGTTTGGTTTTGGCTGAGGGGGGTTGGGATTGTCATCCCTCTGTTTGGGGGGGATGTGGGTGGGGGTGGGACATGTTTGGGGTTTTGTTATTAAAAAGTTGGCGCTGGCAGCGAAGGCGGACTGTGGTGTGGCACTCAGGAACTGTTGCCGCAGGGCGGCGAATCTGGCCCATTGGTTATTGATACTTTCTCTGTTTCAAACGCCACCACATCTGTGATCGAGAGTGACTTGACCTTTATGAGCTGGAACGTACGGGGGTTGGGTAATTATAAAAAGATTAGGCACCTCCAGTTGCAGGCCGAGCGCCACGGGTCCAAGATTCTCTTTTTTACAAGAGACACATGCCCGCTCGGAACAGTGCATGCGCTTCGCCAAAACCTGGGGCCCCCATAGATTTTTCACTGACTTCTCCACTCAAAGCCGTGGGGTCATGACCCTCATCCATAAGAGTCTCAAGTTCACCCTCATCTCCTCGTTAATTGACCCCCAAGGCAGATATGTACTGCTCCATGCCATGCTTCATCACAAGGAAGTGGTTCTGCTGAACATCTATGGCCCTAATGTAGATGACCCAGATTGTTATGTGCAGGTCACCTCCCTCCTCGATGGCTTCCCCCTTGTTCCTATCCTCTGGGGGGGGTGACTTCAACACAATCTTTGATGTAGCTCTTGATAGATCTGGCTCCAAGCCCTGTCACCTCTCCAGGGCAGCTTACGGTGCACTATCATCCCTACTCCGTCTGGCCATGGAGGATGCATGGAGGTTCTTCTACCCGGATTCCCACATCTACTCTTTCTACTCCTCAGTCCACGATTCCAATTCCCGCATTGACAGATGGGTGATCTCCAACGAATTGGTTAAGAACGTTATACAGTTAATGATCCTTCCCAGAACCCTGTCTGACCATTCTCCAGTTACTGTTACCATCGGTTGGGGTCCTGATCCCGGCCGGACTCGCAACTGGAGGTTGAAACCCCTCTCCTTACTGGACCCGGAGTTCTGTTCCGAGCTTGAGCTGTCGATTGAAGAGTTCTTTGAGACTAATACGGGCTCGGTAACGTCTCAGGCCACTTTATGGGAGTCCTTTAAGGTTTATATTAGAGGGATTGCGTTGTCCAAGGAGAATGGGGTCCTTAAGTCGATCCGGAGAGATCTTGCCGCTAGTGAATCCAGACTCTCTACCCTGGAAGCTACATGCTCACTTCACTCTACCCCGGGCAGCCTGGCTGACATTGGGATGGAGTTGGACACGTTCCGATCCCTCGCGGATCGTGAACAAAGGTTTTTGGATACGGCGAGGCGATACGGGGAGGGTGAGCGCCCCGGTCGATTTCTGGGGCGACTGATCCGTCACGAGATGGGGTCCCCACACATACTTGGAATTGAGAGGCCTGACGGCTCCATGGCTGTCTCTTCGCAAGACATCAACAGGGAATTTTTCACATTCTACGAAACCCTATATTCTAACTCAGATGAGGTGTCAGTGGCGGAGATCGACTCCTTTCTCGATGCCCTTCCTCTGTCAACCCTGTCTCCGGAGACCGCGGGTTCCCTTGACTCCCCACTCACACTGGAGGAGCTGTCAGACGCTATTGACTCCTTATCCTCGGGGCGAGCCCCTGGCTCGGACGGTATCCCAGTCGAAGCATTTTAAGTCACAGCTGCTCCCTCACTTGCTGGCTCTTTGGGAGGAGTCTGTGGAGGCCGGTGTATTCCCCCCTTCACTCCGTGAGGCCACAATCACAGTACTACTTAAATCTGGCAAATCCCCTTCGCAATGTGGTACATATCGCCCGCTCTCACTTATAAATTGTGATGTCAAAATATTCGCCAAAGCTCTGGCGCTCCGGTTAGCTCCCTTCCTGCCATCTATCATCCATCCAGATCAGGCGGGTTTCATCCCAGGTCGCTCTACCTCCCTGAACCTGAGGCGTCTATTTAACATAATTAACAGAATCAGTCCCGAGACGCACGCAGTGGCTGTCACTCTAGACATGCAAAAGGCGTTTGACTCAGTTTCATGGAGGTATCTATGGCGGGTTCTCGAGAGTTGCAAATTCGGCCCCTCCTTTCTCTCCTGGGTCAGATTGCTTTACTCTACTCCTGTGGCCAGGGTCCGCACCGACGACCGTTGCTCCCCCCTCTTTGAGATCGCCAGGGGGAAAGAGACAGGGGTGCCCCTTCTCTCCCTTTATCTTCGCTATAGCAATAGAGCCTTTCGCTGATATGCTCTGCCAATTCCACGCTCATAGAGGCCTCCGCACTCCGGGCCAGACGGACATAGTGTCCCTATATGCGGATGATGCATTGTTGTTTGTGCGTTCTCCCTCCATCAACTTACCCCCAATACTGGAGGACATCATTCAGTTTCGTCGAATCTCGGGCCTTAAAGTGAATTGCTCGAAATCCACTCTTTTCCCACTCACGGAATGCACTCTCCCTCCTCCTGACAGCCTTGGTTTCACATGGGCTCAATCCACATTTACCTACTTGGGGATAGCGGTAACGCGCCAGCAGGCGCTGACCTTCCAGGAAAACTATCAGAAGTACCTCACACACCTGACGGCTAAGGTCCGGGTCTGGGACAAACTCCCGATTTCCCTGGCAGGCAGGATAGGGCTGTTGAAGATGGTGGTGTTGCCCCAGTTGCTTTACAGGTTCACTAACGTACCCTTGTGGCCAGGGGGGGCTTCTTCCGTGATTTGACCCGTACTGTGAATTCCTTTCTTTGGCACTCGGGTGCGGTCCGCCTAAAAATCGATACCCTGTCTACCCCCATGTCTAACGGGGGCTTTGGTGCCCCTGACTTTCTTAAATACTGGCTGGTATCCCAAATCCAAAATACTTCTTACTGGTTTAATACAACGGACCCTCCCCCGCATGTCCGACTTGAGAAACTTGCGGTCTGTGACCGTGACATCCGCTCCTTGGTGATACAACCCGCTCTCTTGGCACTGGACTCACAGAGCCCGGTCGCCTGCACATCCATCGCATTAGCGAAAATGTGGAGGCTGGCCGGAACTGCTCACGTCTTCCACGCCAACCTCCCTCTTTGCAATTTCCTCCCGGGGGTCCCGTGGGTTCCACCAGGCACGGTTCGTCGCTGGGCGGACACGGGCTACGAGTTGCTACGTGATGTGTTTGACCAGGGTATATTTGTTGAATTGCCCGATCTCCCATTGCCCTTGAGGAGCGGCCAGAGTGTATGGCTCCGATATACATCCCTCCGCAGGACCCTCAAGCGTAATTACCAAACGTTCCCCGCGTTGCCACCGGACGACCCTGCCATTGAGGAGCTCACCTCCCCCGGGCCCACGAGGGGCAACATTTCCAGGTTATATACTATGTTACAATCCAGATCTGTCCCAGACTTTGCCAAACTGAAGCGTGCGTGGGAGGTAGACCTTGGTGTTGAAATGTCGGATGAGCGCTGGGCACACCTATGCGAGTGCACACATCGAGTGTCCTTCAACTCCCGGTTTAAACTCATTCAGTTCAAAGTACTACATAGGTTTCACTACACCCCGATCAGACTACATCGCATGTCCAGTGATCACCCTTCCAGCTGCCCTAGATGCGGCCAGGACGATGCCGACTACATTCACATGATTTGGTCCTGCCCCCGCCTCTCACAGTTTTGGGAGGCAGTTTGGTCGACAGTGTCTGCTGTGCTCGACCATCCCATTGTTCCTTCCCCGATGTTATGCCTCTTTCATGACCTCCCAGGCCTCTCCCGTGATTCCAAAAAACTAGCTGGCCTCTGCCTGCTTCTCGCGGTGCGCTCCATCCTGCTCTGCTGGCTTCGCCCTCACCTCCCACACACGCCCAATGGCTGAGAGCTGTCACGTGGGCCTCGGACTCTGAGGAAGCCTGGTCCCATATGCAACCCACCCACTCCAGGCCTAGGAATATCTGGCTCAGGTTCCGCTCTTACATGTCCGATCTTATCGCGACACCGGATGCCTCCCCCCCATCCACTTCCCCCCCACCAGCTCGGGTCCTCACCCCTATCATAGTCTTCTGTTGCCCTCTCCATGCTGTGATTGTGCCCATTGATTGTGTTATGTGTAGTAACCTCTGCTCACCTACATTATGTACGCTGTATTCATATTGTAATTGCCTGACGCTGTTCGCCTGTGTTTTGCTGCCACGCTGAATAATAAAAAGAAGTTTTAAAAAAAAATGAAAATGTCTTCTTTGTCCGCACCATCGACGCCTAAGTCGGGCTTCAAGAAGTGGCAAGACTGTGGATCAAGGATGTCGATCACCGACCCGACTGCATATGTCTGTGGCGCCTTGGTTCTGTGCATCGTACCTCCGACTGCAGCTCCTGTGAAGCGATGACCGAAACGGCTCTCAGGGAGCATAAAGGTAAATTGGCGGTGGGGAGGTTGCCTTCCAAGTCACCTTCGAAGAGTTAAAAAAAAGACTGATTAGTCGAGGTATTACTCGCAATGTAAAAAATCAAAGCGGTCAAGATCGAGAAGTCGATCACGCCATTCTTCGTCGTCTTCGAAGAAGACCAAGAAACTGTGTCATAGGTCGCCTTCGACCTCCAGTGATTCCTTGGCTGAGGTAATCAGGTGTCTATCGAAATCGCACTCCCCTGCAAAGTGGGATGCTTTTTGTACTGAGATGCTAAAAATCTTTGAGAATGCGTCCTCGACCCCCTCAAAGGACAAGCAGAAAGCCCATGCCCCTGTCGATCAACAAAAAGATGACAAAGGGAAGTCGAAGACTAAATCTTCAAAACCGAGCATTAAGCCGGTGGTGCATCGAGAAAGATCTCGATATGACGAGAAATCGTTGAGGGCTTTGACGAGTCAGGAACCTAGCCCATCGAGGGTTCTGTCGAAGAAGCACAAGAAATCGTCTATGTCGACACCTTCGCTGACTCCGTCGGAGCCGTAGATGCCAATATTGAAGTAGACGCCGACTACGGCGATCACATCTTCGAAGTCATTGTTGATGACTACTTCGAAATTGTCGAAGCCAGTGGTGGTACAGGAAAAGATATTCAAACCTTTACCTAAAAAAATACTTAAAGTCATTGGGCCTCATTACGACCCTGCTGGTAGCCGTCAGAGTTGTTTTTTTTCTGGCGCCTGGCAATGGGGAGATACTGGGACATTACAGCCCCAGCGGTCCCGCTAATTCCCCATAGCCAGGCGCTGGGAAAAATTACTCCCCATTCCCACTCGAGTCCCATAGGACTCAATGGGAATGGGGAGGACGGTAGCATCGGCACCATTCATAATGGTGCCTGTGCTACCGTCAAAGTCGGCAAGTGGGTGCCTTTCCCCCCGGCAGGTCAGAACTGGGAGTATGCCGGTCCGGTAACAACGGTTCCGGTACCTTACTGGCACCTTTGTTATTTGACCGGCATACTCATAATGAGGTCCATTATCAGCTATATATGAGGAAGATCATTCTTCTGATGATAACACACCACCTTTTGGGTTAGGATTCGGCACACATGACAACCTTCAGTCAGCCAGTGGGTTAGATACCTCTCCTGAGTTAGAGTTTGGCAAACCAGACCCAACTGAACATGCTGACCTCTCATATAGAAAGCTAATGAGTAAAGTAATAGAGTGCTTAGGCTGGAGCAGGCCTACTCCTTTTTAACAAGATTATTTGACCGACATCTTGGACCAGCGACCCCAGAAAGATCCAATATTACCCTTCCACACTGCATTTCAGAATAGGGTCTCTGAAAATTGGGAGACACCAGAAACGGCAACTACAGTAAATAAAATGTTGCCAAAAAAGACAGACCATCCAGCAGTGACCCAGAGTATCTAACTAAACACCCAACACCAGAAGATTTGGTGGTTCAGGCTGCTACGTCTACCAAGCAATCCATTTTTCCTGACAGGGTGATAAGAGAGTAGATGCCTGGGCAAAAAAGATTTTACGGCTGTCAGTGTGGCATTAAAATCAACTAATGTGACTTGTACTTTGTCAAGATTTACATTTAGCCTGTGGGACTGCATAGCTATGGCGGCTGACCACATCCCAGAAAAAGAAAGGAAAGAGACAGCTTCGTGGCATTTATCAAGGATGGTAAGGAGGCAATGGGTGAAAGTCTCCAGTCAGGTCTGGATACTGCAGACAGCATCAGCAGATCCATGGGGGCTAGCACAGTGTTACGCAGATTTGCGTGGTTGCGGAATTCCGAGTTTGCACCAGATATGCAAGCTAGACTATGTAACATGCCCTTTGATGGCTCGAGGCTGTTTGGCAGTAAGGCGAGGGAGAGTTTGGAAAAGCTGCAGACCTCGAAAGCAGCAGCTAAATCCCTTAGCGCCGCCATTCAATAGTCTCAACATCCCTATTCAGGCTCATCTTCCTGGAGGGGTAGGTCCTTTCGTTTCTATTCCTCAATTGGAAGAGGAAGAGGACAAGCTGGTCAAAGAGGGCAGAGAAGATTCCCTTGTGGTGGACGAGGGAGAGGTGCTAAGCCAACCCAAGCAACTTTACCCTCAGCCGCTGCAGCCGCCTCAAAACCACTCTGACGTCTTGACCCACAAGACCCTGGTGGGAGGCAGACATACTCAGCATCTGAATGAATGACGAAGCATTACTTCAGATGCTGGGGCACTGGAAACTGTAGCCCAAGGTTACTGCCTTCCTTTCCAAAAAAGGCCTCAGGAACACCCAGCGGGGAACAACTCTTTCAAAATTCCGGATCCGCCCCTTGTACAGGACATTTTGACCTTGCTAGAAAATGGTGCAATAGAACATGTACATGTAGTGGAAAGGAACAAGGAACAAGGGATTGTATTCCCCCATACTTTATGATTCCCAAAAAGTACAGCGGATTGAGACCCATGTTGGACTTAAGAAACTTGAACAAGTTCCTCCGGAAGGACACGTTCAAGATGGTTACCCTTTCTCAAATGAAATCCTTCAGGCTCTCCAACTCCACGACTGGATGTTATCATTGGACCTTCAGGATTCTTACATTCATGTGCCTATACATCTCAAGCACAGAAAGTACCATTAGGTTCGTGGTTAGCAGTTCTCATTATCAGTTTTGAGTTCTGCTATTCGGGCTGACCTCTGCCTGAGGTATTTTCACCAAGTTGATGGCGGTGGTGGCCGCAAGTCTCGGGAGAGGGGAGGGTTCACTTCTACCCCTACCCGGACGATTGGCAGATCAGGGCTCGTTCACCCGAGCAAGCCCAGGAACATCTCAGTATAACCTGCCACTCGCTACACAGATTGGGCTTCTCCCTCAATTACAAGAAGTCCCACATGATACCATCTCAAAGACTCCAATTCATTGGAGCAGTCCTGGATGTTTCCTCTGGAAAAGCTTTGCCACCCGAGGTGAGAGCTCAACACATTCTGCAGATGGTTACCAAATTCCAGTGTGCCCAGCATCTTCCGGCCTTCCATTTTTTGAGGTTGCTCAGTGTCATAACATCGTGCCTTTTCCTGGTACAAGAGGCTTGTCTGAGAATGAGATCCCTCCAATGGGCTCTCAGGACTCGATGGTCCCAGTTCTCAGGCAGAATGTCAGACCACCTGAAAGTTCCGACAAGTGTCTCTCAGGACCTTCTGTGGTGAGCCTGCAAGGACAATATTCTCAAGGGAGAATCTTTTTGGCAGCCATGGCCAGAGATAATGGTAGTGACGGACGCCTCACTCACGGGGTGGGGAGCCCACACCAACAAACGGCAGTCGTTGGTCTCCATCAGAGTCCAAACTACACATCAACTTTTTGGATCTGAGGGCAATCAGACTAGCGCTGAAAGCCTTTCTGCCCTCTGTACGGGGAAAGGATGTCCTGATAATGACAGACAACATAGTGGCCATGTACTACCTCAACAAGAGAGGTGGTGTAGGGATACTACCACTGTGCAGAGAGGCAATGCAGCTCTGGTTCTGGCCAATTCAAAAAGGAATCTCCCTGTCGGCAGTTCACCTAGCCGTAGAGGAGAACATGGCGGCGGACACTCTGAGCAGGCAGAGCACAGTCTCCCACGAGTGGGGAACTAGCTCAGGAAGTCCTTCAAGAGATCTTCACCCTTTGGGGATATCACGAACTCTGGAGACTGGCGAGTATGGAGGAAATGGAAGCTCAACTGCCATTAGAGTGTGCCATCACACTGTTTTGCAACGTTCCACAGCGGTCTAGTCTTTTTCAACATGGCCGCCGCTGAGTTCTATTTCCAATTCAGTACTCGGCGGCTCGGCGCGTTGCAACTTACTGGATTTCTCCTTGTTGCCTTCGCTCCTTTTTACTTCCCTTGGCGGTGATCCGCCCACTTTATTGCTGACAGTTTGTATTCCTCTCTGCTTCCTTTCAGGCTCTGCGCATCGCTGTTTGCCTGTCGCCCTTATTCCTCTTGGTTTTCTTCCTCTTTTTCCGTTTCCCCTGTTCTGTCTTTATTTGTCTAATTTGTGTGATTCCCTCCTGTCGGTGAATCCTTGTTCCGTTATCTTACTATTTCGTTTTTGGCTGTTTGTTTATTCAGTATTCCTCTCGATCTCCTGCAGGGAGATTTCCTTCCCGACCACCATTTGTCCTGGATTCTACGTTCATTTGGTACATACCATCTTGACCGGCGGCGGTACTTACTCGTGAAGATCTGTTTTTTTTTACGCCTGTGGCTTTTTCCCTCCACCGCTCCGGCTGTTTCAGAGAGGAGTCACCGGAGATTCACAGGACTGCAATCACGGTGTCTTCCTTCCGAGGCAGACCATATCTGCACAAAAAAAAGAAGGCGGAAGCCCGGCGACCTCAAAGGAAGAAGTTGGATTATTCTTCTACAACATCAGGTGGGGAGGAAGGGGGAGAGGGAGAGCTCCATTTCCTGAGTGAAGAAGACGATATTACCGACCTACCTGATAATATTACCATCAAACCTGATAGGGGAACCCCTCAAGTGGATCTGTTCGCGACCAGTGTCAACCGGTAGAGCAAACTGTTTTGTTCCAGGGAATTTCATCCAAGAGGAGCTCTAGGGGACACGTTTGTGGTGGACTGGGAATTTCCACTCCTGTATGCATTTCCTCCAATCCCTGCCATTCCTCACGTGATCAGGAGGTTGAGAAAGTTTGGGAAATCCATGATCCTAATTGCCCCTTATTGGGCCAGAAGGACGTGTTACTGGACCTTCTGGACATGTCCATCTGCCCTCCAATGAGTCTTCCACAAAGAGAGGATCTTCTCTCACAAGAGGAAGGCCGGGTTCGCCACCCAGAGGTAAAGACACTCAGCCTTCACGTATGGTTTCTGAAAGGCTGAGATGCAAGGATTGGGACCTCACGGATGACGTAATGTAGATTTTGCTTTCGGCCAGAAGGCCAGCAACAAAATCTTTGTACCGCTGCCATTGTAACAAGTTCAGCAGCTGGTGCAGGGATGAGAATGTGGATCCCTTTCTATTTGACACACATATGGTGCTTTCTTTTTTGTTACATCTGGCTAGTCTGGGGCTCCAGATTGGAACAATGAAAGGGTACCTGGCGGTGCTATCTATTTGCAAGCGCTCTTCAGAGGAGGATTCTTATTTTAAGATCCCTCTGATTATTCAATTCCTAAAAGACCTTACTAATGTATTTCCACCAGTTCCATTCAATGTACCGGTATGGGATCTCAGTCTGGTGTTAAGATTTTTAACATGCATTCCTTTTGAGCCTCTACATTGAGCTCATTGGGATTGTTGACATTAAAAACTGTTTTGCTTATTGCAAGAACGTCAGCCCGCAGGGTAAGCGAGTTGCAGGACCTGTCCTGTAAGCCTCCTCATACAGTTTTTCATAAAGACAAAGTTATTCTCAAGGTGAAACCTTCTTTCTTACCGAAGGTAGTCTCCGACTTCCATTTGTCGCAAAAAATTACTTTACCAACTTTCTATCCATCTCCCAATGCGGGGAATGAGGAGGAAAGATTACATAGACTGGACCCCAAAAGGGCTCAGTGTGTACATAGCCAGAATGGCAAAATTTCGCCAAAATGACCTATTATTAATTGGCTATACTGGCCCAAAAATGGGTCTAGCGGTTACTAAACAAACCATATCCAGATGGATTGTCCTGGCTATTGGTGAATGTTACAGATTAGCAGGCAAGGACCAGCCGAAAGGTCTAAGAGCACATTCCAAAAGGGGCATGGCAACCTCTGATGCTCTTCAAAGAGGTGTCTCAATCAAAGACATTTGTTCAGCGGCCACTTGGTCATATATTCATACTTTTGTGAGACGTTACTGTCTGGACTCATCTTCCAGTCAGGGAGGACAAATTGCAAAAGCAGTCCTTCATTCGGTCCATGATTAAAACAAAAATTAATTTGTACTCCCACCACCAAATTGTTACTGCTTTGGGACTCTATCATAAGCTGAGGAATACATGGGAGGACACAGTCCATTCGAAGAACAAGTTACTTACCCCTGGTAACCTTCTTTCGATTGGATTTCCTCCCACATATTCCTCATCACCCCTCCCAGCCTACCGTGCCATACAATTTACGTGTTCTTACACTTTACGCTTTCCGTGAGCCTACGGTCTAAGGTACGTACGCCTGATAATTCCTCTTCAGGAGGTGGAGGGTCAGGGGGGAAGAGAACTGAAGCCAACGGGCACTGCATGCGCTACTTATATTGATAATGACAACAGTCGAACGGAGGCCCCCGAGGGACATCGACTTGACGAGATGGCACACAGCGGGGAAGAAACTTGTTCATTTATAAGGACATAGCTGATAAATTATCCCATGTAGAGGATATTTTAGGAGTTTATCACCCTGAATTTTGATTGTGCTTAGACTGTTTAGGCCTTGCATTGACATTGCTCGATCGATCTGAGCATCACCACTGCTAGATAGATTTGACAGCTAATAAGGCAATTCAGTAGGTTTTGGCTGGTATGTCTTCTTCAGCTTTTCAAATGTTATTTATGCATTATATTCATCTGACTGCTTAGACGATTTTGCTTATTCATTGTATTGGGTTCTGTATTACATCGTTTTATGAATAACTACTTAAAAGTGGGCATTCTGAATTTATTTTGGGCCAGAGGTACAAAATTCAGGCATTTTACATTGAATATAGGACGTCACAATGATGTTAAAAATGAGTTGCCTGGCAGCTTTAATGGTCATGTCCTCTTCCATGTACTCAGTGATTTCTTTT
This sequence comes from Ambystoma mexicanum, assembly GCF_040938575.1. Lineage (NCBI taxonomy): Eukaryota > Metazoa > Chordata > Amphibia > Caudata > Ambystomatidae > Ambystoma > Ambystoma mexicanum. Next base: position 1,263,104,268 of record NC_090935.1, on the reverse strand, counting down.
TTAATAGGACAAAACTATTAGTATGTCTCATGTGATTGTATGATTGAATGTGAATTTGGTTCCTTAACTTTTCTTGTTTTTTTTCAGTTACTTTATGAGGAAGAGTTTGATTCCAATTGATCTTGCTAATGCTTTTAATTGTAATAAAAGCATTTGAAAAAATGAATTGGACTTGACTGACACATGGCTTATTTAAGATTAACTTTTGCTTAAATGGATTGTATAGTTCAACCAAACAAAACTTGTATTGCATGAAGATACCAGTCCACTTCACTTTTCTTCAACTTCTTTCTCTGCTGTTTTCTTAGAGCTGCTTGAACCGTTCTTTCCGTGCTGAAGTCTTCACCTGCCCAGCCTGTCGCCATGACCTGGGAAAGGCCTACACTATGGTACCCAACAAAATTCTTCAGACATTGCTCGACCAGTTCTTTCCTGGCTACACCAAAGGACGATGATTATGTGGAGCCACAGGAATTATCTCCATTTTGACTTTCTTTTTTGGACAGCCTTCAAGGAAGGAAAACAAAGGTATTCCTAGGAAGAAGAAAGGTATTCAAAAATTGGACCAACAGGCACAGTGGGAGTGAACAAACCTGTTGCATTCGGAAGCCAACACCCTCCTCCACAAATGGTTTTGTGTAGCATGGGCGCAAACACATGGAAATACATGCCCATAAGAGCCTTTCCAATGGTAGGCTGCCTATCGACTATGTTTGTTAAAATTGGGGAAACCGTTAAGC